>NC_139722.1:121010612-121752458 GCF_964211835.1 Anser anser | reverse complement strand
TCCAAGTCAGCCTCATTTCAGTAGGCACAGGTTGTTGCCAGGAATACATATAGAGGTATAAAAGATAGTTATAAAAGACCATGTGTTCTCAGGCTTTATTTGTACATCAAAAGGGTAAATAAATACTTCAGTTTGCTGGATGTCGGATGGATACATTTTATGCAAGAGCATCCAGAACTGTGCTTCTGACATGGGTTGTATGATTTTTCTTCCTAAGGCTTTTGATGTTTTATTTTGTGAATAATCAGGTAGCTTGACTGAAGATACAAAAAAAAAATAATAGTTTTAGTAAAAGGCTTGAGGATGTCGTTGTGAGGAGGGTGCATACATAGAAATACTAATTACACTTCTTTTTGAATGAATATGTGTGAACAAAATCATTCCTTTCATAAGAGTTTCTAGTAGCAGAAGCACACAGGTTGTCAAAGTAAATGGATGGTTATGGATGTCATTTACACATTCTAAATGCTTCTCTGAGGTGAGTAAAGGTACAGAACAGCTTCTGTTGGATACATTGCCGCAGATTCACAGGAACACCAAGGATAACCCTTGTAAAATTAGATTAAAAGCAGCCTGCTTTGAATACAGGATTGGTCTGATGCCCCTTCCAACCTTAATTATCCTATAATTCATGTTTATCTTATGTGATTCTTATGTGAAATCAAATTATGTCTAAAACAGCCCCATCACTCACCCAAGTGTGTCTAGATGCCTCTTTACTCTATCCTGCAGTTCTTCTGTGACACAGTTTCTTAAGTACTTGTGTAGGAAATAAGGGAACATAAGTATAACAAGAGAGCTTCTGTAATTTCTGAGTATGATAAGAAAGCAAGAGTTCGCGTTGCAGTGTCCAAGTGTTGTAGCCTAGTACGTGCCTGAGTTTTCTTTATATCAGATGTTACACAGGCACCATTACTTTGTGGAATGTAGGAAGGTGGTTTTTTCTTCTCAGATTGCATGTTCACTTGTGTCATATTGAGCCATAGCACCCTGCTCAGAGAAAATGTATTCTTGTGAGCCTTGGTTCGTGTGCCTGCAGCTTAGCTCCTTGTTGTGCAAACAGAAAAATGGAGAACCTGGAGGCAAACTTTCCTACATGTTAATGTAAGAACTGTGCTGAAATGTAGTAACAAAACACTTCGGAGTTAACAGATCTTTCCTAACACATCTAGTAACCCAGTCAAACATGGCATTTCCTAGGGAGAGAGAATATGTTGATGAATATAGCCTTCAAACCTGTGTAAGACATCCTCAATACCGGAGTGAATGCTAATTCTGCTTCAACCACAGCTGAGAAGTACTGCACTGGGTGATGGAGCACACTGATGTCTTAGCTCCTGTATCCATGTATGAAGTGAGCAGATTGCTTCACTCGTTTCTGGGGAAGTGAGCAGATTGCTTCACTTGTTTCTGCGCCCATCCCTTTCTGTTTAGCTGGGATGTGCTTGGGGCTTTTGCTGCAAATATACTCAGGACAGTCAGTACAGGATGCTGTAGGATAAGTCATATGTTGATACCAGGATAAGCTCATGTGGACCCATTTATTCTGTTCCTCGCAAGCTGCAAATTGCAGCAGGTAGGTTATTTCTGGCACCTGCTCCAACTCCTTTACCTCAGTGCTGTGTTGATGTCTGCAGCATCAACAGATCTGCAGTTGCTTTTGATGACATACCAGAGAGGAGCCCTGGTTTCAGCTGGAGACCACATAAGACAGATCAGAGTTGCTAAGCAAAAGAGGTATAGCTTCAATTTAAGAGTAAAAAATAAGTAAATAAAAAATACCACTTGGAAAATGGTCAAATGCAGATTGCCAGTGCTTTCTCCACTGGCTTCTCAGGAGAGAAAGCTTGCCTCCTTCCGTTCTAGTCACCCAACTTAACATTGGGTAGAGTCGATGTTAGGATATGTGGATGGCAGCTCTGTCATGGCACTGTATCTGTTACTTCACTGGGGGGTTTCCTGGTGGGCAGTTTCATGCTACATGAGCAAACTTCCTGTGACTTCAATAACAAATCACCAAATTGTTTATTTTCTGTGGCTTTCCTCTCATTACTCAGATTAGAATATATGGCTTCATAGAAACACATGTTCTTTGTTCCTTCCTAGTCCTACGCGTTCCCGTTTGTTAAAAAAAAAATTCCAACAACGCAAATCGGGGGGGGGGGGCTGTAATTTTGATTGACATATGGGAAGGGGTGGGGGGAACAGAACAGGCACTAAACAAAAAGAGAGCATGAGGAAAAGTATTGGTCTCTTAATGAGCTGGGTAGTACTGAAGCAGATGAGGGACTGTGCGGGTAAAGCTGAATAATTTACTTTACAGCAGTGGGTAGGATGAAGCATGTAAAAAAACTAATCTGCCTTGAGTCCCTCTGGGTTAAACTTTGTGCTGCAAAGCAGCAGGCCTAGACTGGCATAAATTGGTGTGAGATTGGATGTATCCCTGGTCTGAAGGGCTTTCTGTCTGAATTGTGTGCTCTGCTCTGCCTACATCTCTTGGGAGTAAACTTGGTTATAAAATATATGGTGTAATTACTTCCTGCAAGAGGAGCAGCTCTGGTCCCTGCAGGCTTAGCACATCTGGTGATGTAAGGCTGGATCTTCTAGCCCAGCGTTTTCCCTTTGGGATAAGGCACGGCCATTAGTTGTCTCTCTCTGCACCTTCTGGCAGTCTTTTGCCAAGTGCTGATGGTGTGCCTGCCTCTTCAGTCATATCAGCTGCTGAAACCCTTACTGGATTGAAACCCTTACTGAAAGCCATCTATAGCTCTGGATGGAACAGTTCCATTCAGTCTTTTACTCATGTGATTTTTGTGATTAATTCTTTAAGCAAATGTATTCGTTATCCTCCTCCAAAGAGATTTGAAGGAAACCCTACTTGAGTTATGACACTTAGTTCTCAAAAAAAATAAAGCATGACTTGTAGGGTTTTAACATACTTTCTAAAGTAGTTCCATGGCTCTTAAGTCTATAAATACTACATTTTTCTTTGCTGAACATCTCTTCTTTCTAACAGCTTTGCTGAAACTCGAGTTTTCTCCAGTTCTGCTCTCAATTCGCACACAGAGATCAAGCTCATGCTACAGTTCTTAAAACACCCAGGCACCTCAGCTGCTTTCCTGTCCAAAAAAAGCCCCCAAGAAAACAAACAACCTGGCAGGATAGCTGTCTGCTGACCACGGTTTTTATTCAGCCCTGCAGGTTTTATCTGTTCTTATATATACACAATCAAAATAGATGTAGGCACTTGAGGGGATTTTGCTCTTACTTGCATGTGTGCATATCTCATGCCTTTGGGGCTCTCTATGATACTCTAGTAATATAAGGGACCTTCAAACATTACTGCCTCATTTTGATGGATTACTATAAAATAAATGGCTTGAGTGTAAAGAAGAATCAACTTTGTTGTGATTTTAGTGCGAATCAAGTCAGTGTAAACTCATGGTAATCCTGTTCTGCTATTCACATTCATGTAGTCACTAAGAAGGGACTTTTTGTTTCCTAAATGGATTCTTGCAGCCTCCGCCCTAGGAGCCCAGATCCCAGGGTGCTGTGCAATTTGCTACAACACTGGGCCCATGCAGTTTTTAGGGGAGATGAATTTTCTAGCAGAGTGTGCTGGAAAATAGTGGGATCAAATTTTGGAAGCTCCTTGTGGTGAGTGAAATATTTTTCTACCCTAAAAATCTTGCTCAGGAGGTTGTTGTCTCTGGACCTTTGTCTCCCGGAAAAATCAATGTAAGTTTTGGTTTCTTTCTAAAGCCCTTGGAGCAGTGTTAGGAATTCTGTGTGTGTTGGTACAAGAGTAATGAATAAGCTGGTCATCTTTTCCGTGCCTTGATGTCATCGCTGCTGCTTGAAAGTTGTTTGATTCAGAGACAGGAAGAGACTCATTTGTACACAAGCGCTCTGGCTTGATTTTGGTATGAAGTTCTTGTTTGGAAAAAAAAAAAAAAAGGCAGAAGGTCAATTTTAGGTTGTCTATTTGAACCATAATTTCTGGGCCAGTTTACCTGCTGCTTCGGAGGAGGGTAGCAGAATAAAAGGCAGTGGTAGAAGCTGTTCTATGTAGTAGGTGGACACCATGTTTTTGTTGTGGCATTTGATTTTACGGCTTTGACAATAAAATAGCATTTCGTTATCACTTAATGTATGGAGGACCCTATGGGCCTATTTTTAATACTGAAACCGTTTGCTTCTGTCACAGTAAGAGCTGTCCTTTATATTTTAAGCAAGAAATAATATTCCTGGAAATTACATTTTAAAGGATAAAGAACTGTAGGCAGATTGAGAAATCGTTCTCTAAATCTTTCTACTTCTATGCAGTAAAAATGTAAAAATATGAAACAAACAAACAAAAAAAAAACTACAATCGTGATCTCTCACCCTGCAGCACGGCATTCTCTGCAGTGTAAGCTTCCACAGAGCAGCTTATTTTCTTCCACTTGGTAGTGAAAGTAAAGGGTTGGTTTAAATTAATTGTATAGAAGGCTGAAAAGCAAGCTCAGAGCTACTGGTACACTTATCCTGACTGTGGATGAAAACAGATTTTCAAACTTGAGAAAATAGAGTTTGCCAGGTTTGGTCCGAGCAGCGCTCCTGGGCCAGTACCCTGCCTCCAAAATGCCTGGCTTCCTAGCCAGGAGTAAGAAACCTTCTCTACCTTATGTTTTGTCTTGTGTGTTTTTTCTTCTTCCTAGAGCCTGGCATAGGCAGTAAGCTGTATTTGCATTCCAGGACTTCTTTTTGTTATTTGTGTTTAATACCCATAGATTTCACTTCATTATTATCGTTCTGAAGATTACAGTTAGAATGAGATTTGCTCCTCCTTTAAATCCCCTGTGTAATTCTTCATCTTTAGTGACATACTGAGGCAGGGAGTCCCATGTTATAACTAACCACTGTGAGAACAGACATTAGTGTTTTGCCTTTGGGGAGGGTTTGTGTGACCTGCAGACCTCATCTGTACCACATTTTTTCTCTTTCCTATATCAATAAACAACTTCTAAACAGGTGAGGAGGATAAAGCCACTGTCAAAGAACTAGTGTGTGTTTGCCTGTCTGCTCTCTGAACATCTGTTTGGTGGGGAAATGGTGGAGCCAGGCTGAATGCATGAGTATCAGGCAGCTAAAAATCCATTTTACATGAGCACGTTCTGTCTTGTTGGCTCTCTAGGTGTCCAGAGTCTGTGTTTTTGTTTGCGCGTAGCTCGTCTTGCAGAAGAGAAGATAGGCAAGGGTTGGAAATGCTGTTACAACCACTTGAATGGCCTTGCTCCACTGTGTCCAACATTTGCCTGTCAGGATGCTGTTAAGAATTAGAGGGGTCAGAGAAAAGTTGAGGGATTAAATTGGCAAAAGAATGCTTCAGACTGGCCTACAAAATGTGGGATGAGATAAAGAAATCAGCTGAGGTTTATTCCTACTTGGATAAAAGGTGTTACCGCCACAAGCAGGCTAAAGGTTAAAAGCTGGATTACAAACAAAGAAATGTTGGTATCAGACAGCTATCAGTAGTTAAACGTACCTGTCTGTATCTGTACCAAGTGCTCCTGTGCGTGGTTAGAAGTGACCTTTATTTTCAAGGAAAATAGCTATAATGTCACTTACAAGTAAGTGCTGATATTAAGAATACTTCCACTTCTCCGATAGTTGCCTCAAAACACCTCTAGTCATATCTTGTATGAATTAGCCTCTGAATATCTAAATTTTCAAAAATGGATCTAACATTGTGCAAGGCTAAGATACAGACCAGTTTGCAACTGTGTTTATTCATTTAAAATGTCATTGTTTAAGCAATAAGCACTTCTTCCATCCTGTCTTCTATATGCTTTATAAGACAGTGTCTTTCACTTTGTGTTCACGTCGGGGGATTCATTATCATTGTGATCACAACAGCGATACCCTCTTTGTGTGAGAACAACAGCTGGCCGCAGTGTTTCATGAGTATATGCAGTTTAAAAAAAAAAAGTGCAAAACAATGATTTCTATAGACCTTCCCCCTGCTTTTTATCATCTTTCAGAGGGCATTTCAATGCATTCCTTTCACATTTTCAATCCTTTATCTTGAAGAAAGGAAATCAGTGACATTCTCTCAGTTATGGATGTGCTGAGCTGACTTTAGCCAGAAAACTGGTGCATCAGAGCTGCGCCAGGGGAGCTGTGCAAATCCTTCTCAGCAGCATCGTTCTTCCACAAAAATCAAAACAATCCTCCTGATTTTGGAGACATCACTTCTATACTCCCTGATTTTAAACAAACGTGCTGCAGTACTTTGACTACTGACTGTTCTCTCCACTTGGAGTTTTATCAACAGTCAGGGGAAAGATGCTAGCTCAGTAATTAATCCACTTCGCTATGATACTTGGCCACTTTGGGAAGAAAATGTTACTGTTTAGACTAAATGGGTTTTTACTTAAACTGACTAGATTTTTCAAGAAGAGGCCAGTGCAGTTTCCCCAGGATCCACAGTGCACTAGAGCCAGCAGGAGGTTTGCTCCGACATAAATACTGTTCTAATCTTCTTCATACCAGCCCTTTGCTTGGTATGTTTCTCTGGCTTTGGGTGGTTTGAAATCAGCTTGTTTTTTCCTTCTTCAAGTCTTTGCATGAGCCAGATGTCAGTTCTGGGAGGCTGCCCTAGTCACATTGTGCTTGTCTTGAATGCCATGTTCTCTGTCAGTACTCTGCTGGAAGATGGCCACAAAAAGTTGGGATGAGCATAAATATTCTCTGGAAAAAAAAACACGGAAGTATAGATATTTTGATCCTGGTTTATGTCTATGGTAATGTTTGGGGGTTTTCTTTTGAAAATATATATAAAGTTCATGATCTAGCACTGAAACTTCCACAGCTATTTAAGGAACTGTTTTAATGCCTTGTAGAGGAGTCTCAGAATCCCTTTGGGACTGTAGGGTATAACACCGGTATCTCATTCTCTAGAAGACGGCAGGTGACTTGTGTTGGCTTTCTGTAGTACCTTGAGATGGGGCAGTGACTGACATCAGATGGCTGCAGTCTTCCTGTCTACACACCACTGATTTGACCTGCTCTGCATGTTAGGATCTTGATATTACAAGTGCTAATGAATGACTAGGGGAAGGAAAAAAAAGGCAGTAGAATAATGAAAGAAAGCAAGCTGAAAAAAATAAATGCCTCAGACAACATTTTATAGGGCAAAAAGTTGTAAAAAATTGATAGCCTTTCTTGGAAGAAATGGGTAAGCAACAATTGCAAGTGTTGTTTCAAGTTCATGGTCCATAAATTCAGGAGATTATTTTATTGGAAGAAATAATTTCAGCTATTTAGGCACCTTACTGGGGGTTACAGTATAAAAATACTTGCAGTATGCAAATGCACACACACGTGTGTGTGTGTGTGTATATATATATATGAAAACTGGAAAGGCCTGCCAGATAAACAGCAGCCACTGAAGAGCAACAAAAATAAGAGGATGCATGAACAATGGGAGGAAGATACCAGAGATCTAATGAACTAAAAGTAAAGCGTCTGATATAATTATATGAAGAATGCTTGTTTTTCCTCTTGTAATTATGCTTGAATAATGAAGGCTGCAGAGTCTGCAATGAAATTGGGGAGTAAATAACAGCTACTTTCAAGAAGGGACATGATTTAAAGCATAGTATTTGATTTAAATAGTCTCTTTCTCAATTGAGGCACCAGAGAAATAAACCACAATCTGTTCAAGTCAGAGGGACCAGATCTCTTGTTAGTGTATGCACCAGTATCCTTGCAATTAATTTCAGGGCAGCTGTTTTGATTTATTCCAGCTATGTTGTGCAACAATCGTGGAGGCACTGGGCTGCCTCACTTGCATGGAATTGCCATTCATGTCTGGGCTTCAGTAAATCATCATCAGGCATCCCAAATGAGGGAATGGGGTTTTCTGTGTGGCCTTTGGATGGGAGGCTGTGGAGAGGGGAGAGGGGCCAGGCAGTCAGGAAAGGATGCGTTTCTCCTTTTCCTCCCTCTTCTTTGAGTCAAAATATTCCTCCACCATCACCAAGAGCAGGCTAGCTGAAGAGCAGTTACTGAGTAAGGTTCGGACAGCCCAGGGACTGCTGTACTGAGCAGTCAGTCTGGAAATTGCTGTGAGGTTGGTTTAATTACATAAAGATGCTGCTGTGATATACTAGGGTTGTTAGAGACCCAATATTCCCAGAAAAGAGGTTGGTCTTTAAAATCGAATGACTAAAAACAACAATTCAATTAAAGTTTTAGCACTTCTGGGAAGGGTTTTATGATGTAGCCAGAAACACTGGGTTTACTTCATCCTGATTCTTTGCCACCAAGCGCTGCCTTGTGGGGACTGATGTGTGCTCAGTGCCCCCCTGCAGCCCACACCAAGCAACTTTGGCACCTCCTGCATGGGTCCCAGCTGTGTCCCAGAGGCCCCACCAGTAGGGGAAAGCGGGACCCATCCTGCTGGTCCCTTGGGTGCTGCTGGACAGGCCTTGCCTAGCCTCTGTTTCTCACCTACACCTCATGTGTGGTGGGTGAAAGTGGTTCCTCTAGCCTTATCCACCTGTCAGTTGGATGTCCAACCCTGAGCAGGCTGTCCTAGGCTGCACATTTCAGCCAAAAGTTCCCGTCATCCCATAGCAGTCCCTGTCAGACAATGAAGATGGGAGCACCCCCGGGAGGCTGATGGTTTGGTGAAAAGGTCCAGCCCCAGCTGGCGGCGTGCTGCTGCAGAGCAGCTGAGCTGCACATGTCAAGATACCTCCCTGAGCCACTTGGGCTCTTTTCTCTGCATGACGGTAAGGTATGTAGGAAATGGGTCTGCTGGAAGCTTAAATGCTATATTTAGTGCTTAACAGGAACAAGGTAAGGTTTTTTCCTTCAGAAATGTATGAATGGTATTTACCTCTTCTTCATTTCTAAGGAGGATGACATTTCTCCTGGGGAACTCTAAAGGCTGAAATGAGCTATTTTAAAGCAAAAACATTTTTCATCTTCCATCTACTTATCAAATGCCACTCAAATATAAGAAGCGGAAGGAGCGACATGCTGACAGTGGAAAAACCTCCACCTTTCAAACCTCATGATCTGCTTAGTACCCAAAAGCTCCTCTGTCGTTCCGTGGCAGCACATAGTGCTGCTTTAAGACCGAACGTTAGAATATATATATTTTTAAATTACCACCTCTTCTCCAGCTGAACAGGAAAGCTTTTAACCACTGTCACTGGGGCTGAAGGCAAAATCAATACCTACAATTCTTTGGCAAGGTGCAGCTTCTTCCACTTTGCTTTCTAGTAAATCAGAACCTTACAGCCATTTTCTTTTGCCAGTTCAGGATTTTAACGTTTTCTCTCTTATGCAAGAAAATGCACTTAGCCTTACCGCAGATCAGGACAAAATGAGATTTACTAGTTGGATCCAGCCTTGCCATGGGTGTTTATGCTAGCAGTTGTGTCAGACTAGAGGTTTTCTATCTGACTGTGCTGGGGATTACAGCAGTTGAAAAGGTGTGTGTAGAAGCGAAGCTGTCTGTTTAGGCACCCCCTCCTCCCCTCAACATTTGCTCCTTTAGTGTTTCTCTGACAGCCCTTTTGTGGTGTTGAACTTTTGCGAGAATGCAAGCTGGGAAGCTTGTCATCAAATGGGCTTTCAGTGTAGAAATGTTTGTAGCTAGAATTATCTAGATCTCAGATTATAAGGATTTAAAAGGGAGAATAAAAGGGATTTTTGGAGGCTGGAATATGTAGATTGTTTGCTGGAATTTCTTGTGCTGATGAATTAATACAACTGCAATACTACGACTTAATGATAATACATGAAAATAAAATCCTAATGAAATTTGAAGACCGCTTAACAGAAGTGATCAGTGCTGCAAATAAAAAAAATGAAGCTTATGAATCAGTGATCCTAAGGCAACAAAATGAATATGTAAAATCTATAAAACACTGACTGTGCTTAAGGGCTCTCTGCTGGCTTGCTGGGCTCCTCAGGGTGGAGTTCTGGCCTCTGCAATCCTCCCACTGTCAACACTACTAAGATGAACAAACAAAGCTGCATTGCTATAACAGCAAAGACTGCTGAACATCTTTGTATTTCTGTGAAAGATATCCAGCAGGGCTAGCAAGTGTTAACTGGGTCCGATTTAACTTGAGTCCAGTCTGGCAGATCAGGTAGGCATGAGTGCATGTTGACACAGAGCTCTCAAAATAAGGGACATTTGTTGCACATGTTCTTGCATAGTGTCCTCATCTCCCTTCACCAAAGAAATGCCATTGACATGCTCTTTCCACTGATCTTCCCACGCAACAAAAAACCTTGAGCATTGCTGGGGGAAGCAAGTCATCTGAGCATGCAAAAATAATGTAGTGTATTCTGTGGATTTGCATTTCATTCCCTATTAGAAAACCACTAGCTTTAGTTTTTCTGAATGCATTTAAAGTCTTCTTTTTTTGACTTATAAGCACGTTGAGGAGTATTTACTTACTGCAAAAGCACATTACACTTCTAGTTTTCTATTATGACACCTGCCAAAATATTGAGAGTATTTTGAGTTGATATTTTTCACTTACCCAGCCCCAGCAGGAGGTATGCTAGTCCTGCTTCATACCTAGTTGTGGAGGTTCAGGGAAAGAATAACGTAAATATTTATCTACTGAGTAGCTATAGTATCCTCTATTCAGCACGAGCTGACCTTGATTTCTAAAATTATGTTTTAAAGAGATACATTTATCTGTTGTTGGTGTCAGTGCTTTAAGTACTTCTTCATCACAATAGCACCAGGGAGATGGTACTTTTGGCTTCTGTCAATGAACAGTTTAGCACTTTCAGTGAGTATGTGAAATCATAAATGGCCTCTAGAGAAGCTACTTGTGTTCTTTAATTCTCTGATTACTCATTAGCCTTCGCATGGGTGGAGCAGGCCCTAATGTCCCAGAAGGCAGGAACACTGTGATAACAGTCAGAACAGATTGTGCGAAATGCAATAAATGGGTGCTCAGAATGGAAAGGTCAGAAAGTGTGATGCACTTGTGACTGCTGGCCCCTAAATTACCTTTGGAATTTCAGCCTCTGCATTGCTGAAATACGCCTTTTTCCATTAGCTGAACTGAAAGCCCTTTGCCAGAATAGTAGGTGCCAGGGCTTTGCCAAATTCGCCGACATTATAATGCCAGGCCTGTGAATCCCTCTGGGCAGGGTTTGGGGATTTGTCTGTCCTGTGGAGATGAGGGCACTGGAATCAAGTGCCAAAGCCCTGCTGAAGGAGGGGCTTTCTGGAGCATCCCTACAGTCAGCAGCTTTAGGAAACCACTCCTGGGCCTAGCGCTTCTGACGCTTTCCAGGAGCTGTACGCAGAGACTCCAAAACCTGGAGCTACATTAAGGCTGTATGGCCCAGGACACTTTCCTGTCTTCTAATCCTATGGGGTCAAGGAAAAACCTGCTCCTGCCCTGGCCACACCTTCTGCTTTTGTGTTGGGCTGGTTCCCAATCTGGGCAAAATTAAAACTGGGCTGTGATGTGTACCGAGGTGTGTACCTGGCAAGCAGCTTGGACATGGTATTGTGAGGGCCAGGTGTTGAAAAATCAGGTGCAATGGAGAAGACCTTGCACATAAAACAGGAAAACGAATCTCCTTCCACTAAAACTGTAGCTCCCTCTGAGACAAGGAAATGGACCTGACTGGTGTGTAGAAAATGAGTTGTGAAGAAACATCCCTGCGAAGCCCTTCGTTGCCTCTTCCCTTTTCAGACAGTGTCTAACCCGTCACACAGGTTTGTACTTCAGCTGCATTTTGCCAGTTGTTCTTGCAGATAAATTTCCCCAGGGCTGCATGGGGTGAGGAGGAAGGAGCAGAATCACATTGTTTTGATTCCTGTGATGTGCTAGGGGTACTGGCTGTGCCATGCTTTATGATACAGATTTAGAGTTTGATGGGCTGTAAGGCAGCAAAAGAAATGGGTTTGCAAAACCAATGTCTCCTTTGCACTCAGCAGTGCTTCCTTCCCCACCGGAGCAGGCAATGAGCAGGCTGTGCCCCAGCAGCCAGATGCAGGCAGCAAACCTTTGCTCTACACAGATGCGTGGGCATCTGTGTAGGGCTCTAGTGTAAATCCTTCATACTTCTTCATTTCTTTCCAGAGCATCTAGGTTCCTCAGGCACTTAGTTGCCATAGTTTAAAAACAACAAAGCCATTTAAACCCCCCAGAACACACTGGCAATCGGTATGATTCAGGGTCTGCTGTTGTTTTTGAGAAGGAGATCTGAATGCCTTAATCATTGAGGGTTTACCCAAACAGGTTCCCAATGAAGAGTGCCCTAAATATCCTGGCAGAACTGGACTGAGATGCTGAACAATGGACTCTCTGCCTGATATAAATCATGCCTTGGTTTTCCATGAAAAGTCTAGAACATAAATAATAGCAGCCACAAAAATCAGGGAGCATTGTATCTCCCCGCCTTGCCCCTGCAGTATGTTCCCTTCTGGGTAAAGCAGCAGACATCCATTGTTAGCCACCGAGTCAGCAGTATGTGAGGAATCTGTCAGAAACAAAACCGTTCTGTGCCCCTAGCGCTGCCTCCAGTCCTTACAGCTGGCTCTGATCTTCAGCAGACACAAGCATTTTGAGACTGGAAGGGATGCTAACATTACGGCATGGTTATTTTTGCAGGGCCATGCAATGTGTGGGTAGTTACGTCTCAGTGAGCGTGGATACGCCAGCCTGGGAGTGCCCCAGGTCTGCAATGCCATGGTGCTGCAGAGAGGGGTTAGCTAGGGCCAGGTTATTTCACTTCTAAGCAATTTTACTTGTTTGTGTGTGTTTATTTCAGTTCTACTACTATACTTTTTTTTTCCCCCAGCTGAGCTGCTTGCTAGTACTGTGTTCAGAAATAAGTGTGCAAGTGATAAGGGGTCTTGCTGGGCAGTGGCAAGTCTTGAATCCCATTGAAGAGTCATTGAACGAAGTGCACAAATAATGAGACCTACTGTTCCACCCTGTATGCGCTATTAATTCGTGCTTTGTCTCCCCAGGAAGTCATACAGGCTGGTGTCAAGAACCAAAACCGTCCAGGATCAAGGACATCTTAGGCAAGTCTTGCAACAAGTAACGTTGCAATAAACCCAAGGCCTCAGCCTGGGCTTCCCTTTGCAGAGGGGAATTTCTCTGTGCTTCAGCTGCTGCATACAGAAGGTGCTTGTGTGGCCCATCCTGAGCTGGGGAAGGGGAAAAGAGGAATGTAACTAGCCTTTGCATCCACTGTAGTGGAGAAAGCCAGTGTTACACTTGCAAACCATGTTTCTCTGAGGATCACTGAAAGGTAATAAATCCATCATTCATTGTAATTTGGGCAGACGTGTTACAGCAGCCGCCTGCAGCACCCTATCTCTGTGGAGGGAGCTGGGCTAATCTTTATAAAACCAGCTTTTTGAAAAGTAGGAATTATCCCTAGCTAACATAATATTTAGTTTCAAAACTGTCACTCCTAGCAGATATCTGTTTTCTAACCGTTCTATTAAATAAGTCCTTTCTCCTCTTCCATTTCAAATGGATTACTTTCATTAAATGCTTTCACAACTTTTTTTTTCTACACAAATCAAAAGACAGATCCTGGTTTCTTTGGAGACCTGTTAAACATCACAGACCACATATTTTTTAGTTTCATATTCAATAATGTACTTTTGCATATTTTTAAGAGAGTAGGCAGAAGTATTTGCCTTATTTTATTATGTTTTTAATGGAAGTGAGAATTTATTGCTGAGCATTTTCATAAAATGAAAATAAAAAAAATCTGACTAGGCTTAAACATTTTACTTTAATTCTGCTGTTTCTTATTTCTAACATTTACCTTCCTTTTAAACAAAATGTGATTTAAAAGCAGAAAGTAGAATTTATCAGAAATGTGAAGCTGTAGGAATAGTTTCTCTTCATAACATAAAAAAAAAAAAAAACAAATAAGAAATCCCTCAAAACTGAATTTCGCCAGGATTAATTTTGTTAAAAAGCGATGAACACCTGTCAATAAAAACTATCTAGTAAGAAGGTAGAGACCAGAAAAAGTACTGCAACTTTATCCCTGTACGTATACCCCTTGTTTTCCCATGCGTGTTTCAGGTGCAGTTTTCCGTGGGTGGGAAAAACTAGGGTACACCCTGCACCCTAAAACATGGGATCTGATGCCATTTGATTTAACAGGCTGTTGTAGCCCAGTGCACTGCTGGGGGTCTCCTTGGCCATGATCTCCACCCACGTAGGAGCACGCACCCTGTGCTGGAAGGGCCCCTGTTGCCCTTGGTGAGCATGGGGTGAAGAGGTACGGAGCAGCACTAAATGAACTGACGAGAGCAGAGCACTTAGCTTTACCTAGATGCCGTTCAAAATTTCTAAGGTGTTGCAAAATATGAATTAATCTTTGCATTCACTGACTAGATAACTATTATTGCTATTACAAAGCCAGCACTGGATAAGAGCCATGGTACAGTTATTGCTTTTGCTATCTCTCTTCCAGATGTAGGACTTAGTCCTATCAAGTGGCAGCCTTCTCCATTAATGTGAAGCTTCATTTTACATCGGAAAAATGGGAGATTTCAAAAACATTCATTGGCTGTCTAAACTGCTCCCACTGAAGTTCTGCCAACGCTATGTGCTTCAGAAAATTAACTGGAATGTTTTATACTTCAGGCGTTTTGGCCGGTTATGAAATAGGAAAAGAAAACACGAGAAGCAACAAACTGCATTGCCAACCCAAATGGCTTCAGCAAAAGTCTTTAGTTTATTTGTCAGTGCACTCTTTTAAAAATCTGTGACAGATTCATTTTTTATTTAAACAGGGCAGAAGAAAATTTAAGCTTCCAGTCCTTATGGCTGTAGGGGAAAATGTCATTATTTTTTTAGAACGGTTTGTTAGATTACTTTTTATTTTTCAGTTAATCTCGTGGCTTTTGGGAGGAGTTCACCTCTTGACTCTTCAGATCTGGTAATTACTGTGTCTGGAGAGGGACAAAGAAGCTTGCCCGACTTCTTCCTCATCCCTGAAATGAGGCAAAGACGAGTGCTGCAGGGCTAAGACTGAGAGGCAAAGTGAGGAAGATTGAAAGTGGATGTTTAGTCAATTTTAGTCAATCTACCTGTATTCAAAATGAACTACATTAAATGCAGTAACTGTGTGATGGCTCCTGACCAAGGTTGGCTCTTTAATGGTAATCTAGACTTTAAGGGATTTGGTTTTTTACACCTAATGAGTACAAACAGAAATCACCTCCCCTGCCACATGTATGAGGAAATGGAGGTGTCATTGAATAAAGGAGTTTTGTGAGACTCTGCTTGCCTTTCTGCTGCAAGAGTGTTTTGCAGCAGAGCTGTGTAACGATGAGTTAGAAGTGCTTCTCTGTTCTCTCCTTCTTCAGTTGAAATTCACTCCTTTGGAAGACAAAGATAGATATAGCCCATATGGTGACTGTCCTATTCCAAGGCAGAACAGTACAAAAGGATCAACATTTACATAAAGCAGCACTGTTACTGGTTGCATTTCTAGTCTCTAGAAAGTTATCCATGTCTGGGTTGTTTTGCCCTTAAAATTGCAGGCTGCGTGTGCAAACAGATATGAAAGTTTATATTTGTGCAAGTGGAATCTTACTGAAGAATGGGGAAATCTACATTTTTTTCCTTATATTTTAGCTGTCTGTATGACCAGGAGGCTGATTTTGTGTAACTAGGGGATGAATCTTGCTCCCATGTGAGTGCATGTACTAGACACTGCCACAAGCAGTGAATCCTGATGTGTGCAGGCGGCTTACAGAGCACTGACCACATAGATCTAAGTATTCTCTAGAGACGTCTCCTTGCTGACGGCTTATATTCAACATCTAAGAGAGACTAAATTGTGGAGCTGTATTTATGGAGGAAGAAATGTAGCCTCATCTTCTGAAGCCATTTCATTGAGTAGTTCTTTGCTTTTCTCTCTTTAGAAGTTTGTTGCACACACTGTTTGGTTTTGTGCTTTGACATCCTGAGATTTAATACACATCTCGAAGCTACCCTTTTTTTTCCCTCCATCTGTTTCTCTTTCTCTGCCTGGCAGGTTCAGATAACAAACGTGCAGAGTACCATTCTATGCCATAATGCCATGCTTCTACTGTTGAGAGCTCATTTTTTGTTTGATTTCTGGTTTCTGTGGTTACCATCTAATGGAGAAAAACACAGCAGGAACATGAAGAATAACATACAATGATGTCAGATAAGCTATTAATAGCAATTGTACAATTTATGCTTTCTGTGCCTTGGAAGTACCCAAAACATTAGTTTTCCTCAAATACCTGAATCAGGTTGAGATTATTATTATTTTTTTTGGTAACTTTCTTTCTCGCCTTGCTGCATGTAGTCTGCTCTGCAACTTCATTGGGTTGCTGGGTGGTTGCAACTCATGGTAGTGAGACGAAGCATCTTCCCTGCCTCAGGTCTCCAGGGAGTGCCTCTGTAAGGCTCCTCGGCAGCACAGGCAGCTTGAGGAGCAGGGCATGTTGCCCATGGGTGGCACAGCTCACCTTTGCAATCAGCTTTGCAAGCTCCAGATCACCAACAAAGAACCTAAACATTTATTTAGCAGTCTAGAAATTAATTTAAAAACTTAAAACCTTATCAGCCTGCAAGAAAGTTAGAATTTTCTTTTTCCAGAGACAGCCTATTGTTTAGTGTTGGTCTGCAGTACTTTGAGATGCATCCTTGGTGAGTTTTGGTCTTCTGGAAACCTGAATTTTCCTCTGAAATCCCTCCTAAAGAGATGCCATAGAATGCCTGGCCTCTGATGCAAGTAAATACTAAATAAATGCATCAGATACTGAGCTCTCAGTCACCCTGTAGTTACCCCCAGGAGGGAAGGAAAGGGCAAATACCTCTCACGTTCAAAGAGTTTCACAGTTATTCTTAGGTGAAGCTTCTCTGTTTCTCCTGATGGGAAATCTCACTGGAAGTCAGGAGATGCAAGCACAGGAATTCAATCTATTTATTTATTTATTTATTTTGAATAAAAGACATTAGAGGTATTCCTTATTTTGTTGTAAGCTGAGAACTTGAAGGAGTAGGTGAAGTTATGCTGCAGACAAAGCTCATAGGATGAGGTACCATCTTTGTGAAGGAAAGGCAAGAAAATGAGCTGCTCCATTTCTCTTGTAACGCCTTCCGGCATGGCCCTCTGCTTGATGGGCTGAGTTTTGACTGTCTTTTCGAAATCTCATGCAGTACGAAGAAGTGTACTGCTTTCACCATCTTTCCCCAGCTCAAAAAAAAAAAAAGGAGGATTCAATGTGTATTGATCACGACATTATTTATTACATGTGCTTTCAGGCTTACTACATGAGGTCAAGGGAACCAGGAGCAATGGTGCTAATCACCGAGCTTCCAGTCCTGCTCTAACAATTTTACTGTTGTCATTTGCATGTAATTAACATTTATCATGGTATTTTAAAAGATCACATTAATCAGCTAGGAAGATTTATGGTGTTTTCCAGGATCTTTACCATCAACATTCACAATTAATTATTTTGGTATTTGATTGTAGACTTTTTTCTTGGCAGATCAATAAGGCCAAAGGTAACACTTCAGTGGCAACAGTTTTTCTCCCTCTCTGCTTTCTTCCTAGATCAAAAAAACCTGTGGAACGTCTTGGCCACACACTCTTGTATTTACTGTGATTTCTTTTCTTCTATTAGCCTCCTAATCCTATCTAAAAATTGAGCTGAAATATAGTGGTCATTTGATACATAATACTGCAGTCAGCTTCCTAACCCGGACAGATGTCTGTTACTGCTGTTGCTTTTATAAAATTGCTTGTTCCACTTGATTCCTGATAGTGCTTTAATTCCTGGTGAATTATTTTCTTTTGTATGTGTAGGTTTTTAAGTTCAGGAAATTAACATCCATCTGCATATTTTGATTCTTTGTTGTATAATTCGCTGGTTCACTTTCGCCAGTTGCTCTTTGCAGTCTTCATTACTGCTGGCATTTCTTGGCCATTATTCTCTGTATAATTGACAACATATTGATAATACTCATAACCTTATGTCAAGACAGCAAATGTTATGGCCAATAGGTTTATCTCTCTGCTATCTTCCATGCACCACAAGACTTCTCAGTATCCTTTTGGCACTCTTAAAATTTGTGCAGCCTCATCTTTACCCATTTTTTTCACGACCCAAGTGGGATGCTAAATCTAGCTTAATTGTAAATCTTACTAAATCTCAGTGATAAATGTTACAAGATCAATTTTTTTCCTCTGGTTGCATTACCATACAGCGTGCAGAGCATATATGTAAGTATTCCTTTGAGTCATAACTTCCATACATATTTCTTTCATAGTTCTGAACATTTATGTAGCACTGCATAAACTGCAATGACTGGAGATATGAGCTGAATAGTTCAGGTATGGGAGTGCAATTTTTTGGTAGTGGGAGCCATGTTAGAAGGATTCCTAAGAGAAATGAATTTTAGCCAGATGTTAGAGAAGAGAAGGGGAGCATCTGGCTCACCAGTGATCCATGTGGAACAATGATTTGGAGGGTCTTTTCATCGCTGAATCTTTCTATACTTAAATCACAATTTTATCTAGGGAATCTGTCCTACAATGTTGTTGAATTGTAGGCTGCTCACAGTGTTGAGACCATCTACCCAAGTAACATAACTGTGATGTAAAGAAGTGCTGTAATTCCATTTTACGAACAGGGAAACAATGCACCCACCTACACCGCAACAGATGCAAATCAAGCGCTGCTCAGCAGCAATAAAACAGAAGATGTTAAATGTCTTGGGGTATTGAAAACTTCGTAGGAGAGGCATCTGCTTTCAGCTGGGGGCTCAGCCCTGCCAATACAAATGCCAGATACTTAAGGGAAAATATATTAACACCTCCACTAATGAGAAAGATTGCAAGGTTTACTAAGAGGTACAAGTCTGCAATTAAAGCAACAACAAACTCAGAGGCAGTGATGCCTTCTATTCAAATGGTGTCAGAACTGGTAAGTCCAAAGAAGCATATCCAGACGTAGTCACAGGCACCTGAGCCATTTTCTTCAGCCCCTGAAGTCTTTAGTACTGGGAGTTAGATGTGTGTGTGACCATTGATCTATTGTTTCACAGATGTGATATTTCAGTCCTGCAGTTCCTGCCCTTGGGTCTGCTTCTACAAGGCCTATTTTAGGAATGGCTTTTGAAATTTTATGTTTCATAGTGCGGGGTAGAAGGATGCTTATTGTACATTTATCAAAAGGAGAATCTCTCCCACTTAGACATGAAAGAAAAGAGGAAAATGTCTTTCCAGCATAGCATATGATTTAAAAGTTCACAAGAAGAAAGTTCTCAAAGCCCATTCAACTTATCAAAGCCACTATCTGCAGAATTTGCTCTAAAAGCTGTGTAAACTCTGAGTTAATTAACTCGAAGATAATTGACAAGCCAAGTGATGTGTTACTGTGGCTACACAGCTACAATGGTGCGGGGGTAACTCGAGTATGCTTACTTCAATGATGGCACTGTGGAGATATTCACTAAGTTTATCAAAGCTGTAAGTCTCTACTGGATACTGTAAATTTATCCAATTTCCTCTGTTTCACGTTATAAAGTATATTTTCTGGAATCTGAATACCTTACCTGAATGCCTGCCTCTGAAACCTTCTCAAGATGGCAGCAGCATAAGCACTAGAGCTATTCCCAGGTAGTAATTCTTTGTTTCAGTTAGACAGTCATCTACTTAAACAAGGGGATTAATGAAGGGAAGAGGTTAATGAGGACAAAAGGTGGAAAGGATTTGTGTAACAGGTTTGTACATTGTTGAAAAAGTTAAAAGAACTTGTCTTTATTCCCATTATTTATTTCTTTTTACCTTAAAAAAAAAAAAGCTATATTTTAAGGAAAACTAATATTTCCATGAAATTTTTCAGTTCTTTGAAACGTTTAATTATTCTTGAATGCCTTGATGGTAAGTCTTCAGTCAGCTCTGACTATTGATCAAGTGGCTGAAAGCCAAGAGTTATTTACTGCCCAAGTGTTACTTAGGCCGTAGCACACAATCAAGGGTTTTATCCCAATTATACCCTTTGGGATGATAACTTTGGAGGAAGATTGTGCCATTTGAATCCATAAATAATGCACTTCACCATCTTAATGTTGCGAACAGGGGCACTTGCGCTGAGTAACTGCAGACTTCTGAGAAGTGGCTTTGGGGAGATTTTCAAAGATGCTGTGAAGGAGGCAGGCATCTGACTTCTGGAAGTCAGGTGACAAGTGGGTGTCATCTGAGCACAAACATACCTGATGCCTGGTTGCTTCTGGATTGCTGCTTTTTGCTGAGGACTGCCGTCGCCTCGTGGTCTTTCACTGCTCTGGAGCAAAGCAGGGACTCAGAGTCACAGCTGCTGTGTGGACCTTCCATGTGTCCTGGTGAAGGGCACTAACAGCCTTTGTCTTGCTAGACTTGTGTCTTTTTGCACATCCCTGCAGGCTGATAGCGTTACAGGAAAGGAAACTTTCCTGGGCTGCTTCCCTCCTTGCTCAGAGCAGCCCTGTGTCGTGGTGGAGATGCAGTTATCCCCGTGTCAGGCAAGTCACTCACATCATGTTTTCACAGACAGAGCTCAGGGCTTCACAGAGCACCATCCCCCTCCGGAGGTGGTTGCTTTCCCCTGCCCATGCTCCTGGCTTTCTGGGGGTCATAAGCTACTAGTAGTAGTATAGTCTTTTTGCTGGCATGTCTGAAGTAGCATACACAGTATTTCTTGAATGCAATATAGGATGCACGTTCTACTTTGCTTTTCAGACACTACCATTTATAGTGAGGTGCTGAAAACTCCTTGAAATTTCGTTACCTGGAATTGTCAATAACTGAAATAACAAAAGACTAGTAAAAACTTCTACCAGGGATGCCATATAGGAAATAAATTTTACACCTGTTGTTATAATTTTTAAAAACAATGTTCATATTCAGTTTGTAATTTCTTATCTGGTTTTGCTTTATATCGATCAATCAAAGCTTGGTATTGATGAGATCTAGACAAAAACAAGAGGAATTGTTTTGTTTGTTTTGTTTTGTTGTGTAGATTAAGGTAAAGCTTTTCTGCTTATGGACACTAAGAGAAATTTGCAAATGGAAGAGCCCAAGCAAGACCTTACTTTCAGAAGTCCTGATCATCCCCTAGTCCCACTGAAATGAGTAGGAGCAGAGGGAAAAGCAGTGAGAGACACTTTATTTTTCTGTGACCATAGATATGTTTATGAAGAACTGAAATGAGGCTTTAATCATTGTAGCTCTCTTTCTGCAGATTACTTTGAGCTGTGTCATGCTGAGCATGTGAGTGGGTGCCTGAGAGTGCAGGACAGCAACAGCTTTGTGCCCTGAAGCGCTCTCCTTTCCAGACACACAGCACAGCTGTAATTCCCAAGAAGAATTTCAGAATCGCCTCAGTCCCTGGTATTTTGTTTTCCTCCATGACATTCTTAAAGAAATGCTAGCAGTTTCTTCCAAGCTTTTTTATAAATTTCTTGTTAGTGAAGATATGAGGACAGGTTTTCCACTTATCTCTTTTCCACTTCTCTTAACTAGTATTTCTGACGTTGGCCTCATTTCACATGTTCAGAAGTTACAAAGAAAGCTTAGGAATTATCTGGAATACCAAGACAAGTGTTGGGTTGATTTACCACACTGTGCCTGTTCGCATCTCCAGGTATACTGTATTCGTAGGCTGAGTTATTACCTATTTCTAGCTAAAATATTCATGAGGTGTCTCTGAACAGTTTCAGAAGTCATTCATTATAGATTCAGGTTGTGGCTAGCAGTCTGTATTTACACTTGACTTGATGCACAGCAGGAAAACTTCTCCGCAGCTCAAGAGAGAGAGTAAACCCAGATGCTGCAAACACAGGCAAGGTACGGTTCAGACATAATCCCCTGTGGAAAACTCCCTTTGCTCCCTTCCTGTGCTCTTCCCTCTGGTCTGTGGTCCTTGCTGGATCCTCCTCGTATGGCCACGCACGAACTTCAGGAACAAATGAAGTCTTCTGGGGCAGGAAAGTGCAAAAAGAGAAAGTAAAATAACAAGGTAAAAAACAACTGATATCAGGGGACAACAAATAACAACAATAAAGAGGACGGAGCAGCCCACCTCTGTGTTCACAATTAGAGGGTATTGACCTACGCAGGCCTTCACTTTGACCTCTGTTATCTGCTTTTTATCTGCTTTGTTCTGTGTTGGATTACTATTGCCGAATTTCCCTCGGTGCTGAGCAGACTGCCAGCCTGTAGAGGGCTGTAGCAAAAGCCCATGATTCTGCCGAGATGCTTGTTGGGAGAGCCGTGAGTGGTGCAGCAGGGCAGGAGTACCACATTTCTACCCACACTAGTCACTCTGTTTTTATTCACGGTTTTCTCATCAGCTTGTCTTCCTGACATCAAGATGCATCACCCAGATACAGTCTTCCTCGTAGGTAACTTTTCTCCACTACTAATATTGTGCATCTCAAGTCCTCCACAGCCAGGAGGCTCCCAAGGGAGGACTTCGTGGGCCGAGGGGTATCCCTGAGGGTCCCTCTATTTTGGGGGATGCTAACGGGGCACAGGACCTCCCATCTGCTCTCAGCATTGCCTCTTCGGGTTCTGCTTGATGTTTTCCCAAACTCTGGGGCATCTCCTTTGCTCACAGTTTGAGAAGTGAAAGGCTGAGTGAGCCCTGAGATTAGCATTTTCTGAAGGGGATGGGAGAGGAGGGGCTGCTGGGAAATAGGTAGCATGAGGTTTTCTCAAAGTTCTGCTTTTCCAGTATCTGTTCTGTGCATCTCACGCCTCGGGGCTGATAGTCCTGACCTGTTTGTGACTCCTGAATTCACAGAAAGGTTTTAAAGTACATTTTGCAAGTGGCTTATTGGGTAGAAATCATTAAAGAGACTTGAAGGGTGCTTTTCAAGAACACTCCTATGTGTACCCATAATAATTGTTTCAGTTACCTTTTAAATTGCTCGATGTAATGACGGAGTCAGTGGCTCAGAGGGAACAAGTGAAAGGTGTTCTCTACTTGTCTTTCAGCACAATAGAAGTATTGTAGAGGAATTACATATAAATTTCCCTAATTCCCCAGGTTTGCCTGTTACTTTGATTAATTATCTGTTACTTTAACAAACCAAAAGCCGTGCCCCTATGCAGGGTTCTGCAAACTAGAGCTAACCACAAAAGCTTGGATTAAATGGATTTTAGCCAGCTATTGCTTCAAAAGAAAATGAACCATTCTTGATTACTTCTCTTTGGGCACAGGTACTTGCAAGTCATAAAGAAACAAGGAAAGAAATGAATTTCAGTTGAGACATCTGAAACCCTAATCTTCTAGACAGGTGATTGTTGCTGAGGCCGTGAGGGATCTGTATTATGGTTATCTGTTACCATTTGTCCTACAGAAGCAGCTAAAAGCCTCGACTGAGATGAAAAGCCAAGTTCTGTGCTAACACCTTGAGAGACAGCAGCTACCCTATCAGATTGATGGCTTAAGCAGAGATGGGCAAATAACACAGCAAATGTGGAAGGAGCCTGTGGGGAACATGGAGATATTTCCTGCGTGGAAACATGGCCTGCTGAAGAGCTGAGTGCTCCCTGGGAGGTGGTTTGGCACCTTTTGGTTTCCATCTACCAACATTTCTCACAGTGCCGCTGAGGCACATCCTGCCATGATGCTGTGCTTACTGCTGCAGGAAAGGGAGTTGGAGGGTTGACTCCGTAAACGCCTCCCTCCTCCAAAAGTGAAAACTGCAGCTTGCTGCCATCACTTTTTCACTTCTGCTTCCACTGATTTAAAATCTAGACAAAGTGTTTGTCTGCTCAGGGGCTCTAATTAGCTTTTAAGTGCTAGCACTTGAAAGATGACTGTAATGTTTTCCAGTTTCACGTGGGATGTCAGAGGGGTTCTCTGTCAGACAGCTGCTAGGAAGGTGTTACCATTTAGGAGTGGGTGATACTCATTTTGATTTTTATCACACCAGAAAAATCCACAATTTAGCTCATTGGGAGGGAATGAGTGAAGCATCAGTGATTAGTTGTGCCTGAAATAGGTCTAGCATTTGAATCTGACTGTAATTGCTCACTTGCTTTTATCCTGTGCTTGTGGGCCACTTCATACCTGCATAACATTATAGCTCAAACAAACAAACAAACAAATTGCTTCTCCTTGCACTGGGAAAGCACTGCAGAAATCTGTGAGGAAGGGTGTGGACTTGCATCAACCTGAGGAAGATGTTGTTCTCTTCTAGTGTGAATGTTAGTTTTCAGATGGTAATCACCATTGTAAACTGTTTTATTCACCTACTGTTGGATGGCAAAATCAACACGAAGAAATAATAAAGCAGCTGAGACCAGATGAAAAAACTGTAAAGATGGAGTGAAAGGCATAAATCTAAACTGTGTACGAGGAGTTTTTTTCTTCAAGAGAAATACTTGGAAACTGGAGAAAAAAAAATCAAAATGCCCAAAGCTTTTGTATTGAGTAAGAATTAATTTGAACCACTAACCAGACTTGAAAAGATTGTCTTTTACTGAATTGAATAAATGCTTCAGGGTTTGTTTGTTTGTTTTCCATCTATTATTGCTTTGACTTTGGTTAGCAAGGACAGTGAAATGCAAGACATTTAACTAAAGTCTGTTCCCATGAGATAACCAGCTTGCTTACTCAGTTTCAATTTTTATATAGTGTGGAAAAAGCCAGCTGTGCTCACCTTGCCGTATTTAGTTGATATGTATTACTGACCTATCTTTTGCTACATACTGCTCTCAATAGAACTTGGTCCCTGGTGACCAACACACTCTATAGTTTAAAATGGTTCTGGATACACACAGCGAGCTTCTGAACCCTGGGGATCGCTCCAGATTAGCAAGAAGAAATATCCATTCGTGTGTTTTCAACTTCACATCTACAAAAACGTCTAAGTGCAGACAGTATAATCCATTATGTTAATGACTCAGCTTGACAGAGAGGAGGTATTCACCTTCTTAGTGTGATGCTCTTCTGATGTGGTTCTTTGCACAGCTCCAGGAAGTCCTGCTGGATTTGCAAAGGTATAAACTGTGACCACAGTTTAGCTTCAGATCTCTGAGCTCGTGTCTCAAACTGATCTCGATCCCTTTCCTTTAGCAGAATGCAAATAAGTTAATTGATCATCTGGCTTATTTCTTACAGAAAGACTGCTTGCTTGTGTGAAGTGATCTATCACTTTGTTACCCTGCGGTGATCTGACAAAAGGAGTAGAGCTAGACATTTCTCATCCATTTATATTTAATTAGAAATAGCCATTAGCAAGTTTGGGACTTTCAATAATTATGTATTTCCTGGTTGCATTTATTTTTCCTTATGATTGCTTTCCTGTAACTCCTATATTAACCAGTAATGATATACTAATTGATTGTGAGGTTGCAAATAGATGGTCAGAGCTGGTGAGTGCCTTTGATTCAGTAAAGTAACAACAGGACTTCTGATAACTGAGACGCTGCATAATACCAAATTTTTATGTGTTTACTCATACTAATTACACGCTTTTGTTTTGGTACTTCAAATGGCCTTAATGGACCCTAATAACTGTCTTGGAATAACATATTTCTCCTGAATGCCACTTAGAGTGTCAGAATCCCAGCCTAAACTGCCTGCTCCCCAGATTTGCCCTATCTAGAAAGTTCATTAAAACATTGAATTCAATTCTCATAAATTTTAGAACAGTGCATTTTTATTTCAGTAAATGCTAAGCACCACAAAGAGGTATGTTGCTGTTAGTTACTCCAAATCAGATGGGTTTGAATACCCATCAAAAAACAATTTGCGCTCATTTTAAAACAGTGTGATAATGAATTGCATTAATTGTTAATGTTCACTTTCAGTGTCATTACAGAACACATCCTAAATCCTTCCCCACAGGAAAACTAATTGGCAGTGCGCACTAAGAGAAGAAATTCAAGAAGACTGAGTACAATTATTTTTTGTAATGGCTCATGTGCCTTTACTTACTTATGAGAGTGATTTTGCTCCTGCTTTCACCTGATGGTTTCTGCTCACAAACCACACTGATAACGGTTTCCAAGAGAATTTGAAATAGAGCTGTCCATTATGAACCTGTTTGGAAGGGCTGAAATTCACTAAAGCAAAATCAAGAATGTTAAAAATGTTATGTTTTTGCTAGAGGTCTAAAATTTCAGAGGTTCATTGTAAACAACTTCTCTAAAACAGTTTAGGCCTATGAAAATCTTTTGCAGAAGCTCAAGTTAGATCCCTGGTTGACAGTACTTACACCCTGCCTGTCTGAATCGATGCTGGTCGTCAAAAAGAAAAAGCCTGGGGAAAACAGTGAAATGTGAATGTGAGAGGCTTCTGAAAGCAACTCCTTGTATGGAACTGCCAGATCCAACTTACAGACTTCTCTGCAAACCAGAGGTCAGTCATTTGGGAGGGCAGATGGGTAAGGGAAAAGACTGAATGACATTTGGAAAAGGAAGAGAAGGTAGAGTAATGAAACAGTGGATGAAGGAAAATAAAAACAAAAGATGAAAAGATTAAGGTTCCAAGAGAAAAATGAGTGTCGTGAGCACAGAACTCTTACACAGCCGACAGGTACCTTTAAGGCAAGGATTTTTGTCCCTTCAGTTAGATGACAGAGGAGAACTATATGAAGTAAGTAACTAAAGAGGGAAGTATGGGTGAACACTCCCAGAAAGTATTGTAAGGTCACTTCCTCGTGGAGAAAATACAAGGCAAATTTGCCTGCTAGCTGCCTGGTGGCAGGACAGACAGGCAATTTCAGAAAACTGCCTTAAAACAGCAGGGCCGTAGGCTGCTCTGGAGTGTTGGCCTTCACATTACTTCCTGTTGAAACCGGTCCACTTTCCAGGACAGAATTAGATATTTGCAGAGCAGGCCAATATAATCTTTCTTTGATTTGGTTGTTTATTATCATTTATTAGCTTTTATTAACACACATAAAACCTGTGTGTCCCTGTCTGCGGATCAACTACCCTGAAAGCATAGCAGTCAGCAACACAGCAAGACAGGCGTGCCTCACTGCCGGTAGTTAACAGAGTCATGCTGGTGCCTAATTGCTTGTTATGGTTCAAACATTTGTTTGCAGACTGCCTGAGGAGTCGTAGACAGGGACACCAGCTACCAGATCCTTGGCGATCAAAGTCTTGCTGCCTGTCAGGATAGCAGATGCTGGTGTGGGCTGCATCTTATTAAGGGAGCCTCGTCAGAGTAGTCAGCCTGCAGACAGGATATCTACTACAAACAGCAACAATTCTTGGGTAGGTGCATATGAAAATCTCTTCAGTCTTTTGCAGCTGATTTACACTATCTGAAGGCCCTGCATATTCTTGATCTAGATGATTATTTGTACTCAGTAGGTTAAATTCGGAGTAGGGTATGAGTTAGCTGAAAGAAATGGGGCATATTCAGTAGGTGATGTACTGGCACACCATTGAGTTTGTGAATACACAGAAGTGGCTCATATGTGTAACTCGAAGGCATTCCTACTTAATTTTGGGAAAATGACACCTGGAAGATAAATGACCAAAGGAGACAGAATCAGCAATCGACAGTGAACGCTTTCTCCAGTATGTACCATGATCAGATTTCAAGTAGGCTGCAACTAACCAGACATCATAAAGGCTTTAGCAAAGGTGTGAGTAACGCTGAAGCTCTGCACCATGAGCAGCACAGTTTTGTTAACAAAGGAGAGGTCAGTAAGATCTGCAGGTGTTCAGTATCTTGTGGGGTCTGGCTTAGGTGCAGCTTTGGAACAAACAGACCAAATTCACTCAAGGGATTGACCTTTATCAAGCACCAGCAGCCATGTCTTCTCATGCCAGAAGGCAAATATGTACTGTTTAAAGATGCCAGGCACATAATACATATAAGATACTTTGCTCTTCAAAATGAACACAAACATTACAAGAGAGGACTGGAGCTGATCGTTATTCAGATGTTGGCCTGGTAGAAAATCAGTTATTTTCCACTTCAGCTTAGTGCTCTGGAACCTCGATATGCCTAGTTCCTGCTGTTATTACAGGCTGAGCTCAATGTGAGTGTGTGCTTATGCCTACACTGAAACAGCGCAGAGGTACTACTACTGGAAACACCATCAGGCCCTCAAGATGTGCTAATACCTGTTTTCACATTTTCAACACCTTTCATTGGTGACATGATATACCTAAGGCGTAACTCAGCCAAGAATTTACTGGAGGATGGTAAAAGCATCACAGGGTACCTGTTCTCATACTTTTCTGCCAGCTGTTGGTCTTTGTGGTATACAGAATAATGGACTAATTGGCCTGTGAGCCCTTTTTTGTCCTTAGTTGCACTCATGGTCAAGGCACTCACAGCCTGTCTCTCCTGAGAACATCAATAATACTTTGCTGTTGACAGCAGCTGAGGACAACAGCAGAACAAAATATGAAGCATGTCCATTAAAGCACAGGACACAGAGTGACAGGCAGATAAACGGCTCAATTCAGCCTGCAAATTTCAGAGAACTCCCACAGGAAGCTACTGCTCCCACCAGAGCTGCAGCTTTGGGATGGAATTCTTTGTTTTACACTGCATGTGAGAAATATGGGTTTTATAAATCAGATCTCTCCCACCAGATGACCCAGTGGCCCTGTCCTGAGGGTTTGATCCTCCAAAAGGACCCACAAGGGAGCTCCAGTTTGACTGCCAGGTCCTAGTGGCGTTGAGGCTGCAGATTCTACACTCACAGTTCATGGTAAGGAATTCAGTGGTAAATAAGAAATTGCAAATTCATTTCCTTCCTCATGAAAAAAAGAATTTCAGTTGGCTTTCCTCCCTCTCCTTCCTTGGATGGCTGCAGCGAATGGAAACGTTCTGCCTTAGAAATAGCATCTTCCAGCAGATCTGACAGTACTGCCAAGTTTTTATCAAAAAAGAGCCCTTGGCATAGATGAGAGAGCTTAGCTGCACCACTAGCCAGGCAACCTCATGTGCCTTCTGCTCTGCCTTTGGTACCTCTTGCCACACCTTTTGACCACATTTCAGCTAATGCAGCTATGAATTTATCAATGAAACATCGCTCAGACAGTGCATCTGGCACCAGGAGATTGATCTGAGCCTGTTCAGTTCACAGAAAGGAAAAAAAGTGTAGGTCTGCTGCAAAAGTTATAGCTGATGTACCAAAGGAGAGGGAAAAAAAAGGATCCTCAGTATGGGAAGGGGGACTGGGGAAACTGAGCTGAGCCAAAGACTCAGGGAGAATCATAGAAATACAGAATGTCTTGGGTGGGAAGGGACTTTAAAGATCACCTGGTTCTAACCCCCCTGCCACGGGCAGGGATGCCACCCACTAGACCAGACTGCCCAAAGCCCTTCTCTGGGTACCTGTTCCAGTGCCTCTCCACTCTCTGAGTAAAGAATTTCCTCTTAATGTCTGATATAAATCTCACCTCTTTTAGTTTAAAACCATTGTCCCTTGTCCTGTCACCATCTGCCAAAGTAAAAAGTTGCTCCAAACACACTGGAAGGGAGTATGTTGAGGGAAGGTGGTGATGAGAGCAAGAGAGAGAAAGGGGGTGAAGAGGTTTTAAAACCTTCAGATTTATGCCCACAGAGATAAAGCTTTTAATAAGGTTGCCTTTTAGCAGCACAGTTTTATTTTCCTTTAATGGTTTGCAGTGTGTTTATTGCTCTGGAACATGGCAGCCATAAGATGCCGTGTGTGCCAGGGCTGAAACACAAGTTAAAATAAAAGGCAGCTCACCGAATGGTCAAGGTTACAGCAGCTGTTTCCTTGTGATTGCTGCTTCACTTCTAATTAGCCCTCAACCAGTTTTAAGATCATTCTCGGCTATGATTGCATAGATTTGAGAGGGTTAAAGAAAACACTGTGACCTGCTTCTGCAGGACCTGTGGTGCCCTGCAGCCAGCGCTGAAGTCATTGGGAACTGTAAGCAATCACTGTCCTTTGAAAAGTCCAACATGCAGCCTTCAGTGAGTAAATTAAGAACAGACCCCTGAGCCCAGCTAAGTCACAGGAAAACTGATCTGGGGAGAGCCTTCAGCTATGCATGTTGTGAACTAAATTATTTAGGTCTTATGCTCGGGAGGTTTTGCTCTCAGATTTAGAAAAGCTGGAATAATTGTAATTTCCTGGTTTTAATTGTTGTTTGTTTCATTTTATCTTCAAGTTGCAAAGTATGTTTCCTAGAGCAGTCGCTGGCCAACAAGATATTCTCCTTTTAGAAAATTTGGTCTTTGTAGGAATTTCTCAACCTTTCTTAAGTGCCTGGAATGAGATTACTGAGAATTTCTCAGGAGAAAGAGTGGAAATCATTTGTGAGCACAACCAAAGGAGGAAGAAAGAGAAGCTGTGACTTGAGGCAGTGGCAGTGGCAGGAGGGAGGTGTGCTAACACCTTTTTGGCAGGACAGGCAGGAACAGGAGGGCAGACCAGCAGCTCCTTCAGAGTACAACTCCCTGTGAAATGTAGTTCCCTTCGTAACAACATGAGAGCAGCTGTGCTCTCATGAACCTGTGGTTCAAGGCCAGCATTGTCCCCAGCAGTGGCCATTAAGCAGGTACCTAGAAAGGAGTCATGACAAGGCTAGGGTAAATGAGACTATTCCCTAGTTCTCTTTCTACTTTCAGCTTAGGGAAGGTTGTGTGCAATTGCTAGTCTGCTTAAGATATCTCAGTGCATCTCTGGCTTTCAAGCACATGTCCAGTCAGTTAAAATGATTTTGATATTAAAAACAATGTGGGAAACAAGAGGTACCTGAAAAATGTTAAGGATAGGCTGTGAGTGCAGAGCTTCTAGTAGGAACAGCCAGGAACAAAAACCCCTGACTAAATCTAGGTTTTGCTTTGGTGGAGGGCTACTTGGGTCGTTTCACAAGGGTTTGCTCACCAGAGAGCAGTGCACCAGTTCCACATGTGTGAAGGGAATCAGCTGCTTCACATCTAGATGCTGCAGTTGTACAGTGCAGCCAGGTGCCAAGAACTTCAGAAGATGGTAAAAAAAATCCAGACTTTCCCACAGGAGTACAGAAACTAATGAGATACTTCTTCTTTTCTCCCCTCTCATGTTTAGTTCTAGGAGCAAACTATCCAGGAAAATACCCATTCCATTCTTGCTTTCTGTTCTGTGAACAGTGACCCTCGTGTAGGTGTAAGAAGTGTTTTTTACACAAAGAATGATAACTTTACACTAGAGCAAATCAGTACAAAAAGCACAGAACAGGAAAGAAAATCCAGAGTTTTCAACAGCGACTGGCAGTCAAGGTAAAAGTAACTGAGACATTAACAGATCTTCCCAGAAAATATATTTGCTGTTGCCACACAAAAAAAAAAATGTTCACAGAAACAGAAGCAGTTATTCTGTGTTCAGTGATTCTTAAGGGGGAGAAAACAAAAGAGAGTGATCCTTTATGCTAAATCCTGCCCTCCAGGCTGATATGAGCAGGCTGTCAGACCTGAGCAAAGCCTATAAACCTTATCAAGAGTGGACTGTGATTGTACCTCAAATGGATCCACGTGTTTCTCAGCAATTATTAGCCACTGACATACTAATTTCCAAGAATTTTGCCACCTAGGATATACAAGATTGAAAATGACTCCTGCATTATTAATGCATTTACTGAATGCTTTACTGTGCCATGCTTTGCTTAACATGAAGGATATAAAAGGGGAGCTCTGAGATGGAAAATTGTAGATGGCTAGCTTGGAAGATGCAGAGAAGGTGAATCTTAATTTTAAATAATGATGTCTTTCTTGATCCTCTCTTTGATCAGGTAGCTTTGACACAATGAGCTAAAGCATGTTAATATTTGAGATCAAAACTAACAAGTATTTGAAGTCAATTTTTGCAGTAAGTTGTTGAGAAGGTTCCTAAATAGCTTATGGTAGACGATGTATGATGAAGGGAGTGAAGACTGATTTTTGTGCCATATTACAAAGATTATCTGGCTTTATCCTCCCTCACAGCCTTACGGGTCAACTTTCAAAGCTCTGGGATTTTTCAGTGAATTATGCAAGCTTCTTCCATGTGTCTCTAGACATCTGCCAGCTTTGGAAGTGTAGTTATCACATCAGACATGTTGATTTAGCACAGAAATCCTCCTAAATGTGTCAAATTCTGTGTTGAAATGAATAAGCAATTTGTCTTAAAAGGTGCTAACAGAGCCTGTCTTGCTGACCCCTCTGAATTTCCTGTCTGTACTTCCCTCTATAAAAGCAAAACAAAAGAGAACAGAAAATGACTCCTATGCATTTTTCAGTAGTTGGTACGATGTCTGATTTTTCCATTGCCTTTTTAAAATGACAAATACAATCTGTTCATACCGTGCATCTTTACAGAAGCCATTCCAGCATAAGTTACCATATTTAGTCAAGAGTAGACGTGAAAAGACTCCTGCTAACAGCTACCACCTTCTAGAAACAACAGCCCATAGGTTCTGATCCTTTTCACTTGAAGTGGCTGAAAATTGATCCAGCATTCACTAAGATTTAGCCAATTCACAGGGAAAGAGAAATTTAATGCACTGCATCATTCCCTGCCTTTCAGATCCTCAGGCGTACTTTATATCAAAAAACAGATTATCAGGCTTTATTATTATTATTCACCACTTGCATTCACAGTATGCTTAATATCCACATCTGTGATATAGGGCCTGTGGCAGTGAGTAAGATGACAGTCCATCTGACAAGAGGTTACAAAGAATAGAAGTGGCCGCTGAGTACAGATCTCTAGGAAGTATAGGAATAACGGGGGAAAAAAAAGGCATACAACAGACACCCAAAGCAAGCCATTTGGAGCCCCTTTTCAACCGCCTTGGAGATGAATTTCCCAAAGCTGTAATTTTAAGCCTTATGACTGCCTCCTGCATCCTTTGCAACACACATTTTAATGTATCCCAATAAACTGGAAAGTTTTCATTCTTTCTTTCTGCACCTGCTTATTAAAATACGAAAGGCTGGTTCATGTAAGCGTTTTGAAAAACCACCAGCTTACCTCATTATGGGCAACTAAGCTGTATCCAGATTGTTTTACGTGTTACTTTCCAGTCAGATATAAAAATTTCCCTGTGGGACTCCTTTTGCAGGGGCAGCCGTTTCAAACGTGACAGTAACCTTTGTTTGTGCAGGATGGATCTGTGTGAGGTATGTTATGTGTGCTGAGTGGTGACAGTAATTTTGCCGACAACAGAGAAATGAAAGCTCCAAAGAAAACATCAGTGACAAATGTGCTAGAAATACAAAATACCAGCTGGCTGGTCCTCCCTGAAGGCAAACCTTTTATTTAAATTAAAAGGTCTTTCTTTTTAGGTGGCCCGTTTATCTGTCATAATTTGACAGTGTGTATAAATGATCCGAATTTATGTTTCAGAAGATAATTGCCTTGGCATTTAATCTCTGCGTCATCTCCTAAATCTTCCCAACACTTAACTGTTCTGTTCTTAGGCAGGTTCTGTATCTCCCAAATAAAGTGGTGTTTTCCCTCTCATAGGCAGTCACCTAGTAGCTGCCACCAAGGGAAAATACCTGCTTGTAGTGCAAGGTTAGCACAGCAAGGAAGAAATACAGCAGACAGGCAATGAGGCTTGCAAGGCGTTTTGGAAACTGTCCTGTCAGTACTTGAGGACTCTCTCCAGCACACTTCCCACACGGAGTGAAAAAAACACCCTTCTTTACAGGTTCCTTTGATGCTTGGGGAGCTGTTTCTGTGTAATGGGTGTCAGAAACAGCCACAGAGGTTGACCTCATGTCAGTCCTGGCCATCTCCTGGCCATCTCCTAGCCATTCACCTTCAGGCCCTCCCATATTCAGCTAGCTGTAAGGGAGAGCAGAACGGCTGCAGGCATAGCTCCGGGACACCTAGCTGCTTTGGGATGGTGCCCAGCACTCTCCATGGTCTTCGTCCTGCCAATTCCTCTCTAGTTCTCAATGATGAGATGTCTGATCGGGTACAGAAGGTGATTAAGACTGCTCCTAACTAGCAAAAAAAACCACAAAACTTGCACAAAATTGTTTGGCACCAAGCACCAAAAAGGTTAATTGCCTTGGCTTTAGGCAGTGAGCATAAAAAATAAATAAATCTGTGCTACTACTCTCAGGAGACTCAGATAATTTGATAAATAGTGTCAGTAACTGAGGATCTAAGCACAGTGGGTAATGTGATATCATTGACCCGTGCAGGATTTGTGCCATGAGATAATTCCTTACACTTCATTATTTTGCTATCCTTAGGTTAACACATTTCTCTTCTAACTGCCCCCCCCCCCCCAACAAACAAAAAAAAAAAGGTAATAGAAATTTTTCTAGGATTTCTTTTGAACATTTTGCAGTCAGTAAGACTCTGGCTTTCAGGTTCATCATATATTTTATTCAGCCCTCAAATTCTCTGTGCAGAAGCCCTAGGACCATCTCATTTGTTATCTTAAAATAGATTACATTTTGAAAAATATTTGGTGCTGACAGGTGGGGTTTGACATTCAGAACTGCTCAGCCATTGTGTAAGCTGTTTAGTAATGTAGCAGAATTTACAGTAGTGCTCAGCTTTGAGCATCTGCAAATGTACTTTTTTTTCTTTTTCATAGGAACAATTATGCTGCTCTGAGGTTTGACAATCTGGATCCTTTTTGAAATGCCTCAGTTGGTGAAGCTGGATGATGAAACCCCAAAATCTGGCCCAAAACCTGCTGTCATTTTAGATTTGCTTTTTAAAGCAAGCAAGATTGGTGGGATTGTTCCAGTAAAGTGTTTTTTTTTTTTTCAGTGTAGGTAGGATATTTACGTTTAGGAAAGTTTAAAAAAATACTGATGTCTCTTGATACTGTTAAGTCCAAAAATCCCCTTACAGTTCTGTAATGTCATAAACCCTCCCTATTCCCAGGTGCTTAAATCATTTTGTTATCTAATATAAAAACGTTTTTGAACCTTTAGCACCAAGTCTCACTGAAAGATATTGGGATTCTTGGTCCTACATGATTTTTGGAAAACGGAAGTCTTGGAAAATATTATTCCTGTAATTCTTTTAAATACATGTTACCAATTGCACTTTTCCTTCTTTTTTGTCAAAGCCTTTCTTTTGTTTATATTTGTGCTTTTCTGCAGAGAAAATCCAGGACTGGAATTTGGGGTTTGGCATCTCCTGCTAGGAAGCAGCTGTATGTCCTTTGCACATCTGTCAAGGCAGGCTGGAGAGATCTCCAGATCTCAGGACTGTCCCAGTAGATTTTGCTCCTGGAAATTTTTGTAAGTAGCAGTGATATATTTCATAACAGTACGCTTTTATTTGTCTGCAAATTTATCCTGACCCTTGTCTGCCGCTGTTGAAAATCACTGGGTTTACAGCTTTGCGCAACAGGGTTAGCTCAGGGCAGATCTCTGCAGTGCAGATGACGTGAAGATTTAGATGTGTGAGATGTTCATGGATGTGTTGCACAGAGGGGATTCAGGGATCTTCACAGCTTGGGCAGCATCTGCTGATTTTCTCATGCCAGCAAAGACACGAGGATTGGGAAATGGAGCAAACACATGGGGATGTGGGGAAGGAAATGGAGAAAATTAATTGGAAGCCCTTTCTCTCTCTCCGATTCCTACTGCAAAGAAATGCTGGTGGGGAATACTTTCACCCCATATGTGATGAAGGAGTTGTACTGAGTAACTGCTAATTCTGCTCATAGTTCTTACCCCATTTCTTAGCAATTCTGCCAGGAGCTGCTGTGCGTGCAAGCAGTGAGCTATCAATTTCCTGCTGTAAAAGAAAAAGAGCGTAAGAATAAATTTCATTTTGCGCAAGTCCGTTAATCATCTGTTAGTGGATTTTCCCTCCTGACTCGCTTCACTGTAGCCTTTGGCTTCTCTTTGCTGGTTTTCTCCTACTTCTTCCATTGTTATTGGTAATTGCTCCGGTCTGCTGTGCTGCAGGGAAGCAACACCCAGTCCAGGGCAACAGGATACTGTTGCTTGTCTCTCAGCCTTGCCAGGGAGTTCCAGTTCTGAAATAGAAGTTTTTGTTTTCCTCTAACTAGGGTGCACTTGAAAAGTTCAGCCTTTCAGCCAGCCTGGGATGGGACTATTGCCCTGGATGGCAGTACTACGTCAGTGGGAAGGAGCTGGGCTGTGGCGACTCTGATTTTCAGAACTGCACACAGCTTTTGCTGACTGAACTCAGAAGCTAATGGCCAGGCAAGTACATACAGGAGCTTAAATTATTCCTATAACTTTTAAAGTTGTTCTGCTCCCTACAAAAAGCATCTCAGAAGCCACAAAGTGGAAACGTTCAAGTTGACAACCCAGTTCTATTAAAATCAGTGCCAAAATTTCCACTGACTTCCTCTGCTTCAGCCAGGGTCTGTACTGAAGATTTCAACCAGAGTCTGTTGCATGCTGATACACACGATACAGCTTTCTACTACTCAGATTTGTTGTTTAGGAAACGTGTGTCTGTTCATTGTAAAAAGAGCATTGTAAAACAGCTTAAACTATTTAAGATACTTCGGAAAGCCTAGGTTGCTGTTGGAACCTTATTTCTATAATTTTTGTTAGCATTCAGTTAGTTCATATAACATTTAAAAAAAAAAAGAACTTTGACTAATTTTCCTCAAAATTCTGGTTCTCAGGAAGATATTCTGCTGTTTGAAAATGATTCATACTGCTTTCACTGAGAATGTAGAAACTTTGCAGGCAGAAAAATAACAACCAAGGGACACAGATGTAAGCAGAGCAGCGTGTTCAGAATACGTGGCCATGCAAGACGAGAGCCCAGCCCACAATCTCTGCTTTTTTCCCTTTTATCTGAATGATTTTAGTCTATCAGCAAGATCCAACAGTTCATGATATGTTTCCACCCTAAAATGCTCCCCCAAATACTCTTCTTCTAAAAGGCAAGGGTAGTTTTAACAGACTGTGTTTGGGGATCCGCTTCCTAATGGGAAGGATGAGATCTTCGTATCGAGAGCTCTCCTGCTATTGCTTTATTCTCACAGCATTACTGTACTTCTTAGCAGGCCTCTGAGCTCCTGACTAACCAAATGCATTATCTGTCGTACTACAGATTTATTTTTGCTGCAACGAACAGTGATGCTCTGTTATGACCAGCCCAGGCTAGCAGCGGTAAGAGTGTTTCTGTTAATTGAAAAGACACTGATCCTACTCTTCTGATGAATTACTAGCACACAGTCTACAGTGATCACCTCCTAGATCACAACATACCCCTGTGAAAGAGGCTCAGTCAGCAGCAATCCATCTCTCTTCCCGGCAGTACTTCTCCCAGGTCGCAGGTTTGAGGAAATAACCCCTAAAGCATGTGGTACTGCCTTTTTTGGATCAGCTGGAATAAGCAATACTTAAGGTAGGGTAGTGCAAAGGTGGCTCAGCTTCAGGAAACACCTAGTTGAACCCAGCAGCCGCAGTGTGGTGGCAATGACCAAATGACAGCAACCTTACTAGGAAGTCAGTTCAACTAACACCACTGCAAACAGCAAAATAGCAGACAGCTACTCAGCATGGGAGGGAAAAGGAGGAGCAAATGAGACTCAGATGATGGTAATTAACATTTGCCTGGCAGAGAGGCATTCGGTTGGCCCAGCAGTTGGAAGCTCTTTATCACAGATAAAATCCCAGTGTAGGGGTGGGACAGTTCCAGATAAGGCAACCTGTTTCTTGTGGTAGTGGGGAAGTATGCTGCTGTTCTGTGTTGATCTATGTGCTACAGTATTCATAGGTAAATAATGTGTTTGGTTTTCCTTTTCAGAAAATACATGCTTTGGGTTGTAGTTATGAGAAGTGTACCTTGGACCTCTAACATCTGTTTATTAGGAAAATAGCATCCTTAGTGCTGGGCTAGAAGCAAAATGAATATTCTTATAGTACATACTTGGGAAATTGTTTTTTAGCATAAAAACAGATTTGGAATACCAGAATTTTTCTTGTTAAACCTATGATTCTTTTGGGATCTCCCCCACATATGTAAGATTAATTTTTAAATGTTGCTGTAATTACCTGCTTTTAATCTTGTCTTATGTGTCATTACAAGTAATAAATTGATCAGAGCTTGATCCTACCTATTAAAATTACAGGGTTGCTTTTCCATAGGCTTTGATAAAAGATGAATGAAGCCTTCCTCCTAATCTCTCAAAATATTTTGAAAAACTTCCCTCATTGATTCCTGCTTATGAATAGGTAAAACAATGTATTGAAAGCTGCTGGGCAGAGCTCTGCTGTGCTGAATCTGTGGCAAGCTTCAGTAACACAAATATGATGTTGTCAGGCCATCACCGTAACTGGCACCTCTGCAGTCACACAATAGGCTGAAAACAAAATCCTCATCTCTGGCATCTCAGGTACTAGCTTCTTTTTCAAACGATTCTTTCTTTGTAAGTCATTTCTTTGCCCCTAAAAACTCCCCTGATTATCTGTTACCTGCATTTGAAACAAACAAGACTATTTTTCATCTGTATGACTTTTATCCTGTATTCAAAATGCTTGCTGATGTAAATCAAGAAATGGCACACTTCTTGGAGTTTGAATATAGTGTTATCCTGGGTGTGGTTTATTGAGAGGAGAGCTTCAGGGTTCAGTCCTGCTCCTGGTCAGCTGGACCAGCTCCTGGGGCAGGAGGTAGGAGCAACCTAGGCAGACCTCAGCTGCATGCAGCCCTCATCACCCTCCTGTCCTTCTGCTAGACAGCCCTCTTAGTTGGTGTTACACTACATGTATCTCTTTTAACAAAATGTAGCTCCCTGCCTGTTAGTAAGAAGGATAAAAAAAAGAAATGTCTGACTTCTCCTCAGGTCTCACCTCATTGCTCTGCCTTATTTTTATGGTTGGAATATCCCATCATTTTCAGGATGGATTTACATCCTTGACGGCACACTTAAGCACACAGCTATATATCTCCAGTCATATATGCCATGAAAGAAAGTGGTTTGGATGTAATATCAAGGGTGAATTCACCTGCTGTTACCTGTATATGAGCACGTTATTTGCTGTTTCATATTTATAAAGCAACAGCATTTAGCAGGCACTGTTCCTCACTATTAACTAGCATAATTATTTATCGCATGCTCCAATGTGTGACTCGTTTTCAGCCATCACCTCTGGGAGGCAGTGGCACAAGAGTGAAGCCCCACTGTAGTGGGTGCCTGTGTTTGATGCTGCAGATGCAATGAACCGGCTGGGTGCAGGATGGGTCACCATGGCTGCTTCCTGCTCCTGCCTGCTGTTTTCCCTGTGGGCAGCTCTGCCCTTTATCAGCAGAAGCTGCTGTCCAAGAAATGTTTGTCCACCAAAATGTTCCTCCACTATTGATTTGGTTACAAAAGCTATTTGCATTTTTGATTGCTGCAAGGGTATGGAGTATCCATGTCTGAGAGAGGAGACAGGTGAAGTATCCCATTTCAGAAGCTTCCTAACTCTGGTGGTTTCACTAGTCCTTATTTATTTTTAATCCCCCCACACTTCCATTGAAAAAAAATCTTTATACCTGCCTTCTTGGTTTTTCCCATCCCTCATTTCTGAAATGGCAAGCTAGCTCATCTATACTCAGAGTTAAATACAAGCGTAAACTCCACATCTCTTTTGATGTAGCACTAACGGAGTGAAGGTAAATTGAATTCAAAGTAGTGATCAGAAACCACTAAGTGTCTCTGAGCATTTTTAAGCTGTGTTTTCTTTTTTTGGAATAAAATCTACTCTTACAGAGTATGGCACTGTAATTGACTGATTCCCGAGCTAGAGTGACCATTAATTTCTATGCTTCTGGGAATGTAAAACTGAAGAAAGTGTTGTTTATTTGGATATTCGTCACATGACTTGTTATTGTACATTAAACATTTTTATCTTTAAAATAATGGCTAAGCTATTATCAGCCACAAGATTCCCACTTCTCGGTGTAGTTCAAAGATTGGGACATAACTGAAGTTCTCCCAGGGTGACACTGAAGACTTAGAGGACTGTTTGCAGTGGGAAGTATTCCTGTTTGTCTGTGTTACACACACACACACACACACACACACACACACACAAAACCACCAACAAACACACGCCTTTTAATTCCCAGACAGTATTCACCAAGCAGTGGAGACTAGTGGTGTCTTAATCGCTCACACCAGAACTGATGGGAGTGGGTAAGGGTCCACAGAGGAGCCACGGATGACGGATATGGATATATATATATATATATATAATGGATAGTCTCTATATTGCAGTTTTTGCTGTTGATGTTACTCGGAGCCTAATGCTGAATTCTTGGAGTGGCTGGGACAGGGAGTGAGGAGAGAAGGAAAGGAAGGAGTAGCTGAAACAACATAAAGGTACTTTAATATTTTCTCCAAGCTAGCAGCCTCCTCTCCAAAAATAGGTTGTATAGACACTGTGAAGTCTGGTTTGCTGATAAATCAGGCCTGCCACAAACCAGATAGTGTTGGAGACAAACCATCCATCTGAGACAGTCCAGGGCCAAGCTGAGCAGCAGCAGGGCCGCATGGAAATGCATGGGGTGGGACTAGTTAGGCCTGCCCTACTGCTCCTGCTGTGGCAGGTGAGAGGGAAAGGGGACTGAGCAAACAGATCAAAACCATGCTGGAGCCAAGCCCAGAGGAGAGGATGGAAGGAAACAGATGGAGTTGGAGGTTTTGTAGGATTTGGTTTGGGTTAGGTGCTGCATCAGTGCATTGTAGAAACGTGTAGCGGAAGATGGCTTATTTGCTATTTTTGTTAATGTAATCTCTTCGCAAGGTCGAAGATATATATAGATATTTAATCTATCACAGTATTAAAGTAGTTATTTGTAGTACTATGGCACGAGTGCCTGAAACAAACCCTGCTGGGCGCTGCTTACTCCCTGTCCACTCCAGCCAGGAGCTGCTAACCTGGGCAGGAGGTGGCCCTGACGCCCATCTCTTCCTTTTATATTCGTTCTCCTGAAACAGTTATGGGAAATTGCCATGCAAAAAGGCAGCTTGGGTTATTCTGCCTGCAGGCCAGGGCTAGTCCCTGTCTAAGGCTCAGTGTCTGTTGTGGCATGCAAAGCGTATGTCACTGCTCAAGTATTTAGGCACACAGTGCTCTAGCAAAACTCACGAACAGCACGTGTGATCTTCAGTGTGTCAGGAACAGGGCAATCCCCACAGAGTGGGGTCAAACACAGTAGCACTCAGAGCAAGCTATTTGAGTCAGGTAGATAAAAGAAAAGGTTACTTTAATCAAGGGATTGCCAGAGACAAAATACTACTTCTGTGCTTTCGACATTCTCCTTTTGCAGCTAAAGAATATTGGCTGTCTGTCAGTTGTCTCTCCTTCACCTCTTTATATGATATATGGAATTAACCCTGGGTGAGTTTTCCCTTCCCTCTCCTCATCCCTCAAAGCAAGGGATGCTTAAAGACAGGTTTATGTGAAAGGGCCGCTGCAAAGGCAGTGTGCTAGGTCACCACAGCTACCTCACTGTGGAGTGACTTCCCTACCAAAATGACTTCTCTTCAAAATGACTTCTTACCTTCAGAAGCAAGATGGCTGACGTAATACCTAAGGCTCAGCATTGCCCAGATGGGAAGCTCGATGGGAGACATCCTGTAAGAGTTTCTGTCTCTAGTAAGCTAGATAGGAATCTTGGTTTGTACAACTTACTTTGTAAATTTTGCACCTTTTTGGCGGTGTGATGATATGTTGATTTGGTGAGGGGAATTTTTTGTTGAGGTAAGTGAAGTTTGTGAAGATTGGGTGATGAACGTTGATGAATTTTAATAATTAAAAAGCAGTTTTGCTTTCCAACATCCAGAACGCTTTGTACATCTACAAGGAGCTGCAACTTTTGAGCAGAGGCCTTATACGAGTCGGAAGGTTTCCTGAGCCCAAGCAGTTATTGATGCCAGCTGGAGCTCTGGAGAGGCACTTCTCAGAGTTAGTCTGGCCAAATACAAATAAAAGTAACAGACCTGCCTCCTAGGCCCAGCTTTAAGGCAAAGCCCCCCAAAACACCAGCCTTTTTGCCACTGGAGCACAGTTTGCTTCTCCCTAACAGCAGGCTCAGCTCACAGCCCTTTGCCACTGAGTTTCTGCCATCAGTCCATGCCTCTGCTTGCTTTCTTACAGACTTCCTGGACCTGCAACTGCAGCAGCAAGCCAGGACCCCGAGGGCACTGACAGCTACATTATCCTGAACAGCCTCACCTGGGGCTCAGCCACACCTGCTGGCTCTAATTGAGATCAGCTCTGGGCATCTAGAACCTTCTCAGAGCTGTTGGGCTGATGCTTCACCACCTCTGTCTGCTGGATGGACCTCAGCCAAGCCAATGGTGTAAGTCTCTTTAATGCTTGTCAAAGGGCTTTGTTCTGGGGATAGAGCTGTTGTTTGTTTTTTTTTTCTCCCTTCCTGCTCAGGTTTAGTGCATTTCAGCACAAAGCTTTTCTTTCAGCCTGGTGGTAACTCATCTGTCATAGCAGTAAAACCTTGTGAAGAACAAGGACGTGAACCTGGTGGGGGTAATCTCCTCTTTCTGGTAACTCATCTGACTGCCTTGTAGGCGTTTAATAAGGTGCATCAAGGAAAATTGCATAAATTGGTTGCTGGTGAATTGTGAGCTGTTATCTTCTGGTAACATCTGGAATCCCATGGCAATGCACACTGCATTAATATCCAGTTAACTGGGTAACCACATTGTTACCCTGTGTGGTGTGTGGCAGGCAGCTCAGCTACAGCAGTGCAGGGTTTTAGTGATAGTCCACTGATAAGCCCTAATTAGTCTCATTTCATTGAAAGAATGTGCTCTAACTTTAATTAAGGGAAATAGGACAGTCTGTGCAGTTTCCAGAGGTCCTTTTGTGACTATGGTGTATAAAGAGCAGAGAGTGGTGAGGTGTTTTTTTTTGTGTTGTGTGTGGGTGTTTGGCTTTTTTTTTTAAGGGCGTGTGTATGTTGTAGCAGATTTCTCTACCCTGCCTTATTTTTCCCATCTGTAACAGAGAGACCCTGCTCCGAACTGAGAGTTAAGGTGAAGTCAAGTCATTCATTCACTTTGATAGATCAATGTGCATCATATATTATATTGAAACCAAACATACTCTTGTTTTAAGGGGGGAGGGAAATACTCCCGCCCCTTAAAAAAAACAGCAAAAACCATATGCTTGGTCTTCCAGGGGCTAAAGCTGGAGATTCGAAGTCTGGGGATCTGAAAGTAATAATCTGCAGTGCTTGGATAAATGAATTAATGATGGGCATTTACAAAAGTAAAACTCATATCCTGATAACAACCCTGGAAATGAAGGACAAAGATGGCAAAAGAAGCAGTGCAACATGATGAGGATAAGTTATTTTCTTCATTGGGCTCTTGGGTGCTGAATTATTCCCTAATGCCAAGTCTGCTGTGGTTTTTCTTGATTACCATCCATAATTATGGACTACCTTACCACATCCAGACATGCAACGGTGATGTTCTTCTCCAGTATGTCTGGCAGGAGTCTGATTGCTGAGCATCAGAGGTCTGTGGCTGACCATAGTGGGCTGAGCACATGCAGAGTAGGGTTGAAATGCTGTAGTAATTAACGATGGGTTAATCATAGTTACTGCAGCTCTGGTATGAGGTTCTCATGCAATGGCAAAATTCAAGGAAAGTAAAAAGAAGCAGATCTAAGCTCATTTGTTGGTAATGCAGTTTGGATAAGAAAGAGAGTCTAGTAAGCACAAACTCCCACTGTTCTCTCTTCTCTCACCACCTTCCAGAGCTGATTTGAAGACAAAGCTATTGGTGTAACAATAACTTCCTAGTTTACTTCTTAACACTGCAGTTCAGCTTGACTGTTTTCTGAGTTGTGCTTTTATGCCAATATGAAGACTCAAATGAAGTAGTTTGTTCGTAGCAATGAGAAAGAGGTACAGAAAGTAATGTGAAAAACATTCCCAAATTTTTCTTAGAGAAGCTGAAAATTTTCCAATGGAGATGCATTTCTTTTTCCTGGGGTAGTGGAGCACGGTCTTTGTGTGGCTGCTGTCCTGGCAAAAGCAGCAGGCAAAACCACAAAGTAAAGGTGGCACCCGAGCAAAGAAAGCAGGGGAAGAAGGTGGCATCCCCTACGAGGCACACAATTATAGACCCTGGAGCAGAATTAAAAACAAAGGCATTTGGAAGGCTAAGTCAAAGCGATTTTTTTTTTTCCTCTGCTTAATCGAAGAAATAAATTACGCTGCAGTCACACTTTATTTAGTGGGCAACATCTGTAAGGTGTCTGAGTGGCTCGAGACAGTGCTGTAGTTACTGCATTAATGAACGTTGTGAAAACTGGGTTCAGCTAAAAGTAAACTAAATGCAAATTTTTGCTTACAAGTGCTTCATACAGACGTGAATATAAATGGGGACAGACCTCTCTGCAGAGGCCACATAAACTAATAGGAATAGTGCTGTCAGGAAAAAAATAATTGTGATATCTGACAACTGCCTAATGTAAAGTAACATCTGCTAAGTGAAGAGTTACGACCTTGCTGGTGTCAGCCAGCCACACAACTGGAGAATTAATTCTGCAAGTTGTTGTTCCAATGGTGGGACTGGTGTCCGGAAACATTAAAACAAAGAGCACAAATCTGTTCCGACAGCGTGAGTGGAGTCGTCATGAAACATGAATAAGGCTGTACTGGCCCTGCGCACGCACCGAAATGCATCATTTAGGAATGTTTTTGTTTGCCAGTGCCACTGCTGATGGCAAGCTTTGTTCCACACCTTGGACAGGAACAGCAAACCCGGGTGTTAGGCTCTATGTAAAACACTGTCTACCACACACTGATTGCTTTTGCACAGCAGTGAGCAATGCGTGAGATTAGCTGGGTGTCAGAAAAATGTCTCATGTTACCAGTAGCACTGGGAGACACGAGGCTTAAAGCAACCTCACATGTCACTGGGGAAGCGTGTTATTTCAGACATGCAGGTCTCCTCCTCCTGCAGGAGGACACAATGAGCATGAGCCCAACCTGTTGCACCTGGAGACCCTCTTTACATGGGCATGCCTTTGAGCAGCTGCTCTCACGCTTTGCTTCGGTGTGGAGTCAGTCACCACACGTTTGCCCAAATATTGCTTGTCATTATGTACGTGTCTGTCCACATAATGAGTGCCTTTTGAGTGTTAATAATTCACTCCGCACCACACTCTTTCTAAGGAGTACAGTGCTGCAAAGCTTCCTGCTGGTTTCTTGGCAGTAGAAGAAACAGGCTGTACACAAGGTAATTTAAAATACTGAGCTTTTGGAAACCATCAGTGTTTGCAGACCTGTTACTGGCCAAAACTGAAGGTTTGTGGCTGTTAATATTGCTGTAATAAACACGAAGCAGACAGCAGACCAAGAGAGAGTTTACACAGGGAGATAGGGAGGAGTGAAAGCAAGTGCTTTCTGCAGCTCTTGTCCCAATCGGATATTTGACAAACCAAAAGCAGGGGAAAAAAATCACCCAGGCTCTCTGAAGTCAGCATGCAAATACTTTTGTAGCTGAGGGTGGGCCTCAGTGACCACTTGGTGTGATCATGGTGCTTTAGCTGAGCACAGGCATAGATTGGTGCTGTGGAAATGCACAAGACAGCAGCAGTGTAGCTGCTCAGTGGGTGGACATCTGCTGTTAGGCTTTTGGCGCAGTAATTAGCAACCCAGGTTTTCAGAAGTGCTGAGTGCCTGCTGGCTTCTGTCATCGTTAGGTGTTCAATGCCTTAAAAGTGTTTTTCAGCCTAGCCCTGCATCTGGAAATCCAAGTGTTGGCAGCAGTCTGCTGAACACTCCCCCTGGGGGCTGATCCCATGATCCCAGTATTGCTGTAAGAGCTGGAGGTAGGGATGGCGTGCTGGGGTGCAGGTATATGCACACAAGTGGGCTTTAATATGAGGACTTAACATGCTGCTCTGCCATGTGACTGTCATCATTCAAGAAGGCTGCTTCAAAAGGCTTTAGCTACTTCTCTTCATGTCCTGTCCTGCTCCTCACAAGAAGCTTTCAGCTGCGGTGCTCTGGCTCCTATAGTGGAGAGAGCTGGATAAACCATGAGGTTGGCAGGCACAGATGCTAGAGCATGAACGTCCAGGGAATGTACTGATAAAAACTCAGCGCCATTCATTCTTTGACAGATGCTTTTTGAGAAAGTCTGGTATCAAAGATAACAGCAACTCTTTAGCAGAAAAGAACAAGGAACCAGTAGCTGATTTGACAGTTTGGGGGCATTTGTTGGTGTTTATGTTTCAGACAGAAAACTCAAATATGGTGAACTTCTTAACAGAAGAGGAAGCCAATAAAAGGGAAAGTAGAGGCTGGTAACTCAATACAGAATATTTTTCCTACCGTTTGACAAGTTAGATCTCTGTTGTTAAAGTTGCTGAATATTTCTTGTTAGAATTCTCTAATTGGACCTGCTTATAAGCCAAGCTTGAAGTATTTGGGGTGAAATTTGCTGTGTGGAGCTCTATCCTGAGCTAAAAACTAGAGCAAAATTAATTTTGTTGTTTGAAACCTTTTTTTTTTTTTTTTTTTTGCATTACACAGAATAAAGAGCTCTGAAGGGTTTACAGGCTGGGGGGCCTCTCAGTGTTTGTTTGTTTTTTTTTTTTTTTTGTTTGTTTGTTTTTTTGTGATAGCCAAGTTGAAAGCTCATGGTGTCCTTGAACACTTCAAAATCTGTTGATGGCAAAAGTTATGACTGAGAAGGTATCAGTCCAGCTTAGCTTTTCCTCTGTGTATAGAATTAAAGCTATAATGAATTGTAATGCAATTATGAAAGCTATGGCTCCTGGATACCTGGTTGTGACACTGTTAATCAAACTGGAGGTGGAGGGCACTCAACTGTGAGCCAGGGCAATTTATTACACAAGGCAGAGATGGAATTAGCTATTCTTCTGGTGTCTCTGGTGGTTATATCTCCTCTAGTGAATGATGAAGAATGGAATTGTTAATGTGAAGTCACAGATTTTTGAAACAGAAGTTGTGGATTTTCTTGCACCTCAGTGGCAAGTTGTGAAACTGCAGATTTATTTCTAAATTCTTACTGATATTTAATATTCCCTAATATCTTGTTATTGTTCTCCCAATAATTTGGACAGTGAAGTAAATGTGTTGCTTGCAGTCCTGTCCGAGGCGTATATTAAGATAGTGGAGGCAGTTACGTATTTCAGCATAATGCAGAATTAGAAGTGTTTCAGATCTTAAAACTGGAATTCAGTTAAGAGTTCTGTTCTTCTAGCCCAGGCACTGCAGGATCTCATTGGTTTTGTGGAGAGATGACTAAAGGTAGGGGAAGCAATTATGAAATACATAAAATTCCAAGTGAATTGGATCTCAGTTCTTTGGGCTTCTTAATGAACCACAGCCTTAATGAATAGCATTAATAGATCTTGCAAATGAAAGGAGCAAACAGCACACTTTTAACTTTATCACATCTCAGACTAGTATTGGACATAAATGCTTTTATTTGTTAGCTACATATGCAATGAATGGCACCTTTTGTTCTGCCGGTTATCTTCTTTTATGCTGTAGTACCAAAACTACTGCATGTTCCGCCCCCCACCCCCCCCCCCCCCAAAAAAAAAAAGGCGAGTAAAGGAACTACAACATCAAAAATTTTTCACTGAAGATGATCTCAAGCAGAAATCTTAACAGTTATGCATCAGTGTTTTCACATCTATTGCACAATGAAGCATAGTATTTCCAGTATCTCAGACAACCCTGAACTTGGAGCTACCGCTGTCGTTTTGCACCAGTTCGTTGCTCTCCTAACCCCACGGTCCCTCCAGCATCCTTCACAGCTGTAGTAAATTCTTATGTTGAAATAATCCATCACGAAACACCCAGGGTGTTGTTCAGGTGGAGACCAGTGCAATGGAGCATTAGGAAAAGTATGGTATTGTAAAGTCAAACATGAAAGGCTAAATAATGTCAGCCTCAGTCTAAAGTGGGTGGGAATGGGGGTTAAGAAATGTAACAAAACTTGATTAGAAGGAAAGACAAAGTAACAAGTATTAACCTCAGAGTTTAAATTTTTGGTAAAGTTGTAAATAGGTAAAAGTGAGGTCCGTTTGTATGAATTATCGGACACCTTTGATAGGAAGTATTTGTACCTGAGCTACTTATAACTGAATTTCAGTGAATTATTTTATGCAGTAGCTCATGAACTATTCACGTTGACTGACACAGGAGCTTGTTCTGATGTATTGGTTAATGGCTGAAAGACTCAGCGAAGGATGACAAATGTCAGATCTGAGCTGAGCTAAAACATCTCTAGAGAGATGCTGTGGAAAAGGGTAATATCTCTTGTTCTTTTTAACACCTTTCCTAGCAAACAAGATGAGAAAAAGTGGGGTGAAACTGCCTGGAGATCTTACAGTGCACCTACTGCTACAAATGGAAAAGTTCATCCTGAAGGAGGGAAGGAGTGGCAGAAGATAAGATCAGCTTCACACACTCTGTGGAGGAGGTGGGTGGAAACAAAAGAAAGGAGTAAGACCTGGGAAGTTGCAGAAAACAGTAGGTGCAGATTTACAGATCTTATTATTGAGCAGAAGGGAGCGGGAGATGCTGAGAAGCAAATCTGGTTCTTTTTCATAAATATAAAACCCAGGTAAATCAAATAAAAATGCCTTGCGGCAGACAAAAAAAGTGGGAGGGAACAGAGGGCTGTTTCAATGGTGGCTTCCTGCATGGATCACAAATTGTCCCAAGTCCCTCTATGTGCAGCAGTCTCCCTGCAAACAACAACTATTTCTGACTATTTAATTACCAGGGAAATACTGACAGGCTGGAGGATATTCTGGGAAGAGGAATAATTACTTTGAGAGTGTTGGGGGGGGGGGGGTGCAGTGAAAATGATCCACGTTGAAGGCCTGGAGGAGAAGGGAAGGAGGCAGATGCCAAATCCCAGATCAGCCACCAGATCTGGCTCCGTTTTGGATAGGAATATCCTCCTTAAATACAGTCAGTATTTTCTTCACTGCATGATAGTGTCAAATTACTCGCAGCTTTTCAGTATCTTCCTACTTGCTTTTCTGTCATCACTGCATCTGTTTGAAAGTGTCTTGAAGATGAAGTTATTTCCTGGAGGATTTCTTGTATGTTTTTTGCCCAGCAGTTCATCATTCTTATCTGCTGTATTGTCAGGAGGCAGCTTTTTTATTGTTGATTTGTTTTGTTTTTCATTTTTTTCTGCAGGTTTTATTAACTAGCTCCTGCCAAGTTGTGACATTTTACTTTTCTAGAAGCTTGACTTTGTTTCTCTTCTTATTATCATCCAGATACTTTTTTTTTTTCCGTATAATTTATTTCTGAATTCCTCTCTCAATCTTCACTTGACAGAAAGGATGCAATAGCACTTATTACTCCATTTTAAGTCCCCTCTTCTGTATTGAAAGAAAGAAGAATATTCTAATCTCTCTCCACTGCTAGGTAATAAAGGAAGCAAAGCCCAGACATGAGTTTGTTTGAAATATGTCTTCTTGTAATGACACGTCCATCCAGATGCCGTTCATCAAAATGGAGACATCCATCACATGAGAGGCATGTCAAGCCAGGCAATAAGCTTCTTGCATTTCAAGTGAATGTGTGAATTTCCCACCCGTGTTATGGGGTCACTGCATATTTTTCCAGAGAGGACACAGATCGGATTATTCATCTTCTCTACAGACCTCCATTTCATATGTGCAAATTGTTATTGGTTGCCCCTTACTGCTCCGAACATCCAACGCTCATGTATCATGTCCCAGTCTGATGCTTATCTCAGTTACAAATGGGAGGATACTGCTGGCTCCCACTGAACTTATCAACCCTGTTATTACTATCAATCTTTTTCTGCAAAACTGTCAGCTACCTAATTGCTCCTCATCTCACACTTGGGCAGATGACTATTACAAACTAAATGTAGGATCTCTGCCTTTCTTTTTACACTTTTTTTTTCAGTCCATCCCTGCAACTTTGTTCTAAATTTTGTCCTTAATAGGGCTAGAGAAACATGTTCAGATTTACATTCCAAATGAGAACTTTGAGCAGAATCACCACCAGAAAAACCTAATTAACCAGAGAGTGTGCTTGAAGAACTGACATTTCTAACTTTTTATTTAAATAAAAATAAAAAACAAGAGGCAGTATTGCTGCTAATAACAAGGTACATCATTCTAGGGGATGAAAAAAACCAACCATCCTTCAGTCATCTGCATTTTAGATAGCTGTCTGAAGTTAAGGAAACAGAAATAAAGGCCTGGTTGATAAAGGAACGTGTACTTGGAACAAATCAAGTTATGTGTGAAAAGATTGGGGAGGAATGATGTTTCTGAGAAACCTATGTGTATTGGCTTTGTTAATGAAGTTTGGAGTCATGGTAACACCTTTGTGCTTCATGAGAGTCTGATTGCAATGGCTGTTCCAATTACAATATGTTCAGCCATTTCAGCAAGCAGACACTGGAGTAGAAATGCAACTCTGTGTGTTGATTTAAAGCAGCGGAGATCTGAATTATGCTATTGTAAGAGGGTCAACTCTTGGACTTTGTAGCAAAGAGTTCGCTTCTAAAAGAAAAGAATATATAGGCAAAAATACTGTTTTGTTTTTTTTTTTTCAACAAAAATAAATGTAGATGACATAAGTTATCATGTATATTGGACCATTGCTATTTGTGCAATTTCACTGCACAAAGTTAGTATGTCATAGAATATTTCTATCTATATATTCTCTTTTTCAAAATCAGTGGTGCAATCAGTGTCCTTTTTCTTTAACTTGAAAAAGATGGGGAAAAAATTTTGACTTCTGAAATCATCATATAAGGTCCCCATTGATAGCTGCAGGAGAAAAGGAAACGCTAAATGAGGTGTTTACTAGCTTACAATTCCTAATTTTTGGTACCAAAGGTTATTTATTGTTGACAGTGTTATTTGTTTTCAGAAGGTTTAATTTGTTGTGATTTGGGGTTTGTTTGTTCTTGGAAAGGAATCGTTGTATTAGCATGGTAATTGGTAGAAGAGCTGCCTGAGGCTGCCCTCGTGGTATGCCCTCAAAGGCAAGCTCCGGATCTATTCTCTGTAGCACCTTTTGTTTTTCTGTCCTTTCCTGATTTGTGAGGGTGTGAGCAGCCTTGGAAAACACAGTTCCAGGAAAAAAATCAAATAACAAAACCTCACTTCCATTCCACCTGAGGCAGCAAAGCACCAAAAGGTTACTACTTAAAAAATAGTGGTATCAATAGGGAGATGCTTGTGATACCAAACAGACACTGCCAAAAAGGGAAGACTTAAATGGAAGTATAGTTTTCTTTTTACAGAAAGCCACAAGAAGCATTTTCTCACGGGGAGGAAAAAAAAAAAAAAAAAAAAAGCTCAAGTAACTTTTGCCTAAATCCTTGAGGGGAACTCAATGGTAGCCAAAAAGCTGATCAAATGTGAATAAAATCCAATACCTGCCAGGGCTATTTACCAGCTAGGGCCAGGCAGGCTCGTGTGCTTATTGTCCTGGAGTTGATGAGGACTAAAAAGCAGAAGTCACCTGGGATTCATCTTCAGCATTGCAAATCCCTCCAAGTATTGAAGAGCAAGCTGCTTTTTCTCCTTGCCACTGAGACACTTCTCTCCCTTTTGTAAGGTATGTGGAAAGATGTGAGCACACCTGCTACCTGATGATGGTCCTTGTAAGTTCAAAGGGAATAATAAGCAACAGGTGAACTGATAAACAAATGCAGCATAGACTAGTGATAAAAGACACAGTAACTAAGACTAAAGCTGTTTATTCAAAGTTGGTGGGCACTAAAACTACAGGCATAGCCTCAAAGAAGTTTAATCTAGACTTTGTAACTGATAAGAAGAGGGAAGTATGATGAATACATGGTTTTGAGATAGTCAAAGGGCAGCTGTGGAAGTATGCTTTTTTTTTTTTTAATAATCTTTGTGACCCAGAGACACTTAAATCTGAATATGTTACTGTGAACAACGCTAGCCATAAAAGGGTGTTTGTGATCAAAGATGCCTTGTAGATGGTTGTGCCATCAGTAACACTGTATTTGCAGGAATTACTATGTGTTTGCATGCAGAGTGACTCTGGCTTGATTTGATTGAGCCCTGCTTCAGGAGCAGCTAATAAATCAAGAGTAAGGAAAATACAATCTGCTGGTGTGGGCGTGCTGCTCATTTCAAGTGCATCAGACTCTGGTCTAAGTAGAGGGGGAACAGAAAAAGACTGCAATTACGTGAAACATCATGCTGTTCTGTGCACACTGGACAGGGCACGGTGGAGGGAATAACGAAATTCAGCAATTGTTACAAGGGATTGAATGCAGAACAATCCTGCTTTTCGCAAGGGCAGGGGATAGCCTGAGGGACGGGTTGCTCCCAAATGACAGTAGGATGTAACTGCACCCGATTCACCTCTTCCTGCCTTACACAGCACTCCAACACTGTATTCACCATGATTTGGATGCCAACATGTGCAAAACAGTTTGGTCTCATGCTATAAAGCGTGACTGGCAGTGGCTTTCAGTACAACCCTCTCCTTTGGATACTTGGAGCAGGAAAATCAAAAAACTACATCTCATGTCACTTGCAGGCCTTTTTGCTGCAGGCTTAATCAAAAGGGCACCAGCTCTTCCACAAAGCATAGGGGAACAGCTGCAAAATAGGAAAGATTCCACATATTGATGTATAAATTTATATTATTCTTCTGCATGTAAAATAATATACTCTTTTATATGAGCAGAATGTTTCCCTTTATCTTTACAGAAAATCATCCCACCAGACAAAGTTTGGCACTTTTTGGTTTTACCTCATTCTCTGGTAGAGAGCAGGAAACCTCACTCCTGTTAAAAGCAGAGAGAGATTTTGCACACACAGGCTTTCCTTTTCCCAATTTTCAGTCTTAAGAACCGCTGTGCTGGAATCAATTCTAGTGTCAATAGAGCTGCTCTATGCTAACACTACTTTCACTTTAGCCTTAGGTAATTCTAACAGAAAGCAAGCCTACAGCTCAAAAAGTGCCCGGTGGGGTGTATTTACCCACAATTTAAACAAAAAACAGGAAGGGGAGCCTGCAATTTTTCCTGCTGAGAAGCTGGACAGAGCAGGATCATGCTGGCAGCTGATGCCCACGCAGTGGTGACCCAAAACATCGAGCGGGAACCAAGCAGGAACATGGCTTTGTGCAATGTTCACACAGATGACTTCTTCCAGGAACTGGGGGTACCGGCGGCTACACTGTTATTGCTAAACACAGTCCCTGTTTTGTTCCTTTATTTTATTCCTTCCGTGGTAAAATATTATTGCGTTCTGCCAAACCCAGGAGAGCAAACTGGGACAGTACATATGAAATCTCCGTGTATGTTCGGGCCCATTTTTGCCATCCTGGAGCTAGGCACATTTACATTTTATGACATTACCTTGGAGCTATCTGGATGCAAATTGACAGTTAAACATAGCTGTGGGCAACTGACTTTAGGTGCACAACTGCAGTAAATAATTTAGAGTAATTTCTTTTGCTATTCTGTTATGTCAGGTTTTTAACATTTGTAAGCCGTTTAAAATGAAAAGACATACTGTGGAGTTTGTTATAAACATGCCTCAAGATGCCATTTAGAATAATTGCGATGCTCCAGCCCTGCACAAACCTTTCACAGGGAGGAGATAAATATACTTTATTGAAACAGGAAACATCCACAGTGAAGGCCAACATTTATGTGACTGCAGGAAACAGCATTAAAATCACTTCTTTCAAAATTCAATGCCTTTGGTGAATACACAGCCTCCACTCCAATAAAATTTTGCCTGAAGTGCTGGATGCTGAGCTCAAACCACTCAAAGAAAAAAAAGTCCAATCTATCAATTATATATGAAAATTGGAGTTCATTACTTAGTGACTCAGTAGTTCAATAATATTTCTGTAGGAGAATGCTTGGTCCCTGCTTGAAGGTCAGGAAGTGACTGGGAAATAAGTGCTCTCTGAGTTCATGGGACATGCTTCTTTTTATAAACAAACTTACTATACTGGAAAACAGTGTGTGTCTATCCTGAAGGGTGTAACTGGCTATGGTGTATGGTGGAACCTGGCTTCCTTACAGGTTTTGATTCTGGCATTTCCCCTTCATAGCACTCAGAAATCTGAAATCTACTCTCAGAACTGCAAGACGTTTACGTGAGAAACACTATGGAAGAATATTTCAGCTACTAATCTTTAATTGCTGTTGGAATTTCATCTAGATAAAAGCCAAGGAAAAATTGTATTCCAGTTTTGTTTTTGCAAAACCTTTTAATAGTGCCAGAAATGTTGGAGATGGATCACAGACGATGTCACTGCTACTCCCACTAATATCTATTCTGTGATTTATATTCATCTTGTGTAAAATTGATCTGAAGTCTTGGTGCTTTCCTAGTTTCCAGACAGAATGAAAAAACGCTTTGCAATGGTAGAAGGAACCAGATTATGGAGTGGAGCAGTTCAGTTCAAACCAATCCCAGTTAGTTTGGGAAATTTCAATGAAGCTGTTTAATGAATTACATGGGACATTGTAAGGAAGAGTGTGCAACAGTGCCTGATTCCTAATAATTCATGAATTTACAGTAAAACAAACAAACAAAAAGCTAATAAATGGCGTTCTCTCAAAAGATTGTAGCCATACTTCTATATAAATTATTTTATGGCATGAATTCATTTTTTACGTAAAATGGCTTGTACCTGCAAAACCAGTAGTAACATTGAGAGTGAAAAGGAACAGAATTCAGCAAATGGAGTTATGGGTTGTGGGTCAGGGAGTTGTGGGAATGTACAGCATTGCTGTGGGGGTGACAGTAGCAAGGTCGATCAAGCAAATGCAGCAAAACTACACGTGGAAGGCTGCGAATAAAAGCAGCAAGTCCAGCCCTGAGCTAGAAAGAGATTGAGTTTCTGAAAGCAAACGATAGGATCAAAACAAATTGTGCCATCCTAGAGCAGAGAGCGCACGGATGAGGTGGTGGGGATATGCTAAAAATACGTTATGCGAAAAGGATAAATTGGTACAGACACCTCAAGACAACTGGGAATATGTAACTTGGGAGCAGTCTGTTCAGATGCACAGCAGGAGCTGGAAGATGAGGGAAAGGCAGATAACAAGTGACATGAAGCGCGCCCCTCCCGCTCCCAAGGACAGCGGGTACGACAGCGACAGCTGGGACCTGGCGTCAGCGGGAGGAGCAGCACTGGTGTCTGCAAACCCCAGCCCAGCCAGATCCTTCCACGGGTAGCCACAGCCGAGGACTACAACAGGAGAAGACCTGAGAGCTCCCCAAACAGCAGGGAGAATTTGTGGCGCCATCAAGAAAATGGAATTTAATCCAGAAGTACACAATGCTTGGAGTCCTGTCTTTCAGCTGACACTGGGGACCTCTCTGTCCCTAACACAGCTCCTTTAAATCTCACAGAAGGTTGCACAGTAACAACCATGTCCTCTATTTGTGTTAGGGGATTGCAAAATAACAGGGTTTGTAGGATCTGGCAGTGAACCCAGAGTAATTCTGCATGGCTGTGGTGGAGAATTTGTCTCTAGTGATTAGGAAACGTTTCTCTGAATGCTGATACGATGAATTTGGAGTAAATTATAACCAGTTTCCTTTTGTCAGGTGCTGGACTCTGATCGATTCCAGCATAGATCAGGGTGCAGTTCTTTCATGTGGGCTGTTCGTAGCACAGACTTTGCTCCACGAAAAACACATTGTCAGCGCGGGAGGCCATTGACTAATGCTGCAGTGAAGGCCAAGTGACATTTTTCATGCTTTGGAAAGCGAAGGCAGGTGGCGTTAGGAGCATTACTTCATGTGATGGCGCCTCCAAGTTCAGCACGTCTGCTGGGGTGAGCGTTGGTAGTGGTGAGGGCAGGCAGGGCAGCGAGGCTCCTCTGAAACAGGACCTCCCCTTGCCAGACACCTCTGCATTGCTCCCCTGCTCCCCTAGTATGCTCTGCGTCATGTATTTAATTCAACCTGCAGGATCTTGACATTTTTGCCTTTTTTTCTCCGCCACCCCCAGAGGACTGAAGATCATGGCCTAGCTCTAGCTCAGAACCAGTGCTCGTGCCTCTCGCATTAATTCAAGAGGCAACCGGTCCCTCAGCAGCTGCAAAACGCTTTAAATTGACCCGAGGATTTATTTGCATAATGATTTGGTCCATTTTGTGCTGAAATCAGTAGCAGCCTTCTTGGAAGATAATAGCTTTTTGAGCCTCTCTCTGCACCTTATTAACTTGATATAGGCAGGCAGCAGACAATGTTCTGTGTTTGTGTTTGCAGTCTCAAGCTGGATGATTTGTTATGACACAAAAAGTTTCTGTTTTAACATATTGGGCATTTTTTACATTCTGGAAGATTTACGATTAGCAAGTATTCACAGAGCGACACGCAGTTAAGTCTAATCAGGGAAACAAGTAATTATTTTTCTCAACGCTAGAGCAGCGATATGAGTGTGTTTTCACAGTGTGACAGGCACCTTGATAAACCCAATTAGAGAAATACTTGTGTTCTGATAGTCTGTATTTACTCACATCTCTGACCCTGTAGGGAAGAGATTTTTTCTCTTTTTTTTCTTCTTTTCTTAAAGAAACAGAATTTTGTTTTTTACTTTTGCCCCCCCTCTCTCTGGAGGACCCCAAGAAGGAAGGAAAACTGTGGTGTTTTTCACTGCTGAGAGGATTTTTCCTGATCCTGACTGAGTTCATTTTGGAAGCGTGATCCAACTGACAGCTGCCTCAGATTGGCACTGCACTTACTGCTGCTGGTGCTTAGATGTAGTTGAGACTGGAGGCTCGTAGACAGCCAAAGGTACTAGCAAGGGAATCTCCAATGTCTCAGGCACGTGCATGGGTACAGGACAACCTCGATGAAAAGCAGCACAACGCTTAAAAGGCTAATTAGGACCGTGACCCTGGAAAGGCATTTCCAGTACTGTTCATTTAGGCTGAAGCTAGAGACAGACGAAGGTATGCACTTCACATTGTAAGTGCTACTTCGGGGTTTTCCAACAAGTGCTTTGTTTGCAAAGTACAGTGGCTTTACAGTGTGTTTTAGAGAGATGGCGAGGTGCTTAAAGCAGATGGATCATAACGGGCCGTACTAAGACAAAGGAAAAATAAAATCAGAGTGCCCATTTATTTGTGAGGTGAGCAGGCAGCAATCACCAAGCAAGAAGATCCTGGCCATGATGGCTCTTCCCCCCCCCGCCTCCAAATATCTGCACACCGCAGAAGCACGTGCAATATTACGTTGCAGAAGTGCCCCCCTGCTCTGCCTTGCAGAAGAGCGGTGATGGTGTTACAGACCGGTACGGAGCAGCTGAGGGTGAGAGGTTTGGAGGTGAAACCCCATATTCAGGTCTACTTCTGCTGTCGCCTTCTTTGTGAGGAGCTGTGAACCCATAGGGTGGCCTTTTCCTTTTAATCCTCTACCTGTGTGCTTGGGGGTTCCTTAAAAGCTATACCCCAGTGATGCAGCTGCAAAAAAGACCTTATAACCTGTTGGGATGGAGGAACATCCGGAGAGCCTAGGAAACACCCCTTGTCCCCAGGTGCTCTCTTCAAATACCCAGAGACCAGTCAAGCAAGGATTATCATTGTACCCCAGCAGGAACCAGTCAGAAACATGCTGGGAATAAACAGGACCCTCATATTTTTACTTAGTTACTTGTGAATGCCAGTGGTTAATGCTGGATCCATGGCCAACTTCTCTTCTCTGCAGGAAATCAAAGAAGGGATGAACAGGAGACTTTGTAAATGGCTTTATCACATGGAAAACCTTGGATTTATGGTGATAACTGATGTGCTTTTTTTTCCCAATATGCATCAACCTGATTAATTTCATTCTATATTTATACTTGCGTGTCCTCTAATCTGTCATATGCCATAGCAACAATAACAAGCTGATTGCTGCACCATTTCCATCAACGTCAGTGGCACAGAACAGATGTATTGTTGCTTCAACAATAGCAGAGGCTTCATTTCGGAAAAATATCACTTGGGCCTTTTACTCCAGTCACAGACATTATCTTTTGTTTTCTGAACTTGTAGTGAAGGAGAACTAACAAAGTGTTTTATAACATTTTCTGTTTAATGGAATTTGTGGTAAGCAGGATTGAAAGGCAATACAAGCAGAAAGGGAAATACTTTTGTTTTCAGCTTTCATTTGCTCAAAATTCCGTAATTTGTCCTTCTGCATCTATTACAATGCTCTAACGTTTCTTCTTTCATTTTCAGTGAAAAGAAATCAGGGAAATAGTAGAAGAAAACATTACTCATGTGCCTGGTGTTTTGCTGTTTTGAGTGGTGTTTTTTTAAAAAACTTCCTTTAGTTTGATCCATTTTGCTGCAGTCAGTGGGCTCTCAGTCTCCTGTCCCCAAGACACAAACCTCTGCTTTGCTTACTTTTCCCTCTCCAGGTTTCAGTTTGTTGCTGGACTGCCTTTGATAGCTGTGTGAGACTGAGTGGTTGTCCGGACAGGCAGCACAGGTTTTAAAAATTGCTTTTTGAATTAGAAGCTGTCTGGTTTGCTTTTGTAATGATGCACAGAAGACATGATCCTGTAGAAATCAGCCCTGCTCGGTACCTTTCATTACGTATTTGCTGCCAGAGAGAATTCAAGTATCTTAGCTCGTCTTGTTCACTTCCAGAAACTTAAGGCAGGATTTTAGCAGTCCTTTGCTGCATATTCAAAGGGAGAAAAAGAAAAATCAATGACATGTTTTTAGAATTCAGTTTTCTCTGTGCTGAGAGTGTGTAATGCGTCATTTCAGGTCTGTGTATTCAGCTCCACACCAGACCTTGCTGAGAAGAAGCATCTGCCAGTAACGCAGTAAGGCAAGCAAACACCTCCCTGAACAGAAACCATTAGGAAAAAATCCCCTTTTGCCAGGGTTCAGAGCATAGTTTCCCAGGCAGGAAAAAGGAGGAATGGCTGCTGTGGCCAGTGGCAGGGAGGAGATGCTGTGCATACCCTGGGGAGGGAAGGGAGTAGTGCCTGGCCTCCCTCCCCCCCTTTTTTTTGGCCCATTGGGGCAGGAGGGGCTTGTTGGCTCCGAATGCCCACATAACCCAGGGGGCAGGTGATTTTGATAGCTGTGAGGATCAGAGACAGCTTTTCAGATTTGCCTGTGCTGGAATGCATGCGGCTTGTGGTCCCGCTCCTCTTCCTCAGTGAAGGTGGCTGAAGGCCCCCACCTGTCTGAATACAGGGCTCACACTGAGCCACCCCAGGGCAGGGGCAGGGATTCAAACTGTCCTCTGCTTCTCTTCCCAGCCTGCTGGAGGCTCCCAACCCCCTTTGGCAAGCCGGACTTGCCATCACCGTCACTTCTGAGACATAACGAGCTCGATGTCTTCATCACCGTTAGTGATGTCTTCATCGCTTCCCAAACACTGCATTGCCCACGCCGCACAGCTGTCTCATACCAGCCCACAGCCAAGGTTTCTCCTTCTGACCCCTTTCCAGGCTCTTCTCATCTCCCCTCCCCAGTTCTGCTCCTTCATTCATTCCCCAGCTATCTCCTCTGGCTCCTACTCTTATTGTTCTGGTACCAGAATTCAGATTTATTGCCTCAAGTGGAGTCCAGATTCAATGCAACTGCCTTTTCTCATTCTTCTTTCATAGGAAATCAAACAAACACCCTATCAGAAAGCTCAGACTTCTACTCTGTTTTGTTTTTCTGGGTGGAAGGAGAGGCCCCCTTATTTGTCACGCACACCACATCCTTTATCTCCCTTGTATCGCACATTCTTCAGGGCAAAACAGTCATTGTGAAGTATATTATTGGCCTCATCAACATTATCTATTGATTATTTTTAACCCCAAAAAAAGGGAAATGTGGGGAATGTTAAGTTTGCATGGAAGATTCTGGGTTGAAATGCTAAGTTTCTGGGAGACATTCCGAAAGATAAGAAATAAGATAAGAAATAAGGAATAAGGAATAAGGAATAAGATAAGAAAGACAACAAAAAATCCTTTTACAAATACATCAACGCGAAACGGAGGACTAGGGAGAATCTCCATCCTTTACTGGATGCGAGGGGAAACCTAGTTACTAAGGATGAGGAAAAGGCTGAGGTGCTTAATGCCGCCTTTGCCTCAGTCTTTAGCGGCAATACCGGTTGTTCTCCGGACACCCAGTGCCCTGAGCTGGTGGAAGGGGATGGGGAGCTGGATGTGGCCTTCGCTATCCATGAGGAAATGGTTGGCGACCTGCTACGGAGCTTGGATGTGCGCAAGTCGATGGGGCCGGATGGGATCCACCCAAGGGTACTGAGAGAACTGGCGGAGGAGCTGGCTGAGCCGCTTTCCATCATTTATCGGCAGTCCTGGCTATCGGGGGAGGTCCCGGTTGACTGGCGGCTAGCCAATGTGACGCCTATCTATAAGAAGGGCCGCAGGGCAGACCCGGGGAACTATAGGCCTGTCAGTTTGACCTCAGTGCCGGGGAAGCTCATGGAGCAGATTATCTTGAGGGTCATCACGCGGCACTTGCAGGGCAAGCAGGCGATCAGGCCCAGTCAGCATGGGTTTATGAAAGGCAGGTCCTGCTTGACGAACCTGATCTCCTTCTATGACCAAGTGACGCGCTTGGTGGATGAGGGAAAGGCTGTGGACGTGGTCTACCTTGACCTCAGTAAGGCTTTTGACACCGTTCCCCACAACATTCTCCTCGAGAAACTGGCTGCTCGGGGCTTGGACTGGCATACGCTTCGCTGGGTTAGAAACTGGCTGGATGGCCGGGCCCAGAGAGTTGTGGTGAATGGAGTCAAATCTGGTTGGAGGCCGGTCACTAGTGGAGTCCCCCAGGGCTCGGTACTGGGGCCGGTCCTCTTTAATATCTTTATTGATGATCTGGATGAGGGCGTCCAGTGCACCCTCAGTAAGTTTGCAGATGACACCAAGCTAAGTGCGTGTGTCGATCTGCTCGAGGGCAGGAAGGCTCTGCAGGAGGATCTGGATAGGCTGGAGCGATGGGCTGAGGTCAACTGTATGAAGTTCAACAAGGCCAAGTGCCGGGTCCTGCACCTGGGGCGCAACAACCCCAAGCAGAGCTACAGGCTGGGAGATGAGTGGCTGGAAAGCTGCCTGGCCGAGAAGGACCTGGGAGTATTGGTGGATAGTCGGCTGAATATGAGCCAGCAGTGTGCTCAGGTGGCCAAGAAGGCCAACGGCATCCTGGCCTGTATAAGAAGCAGTGTGGCCAGCAGGTCGAGGGAAGTGATTGTGCCCCTGTACTCGGCTCTGGTGAGGCCGCACCTCGAGTACTGTGTTCAGTTTTGGGCCCCTCGCTACAGGAAGGACATGGACGTGCTCGAGCGAGTCCAGAGAAGGGCGACCAAGCTGGTGAGGGGTCTGGAGAACAAGTCTTACGAGGAGCGGCTGAGGGAGCTGGGCTTGTTCAGCCTGGAGAAGAGGAGGCTCAGGGGAGACCTTATCGCTCTCTACAGTTACCTGAAAGGAGGCTGTAGAGAGGTGGGGGTTGGTCTATTCTCCCACGTGCCTGGTGACAGGACGAGGGGGAATGGGCTAAAGTTGCGACAGGGGAGTTTTAGGTTGGATGTTAGGAAGTACTTCTTTACCGAAAGGGTTATTAAGCATTGGAACGGGCTGCCCAGGGAGGTGGTGGAGTCACCATCCCTGGAGGTCTTTAAAAGACGTTTAGATGTAGAGCTTAGGGATATGGTTTAGTGGAGTACTTAGTGTTAGGTCGGAGGTTGGACTCGATGATCTTGAGGTCTCTTCCAACCTAGAGAAATCTGTGAATCTGTGAATCTGTAAATGTTCAAATGAGTTATTTTTAGTTTTGAAGTACCAAGAAAATCGTCAGAGCATTTTACTTAATGTTTTCTGAATCAAAATCCTAACAAACAAATGCCATTTCTACAATGACAAAATAGGTATTTCTGATTTTCATCAATTTTTCTTCAAAAAATTATGTTCTTCCAAATCAGCAGTATTATAAATAACAAGGCACAGGGAGAGGGCACATAGTATGGCCTAATGAGGGAAGCTGAATGCCAGGAGGAACATTATGTGCAATTAGGTCAATTTTTTTTTCTCTTTATTTTGCCTTCTTAGGCAAAGCCTTCTTGCTTTTCTTAGGAGTCTGAGGTCTAAACAGCTGTCATCTTCCAGAGGCCTCATTGCTTTATGATATATCGTCCTTTGCTGTTTTGTACATTATTCAGAAAAGGAAACAAACAAAAGCATGTGGTTAGATTAAAAAGAAATGGGAAAAAGACATAAAACCCCTGAGAATTTACCCCATTTTCATCTTTGATCCTTTATTTGACTGAAAGGATATCTTTCAGAGTGGTGTTTTTCTCTGCTTGACAGCCAAAATGATGGAAAAAAAATATATATATAGCTTTACTTGGTCAAGCTTGTCTGTCTGACACTGGAATTGGGAAACTTCTGCTAATACAGACTTGCCAGAAAGAAAGTAGGCCAAAAATTTACAGCTGGTTTTAATTTTGTTCATGATTGCCATAGAAAATTATCGGTGTCGTTTTCTTTGATCAGATTCCTCGTATTAATGTCCAGCCCTCTGAAGACGACAGACAGACACCTGGTGTGTGCAGCAGATCTCGTGCTGACCTGACCTCGCAGTGGGAGCTCAGCAAAGGACTTGTCCCAGGGCAGCTGTTAACTTCAGGGTGTTTTCCTGAGCTCGTTTAAGGCAATGCATGTCCTCAGCAATGCAGCAGGTACACAGCTTTATAGCACCACATGCACCACCCTCAGGGGACTGATCCCAACCCCACTGATGTTTGGTCTCCTTGAGCAGCAGCTTGTTGCAGCGTGTTTACTATTGCAATAAGGGCAAATCCCAGCTTGTTTCAGAGCAAATTCTCTGCAGGAATCACTGGTGTTACCGAAGTCAGGAACTGGCACATGCGGTACCGAGTCTCCAACCTGCAGCCTGCTCCTGCTGTAGGACTACAGCCCTCTGGTGGTAGCTAATCGCATATTTTGTGGAGGGCTGCTTAACAGCTCTAAGCCCTGACCTTTAAGGTGCTGCCTGCAGGGATATGAATATTCCTGATCTCCGAGTTCATACATGAAACATGGCACTTTTTTTTTTTTTTTTTCTGAATTCCCTTGGAAACAGGTGCTATTCTGCCTGACTTGCAAATCCTGTCGGTTGGACAAATGTCCTGGTTTTGAGAGCAGTCATATTTAATGTTAGTTGATACACCGGGCTAGGCTTGGTGCCCTTGCTTAACTCGACTAGGGAAAAAAATCAAAAGGACAGGGTGCAAGTCAGCATTCAGATGTGTTGCACCACACTGGAAATCGCCCACCAGAGAACAATTTCTAAAGCAAATAGACTGCATATAAAGGTCCTTAAGGAATGGAAGGGTATAGCTCTCACATACGACAGGGAGAGACCTCAGAAATCATTGCCAGGGCCCTGGGGCACTAACAGGCCGGTAAGAAGCCCCTTGTAGTGTCCTGAAGATCATCAGTAAACTCTCAACCTTCCTAAGATCAGATGAACAAAATGTCCCTCAATCCTGAGTGGTTTGCTTAGCCTGGTCTTTGAAGTGCTCCAGTGACTGAGATTTTGCAGGCTTTTATTCCGATACTTCATTATTCATCCTGTTAGGCCACTTTCCTCACAACTCATTCATGTCTTACATTGAACCGTTTAAACCCATTATTTCTTGTCCTATTCACCGTGGATGTGAAAAAGAAAAGAAATCTGCTTTTTCAGTGTAATGGACTCTTTCATATTTGAAGATATGTCCCTTTGAGTCTTCTTTAAAGCTGATCGGCCCAGATTCATTTCATCTTCCTCATTGGTCATGTTCACAAAGAAGATGTGCTTTGAACGCCTTCACTGCAGCTCTTTTCAGCCATGCGACGTGACGTACTCGGACATGGCCTTTGGAGCATCAGTTCTCAAAATGAAAAATAACCTCAGTTGCTGTCTAATGAGACCTTGCTGTGCAGTGCTCCTGATGCATTTCGTTAGCACACCCTGCTCTGAAGTTTCATTTTGGACTACAGGAATAGGAAACTTGGGGCTATTAGAGTCAGGCTCTGCATAAAGGAAAGTAACTTCAAAAGACAGCAAGAGAGAAGTGCGTGCCTCAGCTGGGCTGTCCTGGTAGAGCCTCGCTGGTCTGTGATCGGTTCATAACAGCTGAATAGACAGACCAACAAGCTGTCATACTGTTACTAAGAAAATAGTATGCTGGAAGGATTAATTTGAAATGCCTGAGCTGTCTGTGGGGCTGTCTGTGGGGATCTGCTTTGATTCTTAGCCTTGACCCACTGATGTTAAAAGGGTTTCCCCCATAAGGAAAGGAAGCTGGAAGTCCCCCAGGTAAGCCACAGGCAGCACAAACTGAGCTGACAGACCACAGATATGGCTGGACCTGTTCTTAGCAGGAAGATAGGATTCATTTAGATTGTTTTGTTTGTTTCTTTCTTTCTTTTAAATTGTTTAGATTTAGCATGAGAAACTTGTGTTGGCTTGGCTGAGCAGTAAGGCATACAAGCAGGTTGATGGCACTGGCAAAATCTATTGTGCAAAGAGATACAGCCAAGTTAGAGTGTGAGGGAGTTTATGGCAATACAAGCAATTAAAGAGGAAACAAAAGACCCACCGTACCAGGGGTTCATTGAGCTGTGCAGCAGTAGGTAAACACTTGTTCTGGGGTGATGATGTACCATACAGCGTGTTTAAACTGCAAGGAGCTAGCCTTCAGATTGTACCCTCACAAGAATAAGACACACGTATTCTGGAGACAAAGAAGGAGAGATACAATTTGTTTCTTGCTGTTCTTTCTTATTTGTATTACAGGCATCAGGTAAAAAAGGTTACATATTTTATATAGAAGTGATTTTTTATATGCACTCACTGATAAAAATCTAAAAAGCTTCCAGGCGGCAATTTATCAGAGGTTTCACTAATGCATGTATACCTAATCTTTCATTCTTTGAGCCTCTCTTAAGTGGGAAACAGCATGCAGGATCCCTGTGTAAGAAATTCACCTTGGTGGTCCATTAGATAAGTCAAATAATTCAGCGCATAACAGGAGGAGATTGATTTTTCTGTGTTGTTTTTGACATTCTGTGTTTGAAAGGAAAGAGAATAACAATTGCAGTGTAAGCCAAACTGTTTTTTTATTCTTACTCTTATTATTTATTCTTATTCTTATTCTTATTCTTATTCTTATTCTTATTCTTATTCTTATTCTTATTCTTATTCTTATTCTTATTCTTATTCTTATTCTTATTCATTTTCTTATTCTTTCTTATTCTTATTGTGTTATTCCAGGTTGTGTCACACTGGTTTGCTGCATTTGAGTGATCAGAAGCTCTGCGGAGGCCGGGGTGTCTCATGAAGTTGCCTAACTAAAAGTTAAAAGAGCCTCCGTCACAGAGAGTCAAGAACACAGAGCCTGAGTCACGTAAGCTTGCTGTGGCCACGATAAAGATATATCTCCAGCAATGGCAGCAGCCCAAGGTGAGACCTTACTGAGTCGGGCATCCCACCTTAGAGAAATACGTGCTGTAGCAGAACTTGAAATTTTTGTGTTTATTACCTAAGGAGTTAAGGTGCATGGTCAGCATGGAGTCAGTGTTGCCTCCAGCCTCAGAGGGAGGATTGGGATAGTACTCCCATAGGTTATTACTGTTCTGAAATGATATCGAAAGCTCAAAAAACTCTTCCCCTAATAATACACTGCCCACAGACAAGCAGCACGGGCTTTCTGATCCCTTCTGGAAGACTAACTTTGTAAAAAGGTCAGCAGCTGCTACATTGTTTAGCTGGACAGGCTTGTCCAGCCAAAGGGCTGCAAATACTGACCTTTGTGCTGCTGTATGAAGATCCCAAATGTTTCTAAAAAAATATCCCCACTTTGATATTTCTGTAGTTGAGAGGCTGTGTGTAGAGCTGAACAATGCATGTGCAAAGCCTACTTTGATTTTCTGAAAGATCACTGGGTCTTTCCCCGCTGCACTTCCAAACAACCTGAAGCAAAAAACTTCCAATGGACATTTTGTTCCCTTAAATGCAGATCTGATAACACAGGAGCCAAATTTTGGAATCACCTGAGAACCCAGCTTCTCTCTTCACCTCTGCACTTGCTGCTGGTGAGGCCACCCTCCATCAAGGTTCCAAGACACACGATCTAAATAGTCATATTAGACGTGTCCGTTAAAAAATAAAGAGCGACTTTTACACAATTATTATTTTAATGTATTATCTTAATATATTATTTTAATGAATTATTAACAGAGATCTTAGTGTTGGACTGTCTTGATGCCAGGCTTTTTGGCTGTGTGTATAGGTGTGCTTCTGGAGGAACAGGCCCAATAAACAGTATTTTGGAAGGGGAAACACTGAAAAGAACTGCTTGAGGAAATACATCCATCACTTTCAGAAAAACTAAAGCCTCTCAGGCATATGAGATTCAGTTACAGTGGGGGTGAAGGGATAGAAGGAAGGAAAGGTGGTGGCTCCCCCTGAGGTAACTTGGTGTGCACCACGTCACAAGAGGACATTACACTTAGCTGTTCCCAAAGACGTTTGAATACCAACAGGGCTCTTTTAGCATGGGACTCTCGGTACCTCCGTGCACCTCCTGCTTTGATGCCCCTCATGCCTCGTAGAAGTAACATGCAGGAAAGGCTGACATAAAGAGCTGTGAGGTGAGAACCAAGGGCCAAATCTTGTGCTTGGAGCAGGAGTCATACCGAATTTTATATACCACCATGTCATCCTAACCAACTGCAAAACTGTCAGATAACAAAAACCAGGCAGTGCCACCAACTCACACCAAAATCCTGGCTCAGCAGAAGGCCTCTCTGCACTGCCTGGGGACAACAGCAAGGACAAAGCTCTCCCCTGTAATGCAGCCACGACAGGCTTTGAGCTCAGCCTCTGAAACTGCAGAGCACTCATTTTGTTGTCCGTGGATAATCCCCCAAGCAAAAGCTGGATATTGCTCTCTTTTATTCTGGCTCTGCAGTTGCAATGCTCGAAAAGAAAGCCCCTCGCCCCCCACCTGCTGCTCATCTGAACTGCTTACACTCGGACAGGCAGCCCTAAGGCGGGGCCACTGGCATTTATTTAGCTCACTGCTGCAGACCATGCCCTTAGTGCCACAAACCGCCCTGGAGACAAGTCTTAATCGTCTGGGGGGGTGATTATGGTCAATTCTTCCTCCCCAGACCCCCAGACATAAATCGGATCCAAACTGGAGAGAGAGGCAGGCACGCAAGAGGGGACGCCGGCACCACACAGCCCCCCCAAAGCCATGTACAGGAGCAGCTTCCTCCACGAGGTCCGCAAGAAGTACGAGCGCTCGGACGCCTACGATGAGCTGAGAGGCTCCCCCGAATTCGACAGCTTGGCCCAGGCCCAGGGCCTGGAGAACCTGCAGGAGCTCAACGAGCGCTTCGCCAGCTACATCAACCGGGCCCGCGTGCTGGAGCAGCGCAACGCCATCCTGCGCAAGCAGCTGGAGACCTTCCAGTGCATGGACGAGCTGGTGGGCTTGGACGAGGCCTTCGCCGGGCAGAACGAGTTCAACCGCCAGCGAATGCGGGAGCTGGCGTCTGACCGAGCCAAGCTGGAGCGGGAGGAGAAGGATGCCCAGCGCATGCTCGATGAGTACCGCAACAAGTAAGGCTTGAGAAGGGAGTAAAATAGGTAGTGTTTGTTTCTGTAGTTATGTCCTTAGGACAGGTTTGGTCACTAGCTGCTTCTCTTGCATGGGTGATGTCTCTCCGTGCGTTTCAGACTTGCGGCTGGGGACAGCATGTAGGAGTTGGAGAGCTCCAGCTCTGTGTTTCATGGCCTTTCCAGTCGGCCTTCCCTGTCTGTAACAGCAGGTCTTCCCCGTGGTACCTGTTGGATGCTGGTGCTTGGAGGGCTGTGCTCCGAGCTGCAAAGAGGGAATGGCCCAATTAGAAAGCAAACATGGCTCAAAGTGAGCCTTGTGTCTGAGCAGCACAGAATTAGGAGACCCCAGACATCTGAAACACGTAGGACATCTCCAAGAAACTTATTTACAGGTGTCATAAGTCACCTGGGCCAGTCTGTGCTAGCCACTACAGATGTGGATGAAAAGAAAGTAAATATTTTTTTTCCTGGTATGTGAAAGGGACTTGCCTAATTACCCTCCTCTTTTTCCTTGGATCCCAATAGTTCTGTCTTGTACTACTTAAGCAATACCTGTAAGAACAGTTTTTCCCTAACCATCTCTCTTTAACGTCATTGGCACAATAAACCAAAGGGCAGGAACATTAAGGGGCTGAGGCATCCAGGTGCTTCCAGACATGTGTGGTCCCTTCTCTCCAGCAACAGCCAGTTTTGGCTATGTTGCTTAATTAAGCGTACAACAAGACTTGGTGAGTGCTGCTGATACAAGGACTGCTCACAGGAGAGAAGGGAAAAATTTGCAGCAGTGTAGAGGCTGAAGTGGAACTTTTCATCTTCCCCACCAAGAAACGAGGGGTGAATTCTATATAACACACTTTAGTTTAGAAACCCTTCTCACTGACAGTGTTGGGAAGGAGAAAAAATAAATATTTTCAAGAAACACAGCCTTGGTAGAAGTACTGCTGCTCCCAGGCAGTGCTCACTGCACTCACCAGAAACAGTTTTAATAAGGGAGAGGGTGAATCAGCAGGAGCAGCACCGCGTTGCTGCTGCAGATACACATGAGTCAGTGGAGATGTCATCCCTTGTCTCCGTCACAGACTTTTTGTCAGGCCTTGGCCAAATCACATCAATTTTCAGTCTGATCCTCTACGGATTTCCTCTGGACTAGTAAGTGTCAGATGGTTTGTCCTTCCCTCTTGTTTTTGCAACCATTTTGCACAATTGGAACGAGCCAGAAAGCAGATGCGAGACAATTGACGTGGTGACCATCTGTGTCTTGAGGCCATGGTTTGGTGATACATCGCACTCAGGAGCCGTACAGTCCTAATACACCCTCACCTGCCCTCTGAAGCTCTGCATGCTGCCCAGCACACACCTCCTGCTCTGCTAGATGGGGCGCCTGAGAAGTTCATCAGGAAAATGAGCCAGATAAAAAAAAAATTAAATGTTATCTGCAACCCAGCTCAGTGACCTGCCACACAAACAGCACCTGGGAGCTGGGAGCTACAATACAGAGAGAGAAATGCCAAATTCCCATCTCTGCTTGTCATCTGACAGCACAGGACAGCCTGTGCAGGGGTGCTGAGACTTTACACTGGAAATGGTCAGGAGTGCACGACTCAGTGTTAGAGGCTAATAAGCACCTGATGAAGTAGTTTTGTATTCCAGTAATCGTGAGCAGGCAATTGAGCTATGAGCCAGCGCTATAATTTACCTGTCTGCTGTGATACTTGTTCATTTGTTCTCATTACACAGCGTCGGTGAGATTTTGACTAAACTCAGTGCTGGCTGCATGGTAGTTAAAAATATGTGCAAACTGTGTAGAAAATATCTTTTGGTGGATCCCTGTGTCCACCTGGGCAGTCTGCTCAAAGCCATCCTGATGGCTGTGCTTTCAGCTACTTGAACTCACAAATAGGCTCTCTAAACAGTATATGGGAGCAATAATTGTGATGTTAGGGCCTTGACATGCTCCCGAAGCCAGAATAATTCCCGTGCTGCAGACCTCTCCCACCCTGCTCTATGTTCAGCTGGCAGCACGGTGCTCTTGCTGCACTTGCAACTTAGGGGATTCTTGAAAAATTTAGGGACATAAAGCACCTACTTTGGCACGTTGGGAAAAATGAAATCTCTTAGAGTGGCACGTTGTGTACCAGTTATTGACAAATGTCTGGGCTTTTCACTAACGTAAAAAATGTTACTCTTGCAACCCATTCATTCACTCACATTCACAGTTTGGGAAGTAGATTTACAGCTATAACCAGACCTTTTAAAGCTACATTTAAACACAGTAGGCGCTGGGACGACTGTGTCTTTGAAATTAAATGTGCACAAACCAGTGGAAAGTAGATCTTATGTTTAAATTTATTTTTAAGTCTTCTGTAGCCACATTCATAGCTTTTCAAATTAACATGAATAATTCAGACTGTGCCAGCGGATAATTCTTTCTCTTGAAGTTGCAAAAAAGCTTTGCTAAGAATTGTTTGGATGCAGCTCATAAAAGGGCTAATTATGCTAATTTTATTGAGCATCATTATTACAGCAGCATTACATCTGTCTGTGGGAAAGGACTGTATTTCTCTCTCCATGAGATCCGGAAGGATACTGAAACCCAGGTTTTAGCACCCTTGACTGAACAGGATTAATTAACTTCAGAAATTAAAAGTCTTGCTAATCGATCATTTCATTTAGAATGCATTCAGTGCTAATACTGTGGGTTTTGCCTGTAATACAATTCCCCGGAGGTCGCTAGGCACAGAAATTGGCACTTGGCTCTCCCATCGGTGCGGTGCAGTGATGCTCAGACAAGCTGACACCCTCTGGGGCCGCCATGGGGACCCAACACCGATGAGAGGTAACGAAACTCGACAGCTGGGGTGTGCAGAGATGTGGGGACTCCATAGCTGGTGAGCATGGGCAAAGCCATCTTCAAGCCCTGTCAGCAGGGATTCTCTGCACTGCCACCGCTTCTCTGGTGGTACGGAGAGTTTTATCAGCTGCAGGTGAGGAGGTCCTGCCTCCCTCCATCTACTCCTCAGAGTGCTGAAATCTTGCACCATGGCTGTGAGCCACTCAATAGCAGCTTCTTGGTAATGCAGGTAGCAATGTGTTCACAAACCAGCAGAGCAGAGCCTGCACAGGGCTCATCCTAGCTTGCAAGGTATGAAATACAAGCATTATTAGCCTGTCTGTCATCTTTGTAGGACCAGCATTTGCAGTCTGTGCTCTCTTTGGCCCCCTAATTTCTGCTGTTTCTGTTGAGAGAAGTCTAGTGAAGTGCCTCGGAAACTTTTCAGTAGAAAATTTTTCAGCAGAAAAGTTTTGTCTTGGCTTGTGGCAAGCCAAGAAGCTTCTTCCTATATGGCTGAACGAGTTCAGCAGAGTTCAACAGCGAGGCAGCATTTGTTCCCTCTTTATATTGAAGGCACAGGCTTGACACCAAATTGAGTATCCGGCCACTGAAGCTCACTAGGTGTGTGTCTTGTGAATGTTTTCTCATTGAAGGGAAGCCAGCCCTTGCACTGCAACAGGGACAAGGTCTAAACAAAAAGGGCCTTGCCCTGCTCCATCTTTCAAGAGCAAACAGAACCTGTTTGTCGGCTGAAGCTGGGAGAAGTTATTTACAGCATTGCTGGAGCTGTGCTTCCCAGGTGAAGAACCAAGCCTGGCAGCAGGCTCCCCTCCTGCACGCCCAGTGGTCTCACAAGGCCAGCACCTGTAACCGTACAAGGGTTCAAGGGGCTTAGCAAATGTCTGTAAATCTGTAAGTGCCCCAGCAGAGAGCTGTTAACCTCAGAAAGGTGAGGTAATGGGAACCTTCACAGCTCTGTTCTGCTCTGTTTGAACCTGGCAGCCCCATCCACTCCATTTCTTTTCCCCGATGCAAAAAACAATGAATAATGCTTTTTCTTAACACAGTCCAAGAAGGTTTATTGCATCCCTAAAACTACCTGACTGGGTGAGAAAGATTTTTTTTTTTTCTTTTCAAAAATGCAAATGAACCTCATGGCTCTGAAGGACCAGGAAAGACTGGCCAGCAGCCATCTAAGAAACATATGACCTCTTTAAACATCTCCAGTGAATTACTCGAACATGGAAATCGGGTTTGAAGCAGCACAGTGCTGCAGTTTTTTAGCCATGGCACTTACACACATTTCAGCATCACAGGGGCATGTACATTTCATCTTGAGGGCTCTGAAGCACTTCTAAGAGGCCTTTAGCGCTTTTGCGTTGAGCTTATGGCGTGCATTGAAAATCACTTAAAAGCAGTCCTTGTTCCAAGAGAAATCACGCATTACTAACTGTATGTGCAGCTGAAGGCTGCCAGGTGGACCGATGGCTGTGTGACAGAGCAGGTATTTGGGTTGTTTGAGAATGAAGGAAAACAGAGCTGAGTATTCCAGCCATTGGAAGAATTTTTGAGTGAGGACACAGGAATCAGCCAGATTGGAGCAGGCCTGAAAGGCATTAGGACTTAGACCCTGGCACTATTGTGTTTTTTTCTCTACTACTAGGAGTGTAAACCCAGCATTACAGTGCAGCGATACATTTAATTTTCACAAGCTTCCACAATGTGCTTTATTCTTTCCCAGTTGCCAGAAAGTGTCTAAGTTAATGAAGTTTTCCTTGTTGTTTTCCTTGTCCTTGCCTTTTCCTTGCACACAATTTATAAGGTAGAAGATTGGTTGGAGGTGAGATACTTAATAAACAACAGATACAAAGGTAGTCTTGCTTTTGAAGCTGAATGTTTAGTTGTATCCTTGGAAGTGAAGCTTGTGTTACTACAATTTGACAAAAAGACGTTTAATTTTGTTGGAAGACTGCACTCGGCAGAGGAGGCCTGGCAATTTGTAGGAATGATGATGAAATGAAACCTCATGGGATTTATTTGCTTCTTTGTTGTTCACGATAAGAATTGAAAAGTCCAGTGACCAGCCCAGGTAACATTATGGGATTCAAAAGAAGGGGAAGTTGGGAATCCAGAGCACCAAGTCAAACCCTTTCCTTTGTTCTGTCAAGTTCTTCCATCGTGTTCCTGGTCAGATCCCCTGAGTGAGCCCTTCCTGTTGGCTTTCCGAGTCATGCTGAAAGAGGTGGGAAAAACATTGGCTGTTCATTCTTCAGGAGATAAAAAGAAAGGAGATCGAAGAAAAAAAGAAAAAAAAAGTAATACTAATGCATAAATAAATCTTCTGGCCCCATTCAAGGTTCATATTTCTCTTTAGTGTTAAGCATATATTGTGCATGATAGTGCAAATAAAAATGCAGTTTGCAGCAGGATGTGCCACTGAACTTCATTGCCTTTGTTCTGTTTGCAGGTACAGAAATGAAGGTGAATATCAGCAGAAGCTAAAAGAAACCCTTGAACGACTCAATAAGGTAAACCTGGAAAAAAGGAAAAGGAAAGGTCTTCATCTTTTTTTTTCGGTGGTTTCATTTACTACAGCAAGCTGTTCTGAAGTCTGTATGACCTTCTTCTTCTGAAGAATTGCCTTAGTTCTGCAAAATAATTTGGGAATATGCCTCATTTTTTAGACCATTCTGAAATTCTCCTTCTATCTCATAAACCTTCCCCCTATTTTTTGACTGCTTAGGCACCACTGAAATTTTTGCTGGTGTCTAATGCTTTTCTAAGCCTTCAGGGACCTTTAGCTTAACCCAGTCGGGTCACTAAGTGGACTCCATTCTTTCCTATGGTCTGTCGCCCTGTAGAATCCTAAAGAGCAGGAGCTGATTTCCCTAAATAAGCACAGTGTTTTAGTTGTAATTACACCCATGGGGGTGTAGATTTTGGTTCGAGTTTTGTGTAAAGCTAATTCTGCTGAAGATGAGAGTTTTGTTTGAGAGAGTTGCTGCTGGGATCAATACAGCAGTGCAGCAGCTATCTCACATCAGCAAAGACCTGTTTTATTAAGATGTAACAAAAGGGCCGACTTAAAGCAAATTGCAGGTGCAGATGTTAAACTTTTTCCTTTCCAGGCATCCCTCTGGGCTTCTTTAATTAATGCCTTACTTACCAGTGACTTTCAAACCTGTGGCAAGCTTTCATGACAAGCAGCATCACAGGAAGAACTTCCTCTGCTGAAACAATTTCAGTTTCCTTCCAGTTTGTGTCTGTGGTTCTCTGTGGGAGAGAACTGGGAGAGAAAGTGGAAGAAGGACCATTGCAGAGATAGTATGTATCATCCAAACTGCCTCCTGGGGAAAGCCAAAACAGTTATCTGAATTTGTTTAAAGCAAATATAGAAAAGATGCTATGTTAAAACTAGGAATGGAGGAACAATTGCAATGAAAGGTTCCTTCTTTATTTCCTTCCCCTGTTTTGCTGGCTTTTGGCCCCTTTCTCCTGAGTAAGCTCAAGTGGAGCTTTCTGTTCTGCTGATACACTGTGCTGTTGTGTTATAAAGCATCAGCAGTGAAACGAGTCTATTTGAAAGCAAGGGAAAAAAACAAAAAAAAAAACACAAAAAAAAAAGTATTTTCCCCTTTGAACGAACATTGGAAAGCCGAGTGCTGCTTTTGCTTATTACATGCAGAAATATTTGCTTACCTAGGGGCCTGGGGGCTTTTTTGGCTCCCCACAAGCCTCCTAACATCCCCATTGTTGTACTGATCTTCTTTTCAATAGGACAGCAGAGGAGTGCAGAAAAGCAGTGTGCGTTCGTGATGACTGGCTCCAAATGTGCTGGTCTGGATTAGTTGCTGTCTCACAAAGCAGGGAGATGGCTCTAGAGCACAGTGGGGTCCATGGGTGGCCTTCGAACGCGTCAGCAAGCCTGGCTGGGAGGCTCGGCAGCATAATGAAACAGCTAACATCCACACATTTTTGGAATAGAGCATGCTGTGCATGTAAAAAAAGAAAAATCCCCTTCTACCAGTCACATGCTGCGCCCATAGATTTTTGTGCTTTATTTTCAATGCATGATCCACTCGCTGAGGCATAATTCCAGGTGGTAATGACGTACGTAATTTTAGAGGGACACGTTTAAATCCTTTTTTTTTAAATGTCTTGCTCTTAAAATGCAACATCTGGGGTGACACTCACTGAATTCTCCCTAAAATTTTCCTTTCTTAAAAAAAATGGGGGCTGGGGAGGGACCACCAACCCTCCTATTCTGGTACAATGTCTTAGAGCTCAGTAAAAACTTTACAGCTATAAAGCGCTGTAGTCAGAATTTGTATCCACCAGTTTCAATTGGACAAACTACACAGTCATTTCCAGTTAGGTCTTCTGTGAAGTACATTGAAATTTTCTTAGAAATAACGATTGTAGCAACATCCGAGCTACTGTGAGTAATGCAGATTGTGAAATTCAGACTTCTTGTTCTGTTCTAGTCTATAGCACCGAGGTCAAGTTTGACTCTTTATATATATATATATATATATATATATATATATAAAATTACACACATATATATGTGCATATGAATATAATAGAAACTTCTGCAGCAAAGTGACTTTTTTGGGTCTTACTCATCTGTCATTTTTAGTTCCAGAAATGGGTCCAAACCATTTGTGATTTGTGAGAACACACCAAAAGGAGAAGTGAAGATAGTTTGGACTAGTCCGTTTATTTCATAACAGATTTTTTCTGGGAATAGTAAAAAGGTATCAAGATACTTTAGGTCTTATCATAAACACTGGAGAAATCAATGCCTTACTCTGCTGATGCCACCCATTTAAAACTCATGCCCCATTGCAAGATTTAGCATCACACACTGGTATTTCATAGTGTCTATCGCTTGGCTCCCAGCATTCATAAAGCATATGGCAAACGTATTTTAACACTGCCAATGCTAAACTGCATTGTACACTATTTGTGCAGAAAAGCAGGGTGTGCAGTGGGAGAGCATGGTGTACAAAATGCCTGTTTGTTGGTTTCATAGCCCTTCTGTTGTCCCAGTAGGCTTCCCATACCCGTGCAGGTCGCTGCACTCGTGGGATGATTCCCGCTGCAGGTACGTGGCACTGCAGCTGTGGGTACTGAGACGTGTCTCTGCCTTGCAGGAAGCGGATGAAGCGCTGCTGTGCAACCTGGAGCTGCAGATTGAGTCCCAGTTCCTGCAGGATGACATCAACGCCACGAAGGACAGATACAAGAAGGTAACTGGCTGGATTTGCCATCTCTTTCAGGTCTTTCCTCTGGACACACGTGTGAAGCTTTGCCCTTCTCCATGGTCTGTTCCAGTGGCCAATTAAAGCACATCCAGTTTGCGTTTTAGTGCATAAATGCAGCACTTTGTATATTCAGTGATCACAACACACTGCAGTGGGGGATGGATCCCAAGGGCTGGATGGCTGCAGGTGTCCAAATTGACTCACTCAGGGTCCAACATAGACAGCTGTAGCAATGTTTTGCATTTGTTGACCTGTTACCATGATTCAACACAACAGGCTGGTCAAGCTGTCTTACATTTCATGCTAAGAAGTCTTGCTTTCATAAGAGAGGGTTTCCTGATCTTCTGGGTCAGCATTCCAGTTAATCTGTGGCCATAAGCCTGTGGCCAGATGATTAAGCTTCAGCCAGCTTTAATACATGCAGATCCCTTCTCCTTCTTGGTAGAGCTGCAGGGCTTTGTACCAGGCCAGGGTCCCATCTTTGCCACTTTTAAAAGGAGAGGCTCACTTTTTTGGACCACATGCAAAGGTATCTTTTGGTCCTTATTTTGCAAGTGTCCTGTAAAATTGGAAATTGCATAGTCTTTAAGTAAGGCTGTGAAGTATATTGTCACTTAGACAAATGCCTGTAATGTATCCCAAATGTGCTGAAACTCATAGCACCTGCAGTTGAAATCAGGCCTAAAACCTTGTGGGAAAAAATAAGTCTTAACATGATCTGAACTTCTCTGTGTTGAAAGAACTAAATATCTAGGAATAAGCCCCAGAAATGTAGAACATTGCGGGAAGCACCTTGCTATGACAACTGCTGATGAAAATGTTTTTTACTTCACCCCAGAACCTTATGGAAATCCAGACCTACGTCAATATTTTACAGCAGATCATCCAGACAACCCCTCGCGTGTCCCCCATAACCACTGGTGTATCTGAGGTAAGCATTGCTGTCAGTAAACACATACTGCACAGTCTGTACTAAGTAAAAAAGGATCTACGTTTATTCTTAAAGCCTTACTGATCCTCTAACTACTTAGCTGAAAACTGCAACAACTGTGATTAAATACTGGATTCTGAATAGGAGAGAAAACCTAACTGTAGTTTTGGAAAACTGAAGTGGGCAGGAGAAGAGGCACTGTGTTAGTCGGGTGCATGCCAGCACAGGTATCAGCCCCAGAAATGGCTGGGTCAAAGGTGGTCGAGTAGCTGTGCCTCCTGTCTGAGGAGGAGCTGGCAGGACATATGAGTATTTGCAGACAGTAAATCTTGTCCGGAAAGGGCAGGACATGGTAAAAATTTGTAAATAAAATAAATTGCTACGGACAGGATGAAAACTCGGTGATTCTTGCCAATGTGAGTGGCTATGCTCACATTTATTAGCTGGAGGAAGATATGAACAGCTACATCCATAGGGTCTAATTTCAACATAAGACGTACTTTTACAGCACTGCCACATGATGTCTTTTATTCTTAAAGTCATGCCACAGGGCTTTACTTGAGGTTCACTGATGAGCTTTCTATATGTCTTTTGCCATTTTCTAATTGCCTTTATGGTTTATTTTCAGTAGCAATTTCTTTTGTCTGTTTTTAATACAGTGAAACTTATGTTCCTGTACACATTGTTTTCTTCCAACCAGGAAAAACTGGTAGCAGAGAGGAGGATCCCTGTTCTACAGAGCCAGCTGGAGGAATACAAGAGCATCCTCTGCCAGCTACAGGCACAAAAATACAAGCTGCAGACAGAGGTACTGCCATAGCTAGCCATAAACACAACCATGATTCTTTAAACTCTGCTGTTTCTGTGGCCCCATGGTAAAATCTGAGCGGCCTTTAACAGGGTTTTGGGAACACAGAGGAGTTGGAGACCTGGAAATGTGCTTTCCTTTTAGTTTTCCATCTGTTCCTGCAGATGTTTCATTCTCATTCTCTTGGTGGCCCAAATTTTTGGGTTTAGATGGCCGGGCAGTGCTGTGCAGTGGGTGTTCTGGCCACAATGAAGCCATCTCAGCTTTAGTGGAGCAGCTGGTGGGAGAAGGTTTCCACATCACAGCTAGATTTCTGTGGGATGGAGTCAGCAAGAGGCTGTGGATGCAAGGCTGGTCTCACTTTCTCACTGAGGTCAGGCTGGAAGTTGACCCCATGAAAAGTGATAGGGGATCTTCGGGGCTCTGCCCAGTGCTTCCCAACAGTGCCACATTGAACACTGAGCTTGCTGTGAGAACAACAGGGTAGATTTGGTAATCAAAACTGAATGTCCTTTGACACAGGTGTCCAGCTATGTTTGGCACCCTGCATTCATCCCTGTCACTAATGAGCAATAAATTAGCACCTGTCCTGTGCTTAGAAACTACCAACAGCAAAAACATCTGCTTTCTGCCAATTCCTGATTTGCAGAAAATGGCTGCCCATTTCTTATTGCTTATTCATTTTTCTTATTGCTCCTGCCCATCTCCCTGACAAGCCTGCCGTAAATCAGCCTTCCTCCTCCAGCCAGTGTCTGAGTGAGCAGTGCCAAGATGCAGGAGGCGAGGACAAAGGAGGCAGGAGAAGGAGTAGCAGCTGAAGGCTGCACGGAATAGAAACCAGCCTTGTAGGATTGCAAATGTCAGATCTACCTTGACGCAGCTGAATGTTTTCTCAGCAGATAGGGTGGGAGAATGACCACCTTATACCCTCCAAGTGCAGCTTCTTTTGTGCCCCAGGCTGTCAGTCCTCTGTATGTGTGGGAAGGGGTGGTATAATGGCATAAAATACCTTGTGGTGGGATTTTGTACTCCTCTAGATGGCTGTGGCAGCAGCTTTAACTTCTTGGGCATAACTTTTCTCACTAGGGTACATACGGACAATGGTACCCCCAGGTCTTTTCCTCAGTCTCTTACTCATGTCTGTTGCTTTGTTGGAAAGGACAAATGCGCTCCAGCGAGGGCAGGAATCAATTTAGTGACAAGTGAGATCACAAATCAATATAGAGGCAGGAGGAGAAAATCACCCTTCTGCTGGCAGATGAAGAGATGTGCTCTTTGGGGAATTAATCGTGCTGCTTTCAAAATGAAATCTTCGTGTCCCATTTAGCAATAATTTATTAATTGATTCCTTCTCACACTTTGAGATTAAAAGAGTGAAATATACGAGTGGAAGGCAATGACATGGTTGCTTGTGACAGCAAAGGCTGGATCTGATGATGGAGTTGTCTCTGAGGGCCTTTGCTCTCCTGTTTCCGAACACGACAACCACGTGGCACCCAGGTTATGGACTCCACCTTGTGACCACTGAATGCAGAAGGGGTCTGTACACCTGTTGGTGCACTCTGACACCACAGTATAAACAAATTAATGCCAAGGGACTTACCTCCTAAATTCAGGCTCTTAAAAGGTTTTTGAAAATCTTGCCTGTAACATATATGGATCAATCAATTATTAAAGAATCCATTAGCCAGTTATTGTCCCATTAGCTTTTTGTGAATGCATCTCTTTAAAAAGTGTTTGAAAAAGGAAAAAGAAAGTCCCAAGTGATAAAGAAACTATGATAAATAGCCAAAAACCAGCAGATTAAAGCAAGAGCAGAATTACACAGTCAAATAGCTCACCTGTAAATCCTGTCCCTTGCTTTTGCAAGGAACTCACGCCACCTCCTGGTTAATGTGCACTCCAATGACTGCTACTTAGGCCTTACTGCACAGATTTTTTTTTCTTTGTTTGTTTGTTTGTTTTTCCTACAGTCAAAAAGCCCAGGAATTAAATTTAAAAGGGTAGCTTTTTTTTTTTTTTTTTTTTAAGTAATGATCCTTCCTTATCCTCCAGTGCTTGGTCTGTGGACCGCAGTTAAGGAAGAACAGGTTTTGCCCGCACACATTTTCCCAGCTGTTAAGCTCTTTCTGCCTATTCAGAGATGAGAGACGGCTCCTTTTTCTCTTAAGACTCTGCCTGCTTCTTGCAGGCTGTCCACAGTGAGCTGCAGTTCGTGCAGTGAGATGTCAGCCAGCCCTGTGCATACAGGGAAGGAGATATCACACAGCTATTTCCCTGCTTCAGACTGATCTTGTAATTCTTACTGTGTAGCAGGAGACTAGGGATAGACGAGGGGATGGGGATGTATTGGTTTTGAATAACTAAACAAACGCAGTGAAACTGTAAGTCAGCAGCGCAGCATCACACAGCTCAATAAAGCTGTTTATTAACGGTTAATATCTGTTAGACAAAATACCTGTTAGGTGGGGATGCCAAATAATTTAGAGCTGATTCTTTTACTCACTCACTAACTTTGTTTACTAGACAACCATGCTGGAGCAAGCGATTAAAAACACCCAGGAGAGTTACGACGACGAAATTCAGCTTTACAATGAGCAGATTGAAAACCTCAGGAAGGGGATAGAAGAAGCCGAGAGGACCTTGGAGAAGTACACGACCGACTGCCGCCAGCTGGTGATCTACCAGCAGTCCCTAGAGAACGAGCTGGAACGCTACAAACGCATCATCGAGAACGAGGACAGCCGGTAAGGCTGGCTTTGTACACTGCCAAAGGGTCTGGTGATCTCTTCCATCTCATTTGAAAAAATGTCTGTTCAAGTGCAAATGTCCTGTAAAGCAAAGCACTCCTCACAGCAAAGCCACTCTTCAGGCAAGGGAGGAAAAGGATAAAGAAAAGTGCAGGTTGTGCTTAAATCTACCGAGGAGCACTGGCTCCCTCTAATGTCACCCATCAGCCTCACAAGAGGAAAGGAGCTGGGCTTTCACAGCAGTGGCTGGTGCCACTTGCACGGGCTGGTGCTGCAGGGCCAGATCTCTGGGTGCCCAAACCACTGCCCTGAGTCATCCAGAAGATGCAGGGAAGGACACTAATTTATAGCCAATTCAGTATTTCACACGTGGGCAACAGATTTTTAATCTAACTTCCAGCATCTCATTTTGGACAGTGTTTTGATCAGGAGTATCCCGTTAGGGTAATTCTCAGCACTGAAAGTCAAGATTTGGCTCTTTCTCCTGACTGCGAGAGGAGCTGCAGCACTAAGCTAGACACAGAGATCTAGATATAAGTGTCTGCATGGTGTGTATGTCCTCCCTCCAGGCAAAAATCTTCTCTCAAGTTCTGGCAGAGCAGACTTGCACAGGCCACAGATATGGTAACTGGTTTGTGTATAATCCAGCCTCTCATTTTTAATTTTTAACCCTTAATACTACCAACTCCTCAAATATTTTCCAAGAAAGACTGCTCAGTTTTCCTCTTGCCCTTCTGAAGTCAGGCGTATGCAGGTGATATTGTAAATGCCACCAAATCTCACATTTTACTGGCCAGCATTTACAAGGTGATGGTGTCATTTGGAGAATGCATCCTGTGATGCTTCCAAAGAGGCTGTGTTGTTCAGGAAGGATTTGTCAGAAAAATCACATCCATTTCAGATACCTCAAAGAGAAAAATCCCCACTGCACGGGTACCTCTGAAAAGCTTGGCCATAGGAGAATTTACATTTTACCACTGGAGCCATTTTTTTCATTTGAAATAAAGTTATTTTAATGCTTTAGAAGTTAAATAACAGATACAAATGTATGTTGGAAGCTACACACTAGGGCAAAAGATGGTGTATTTCTCTGAGCGACTCAACCAGCTCCGGGGTAAAAGGCAGACAGAGCCACCTCACTGTGGCTGACTGAAAGAGCTGCAGGTGCACCTTTGCATCCCTTTTGTAGCACTGGACTGGAAGCTGTTGCAAAAGCGTGTATGAATTGAAGCAAATTATATAGGCCAAGACTTTTTCCATACGCTGACAGGCTCAAAACACACACAGTCTGACTCACCTTGTGGCTTCTGATTCCTCTGTTGAAGAGGAGCTCAGCATGAGACTAGCTTTTTATCAGTATCTTGAATCTTTATTTTTTCATCACTTAGAGACTTACTAAGTCTTTTTTTCCCCCCACAACAAAGGGAGACGCTCTTAAAAGTCATAAAAGGGAAAACATTTGGTGCCTGTTGATGTGTGCTGTCTGCGTTCTCCCTCACATCGAAATGTACGGCCGCTTCCTTGGGGGCACACCCCTTGGTTCCTGTTCTTGCTGAGGTACAAGTGGGAGGCAGAGGCACAGCTCCTGCTGACCTACAGGTCTTGGCAGGCCTGGAGTGACTGTTTGCCATCCAAAATCTCCCCATCCTTTTTAAGTGCTGTGGTAAAGTACAAACTGTCGCTGTGGGTTTTTATTACCTGTGTACTGCTCCCGACTCCTGCTGGTGGAAGCCAGCCTGACTCCTGTGAAGGTGCTGTGGCTGTACTGATTCCAGACAAGGAACGGGCTCCTGTTGCTCTCTTTAACTCCTCACCCAGAGAAATACATTTCTTTAATCTCCATGTTTCATTTTGCACAATTTCACTTGCTCTTGATGGAAAAGAGGGGAGAGGTCTGACTGATGCGCGTCTTCTCCGGCAGGTTAAACTCTGCTATAGCAGGAACGCCAGTCACACTCTTCACGCAGATCTATAGACCTGTCCAGCCTCAAGCTTCGAGGGGAAGAGGTAAACCTGTGCCACGTCTTCCTGTGTCTGTCAAGAGCAGCATCTCTGTAATTTAAGCTGTTTTTTCATTTGTCTTCCATATGAACACCAGCCGCGACAGCCTGACTCAAGGCTTGCTCAGTAAATGCAGCAGTTTCAGCTTAGCTCAGCTGGCTTTGGGACAAGCTGTCAAAGGCCAAAGCCACAAGCAAATGTTTTTTGGTTTTTTTTGCTTATTTTTGCAGTTTTCTACTTATGCCAATCAATAGAGCAAAATCAAATGCAATTGAAACTGTGCAAGGAGCTGGGGTATATTTTGCTGGCTTGCTGCAAGTTGTTGTCCCATACTTCAGTCATGTGCAGGCAGCATCAGGACAGGGGTAGTGCGGCAGGCCGGTGGAGGACGCTTCTTTCATCCTGTTGATGGCCTGTTTTCCTCTGGATGGGGTGCTTCCTCTGTGCTGTAGGATTGCCTGTTAGAGTCAGGATGCTTGTTCCATTTCCCAGTGACGTGGGAATGGCCAGGACTAAACAGAGGGGATGGCTTAACAAAAAGGGGAATTTGTTCATAGAAAGGGGAGTTTGTAGTTTGTTACAGCACACAGCATCGCTCACTATAGCTTAAATCCAAGGTTGCTGGGTTTTTACTGGCAACAAACCACCCCTGAGACTGAAGATACACTGTCTTTTGTTGAATTAGGGCTGGGTTTTTTTTGGAGTGCAGGTGTAATTCGTCTAACTGTCCTGTGAAATGTAGCAGTTTTAAATGGAATGGGCCCATAAGGCATGAGGCCAAATCCTCAGCAGCTGTATATAACTGTTGTCCTGCTGAGGGTTGTTTTATACCCGCTGAGCATTCAGCCTGTCTCGAACCACACCTCTGCGTGTTGCCTGCAAGGCTCACAGGGCATCTTACGTGCCTGTACCTGTGACACTTGCCAAGCACAGTTGCCTTGGGAAGGCATCTTAGTATTAATCTGTCCCCGTGTTCCTTAATTCCCAGAACCAACCTCTCTGCCTCCTCTGCTCTAGCTGCTCATGCCATGGATGTCAGTAGCCTCCTTGTGCTCCTGCTGCTCCTGAGCTACGACAGGGCCCACGGTTAGTGACAGGCGCAGGAAATCAGAAATAATGGCTGTGGGCAGAGGTTTGCCCTCCCCGTGGGCCTGGATCTGAGCATCAGAGGTCAGAGAGGCAGCAATGTTGCTCTTCTGGCTGGGTGGCTCCCAGCTCCGCACCCACTGCTGCTCGCTGCTCCCTCCTGATCCGCCTCCCTGCGTCTGCCCCCATCCCAAATGGGCAGGGGGTGCCTGGCTTGCTCTGAGTCCCACTGGGACCCAAAGCTGAGGCGTCCCCCTGCTGTCGGAGGCCCTGCAGGGGACACCCTCTGAGCCTGCCTTCGGGAACACAGGAGGAGCTGGTGCTGGTGCTCACCTTTCCCTTCAGGCCTGGACTGCTCACCCAGCCGCTCTGCACGCAGTAGTGGGAAGGTTTTAAATAAGATTTTTGGGTTTCCCCACACTCCCCCAAACCCCTCGCAGCTTGTGGAGTTGTATGAAGCCAGGCAGTCTTTTCCCGCTGACTCCCACTGCTGGGCTGGTGCTCTGACTTTGGGCACGTGGCTTCAGTCTCTGTGTCAGGAGACGAGGTTTGCTGTCCAGCTCAGGGAGCTGCCATGATGCCTGGGAGGACGGTGCTGAGCCCAGCTGCGGCAGCAGGCTCTACATGCTGGTGCTGAACCCTGATACAGGCCTGGCGACAGGGGAGCGTGCTGTGCCGCTGCCTTTCGTGCTGCAAAGTCGCCGTGTCCTCGCGCTGTGTGTGGAGGGGGCTGTCTCAGATGCGAAATCGCTGCTTGGCTGAGAGGGGCCGGGTAAAGAAGCAGCTGTCCAATGCGCTAGGGGAAGATGTGCTCACATTTTGCTGCCTTCAGTCTCCACCTACGGCAGCGAGGGTGAGGGATGGCTTTAGCGTTTGCAGCAGCCGTGCTCAGCACTGTTTGTTGTTTGCTTTGTTTTCATCTCCCCTAGATATCACCCAGGCTATGCAAGAGATTGCCAGTGTAAAGCCCAGACAAAAAGCGCTGACAAAGAAAATTTTCAGGAAAAAGGAGATCATGTCTAAAGACATAACCGATGGCCTCTCACCTGAAAAAATGTATGGAAGAACTCTGGAAGTTTTTGACCAAGATCAGATGGAGTTCAGGCACGAAGGCTCAGTCACATGTGAACCTGGGCAGGAGGGATTAAAACTTGTTGAAAAAGAAACAGTCCCAGAGGATGTACCTGATGGAGCCCAGATAAGTAAAGCCTTTGATAAATTGTGTAACATTGTGAGGGAGAAAATAAGAGTTTACAAGCGACCAGAAGCTAAAACTGATTCCCATCCTAAAGGGCGTTACGTGCTGGTAACAGGGGAGGAAGGCTATGAAGAACCTTGCTTCTTGTCCTCCGTTCCGGCTGGGGGAGGGATCACAGTTTCTACCAGCAATGGGAAGGTGACAATCAGCGGTGATGTGGAGCCCATACCAGAGCTGCCTGAACCTACTGAGCCATCAGAAAAGAGGGATGTCTGTGAAAGGAGGGAAGAGTTTGAACCCCAAGATAAACTGAAAGAGGAAGAGAAGGAAGACATGTTTGAATGGGACAAAAGAAGAGGAAAAATTGAGCAAGTCACAAAGTATCCAGACATCTCTGAGCCTGAAACAACTCCTTCCCCTGGTCCCATAAGCCCAACAGAGCCAGGAGTCCTTCGAGAGACGGAGTATGACCGCGAAGATAAGCAGGACCTTCTCTTCAGGGAAGCGGGCTTGCCTGGCTCCATGAGCTATGAGAAGGTGGAGGTGGTGGAGTCCATCGAGAAGTTTTCTGATGACAGAATTCAGACATATGAAGAAACAGCAATGATCGTGGAGACAATGATAGAGAAGACAAGCAAGAAGAAAACGGGTGACAAAGGCTCTTAAGTGACATGCACCCTCGGTAGTCAACTTGTCTGGCGTAGTTATTAAATGATGTATTCTTTTTTCCTGACCGAATGATACAGTAGTGAGAGTTTTGCTGTTTGGTATGGACCAGATTGAGACTTTGATGGCAATCCTGTCTGATGTAGGCTCGCCTTTGGTGTAATGACTGTGAGAACACTCCAGGACAAGGAGCAGTAGGCACATTCTGTGTGACTTATTTTCATGATTAGGACAAGTTGAAATTAATTACCATTACGGAGTTGCCTGGCTTTCCAAAGTATCCAGGGCAGGTTGCCAGTGCATATTCCCCTACTGCTCCTCTAGCTGCCATAAGATTCCTTCTCTCTCAGACAGCTGCAAATGTTAACTTGTAACATCTGGTTCCTTTAATAAAAGCTTTGCCTTCTACAGAAATACCCACTGTGGGTGTGTGTTGCCTTTACCGTTGCACGATAGGCTCCACTATTAAAAGTTACCTGACTGGGTATGCAGGAGTCCTTCCAAAGGAGGAGCTGGAAACCTGAGTTTTGTAACCTATTCCACACCTCTCTCATTTACAGTCTTTAACTAGAGGTGAGCTTGGCAGAATGCTCTTTTTGGATATGAAGAGAAACTCTCTGTGTTTGAAATAAGATCTTACTGCACATCTTCTCAGAATAAAAGTTGAAGTTCCACCAAAGTAAAGCAAGGAAATCCCTTATAAAATACACTAAAAGCATTATTTTTCTTTCACTAGCACAATTAAAGTATTTAAGATTGCCAACAAGCTTTTGAGCAGACTGCAGACAATTCAAAAGACTGCTTTTTGGTATTTCCTTGTTTGGCATTTCCTTTGACTGTAGCATTTTGCAGAGTTTAATTCTGCTACGTGATCCTGTTGCATCCTAGTCACCTGCAGCACCACAGGGAACAAGTGGTGCCTTCCCATGTCGCCATTCCTGGAGAAGCACAAAGCAGTACTTCTGTAACATCCTCCACAGATCCTTGACTCAGGAAGAAAAAAAGAAATCCTTGCGGATATGCTCATGTAGAGCATGATATAAGCTTTGCTGCAGTAAATCATTTAGGTCTCAGCTTGACTTTAGGTTTAAAAAAACCAACGAACCATTAAAGTAAAGTACCCATCGACATGCTTTACTGGGTTGGGCTCTGCACTTTTCCTTCTCCTGCCCCAGCAGAGTTCTTAAAGTTTTATTTTCAGCTCGCTGCATTGTTAGGGTTTTCCTTTATAGCTCATTATGCCAAACAGCTGGGGAGGAAAGAGCTGGCTAGCCTGAACTTCATGACTGTCTCTCACAGCCAGTGAGATTTTCCTTCAATATTGTTATTTTCTCCTTAGTAATTTCCAGTGCAGGTTTAGTATCGCATCTGTTGCGGCTGTTCTGTCTGGTGAAACGGCACCTTATTTTTGAACCAGGGACAGGTGACCCTACAGTGTCACTTTTTAAAGTCAGGATTATTTTTGGATGATGTTTTATTGAAAAGCTGTGGGAATAGATGCCGGACATTTCTTGCTACAGGTTTTGGTGCTCTTGAGTATCTTAGCACTGTAAATAACTGCGTAGAAGGGATTTATCAAAGCATGCACAGGCTGCGCTCTGGTGAGCTGGGAGCAGCTGCTCAGCATTACCCCTGCTGGAAGCAGGTTGTGACTACTGCAAGTACAAAGAAGTCTGCAGCAACAGGAAGTCTGTTTAATAATTCTGTAACAAAACAGGATGCAAACAGATTCATGCGGCATGTAGCCAGAACTGGGTAAATCTCCAACCATCTTATTTCACTGCTGTACAGAGAACTTAATGCTCAGAATATAAAAAAATCCTTTAGTCGATGGAAAGGAAGCAGTATTTCAGGAGAGCCTGAGTTAGGTACCAGAGGTGTGACTGTCCCCTGCCACTTCCAGCTGTTCCGTGCTGTCCTGGCACGCAGAGGTTTTTCTGATGCCAGTAAGCTCTGGTCAGCAGCTGCTCAGTGTAAAGGGGCTCCCGCGGCACAGGAGTTGGGCGGCACGTAGTGGTACTGCCGGCGTTACGCGCTGCGTTGCACCAGCAACAACGTGGAGGTGCAGGACTCAAACTGAGCTGGTGCTGTGTGCCACTGACAGCAGCCTCAGGGGAAATCAAGGACCACGAAGACCTAAGGCCTAAATGCTGATCCAGTCGCTGGCCTGCCACACACAAACATGGCAGTGTCCCAGTAGGGCAGCAGGTGACGGGCAGATCCTCATCGTGAAATACAGATGGCAAGGATATAGAAAAAGACTAGTACACGTTGTTTGCAATGACACTGCTGGCAGGGCTGTTAAATCTCCTGATACATGGATTAACCACCGCTTTAAATGCAGTTTCTCAAACACTAAAATGCTGAAGTGTAACGATGAAATACTTCTGAGCATCTGCTCAGTAAAGCCTGGGCTAAGGCACAGGTTCAGACAGACACGTTCCTGCCCCAATGATAAGAGCTAGAAAAGGAGACTCCTGGCCATCTTTTATTACTGCAGAAAGGGTAAGAAATTATATTTTAAAACCACACACCCTGTGCTATGGGATTATGTGTGCTTAAAAAGTATCCAAAAGCGTAACTGGGAGGTAGGGGGGTAGAAGGAAACCAGTTTTTTTTCGTGGCTCAAAGTGCTCCAAACAGCAGAGAAGAACACTGCTGTGGCAGGTCCTGTTGTTTCCTCAGGGCCAGAACTGCCATTGCTTATGAAACACAGTGCAAAAATGTCACTGTCCTCCTGAGCATCCACCCCCTTCCCCAGTGAGAGCAGCAGCACAGCCTCATGCGCTTGCACAGCTTCCCTTGGCGCCTGGTCGAACCACGTAAGTAATGCCCAAGGCTGTTCCTAGCCTGTACCCGTACTCTCCTGTGCCCCACCACGTCACAGAGCTAACATAAAGCCTGTTACCCGTCACCTGTTGCTATCAGGTGGTTCACAGGAGCGTGTTTGTTTTCTCAAGTCTCCAACACAGGACACAAATTTCCTTATCAGTATGAAAAGTATAAAAAGCAGAGGGTTAGGAATTCAGCCCACTTATATCAGCTTACCTTCCACGTACTTATGGGTAAGCAATGATGATAGGACCTGCCAGTTTACAACAGCTCTTTATTTTACTCAGATTATAAAACATCATCACAGGGCGTTAGTTAAACAATATTCACCTGTTTCAAACCATGAGCTTCATTTTCCCCTTTATTATAAATACTAACAAATTAACTTTATTTTCCATCAGCAATATCATAAAAACTTAGTCTAACTGGACAAATTTTTTTCAGCAATCCCCTGATGAAAAAATCCTGAAGAATTTGCAGTAGATCTCTATATTGTATATACACTTAACTTTATATATACTTATATCAAAACTCACCATTCTGTTTATCATTGTTGTGATCTTTCACTTAATATACTATGTCACCATTATGAAAATATGAACAACCATCTAGTTATTTTGTTGCTATATAAGATATTTAATGATGAAACAGCCTTGCAAAATCACATGAATGCAATGGAAAGGAATGTACACATTCATTTAAGATTTTTCACATGGACTTTTCTGATTCCAAAACTTTTTCCACATTTTAGAAGTCCTTCAGTAGCTTCCAGTTCTCTGTTTCTTTGAACACATAAACACAAAAAGTAACAGTGTGTGTATGTATTAGACATTACATACCATATGTAATTCTGTAGATATTTGTAAGCAAATACATGTAACATACCCTGAATATACATATTGTATGTAATGGGGGGGGGGGGAGAGGTACCACAGGAGTGTTCTATGCATTTGGACATACAGGAGTATGCATAAATAGATATATATGGTAAATTCTTCCCTCTGATATGTATATGGTGCTCTTTCTGAGAATTCTGTGCCTTCTCTGAAAACCTACTGAAGTCAGTGCAGTCCCTTCGCTTCCAAACACCCACCAACAAACCTGTCCCCCCCATTTAACTTCACAGAGTTTGGGGTTATGCCTCATAAACTCCAGTTCATGGTTTGAAGTAGGCCCATCTCATCCTTGGGGTAATTTTTAAATCACCACGTTGAACGCAACTGACACTATAATGTGTTTGAACAAATACTAAGAGCACTTCTAAAATAAAAATTACACAGTGCCTGATTCTTCTCCTGCTGAAATCTGTTTTATCCAAATGTGACTTGATTGTCTTAACGGACTGCTGCGTGTAACAAAGAACCTGTGAACGGTGTGAGACTGCTTGTCTTGGGCGTACAATGTAATTCACATAGACTTCAAGTAGGTTGAGTTATTTATTTGCATTTGGATTTGTAAAGGAAAGAACAGGCCTTGTGAAAGGATAAAAGATGGATATTCACTTGAAATAACAGAATAAATTATACATTCTTCAATGAAATGTATGCACCATATAACCTTTGGGTTGCATTTTTGATTTGTTAGATAAATATTTACTTACTGAATACGTTTCTACCACTATGCACCTGATTACCCAGGAAAACGCTTATTAAAACACTTTAGATGAATACTCTGTATATTAAAAATACATAATAAAACTCTGAAACCAGTCACTGCTAAAAAGTAGATCTTGGATCCTCAAACATCTTAAGCACCTGCTTAAAATTAGTATTTGAGTAGGTCCTCTGATTTTACTGTGAGTGCCTAAGCATTTGCAAAATCAAGACCCTTTATTATTCAAAGGTTCAATTTGGGATCTCACACCTGAGAACATGTAGTGGTTGTTAGCATGAGGCATCCCCCTTGAGGGAACGTTATGTCTTGTGGCAATAGCCAGAGCAGACTCCATGGGCAGGAGAGACTGAATTTACTCACATATGAGAAGTGAAAGTGGGACTGACTCTTTAAACGCCAAAGAGCAATGATTACTGACAAATCTTCCCAAACACACTACATTTTATTTCCCAAGAAGGCCAACTTTGCATTACATGTAAATAATGTAGGCATATTTTTCGCCTTAAATATATTTGTATAACACAAAAATAACTTTTTTTTCCTTTTTTTTTAGTGAAATATGATTAAAAAATTGCTCTGGGACTGAAGCTGCATACTACAAATTCTCCCACAGCAATTTACTGACAGCCAGGTTGTAAACCCCAGAAAACAGGGGTCTGTGATTGGAAATGCTGACTCAGCCTCATATTCCACTATGCTGTAGAACAGAGCTTTCAGTATCAAGGTGAGCAGATAAACTTTTGCACACAGGTTGCCAGAAATCTTGCAGCTCATTCCCTATGTGCTTATGCTGCTGTAAGAGATGGTATATTGATTTAAATTGCCAACATTAAAAACAAAAGCCAAAAGTAAACTAAACAACAACAACATGAACAACAAAAAACTTGAAATTTGTGCTTCTAGAATGCCCTGACCCTGTTTGCAATGCACTTCTTGTCACCTGGCTTCAGCATCACCTGACCTTCCTTATTGCATGCTCGTTGAACCATTCCGCAGCTGAAGTGCTAGTGTGTACGTTGTGTAGGTGTATATACTAAAGAATGCTCTGAGAAGAATTAGTTTCTGCAAATTGGATGGGTAATTTTTCTTCATCTGTGGATTATTTCTTTTTATAGGGTCTAGTGCTACTTTGGTTGAACCCAGTGGGGAAGGTCCCACTGAAGTCCATGATGCAAAAGGAGCTGTTAGACATTCAAAGACCTCTCCAGCCAACTAAACTCTTTGTGATTCCCTCACTCACAATAATTTTTTTAATGCACCCATTATCACCAACTGCCAATGTTAAAATTCACTCTTTCTTTTTTTTTTAATACAAACAACATGTATCACAAAAATATGAAGGGAAAAGCTATAAACGTGTTTGCAGGTATTACCTATTTGTATGACACAAAAGAAAAATCATTTACAGTCACAAACTGTACATAGTATTTGGTGGGGGACAATATATTTGTGGTTTAGAGTAAAAAAAGGATTGCTTCAGTGGTAATTAAAATAATTATTGACAAGATATAAGACTTTAAAATCAAGAAAATGTGATAATTTGGCTACAGAGACGATCATTGTAATATGTCTAACACAGAGGTTTGGATAGTAGAAAGGTGAATAGAGGGCTCTGGGAAATGAAAGACACCATCATGCAGAACAGACTAGTTCTTGCTCAGTATACTCTTCAGGCTTCTCTCCACTGCTTCATCTAATTCTTCTTCCAGCTCTTCCTTCTTAGACATGGCCAGTTTGGACTGATAATCTTTTACTATTTGGTCTATATATGGTGCACTCTGGGTCCCATGCAGCATCAGTGTCCACTCCTTCAGCACGCCCCGCTGTGGCTCACCGCCGACAAACCCAATCTCTAGGACCCATGTGCCTCTGGGGTCTTCTCCCCAAGTGTGTGTGGTCATGAAAGGCCATTTGTCAAAACCCACCTTGGAGTCGTCATCCCTGGGACGCCGGCTCAGTAGAATGGATTTTGTTCCCATCGGCGAGGTCATGTTGATGTTGAGGTCTCCTCGCCTAGTTGAATTCACAGTTATAACTGCTTGGACGTGTTCAAGGTAACGGACAAAATTCTCCTTCCCCTCACAAGCATCAGTTGTAAGTGTGAGGAGCAGCTTGCCACTTGGTGGTATCTTTCTGCAGGTCAAAAGATAATTAAGCAAATGAAAAGGATATATGCAGCATGACATGACTTATTCTAAAACCAATGTGTTTTGGTGCCTCACAGATGGAAAGGCAAGGAAATAATAGCTGCAAACTTAGCCAGAAAGAAAATATTCTCTTTTTAAAAAATGGTATTAAAACTGTAGTTTGAAAATACGTTATGAAATGTACACCTACACAGTGAGAGAAAGAATACAATTAAGAAGCATATACTGCTATTTGAGAAATGCTAGCATATATTTAATAGCTGCCTCTACCGATCACTGCTATATTGGGTAATTGCACAATTAAGTGTATAGTCAGTTAACGAGCCACGGGTGGTTGTGTCAGTCACCCTAAAAGACGGCGGAAGATGACTTTGGAGTCGCAGGAGCCAGTTGCACGGAATTTCAGTGCAGGCATATTCAAGTCTGGATCCTTGCTCTGATTTGGAAACAGACACAAAGGTTGGACCCCACTTTCAGCTCATTTGGAAAATATTTTTTTCCATGAAGATTGCTGTCCTTGAACTGCTCCCGTACAGGAACACACAGGAAAAAAGTCACACTTGTTTCCTGAGCTCCCAGAGTGCCAAACCTTGAGTCATAAATCTCCTGGTTGTTATAAGTCAGTCCTGAGGAAGGTGAACTTGTAAGTGAAGGACCATTGTCCATGTGAGGGTGGACATATGAGTTGTACCAAAAAACATACCAGATCCACAGATGGAACATAGGCTCAGTCCTGCAGCATTTATTTTGCAAGGACTTGTCACCCAGTGGAAGGCATCAACGCACTGAGCTCTTTTGCTGGCAAGCTGCAGGCACAGAGGATACAAGGCCTGGCAGCTCCCTAGCAGGAGCATCAGGCTGCCTCCCGCCCGCTCTGTGGAGTCGCAGCTGGGACTGAATGAATGGTCTCAGCTGCAGCTGTCAGCCGGGCGAGTGCCACACAGAAAGGACCAACATTACCCTGGCTTGTGCTCTGGGCTCCCCGCATGCCGGGCAGACAGCAGCATCGCCCCAGCACACCTCCAGCGCTGCCAGAAGAGGCGAGAGCATGCTGGGGGAGAGCATGTTGCTCCGGCGCCTTCCCAGCTCTTGCAGCGGACCCCAGCAGCCACTGTGCGCTGGGCAGCCCTGCTCAGGGCCCCGGGCAGCCCTGAGGATGCTGGTGCCTGGCCCACATACTCCAAATACTCCAGTCACACTTTACTAACGCTCCCGGTGCTTATGGCGTCTCCGTGACATAGGTTTTGCAGTAAAATGAGGAAGAGTGTCACTTTTTAAAAGGGTGTCCCCTTTTAAGGGACGCTGGCCGGACACTGTTAGTGGAATGCCTTCTTTTCAAAAGAAATTTGAGTATAAATCCAACCTTTCCCCTTGCTACTGAAATAGTGCAGTCTTAAGAGAGCAGTGAAAGTGTTTCATTCAAGCCTAATTTCCAGGAATTCTGTTCTCCCTGAGGCGAGCTCCATGTATTGCTCAGCGCATCGCTAATTAGCTCAGGCATGCCTCAGCCCCCCCCCTTTCATAGAATATAGGCTCCTTGGGAATACTTGCAGTATAAAAAGACATTCACGCCCAGATCCTCAAGGCATGTAAACACTTACCTTAAACTGAAAAAAAAAAAAAAGGTGGTGTTCTGAATTTAAGGATGCCCTGCTGCAGAAGCTGGTTTAACGTAAATATTGTATAGCTAAAGTATCTGAACACACCAGTACAATACCCTCAAGATACATTTTGTGTCCTGCAGCACAAGAAAAATGCACTATATGCCAGCCAGAGGTGAAGGATGTAATCTCACAGTTGCCATATGCTTGAAATTTCTCTGCATGGGAAGCAGCATCCTCAAAACAATCTGAATTGGCATCATCTCACAGCTATCTCACACAAGGGACAACACAAGGGACAGCGCGTTGTTAAACAATGCTTCATTCTGAGAACTGTGATAAGTGCTTTGTATCTCCTGCAGCGAATGAAGGAGGACCCCACAGTGCGACTCTTTTCTATCTATCAACACCAAAATATCAAAGAAATAGGAGAACGCGCAGTGTTACCACTCCATGTGCTTTGCAGACAGCCTGACAGCTTCTCTCCATCTTTATGAGGGCTGCAGTGCAAAGTTAGCTCACTGAAACATGTGAGAAAAGGCTTGCTCCATTTGCCCCTTTCTATTAACTAGAATACAGTGCTCTCTGCTTCACTAGAATAATTACTCTAGGCAAGGTGAATTTCCCAAAAGAAACTCAAAGAACGAGGGGGTGGGTGAGCCTGCCACAAAAGGAGCAGAAGAGAAGACAGGTTTTCCACCCTCGGGGTACCGCTGCCCAGTTGCACCATGTGTGTTTGCCTTCACTTGGAGCGTAGGACCCAGCTTCAGAGATGAGTAGGGGGAGCTAACTGCCTTCCAGAAGCTCGCTCCTGTGCCTCTGTTCCACAGCTAATGAGCTATCACTGATTTAATCATCTTTGTATTTCCTTGGGCCAGCCACAATCATAAGATTTGTCCTTTTTTTTTTCTTTTTCTTTTTGCTGACCCAACAAAAATCCCTTCTCAGGGAAAGTTCCCATTGCTAACAAGCATTTCTCCAGGCAGAAGAGACATGCTGCACTTTCAGTACTGATTCCTCCATCACTCTGCATGTTCCAGGCTGTAGGTAATTTCCTGCCCTGCTTCTGCCAATCAACAGTGCTGCTGTGGCACACACCTCTGTGCCACTATTCATCTACCCAAATATATAGGGAAAATATACATTTATATATCCAAATATATTTAGCTATATAAATACATACAGAATACTTACAGTAAATGTTGCTGCAGCAAGACCAAACTGAAAAAATAGATCAATTGTTTATGGCAGAAATGGAGTTTTCATTTCCAGAATATCTCTGGAGGCATTAAAACTTCAACAGTTTTATTCACGGTGCAGTTCAAAAGATATAAATTTGCAAATCATGATGTTTATTACCTGCTGTCAGAGACGTTTGCATGGGTGGACATAAATACTATAGCAGCACCATTAACGTACAGATACATCACATATAGGGGGCACCCATACCGACCTCATGCTAAGCCGTTATTGCAGTATCAGGAGGTTTCAGCAGAGACTGACTTGGTTGGAATAACTTCTCTGCTGTTGTATGCTTTTAAAATCTCATCCTCACTGATGTCTGTGCTGTTCTGGGCGCTGCTCTCAAAAGACACCAATACAACCCTGTGTACTGCTCAACTCAAGTTTTTGGGGCAGTCACAGCTCTAGGAGGGCCTTACGACAGCGCCAGGTCTTTGGGACAGAGGAAATGCCCTTCCATCACCCAGGGAAAGCAACTCTTTGGAACATCCCATGACCTTTTCTATCCGACACTCCATTCAACAGTGGAAATGGGACAGAAAAGCGAAGGCAGGCTGACTGTAGTACTACTTATTGCCCAGCTCTGGTTCAGTCTATTCCCAGCAAACCTCAACCACACTGCCTAATGCATGCAGCCAAACCTCCATAATGAAACTCGTCCTCTAGAGTGGACGTTCATTTCAAAAAAATGGGGCCACACCGAGATAAATGAAATGCCTTGTCTTTGCAAACACCATCAGTCTGCATTTAAATTAGGAATAAACTAGAGATAGCTCAAATTTAGCTTCGGCACCCTCTCATTTGTTTCCTACCTATAAGCATACGTAGGCCAGGTAAAGTAAAACTCAGATCTCAGCTGTAGAACCTTGGATCCTGCAAATGCAAACCCATCTGGAGGTTGGGGGCAAACTTAGTCTTTGCCTGGCTGAGCTACCTACTAGGGCAGCATTTTGATTTGATTTCTTTTTCCAATAGAACAATGATGCTTTCAAAAATGGCACCGAAACGTCAAATTTCAAATGTTAAAGACATAAATTGGCCATTATTAGGTTAGTATTTCAAACAATTAAATTGAACTATAGCTGTTGTAGTTAATTAGTATTAATTCATTCACTTGTTGACTCATTCACTTCAGCACACAAAGGTAATCAGAAAATAATTTGACTACCTAGCCTGCAATTAGTGATTTGAAGAACATAAACCAAACACGGTTAAATGAGGTAATGTTGAAACTGAATCACTGCTACCTGTAGATGACTGTTTCAGTCTTCTGCAGATAAAACTGTCTGCTGGAATAGGTCACAAGGAGATATGACCTGGCTGACAGATATTTCATGTGGCAGCAGTTTATGTAATTTATGGTGCCAGCTTCTTGGGTTTTCCCTCTTGCACAGGCTGTTTATTCACACAAACTGTGGCGTAAACACACCTGTAAGTACTTAGGAGAAATGGATGCTGCTATTAGCGCTACTGGCACTCACAGTGACACTAAAGATCAGCTGTCCTATGCACTCAGTTTTCCTCCAGCAAACCAGGAATTGAAAGATCATGTCGTTCATTTTATCAGCTTACTGAAATATCTGGAATGCTACTGATAATGTTAAGCTTTCTTAGAATAAAATGTTCATTATGTTTCTCTGATTATCTTGTTCTTTGTCAAGATATTTGCCTGCCTGCGGTCTCTTCAGTGCTGGCAAGAGACAAACCACAAATACCAGACCATACACTTACTCAGGCTCCTGTATTGACCCCCCAACACAATGGAATCGCTCGGGAACGGTCTTCCAGTCTTTTGCCATCTTAACCATCGCTCCTGCATCTAGGACACCGTAGCCAAACAAGTGGTTGAATTCCAGCCCAACGCCATTTCTGCGCCACTGATGAACTTCATCGTGGAGCTGGTTCCTTTTGGAGGTGAGGACTGTCAGATGCTGCATGTCTCTCCATGTCAGATCCAAGCTGTGGAAGAGTAACATGATACAGTTCCCACAGATATTAAAGAAACGCAGTGTGTTTGAGTAGGCCCTTTGGTAAAATTTGCTTCTGTGAGTCACACATAAATTGTATCTATATACATATCAGTAACAAGCTTCTGATGATTTCAGTGGGCAGAGGAATAGGTTTTAATTGTGTAGCACTTCCCCAAAACTACAAAGTCATTTCTGACAGCAACTGCTTTCAACTACATGTTAAATATCTACCATGTGATTTTTAAGCTAATAAAATGGGAGGAATATTATACGAGATGATAAAAATAATACAAAAAGAAAAGGATGATGACACAATTTAGTCTAACCTTCCTCTTAGATCTTGCCCTCTTTTCCTTGCCTGCTCCTGCTGCTTTTCCCATGGACCTTCCAAGGGTCACCCAGAGAAGCTCTGATCAGATGGATGAAGGTGGCAAGCTATAACGACAAGGTCTTGCTAATTTCAGCAGACTGTGAATATGGGTTATGGGCTGTGGGGGGTGCAGGTTTGCACTGCGAGGTATGATGGAGGCTCGTCACCAGTGATATACTAGCAAGGATGGAGGCAGTAACGTAACGTTTGTCTAGATTCCATGATCATCCTTCATCATCAGCTCTTGTCTTCCTAGATTTGCAGTGATTATGATGACAGGAAGGGCACTTACAAGTTATTATTCTGGAAGCTTTAGCACTGACATTCTAATTCTACATAACTAAAGCTATTCCAGTTGTTCTATGATGAACTCTTTCAACATTACAATGTGTCTGATTCAAACCATCAACCCCAAAGGATCAGTTTTTCAGCTTTCTGTGCACCAAGTAATAAGCATGTGTGCATGCTGAGCGTACACCAGAACAGCCAATTACTTTCACTTCTTTGAGGTGACACAAGGTAGCTGAAAACCAGAGATCACTTGCATCATTCTTACTGAAACCCTTTAAGAGTTGCTATGTGTCTTAAAACTGTACTTTCCATTTCACAGATTAGCTAGTTTTTAGAAACAGTCAGATATACATGAGCTGGGAAACATTGCAGGAAGAGGGAAATTGTTAGCCATCCCTTCAACTCATCCAGGGTAACCCTGCACAACACAGCAGAGCAGTAATAGAGTCAGGCTGGAAGGAGAGAGGAGACACTGACAGTTCTTCATCTTTTTCTTTTCTGTCTTCTCAGCAAAGGCTAGAAAACCAAATGCAGACTGTAAGTTAGGCCAATTTTTACTCGTGATTTCTGCTTGTTTGGCAAGATTAATTAAGGTCTTCAAGAACAGCCCAAAAGAAGAGGAGTGATCATCACTGAGGTACTAGGGTTGTAGTCCAGGTTAAACATGCAGTGGTCAGGAAATTCATTAAGTCTGAAGACTTATTTTTATGGCCATATTAATCTATTACACTGTGGCTGTCCCACTGAATAAATTCGATAGTAGAAGGATTGATCATCCAAAGTTGAACATCTGGCATGTTTGTTTGGTGTGAATAAAACCTGAAAAATGAGACTTAGTCCAAGTCATTCTCTGAGCACAATTGCTCTGCTAACAGTATAAACCTTGTCTCATTCTTCTATATAAAGCTGAAGAAACCTATGTACACAGTGTTCAGTTTGTGCCAAGATTACAGCAACTGAAGCTGTATAGCTGAGCAAATGTCGTCTCACTTCATAAAACGACTTAACACAAAGTAAAAAGATGGTGTAGGTTATTGTAAGAAAACCTTTTCCTCATCATTAAAAAAGATGATGAATAAGAGGTCTCCAATGTCATGAACAGCATGGAGAAGGTAAACAGACAATGGACATTTATTCTCTCACATAACACAGCAATTATGTAGCACAAAAGCAAATTGCCAGCAATGGGGTAAGAAACAACAAAGGAAGCATTCCTCACTGCTGCCAAAAAATATTATTACTGTAGAATTGATTGCCACTGGATGATACAGGTGCCAAATACACAGACAATTTGAAAAAGAATTGGACAAATTCAAGAAGGATAAATCTGCTTGCGGCTGTTAAAATGGGATAGGCTGACTGCTCCCTCTCCAAACAACTGATTGCCAAAGCTGCTTGGTGAAAGATCACTCTCAGTCCCTGCTTGGTATTGTTGCCCCGTGGCATCTGTCATTGCAGACAGCAAGTGGGACAAGATGAACTCCCATAGGTTCGTTCTTACATTTTTGTAAGTTGGGCATTCCCCACTGGACATGTGGAGAAACGACATAACCTGTCCCTCAAACAAACCCCTGGAAGCTGTGGATGTAGCGGGCGGGCAGAGGGAAGTCAGCCAGAACGTACGCGGCCTGGTGTATGGCTCTGGCAAGGCTGTAGCTCCATCTGTAAGTTACCAGCCGCGTCTCTGCTGTTTCAGGCAGCTTGTCAGCTGCTCGTTCTAGCAGCTGTGCCACAACCAGCTTACATGATGAACAATGTTAAACAAACCCCAGGCCCCCTCCTCTCCAGAGCTCACAAGGAATTTCTTAACAGCATACTTAGCCTCCAGGGCCAAGGCGAACACTCCGGCTGCTTCAGGGGCAGCTGCAGACGTTCCTGAGTGACGCAGGGTGCAGTTGCCATACAAGTCTGTGGTAGCCTGCAATGATATTAGACTTAATTACTGAAACCAGCTAGGCCATTTTCCTTGCAGCTACAGACCCAGAAAAACATAGAAAGTGGAGTTCATGTCCTTGTCCTTCAGACGAATTGTGTATTTGTTCCCAGGATCTGTTTTCTTCTTTAGACTTGTGTATAAATTTAAAAACGTGGTGAGAGACAGTTACAGAAGGTGGGAATGCAAGAATAAATTACGATGTAGGAAAACAATGTTCATTGTCACTTAGGACTTATATGGATATCACTTAATTCCTATAAACACAGTTTAACCGAAGGCCTTACGTTTCCCCATGGTTATCATGCAAGTTGGAAACTAGAATTGGTAAGAGCACCGAGATTTCTAACATTTGTGCAAGTCCAAAGCCAGGACCAGTAACAGGCTGCTGCCTTCTATGCAGATTAGTCCCTACAAGAGAGCTGAAGGAAAACTTACAAGTAAATTTTCTGGTGATAATGAGAAAGGTGCCACAGATCATTTCAGCTGACACCAGCACAGTGCCAATACCAGAACAGAAACCAGTATTTTTCCTTCTGCTACTGCACACCGGCCTTTAGGATGCTGCAATGGACAAAATCTTTGGGGTTTGAGACAGGCCACGGAAAATGTATAGCTGCCTTTGGCAAGGGCTGACCTCGAGTTACCACCCCTCCATTTGTCACTCTGAATTGGACTAAGTCCTGGCTACGGTGGAGGTGCTGAAGAGCAGTGATCAGTACAGTGGAAGAGAATCTCAGTTACACTCAAACACTGCCTACTTTCCAGTAGTAACTATGGCCCCAAAAAGGACTTGAGCATGATTCTCCATGCTGCTCTCACTATGAGACTGTATCTCTGAGGGTAATCTGAACCTCCACATTTCCTCTGTAGGTGACTGAATGTCTGTCTGCTCTGTACAGCTTCCAGTGCAGCAGAAGTCTGGCTCGTGACTGCTCCGCCAGCACAATTAAGGATGATTTCAGATGTCAATGCTTTTCATTTAGATTTTTACAGAGACCTTTTATCACACTGTCCTCTGGAAAGAGGGCAATTGAACTTTTAAATCTGGTTTCTGATAAAGGAAAGCACCAGCGATATGAAGCTCTAAGATATGGAAGATCATTGCTGTCCTCAATGTTAATCCCACATCTCCTCAGCTGACAGCTCTGACACGATCACATACTGCAGATGAGAAAAATATCCATCTCAACAAAGGACCATCTGCTGCTCCAAAGCAGACAGAGTTGTAATGGGTCGTGGGAGTGCAAAAAGACAGCAGCGACAGGACAATAATATCTGGACTCACCACACCAGCCTCCGGATTTCTCTTCCTCCCGTTACTAAAGGTGGAGGCTAGGGTTGAAGAGCAGCTTTCATCATACAGAGCTGTCCGTCCGTCATTTATAGCGGAATTGATGGAGATTGTCCACATGCTTGATGCATAACCATCACAGTTACAGTCATCGTAGCTGCCCCCATCTCCAGAAGCCCAGACATAGATGCTTCCTTTCCCGCCCCGGCCCTGTGAAAAGGGAAAATTGACCCTTTTAGGTTAAATTGCAAATAGGAAACAGCACCCAATTTGAACAGCACATCTAATTGTGAAGCTAGCCATCTCTAAAGGAGAAAACTGGTCCAAACAAAATATACATCAACCTTAAGCTGAAATAAAATGGACTTCTACAGGTTATTAAATCTAGTTAACTGGCAGCCACAGCCAACTGTGCAACTTCATGCACACAGAGCGTTTCCATTTATCTCCTGTTTTTCTTGATGCCCTGAAGGCTTCTGTGCCAAATGCTAAGACATTTTATGGATTCATTAGCACTTATGTCAAGGCCTAAGTGCTATGAGGAAGGTGTTCTTTTAAAAGGGATGTAGGTCATCTCAGACACTAGGCTTGTAAGATCCAATTAGGTTTGGGAAATGGCTAAAAAACCCTGCAAAACTGGCACCTTTTTCCTCTCAATAGATTTTTCTCCATAAGTGTCATTGTCTCAGAGTTGTTTTTCTGGCAAACCAGCTTCTACCACTGAGTAGAAAATAAAGTTATGAAATCATATGAATCATCTAGAGAAAGAAAGCCTACTGAAACCACTGCACAGTCCAGAGATGGATGGGAGAGACCGAAGTTGAAGGGCAGCTATAAAAACTCTGACCTTCCTGTTGGTTAAAGGAAAGACATTTGTATCCTCTTCCTCATTTTCAGATAAAGAAGTGGGAAGGGACCAACGCAGCTCCTTCTTCTCAGCCCATGCTAAGAGAGAGGTAGAGGCTGCCTGGAAGAGCGCGAGACCTGAGAACCCCAATACCTGGAGAAAGATCAGTGCCACTGAAAGCAAGGCTCGGGGCCCCCACCAATTCCAGCACAGCCACAGTTTTTCTCCCTGTGTTTTGACTAATGTAATCCAATGTTTACTTCCAACAGCATCACAAGGGTGCAAGGCCTCAATTTAACATTCTGTTTACACAAGTTGGGCAGAAAATGAGAAAAATTATCTTCTGGCCTCTTCATTGTCCAGCAGGAGATGGAAGTTAAGGAATACACAAACGTAGCAACTTGCAGTGGTATTTTAATAGGGAACCTTTTCTGCAAGGAATTTAAATCAAATCTGAGCTCCCAGCAGTAGCTTCTATTTTTCATCATACCCCACTGAACAGAGCAACCTCATTATTTCAAGCATGTTAGTGAGTCGCATTATAATCTATTGAATTGCACAGCAGGTTTGCTGCCACTGGGGTACATAACATCTCAGGACAGAGATTTTCATAATAAAGATGATAACTATGAGAAAGCCTACTGAAATCAGCCTGAGAACTCCCACAAAGATCTAAGATCAATCATTTGTGTTCTAAGGGAAGAGGACACTGTTGCAAAAATACATAAAAACAAAACAATTCCAGCAAATTATTAAAAAAAGCAAAACAAACAAGCAAAACACCCTGCACAATGAAAACAGTTATGCTTTTTTTCCAATTTTTTATATATCCCATCTTGCACTCTGACTGCTGTTACCTTACAGAGCCCAAATGTGGTCTCTGGACTCGCTTCCCAGGCTACATCACAAGCTTGCCATTGTGCCCACAGCCCCCATCACAGCACCTTGCCACCGTCTGTGCCTTTTGGACAGCCTCAGGGGCAGCTGGAGCACGTTTCCGTCCATCCCCAGAAGGCAGGCTGCTGCCCAGCACAGAGAGCAGGTGGCTGCAAGTGCCAGAAACAGGACATTTGGCATGTTACGGACCCGTTCTTCAACAACTCTTTCTTTCCAGGGAAGAAGGGAGATGAAACACACCATTTTCATGCAATAAATTCACAGAAATAGTTTGGTACCTAGAAGTTAGCCTCTGCCACATTCAGCGTAGGGAAGCAGACTTGGCCCTGCCTGCCAAATTGTTCCATGCTGCCAAAAGTGGGAATCGCTGCAAAGCATTACCCCCCATGGCTGGGGTTGGTGGCAGAATGGCATAAAACAGGCAAAACAGATGTTGGAGGGGTCGGGTAGAATCCAGAGAGGAACTGAAATCTGGGCTTGAGCAGGAGCAGGTTTTATGCATGCAATTAGTGTAATGGGAGAATGGTCTTAGGATATCACTTCTAGAGCAGTCACATCCACAAGCATGGCTTAGTGTTGTTGGTTTTTTTTAAAGGAAAAAAAAAAGTAATTTACCTCTTAACATTCTAATTTCAACTTCATTTCCCTCTTAGCCAGGACCAGAAAGAGAAGCAATCAAACGCTATTGGAGTAAGCTGATGGCAGTCCAAGTGCATTATTTGCAATAATGCTTAGGACTTGTTTGCTTACATTTCCCGCTGCCAGACCCGCAGTAGCTGGATAGCTTGCACAGGCAAACTGTTTGTTGCCTGTCCTTAAGCACTGTTCCAAGTACAAGGCAGAAATATACGGCTTCAGGGCGAGTGAATTTTCAATTCTCTGGATGGTATTTGTCTAAACCAGAAAAATCTCAGTGGGGTCAATTATGTGTCACATTCAAAGCCAGCTGAAAGCTCCTGTTCGTATCTCAACCCTAAATGAACCTCAAAAGTATCAGTGGTGTCACTCAACTTAGGCTGCTGTACATTTAGACCAAAAACGACTGGAGAAGCTGCCAGTAATGTACGGTAGAAACACCAGAGGGAGTCTGCAGGAAGATTTAGGAAGAAGAGGGAAGACTGCAAGATAAGATACATTTCAGAGAATCTTTCCTCCAGAATCCTGTTAAAACTTGCTCATTTCCCCCAAAAGCAATGCAGAGCAGGCAGTCACACTTCTGAGCCATCTGAAGCTGTAACTCACGCTTAGAGCCGAAAATGGATCTCAGTGCATTGGGGAGTAGCCCAAAAGAGGCCCACATCTCAACTCACACTAAGCCAGAACTAAATCCTGGGCAAGGCTAAATGCTCAGAAAGTCACAGACAGTACTGAGAAGCACTCTCCGCAGAAACAGCAGGCTTTCTATTTCCAGTGTTCTTCGTGGGATGCTGTGCTACCGACAAAAAATATCTCTGTGAAACTTTATTACCCATTTTCTCATCTTCTAAAGAGCATAATCCCAGTAAAACATCTTTACTCAACTATCTTGCAAAAGTGAGCTGGCAGGGGACTGCAGGCTAATTCATTTTAGGTAACTTGAGGTACATCTTGGGCTCTTTTTCCCTTGTTATTGTGTTCATTCGTCACGCTTGCTGGGCGAGTGCCTAAGCCAGTGCTTCTCAGTTTTGATTCCTGGATCACACTTTCTAGATAAAAACTGGTGGTATTTGACAAATAGATCTCCTCCAGCTTCCCTGACCTTTCCTGTCAAGGCTGCAAGTGCTCGTGTGAGTAACAGCTGGGCCTCTAACACGGCACAGCCTCTGCTTTGGCTCCTCTCATTTGTTTCCTCCAGAGCCTGGCCGCTGGGGTTGCTAAAGCTGGATGGAAGGAACATCGTGGTCTTTACAGCATATTTCTGATGCAGACCCTTCTCTTTGGCCTAATCCTTCAGTCATAGATCGGGATCAGCACTAAGTTTCCAAGCAGGACAAGCATGAAAACACAGAGCAGACTCCTGCCACGCATCACGGAGTGCCGTGCAGACGGAACGGCAGCAGGGTTATCCTGCTCTAACTGGCTGCTGCTGGTGGCCCTTGGCTGGTCTGTCTCACCCCGCGGTGTTCGGTGAGGAGGGAGGACAGGCTGTTCTGGCAGGACCAGGAATGCCCTTCTCCCTCTTCATGGCCACACACTCGGCTGTTATGCAGAGGACGGCCATTACTTGGAGCTGCGTTTCAGTCAGGCTTCCTCGTGCTTTCATCTCATATTTTGTTGACTTCAGTAACTGGCTGACTGGTTTCTCCTAGCAGACTTCTAAAACTAATTGGGTCAAGTAATTATCACCCAAGTACAAAAGACTGTTGCATATCAGATAGTCAAAGAACTGGGCCCTATAATTGTCAAACCCTAACAAAATGCTTTATGTAATTTACTCCAGTCTTTATTAGGTCACAGAAGAGTACTAAACTCCCATCCACCAACCCCCAATTAATTGTGCAAATGTTAATACTTCCTTTGGCTAAAAATAATGCTTGAGCAATTTTCTATGCCTAAATTACTGTTGAGACTGGATAGACTTCTGTTATCCAAGAGAAACGAATGAAAAAATACAGTTTTGGTGAAGAGAGACAGCAGGGAAATGGGGAGGGAACTTGGAAAATGTTGAGAAAAAAACTTTTAACTAAAAATAAAATAAATCAGCCTGCTCAAACATTTCTTCTTTCTCTCTCAAAATTATTCTCTGATTTAAATTTGATCTGCTTCACTAAAGCGAGCAAGAACTCAATGACCTGTGAGAATAAGCAAAATACTTCAAGTGAAATGCTCTGGCTTGGCCTAAACTAGCCATGCCTTTTTGATCCTGGGCTGTGTTCTGCAAGTGATAATGCATTGCTCTAGTCCAGCAGTTCTGCAGGCCTAATTCTGGTACTGCTATCATAGGTAAAAACCAATCACATCTTCTCTTCAGTAGTTCTGAGCTAGACTTTCAATAGGAAAAAGACTTTAAACATCCAATTTACTTTCCACCAGCGGTGGTGCTGGTTTCTCTGCGCAGACTTCCCAGTGTGTGTGATGCTCCCTGGCCTCACAGTTTCACCTGTGGTTCTTGCAGCGCTGTGCAAAGGTTCCCGGCCTTGCTGGGAGGCAAAGGCACATGGCTGCTGAGCTGTGGCACAGAGATTAGGCAGAAAACATTCCTGGGGTCAGTGAGACAGCAAAATCTACATTTTGAGGCTAAATTAGCATCTTGTTTCCTTAGAAAAACAGTAATTTACATGTCAATAAAGACTATTCACATTTGGAACTTAGAAATAGTGCCATGTAGGCCCACGCTATTGCAATACAGCAGCTTTCTGCTCTTTACATGAAAGTCATTTGACTCTTTATGAAGGGCAATATTTAACCCTGTTGTAGGAACACATGAAGCACAAATGTTACAAGAGCCAAGGTCCTCAGGTGACCAAGGCATCCCTGAAGCAGACAGTATCACAACAGAAATCAGGGGCACTTGGGATTTGCTCCTGTCCTGTCCTCAGAGAGGCATGGCCGTTCCCTGAGCCATGGCAGGAAAGCAGATGGTCACAGACAGATCTCCAAACCCGGGCCATGTACACAGTGAAAGGTGGTGTATCCCAGCACAAGGTCAGAAAAGCTGGTCAGGCTGTTTTACCAAAGCCTGAAAATCCCTCCTACCTGATAAATGGGGCAGCTTCAGAATACCAAACAGATATAATACACTCATGTGGGGCTATAATGTGGTTTGATTTCCAGACACAATAGCAATATGACAGTAAAGGGCTCCCAATGTATAAAGAAGCTTGTAAGGCTTCCTTAGAAATGGAGTAATCAGAAGGCTGCCGTATCATAAACTAATTCCCCTATCCTCGCTTGGCTGTTCAGCCGATAAAATAAAGTTAGAGGCATCTAACTGCATATACTTCAATAACACGCTATCCTCAACATATTTCAAACACGAATGCAATGTGCGTGGCCTTGAATGGAGGCAAGTGAGAAATATTTCATTTTTAAAGCTGTCCTTTCTTCCTTCATTGGTGAGCCCAATTACAGAGCCATGATGAGACTATAAATTCTTAATATTGTTCCCTTGGCAATTTATACTCGTGCAGCATTTTCTTAGGTAGTACCATATTATGGAAGCAATAACACTTGCACCAGCACATGCACAAATGGATCATGGCTTATGTATTCTGGTTGAGCTGGCGAAGTCTCAAGAAATTAATTCAGTCCATGAGCAACTCCTTGCAACCTACTAATATAAAAGACTACATCAAAAAAATGCAATAGATAGGGACCAGCTTAGCTTGATAACTTCTTTTTACTGCTTTAAATTTCTATTGCTGAAGCTGGAAATACTGAAATCATAAAACAGCAAGAAAGAAATGTTTTCTGGGTGTTGCATTAAAGATGGGATGTACCCATAAAGCATGGGTGGAATTAGTTCTTGAGCTAGTTACCTCTTCCTTAACTTACAGTATTAGATGTCTGCTGATATAATTCTGGATATAAGGCACCAGAGAACAAAAGTCCATAATTAAGAGAATTAAGAGAGTTGTGCAACCACTGGGATGCCATCTACTGCCTCTCTCTGCCCCCCTCACCCCAAGTTGTCTGGTCCTCAGGACAGGGAAGCACAGGTCAGACAAGGGAGATGTAAATCACACAGCACTGCTCCAGCCAGCCCTATCTATAAAAGGCTACTACAGACTCACTCCCCCTTCTCTGAAATGAAAGAACCTCTCACTCGGATGATATAGCTAGCTGTATTTGGCACTGCTGTATTTGGGCTGCTTAGTCCCGGGTCCAACACCATGGTTTCTTGCTCTGCTCTGAATTTCAGTTTGTATTTCTACATCTGCAATAATACCCCTCCATAGCTCATAGAGAAAATACACATGCAAATGTACAACACATTAGGGGCAATGCAACTGAGCATATAAGCAGCCTGGTCTCGGTGCAGGGGAAAGCTATCTCAGGACAGCCCAGAACAACGTTAGGCTGGTGTCTTCCTGAGGCTGTAAAGAAACTTATACCTTTTGTCTAGATGCCATAGCCTGCTGCTGTCCACAGATGGCGTCTAGAAGCCAGATAATAAAATCTCATGACATAAATCCATTGTAGCTCCTGGCAAATGTGTCTAGAGAAAGAGCGAGCAGCAGCACATGCTCTCTGGACAGCTCTTTCACCAGGCACAGCAGCGTTTGTCCCTGAGCCGGCTGCAGGCCACCCTCATGGATATCTGACTCGAGCACAGACTAGTGCGGTCTCTTGTCACAGCTGGCAGCCAGCACTGGATGCCTTGCAGCCCAGGGATGTTTGCGTGTATGAAACTATTTCAACCTGTACTCTCAAGTGCCCATGGTGAGCTCATTTATCTTTGCAATGCAACTACCACTATTCGGTGACCTGGTCACACTGCAGACTACTGACCCTGAACAGAAGTCATGAGATAACACAGTGAAGAGCAGATTGTGTGAAAAATGCTTGGGATCACAGCTAAATAACAAAAAGCAGTCTGAGTTCGCTTCCCAACACCTCCTGATTGTGCGTATTACACCAACACCAAGTTCTCACACGTGCCATCCCATTGTGTTCAGCCGTAGAAGTGCAATTAGTAAAGAGAGCCCATAAAGGAATTGCCAATGTGATGGACAGATTCTCCAGGCCTTAATTATACTATTTACTGTTACCTTTATTTATGCTATTTATCTCACAAGTGAAGATAATACTGAAGTGACAGTTTGATTAAGATAGAAGGTAAGAATGATCTTAACAAATGCCAGGAATGGGAAATGGAAGAGAAAGAAGGTTTATCAGCCTTAGCCCATCTGGTTATGAATGCATGCCTTCAAGCCATATAAACAGACATAAACAGACACACAAACGAGAAGTCTCCGAGTTTCTGCAGTTATCATCGTGTTAAAATCACCAGGTGAGTGTTTACCCCAGGCATCCCTGCAGCTCTGGAAGGAGGATGCCAAAAGGACAAGACAGTGGAATGGAGTTTGGGGAAGGATGAAACCCTTGTGAGTCTCTCCTTAAGCTGAGTTCCCAAGTATGGTGGCAACAAGGCAGATGTTACCACTGTTCATCAGCTTGGTTAACTGCATATTCCCCATAAGAACTTCATATCACTCCCAATTATTTTTTAGTTTACTGCCGTAGAGGCAAGGATATTGATCTTGCTCTGCGCAAGAGATCTTACATTTCCTTTCAGGACATTTGAAAGTATGGCTTTTAGTTTAACAACACATTTTTATTCTCAGCATGTTGCTTCCTTCCTGCCAATATTTCAGCTTCATCACTAATTCATGACCATCACTCTGGTGAGAATCAGCCCTAGACTAAGAAAAAGCGTTCCTACATTTATTTGTCTCTGTTTGTAAAAGATACCACTTTTCTCTTTAATAACAGTGTTTTGTTTTTTTTTAATTCTGAAAAATGATCATAAATTAGATTTACATTTGTATGGCCAATAGAGAATTTGGTGCATAGACTGTAGATGTAAGCTAGGTAGAATGGCAATACATCAAAGGCTTGTCAGTCTTCCTTTACATGCAGGGAAGCCTGTAGTGGGATTTTCAAAGCACTGTGGAGAGTACCCAGCATCCACTGAAACCCTGAAATATCCTGGGAAACCTGGCTCTCCATGAAAAGAAACTAGAACAAATTACACCCCAAAACTCTTCTATGACAGGAAAACGTAATGCACATAACAAGGGTAGATAAAGCTGTGAGCACAATGCGAAGGGATTTATTTGTGGGGAGCTGTCTTTTTTTTTGTGTGTATATTGCCAAGAGATAGCTGCGACACCGTCACTGTAAAATTAAGTGTAATCATTCCTCAACAACAATTTCTTTCTTAGGTAGAATGCAGTATTATCCCTTCTGCTCTCCAATTCTGCAATGGCTGTTTGACAGAACTGTTTTCCTAATGCAGGCTCGTCTGTTCATTTTATGCTTTCTGATATGGTATGAGAGCAATCCTTCCCAGAGGGCAGCTCACCATCACCATTCTGTCTTCTTAGCAAGCATTAACCCTAAGTTATCCCAGGGTCCTTCTGACCCTAATATTATAAATTATTTCTTAAAGAGAACTGCAAACACATTCAAGGGGAGGGCATTAAAAAAGTTGTATGCCCAACACCCCCAGGTATGGGACCATGACTAGACAATAAAACAACAGAGAAAAATCCCTTCTCTCACGCTGAACATTACAGAGGTGTAATACCAGTGCAACTCCACAACCGAGAGAACATGATGACACAACAGCAAATTAATTGAAAACTCTTTTAAATATCAAGAAACCGAAAAAAAAAACCACTAAAAATTAAAACCTGCTTCTCTTGAGAGGGTAAAATCTCTCATTTTTGATTAGTTTGCAATACCCTGCCTGGGTTATTCATGCCTTTTCTGTTACTTTTTAGACTAGTTCTTCATGGAGCAGAATAACAAAAAAACAGGACAGGAATTTTTCTATAGCCAGATTCTCTGCTCCAACCAACATTGGTGGAAGGACGATCAAGTATCCATTAACTGTAAGACACAGAAGTGTTGCTAAACATAAAACGACCATGTCACACATCGATGAAAGATTCTCCCTATGACAGGAGTATTTAAGGGGATCAAGAAAATCTTTATGGAAACTCTAGACAGATGAAAGAAAGGTATGAGAAGAAAGCCAGCTTGTGTAAGTTGACTTCACGGAGACTTTGAGCTGGTCAGAGGTTTGTAAAGTTTATACTACAGAACTGAGAAAACTCAGGAGAAATTCGTGACAGGTCTTCCTGAGTTATTGGAGTATGTTGCCAAATTTGTAGGCAAGAGCATGAAGATGAGCATGAAGATGCCCATAATTCATGTTATAGGCAAAACATTAGAGTCTCAGGATCTGAGACTGCTTTGGATGCTTCACCACCTACCACTGCAATAGATTTAATTCTCATGTCACCAAACATGGTACACTGAATGTGTTGTTCACAGGGAGGTGGTGATGAAGAGTGGGTGAAACTGGCACAGGCAAGAGGAAGAAATAATTTGGATGGAAAATGAGTAATTGCAGAGCTCCCACACAAAACCACCCCAGATGTTCTGGGGAATTTCAAATCTTTTCATTTTGGAAACCCAACTATAATCCACAAAGAGAGAAGGCTCCTTCCCTACAACAGCAGGAGTAACTGTGGTTGTCACAACTGCATGACACCAAAGAGAGACAAGAGACATGCAAGTTTTGGGTTTTTTTTGGACTGTTTTTGGACTGTTTGTTTCTTTTTTAACTTGTGGCATGCATTTTACCTGACATTCTAATATAGTATACATTTAATAGATTCCAAGATGCCATTGAGTGTCTTTGACAAAAAACAGACTGTCCCTGGAAGGAGCTGAAAGGATGGGAATAAAACAAGGAGGTTCCCACTACTGGGGAATAATATTACTCCACAGACAGGGTGGTACAATCACAGCTGTAATTATGATCACATGAGTGATCTGTGTCCGAAATGACAATTAAACTGGTAGCACACCAAAACAGACAACGTGACGTCAGTAGTACAGCTGGCATCTTTCAAAGCAGGGGCTATTTACAGGCCTCTGGAGCCAGGATGTGATCAGGCTCTTCCACTTTGACTGCAATAGCATGTGAAAAGCATATGTAAGCTGACTGGAGAAAAATACAGTTCCACGCAGGAGAGCACAGTATCCTGAGACTGTGCAGTAAAAAAAAAAATCCCACAATAGTGCAGAGAGAATGTCAACGGACCTTCGAATATACTGAAAGTTGGGATAGTTTACACAACTGCATTGTGCTCTGTAACATCTATCGGAGGATCAGGTACGCCCCTGTCACTGGTTTCAGTACAAGTGTGTACATATCATTCTGCCCCGATACCTTGATTAGTTAATAGGATTGTTACCTTGTTCACACCATCCGCCATCGCTTGCAGTGTTAGCTCTCTAGGTCCATCCACAGTCTTTCCATTATCAGTTGGTCCCCAGCTGGCACTGTATATATCTATGACTTGGGGCATATGACTGATAGAGGAAGCCTCAATAATGTCTGTCATAAATGGCTGGTCGAGCATTCGAATACCTGTGGGTTTAATCAGCATAAACATGAATTATGCATTACCCAGGCCAAGATGAAAGCTCAGCACCTGGTAAGTCCCCCAGTTACGGGTATTTTCACGCATTCAGCAATTCTGCACTCGTCATTCACTTTTCACCAGGGTGTGTTTACCCAGCAGGATGCCGGCACTTAAACACCCAGCCGCAGCAATGCAGTGTGGTCCAGAAAGAGAGAACTCCTTACTGCTTTCTAATTACAGAGTATCTTTCACCTACTATTTGAAAACATTTGTGTTCAGCAATCTCACTTTTAATATTATTTAAATACTATAAAATGCTATTTAAATCATAGTTTTAAGTTTGTTTTACCCCAAGTAAAACCACGACACAACTAAGGATAAGGATTACCACCACCACTCAACGCCCTGTAATTTATACTCAGTGATGTGTTGACACTTCATTTGTTTTTCAAGTCATTTTTCTGTTTAATTTGGTTCTTCTCTAGAATTTAATCAGGAAGGGGAAAGATAGTACACCATGATTTCCTGGAAAACTATCCATGTCTCAACATACAGACACAATAGTAAAGCATGGGCAGTATTTGTAGGAAAAAAATAAAAATAAAAATAAAAATAAAAATAAAAATAAAAATAAAAATAAAAATAAAAATAAAACCTGCTTGCTATAACCCATATCGCAGTAGAAATTGAGTTAGAGTTTATGCGATACGATCCAAGGACATGTCGACTTCATAAGATGTTGGAGAGCTGGCCACAAGCAAGCCAGAGTGTATGACGAAGATGGCAGTGCAAGCCCTTTCATTCATCATACCCCTCACAGGCCAGTCGCACTGCTAGCTAACCTCTCGGCCTTCGGATGAGACCCGAGTAACCAGAGACACATTCCAAATCTCATTTATAGCCTTGAGTTGAAATTCAGTGTTTTTCCCAACAGCTTCGGGACAGAGATGGGACAGAAATCAATACCACAGAGCCAAACAGTGTGCACAGCAGTGGGGAGCCTGTTTGACAAGCCAGTGCTTTCACTGTATTCCATACAAAATCCGTGTGCCAAATATGAGGCTGGGAAGAGTGGTGTTTGCCAAACAGGCAAGGTATAAACTTCAAATGGAAAACTGACCAAAGCTGAATAATTCCTGATCTGATAATTCAATCTAGAAATGATTAAGTGAACCTCGATGGCAGAGAAATCCCCTGACATGCTTGTAAATTGAAGGTCTGCACTGGAACCACAGAATTAATGATTGATCCTGGGGAGACAGGGGACAACAGGGGGAGCCAAGCAATCTGGCTTGACTTCCGGGAAAAAAAAAAAAAAAAGAAAAATAAAAAATAGATATGAGAATGAAAACACACATTTCCCCAGATCACTGCTTACTAAATTTCCAGTTCCACCTGCAAATGTGATCCCGAATCATGTCAGGTGCAGACTGCCAACTCAATTAACTTCTGATTTTCCACTGACCACAGGGTGGTGCTGTAAGTGCACACCGTCTTCTTGTAGAAAAGGCTAGCGTTCCCAAAAATCAGTGGGGATTCTGCTACGAAGGGGGCAAATCTGAAGGACTATTTGTAGGCTATTGGTCACGAGAAAAGGCCTTCACCTCTTGATTTTTAAACAACCAGCTTGAAGCTGTAGATTTTACTATTAATACAGATGTGAACGTGATGAAATCCCATGCCTCAAATCACATTCGTCTAAAAACAGTTATTGCCAGAATGTGAACTCTGTAAAATGTCCCATCTGTGAAGGAGACATTGCCCCTGCTGAGGGAGAGGGAAAAGCACTAGACCTGCCTGGCCAGTTACTAACTCTCATATGACGTTTCTTGGGTAACAGCTTAGCAAACATTGCTTGGTGTCCTTCTAATGTGGAAGTTTGGCTTTGGATTGTGCAGTGACAGGCGAACGTAGCCTTCCCCAGACTCTTCTGTCACAGCAGCGAACTGGGGACTGGGCCAGCAGAGCAGACCTGCCCTTGCACACCCACTGCTAACCTTCCCCAGGACGCAATGAGTGCATCCACACTGGAGTTGTTAGTGTGGATTAGGGAATGAAATTAAAATTCATAAGCAACCCTCTCCACTTGCTGTGCCCTAGTTAACATCATGGAACAATCTTTCAATGGGAAAAATGGATTTCTTTAGGATGAAACTACACTGGCACATGCTGTCCAAGAGCTCAACTCACTCCAACCACTGCACTCAGTCTATCAGCACAGACAAAAGCTAGTTTGAAGTAAAAATACCCAACACACTTGAGGTGTGAATGCTGGGTGCTAAGCACCACCCAGTTCACTCTGTGCCTCTACTCCTACCGTTCTGCATCCCTTGTTATGAGAGAGGAAAGCAATGACTGCAGAGATTCCCAGCACTGCAGGGCCTGTGCTGTGAAAGCCTAAAGAATACAAACGGCATGGGATTTGCCTTTTCAAGTACAGTTTCCAAGTGCAGCAGAAATTTGTATTTTACCTCCTGCAAAATGAGATTTGTCACAAATGATTCTGCAACAGTGCAGGGAAGGAGCACTGCAAATGGGTGTACAAATGGGATAACATAAGGAGGAGGTGAACTGTTCCTCTGCAATGTCATTAAAGAAGCAAGGCCCTTAGATGAGAAGACAAAGCCATGGAGAAATTCCTCTCTCCTGCTGCTGTGAGAAGTAATAAACACGTGGTCCACTGCCAGCCTGCAGTCCTGTCCTGGGCAATGCTACCTGTCCCTGCAGGAGCAGTTTTGCCTGAGGAGCATTTACACCTTGGATTGTGACTGTACCTGCCACCTTGGAGTTGTACGCGACTCCCACACCACAGATGTTGTTGTTGGCAGCAGCAGACACCTCTCCTGCACATCTTGTCCCGTGGCTGCAGAGGGGAAAACAGAGACACCATGTGAGCCCCAGCTAATTCGGTGGTCAACTGCATGGGCTGAATGAAGATGCATCACCCTGGTCCTGTTTTTGCCTCATTGTAGGCAGGTCCCAGAGCTTCAGAGGAAAACCCTTCCATGGCAAACTACCGAGCGCTGTGCTAGGATCCTTGGATGAGCTCATTCCTTCCTGAAGCACAAATAATCAATTTTCCCTCTGCAGTACGAATGATGCTTGCTCTGAGGTTAACATGCATACTTATGCTTCATTTAGTTCTAAAGTTATTCAGCCCTTTTCTTTTTAACTCTGGCTGTCAAATTCTGTCTTGTTACCAGCTATTAGGCAGCAGAAACAGTCCCTTGAAAGAACAGTGCAGAAATAAGATCAATATTAAGTCCTGTATTTTTGTGACTAGGCAGCGTGACACCTGTTATTTTGAGCCCCACAGGACAAGGTCCAGTTGCCTTTTTGCTCTTCAAATATGTATCAGGAGCATATCCCTGCCCACAACCAAATGCTGTGCAAAGAGGTGGTGCAAGATCAAGCTGGAGCAGCAGAAGAGAGCCACATGGGTCACTGCATTCCTCGGCACCAGAGCTGTGGCCTGGCTGGCCAGACCCAAGGGCACCTGTACCCTCCTCTTCCAGCCCCTAATTCCCACGAGAGCCACAAGCAGACAAGGGGCTGCAGCTGTCAGCTCGCAGACCTCCTGCTTTCAGCTCAAATGGGAAATGTCTCTGACACCGAGGTCCAGGTTCAGGCTGCCACGTGGCGTTTCAAGAACACTTGGCATCTCTGAAGTGCTTTACAGCTCTTAACGGAGACCCTGAAGCTGCTGGTGGCTTTGAGGCAGGCTTGCAAGAAGGCAGATTGCATTTTTCTTTCTCCTAATTCATCACAGAAATTAAACCACAGAGAAGATAAATAAAGGCAATATAATATAGTTTTAAAAAATAGCACAGCAGCAGAGCAACTAGCAAAATCTATGCTGATGACAGTTTTTTTAAGATGGTCCATCAATATGAATCCTTCCTACCGCTCACATCCACCCCTCTGTGCATTACAGCTGGCACTGCTCCTACAGCATGCTAAGGATTCATGCAATTAGCTGTGCTGTGTTGCGAAAGCTATACAGAGTCCCAGATGAACCACCCCTAGAGGCAGCAGGATTGTTTTCTTTTAATCAGCTTTTTTCTCCCTCTCTCCCTTTAAGCACCTCTGGCAAAGGTGAGTGTAAAATTAATAAAGGGGTGAGAAGCATCACATCCCTTTTACTGCTGCACTTGGAAGAGTGTGTTTTTCAAGGTAGCTCCAAGAAAGAAAATGACTGGTCTCATATGGACAGTGTTGTGATCACGATCTCATGCAAGTTCCTTTTACAAAGGGGGGAGAGGGGTGAGTGATACAGACTTCTTATTCAGCTGCTGGAGAAATTTCTTTCAACATTCAAGCAGGTTTTCCCTCGTGCCCTTGTTCAAGGAACTGTGAAAAAAATATACGGTTGCTAGGCATTCGTTATCTAGTCACCTGTGGGCTAGCTCGAAGCCACAAAGCAGAGTAAATGGCTTTGTTAAAAAATTGGCTTGACTGAGGCTGGGGCACAAAAAAAAAATTATTAAAAAAAAAATGGTGATGCTGTCAGGTGAACTCTGTATCACAGAAGAAAAAACTGTATTAGGGACCGCCAAAAGGTCCTCTTCCCTACTTCTCTTCTCCACCAGTCTGCATGATGGAGCCTGCAAGCAGACCTGTTCCAGCAGCTCAGGGTTTAGACACCATGCTGCTGACTGGAGGGAAAAAAAATCACATGCGAGTTACTGCAAATGCATTTGGTTGAATTATTAATGGCAAATAACAGACTTTTCAAATCTAGCCCTTTTTGCTGTTCATGTATCATTGATAAACCCATTGTGGTTTCTATGAAGTGACCTGTGTCATGGGCCCAAATCACAGCTTCTCTCTCCAATGGTCATCTCATCACCAAATTTCAATCTTTAAAACCAGGGGATAAAAATAATTAAGTCACCTAATACTGCAGCCTCTGAGCCTTTGAGTGTTTGCAATGGGGAAGCACAGCAGGAAGGGGGGCACTACTTCGGGAACGTGCCACTCCACCTGTATCTAAACATGCGAAGAACCAGCAGTAGTGCTGCAGCTCTCCATTACTCGTGTGGTAACGCCGCAGGTAGAAAGAGCTGTTATATCCCTTTGTATGAATTCTCAATTATTGCGTGGTTTCCAGTGTATCGATTGAAAAACTGAGGAGGAGGGGAGCAGGTGTTTTTACCCTTTTAATGAGCGCTGTCTGGAAGCCAAGGGGAGACTCAATGGGATTTTGTTTGAATCCATAATAAATAAAGGCCTTCTTTTTTCTTTAACATCTGAAGAAAACAGATTTCCAAGATAGTAAATAATTTTATGCCCAGCAAACTCTGATCTGGGTGAGAGAATATATTGAATACAGAGGCTACAGGAGTGAAAATAATTATTTGTTATTTATGTCCCGGCAGAAATTCATAATCTCGGTGCTGTGAGATGGGGAGCCTTGTGCACACTCACAACGAGAAGTCAGAGGGCTGTACAGCGAGGCCGAGCTATCCCTGATGTGCACAGGTACCTCCACACGGCACACTGTGGTCCCTGCCAAGCTCCCGAACGTTATGTAGGAGTAGGTGGTGGAGTCACAGCTGCTTCCCAAAGTGGGCACCAGAAATCCACTCTGAGTGCTGTGGGGCTGCCTCTGCTTTTGGGAACTGGGCTTGGTTCAGGTTCCTTCACTGCCCTCACTGCTTCTCACGCTCCAACACAGCCCTGCCCTGTGTTGCACCCAGCGTCCCCCATCCCAAAACGGCGTTCTCCTTGCTGCCTTGGTCCCCAGGCTGTGCTCTGAACACAGTCAAGCAGAAAGTCCGGGGAGCATGGGAATAAATACCCTTGCCGCCCAGCCATCTGCGCGCCTCTGCTGGGAACAGCAGCCAAACTGCCTGCCTGCAACTCCCTGCCCGAAGCAGCAAATTGTCCCCTTCCAAAACCCACCGTGCTTGGTTTCACAGGCCAGTGGCTCTTAGATATAGAGGCCAGAGTGCTTCCAGCAGCCTTAAAAAGCACCAACTGGAAAGGGAATCTGTACTTAGAAGCAGAGCAGCTGTGATTAATGAAATACTCCATGCAAAAACCTCTCCCTTTTTTCTTAAAGTCTAATGCTACTTGGCACATGCAGCTGGCAGCTCACAAAAGCCCCTTGGTTCATCTTTTTTAAAAACAGCCCTCCGCTTCTTGTTCCACAAATCACTTGAATTGCTTACACAGAAACATATTCTTTATGGAAAAAGGAATGCCACGCTATCCTACTTTGAGTGTGATCCCCCTGCATGCATAAAATTCAATGGGAGATACATAACTTACTGCAAACTGAGCAAAATGGAGCCTTTATTGGCTTCTTTGAATGGCAGTCCTGTATAACTACTGTCTATCCAGATGCACCTGTGCAGTTACACATATGGATAGACAGACCGTCACAGGCAGACAGTTGTAACCTCGCTGTAATAACAATTCAGGAGTCACAAGTCATGACAATAGCTTATAGATGGGCACATCAGCTTAATTAACAATATAGCATAGAAATCTGCAAAGGAAAACAGCCACAACTACTCCTGAACAACTGGACACAGTGTGTTGGTTCTTGTTTTAGTCTGGACAAAACATGAAATCTCACATCTTGAAGACTTCCTGAATTGTGTAGGCGAGGAATGGACTTGGCATTGAAACAGTCTCATCTCTCTGTCTGCTCAGGAAAAGAAACAGAAAGAGAGATTGCAGTTCTGAATACCTGCATCATGCTATTCTCAATAATTATAGATCAAGTTGCAGGCGACTGTGCTGCTTACTCTGGATTCTTCACTTGGGTGCCTGAAGTTAGGCAGAGGAATCTGGGGCCAGAGACCATAAGCCTTGTTGATTCCAGGATGCTCCAGGCCTGTTTAAAAGACTTTAGGAGGTAACTCTGTCTGCAGTGCCACCTTGCCGAACATGTGAGGACCGCAAACTGCGCCCTGCTATAAAATATTTGATTGCAGCACAACTGGTGTTAATGGGGCTTGGCAGAACACACTTAGTTTTATGAAGTTCCACACTGAAAATGACACAATCTACCATTACCCACTAAAGCTAAATTTAATTTTCCTCTGTGCTGCTCCAGAGCTAAGTGATATCTTTCTCCTACAAAGATCCTTTGCATAAATAAAGCAAGAAAGCTAGCAGACCTTCACAAATTAGAGCCCTAGTCTTTCTCTGACTTTCCATTCACTAATTGGATTCATGCTAGTTTAAAAGTGTCAGATGTCCTTTCCTGAAATGAAGGAGAAATATCACTGGCATCTTGCTTTTGCTGAAAAATGGCAGGACTATAAACGAGGACACCACAGCTCCTAAATCTGTTTGATCCATTCCAGGAAGCCTGTGTCTGAGGTGGAAGCACAGCTGCTCCACATCTTTGTTGTGCCACCCTGACTGAAGTAAAATTGATTTCTTTAGAAACAGAAACAAACAACAACAAAACAATCTACATCCAAAACTCAAGAGGCCATTCATGCAGCCATACTAAGTTAGAGATGAAAACCACATCAAATAGGTCTAATGTATTTCTATAAGCACTATGACTGAGCCCTGAAACTCTTAAAATATTCCAACTTCTCAGTGCTGCTGTTATATAAATGCTGATGGCATCAATTACACTCAAATCTAGATGACATTTGGAAACTTCCTTGAAAATACCCTGAAACATGTTTTGCAAATTGAAGCCAGAACCTGTCCGAGACCCTGGCGAGTATGCTGAAGAGCCAGAGATGCTGGAAGCTGAGATCACCAGGTACTAAACACACCTTATACGTGCGCCTTGGACTCTGCACCCTTGACTATGTTAACATCTTGCTAGGAGCAATTTTGTCTGGCAGAAAGGGCATTTTATGGGATAGATGCAGAAGCCAGAGATTTTTTATTTTATTTTTTTAAGAACTGTCAACATGTTTCTGTTCTATTTTAACCAAAAATGAGTTTGGGGAAACAAAAAGTTTAAGTTTCCTGAAATCTGAAGCCTTTTCTTTTGGGCCATTCATATTAATACCATATACCTTTGAGGACCAGACATTCACGAGCTGAAAAGTGGTTAGGTTCAGAACATACTGAAGGAAAAGTGGGTCTTGGACAATCTCGCTGTGTTAGGGAGAAACAACACAACAAACATAGCTGCACTGTTGATTCCTGGCTTAAAACCCAACGGAACAGGTTCCCAGTCAATGGTGCATGGACTTTAATTCCTCCAGCAGTCTGAAATATCTCAGAATCAAACCCTTAAATGCTGTCCATGTACACTACCCTTAAATCATAGTGAAAGGATAGATGTTTCAGAACTTATGTAAAATTTAACTGTTTTCAAGCTGGTTATTTTACATCACACTGCTTTTTAGTCTTAGTTTACAATCAAGTGAAAAAGCTGTTCCCTCCCCCAAAGCCTTTTCCTGTCAGGCTCCAGTTGCACAAAATTCCTCCTTGCCGCTTACTCTCTTTAAAATTAAATAGTGGTCATACTACATCAGATGCAATAGATGGGAAACCCATCAAGACTGCATTAAACCTACAGAGCTGGGTTATCATAAAGTCATAGACTAGCTCGCAGAAAATTTTATGTGGCTGTCACCCATACAAACAATGCAAATATATACTCTTCTGAAGCATCAGCTTCATCTAAAAACATAATGAACCATTTATAAACTGCTTATGAACCACTGTTCGACATTATCTAAAAAATAGAGTTAGAAGTAATCTCTAATTTTTAAGCTGTAATGAGATTGAAGCTTCTGTTTTGGCAACCACATCATTTAGTAGAAAACAAACATTCCACAAATATCAGCAAATACTTATCATTTCCTCTGCAAACTGCAGTGAATGGCAGGTCAATTGGAAGCCATTTACCTGTTAAACCAGTCATCTGTGTAGCGGGGATAAGGGTAGGGATCATTACTGCTGAAGTCGTAGCTGGCTTGGGCATTCTGCAAAACACAAAGACATTCAGGGATTTAGCAGAAAGGCAGACATGCAGGGCAAAGTGGGACACATTGCAGGAGCTGGGAGTCATTAGTAATCTTTGTTCTCTTCTTCAACCTCTGAGATGCATTTGGATGCTGGTCCCTGTAGTGCTGCACATTTCCCATACCAGAAAGTCTGGGGAAAGATGCTCTTTGGGGTGCAAAACCTCCGTTAGTATTGCCCTACCAGGGTGGCTTAGCGTGATGTGCTGTGAGACCTCAGGCTACTTCTGAAGCACTGCAGGCCACAGCTCTTCTGGTCCGCTCCCTTAGCACTGGGGATCCTAAATAGCTATTTTCCAAAGACAGTTTCCAAACTGAAGACCTCACACTGTAAGTAGTGATGACCAACTGACACTAATACCTTAGTCAATATATCCATGGAAAACTTCATTAGGTGGTTTATGTTTTTATTTCCCCTTGGAAAGAAAATGTCATCCTTTCTCTGATCCCATCCAAGATTCGGCAAGAGCCCTGATTGGTTACATTTCAGCGAGCATCAGCTCAGACACTGGACACCATTTCAAAAAGTACTTTATCCACCGGGATCTTAAGTACAGCTTCAGGTTAATTTGACCACCTCACCACTATCTACATGCATATGTAAGTGTTAGGTTACTCAGTGTGGCAGGAAAAAAACTAAATCCTATTTTTCAAACAGTGATGGAAATTACCAGACACTTGGGATCTTCCATCCTATAATTATCTTTTAAAAAGTAATTTGCATTACTAAGACAAGCAGATTTCTACAATCATTTCAATGTCTTAGAACAAACTTCTCAGAATTCAAGCGTGAAAACTATATTAATGGTCAGCACATACATCTGAGAATCCCGTTTGTGTATTTTCTTGATCCTTCAGTTGCTTGAATAGCTTCACAAATGCAGCTTTCAGGCCCTTCTGAAAGTGCCATCCCATGCCTCTCCTTTCCATATAATCTAAACCATTCATTATTTTGCCCCATCAGCAGCATAAAGGACACTCAGCAACTTTTCGATGCTATATTTGAGAACCAAGTGGAAAGTTTCAGAAAGTCAAGTGCCATCTTCTTTCTTCTCTCTCAATGAAAACACATAAACAAAGGGTGACTGAAAATTAAGCTTTTAAAAAATATTTAGAAGCTTCCTCTCAAGTGTATGATCACAGAGTTTATATTTTAATAAACACCATACTCAAGGAACAGAATTATGTTAATTCTTAATTAATATGTACATACATTCTTTGTAAGATTTGGCTGAGCGTGCTATTGAAGATAATTTGAGACTCGTGTATGAATAGCTTTGCTCCTAAAAACATTCCCCTTGAGCAAATTCTGAGTTCCAGGGGTGCAGGAATAGGCAGTCCATTGGTAGCACCAAAGTCTTGGGATTTTAGATTCAGAAAACCCAGCTCCCAAAAACTCTTCTGCCAGAACGAAAGAGACAACGCTGTCCTTGTTCCTCGGAGGGTATAACTAAGTATCTTTCCAGTCACTGCACAGTGGTTTTTTGGGTCATCACTTCAGAAAGCCTGGCTCTTTTTACTCAGTATGGACAATATTCTGTAGTATTTGAATGGAGTGCAGGTTTGCAGAATGTCAATCACACGGTTCGATGCTGTTCTCCTGCTCAGATATATCTGAATCCCCTTGTGAGTATCTTTATTGATCTCTCAGTATCTCTAAACTAGGGCCCTCATTTTCAGCCTATAGCTGAAATTATTAGAAGGCATCTTAAGCCACAGATTCTCAGTGCTTCTGAGTCTCTGTGCTCAGGTGTATGTTTAATTTACCTCTTTTAATTAGCTCAATTGCTTATACTGCATTTGAAAGGCATGGATTTGTATGAGCGAAGAGTAAATAGAATATGACTTTTCAGCCAGGGAAAGAAGGGGAATTTGACAGTGATCTATAAATCATGAATAGCACAGAGAAGGTGGACAGGGAGTTATTGAGTACTTCTCATAATGCAAGAACTAGCGGGAATCCACAGAAATTACCAGAGGGAAGATTTAGAAGCAGCAGAAAACAGCAAGAAGTACTTTTCCACAGAACATGTAATGAGTTACAAAATTCATTGGCCCCCAGCAATACAGAGGTCAAAACCCTAGGAAAAAAAAAAAGAAAAAAAAAAAAAGAGCTTAAGACAAATGAATGGAAGATAAATCTGGAAAGGGTATTAGCTGCTGTGCTTCCTCCTTCTCCAACAGTCCACAAAACAATGAATGCTGGAAGCCAGGAGGCCACAACCTGGAACGACACAGCCTCTGACCTGGTGACCGTACTGCTCCCCCAGCCGCCCCTCTTGGCTGTTGTTGGTCCTTGGCTAAATGGCTCTGGGCCTCTTGCACTGCCCCCGTATGTGCCATGTCCTGTTGTACGGCAGTGCTGTGCTCTCCGGTGTCACAGAAGCTGAGCTACTACAGCTGGTGTTAACCGTGAACATGAAGGGAATGTCACCAGCAGCAGCTCACCTGGCTGGAAGTAGCCTAAAGCTTTTGGGGGTCACTGTGGCAACCAGAACAAAGTCACTTCACCTTTCTATTCCTTTTTCCTGGCTTTCAAAGTGCTCCCAGGTACTTCTGTTAAGTGTAACCTGTATTCCTGTAACTACAGCTTGGAATAAAGCACGATGCTGGGGGCACAGCTTACACTGGGGTGCAGTAAATATTGCTACAGTGACAGACAGTACAGAAAGGTATCTGACCTTGTGCTAAAGAACAGTGCTTGCTAATCAGGTGCTGCAGCCCAAGAGAGGCAGAAGCAATGTAAGAAGTAATAGATATCTTAACTTGGGCTGACTACTTCCCCTTTGTGTGGTTGCAAAAGGCTGTTTCTACCATAGTGGGAATTTCAGAAGTAACACCAACCATCCTTTTGTGGGATATGACAAGTCACACAGGAGACCGGGGATGCGCCGCAAGTGGTGGCCTGTGTGACAATGGCCTTGCGGCACAAATGTCCCCTGCCAAAGCAACAGAAGGCGTTTGCTATCTGCAGTGTCCAGGGGAGCTGTGACAAGTATTTGTGCAAGGAGCAAGGTTTCATGCGACACCTGGCAGTAAAAAGAAATGAACATCAGTAAAAGGAAATGAGCTTGTTAATGGAAGATCCTGTCCTGTTCTTTGTTAAGAAGCGCAGTATCTACTCCTAGCAGGACAGGCTGGAAAAATACCTCCTATGGTAAAGTCAAAATAGAAACAATTACTCTTTTGGAGTAATTTAATTAGAAGATAAAACCTACTCTGTCACAGAGTCTAGTCTAGGGTTGGCAACCTTTGGAGAGAAATGAATTTCAATCACAAATTAAATAAACTTTTTATATTACTGCCTTGGACTAGACATGTCCTGGAAACTGTGCAGACTGCAGATAACTAAGCTTAGTTCCAGTGATTTGAGATCTTTTTCACATGGGTATGATATAACTGGGTACTAAATGTAATTACGTCAGTATATTGCCAGCTCCTTACTCTGTTTTCACTCTAGAAGTATTGTATGGACAAGAAATTAAACTTAGTTGTGGGATATTTTCCCTCCCTCACCTGGAAAGAATGCAGCCCTACTCACATAGGCCCTAAGTTCAAAGAGGGGCTGGTAAGGCTGATTTTTCAGGAATACATCAGACACAAAAGTGCCCTGTGGAAGCTATCAACCACTCCTGACTCTGTAATTCCCCTGTGCAGAGAATTATGGACAGAAAAGCCCTTCTAACTGTGCAGATATATCACTTGTGTCCAGAGTGGTGAGAGGCAAATGGATTCCGTGAATGATTCAGCCCAGCATGCTGCAGCCTGGATCTCTGCTCTACGTCCCATGTAGCCACCTGTCAGACTATGGAAAGGTTGCTTTAGGCAGGCTAAAAACAAACTTGAACAACACAAATCCTGTAGTTCTTATTCACTTGATTTTAGATCACTGCACTCAGAGGAAAAAATATCCAGTGTAGCAGGAACCATCCACAAAGTGCAAAATTAAGAAGAATCCTTGGAAAGAAAACAACTGCTGACTGCAAGATTTATCTTCATTAGGGTCTTTGAGAAAAGGCAGCAAGTTTCAGCTTCATGGACGAATATTCCGCCCACACTATGAAAGCAGTAGAACTGGTAATGAAACAGCAGTGACAAGTACAAATGGACTGTTTCAAGTTCCTAATTTAAAAGATCAAACCCCAAAGTATCTAAGCAAGAACCCAATTTGTTGGGCTTTTTCCTTCTTCCTCCCCCATCCCCCAGTACAACAATGGATTGAAAAACGAACTGCCTCAGACCATAGCCAAAGTGTTTCATCTTGTGTTTTGGGAAGTGAATATTAAAATCTGTCATCTGCCATTCTCTTCCAAAGGCTGGAATCCCCAGCATGCAGCTAGGGGCAGTTCATTGCCAAATCAGAGATGAGGTAGCAACCAAAACCAGTGCAAATGAGGATCTGCAGCAGCACAGTGAAATTAAAACATTTTGCCTTTCAACTCAGGTGGTTCAGTTTTCCAGTTTTAATGCCAAACCAGTATGACAGCAGGTATTTCTCGTAGGCTTGAAGTATCTAGTATTTAGTTATCAATATCGATGGCAGCTGCTCAGTTGTTTTTTTCTACCATCAATGGAGACAATCAGCTCCAGGGAGCAAGTCCGTGCTGTCAGTCTTCGGCACGGAAAATAGACTTGGGCATAGCGTTAGAATGTGATCAGTCCTATCCCTCCTGTTCAGTCAAAACCAGTTACTTGTTGCAAAGAGAAACTGATGTTTATCTGTCACCATAATTATATATAAACAATGACTATTATATAAGAGAAATGGCTGTTTTGCTACTAAAGAGAGGTATTATCTTCTGTTTTAAGGCATATCTCTTCTTTTGCTTTCTAGCTTTGTGCATCTCTATCCCCAATAAGATGCTAACAAATAAAGAACTGGATCAGATGATGAGATTCTTTCAACTGATTACTAAGTAATGCTTCATCTACCATGATACAAATAGATTACTTTTGCCCATGTATAAAATTCTGCTTTCCTTAAAAATAAGCTTTGACTGGCATTTCCAAAGAATTGCCTTTTACTTTTTAAAATACATGCAGTACAATCTTCTTTGTAAAACATTCATTCTGTAAAATATGACAATAACTGTAAATCAATTGTCCCATGTGTTGCTCGGATCTGTAATAAAATTATATATCTTGAATAATGCAGGAAGCTCATAAATTTTTATATGGCTTTACGAGCCTCTAAAGAGTAATTCACATAGAATTCTCTTTTTCTCCTTAATTCAAGAAATTTGCCTATGATCACATGAAAATACGTGAGATAAACAATTAAAGACAAATGTCCTGCTGGTCACAATCTGATTCTATTTATGACGCTAAAGCACTGGTGAATTTAGCCCAGAGATTGGATCTTTTTGAACAAGAAAAACATTTTTAACGCAGGTGGCATCTGGTCTTACCCTCTTCAAGCAACTCCAATTCCTTGGAGATCTAAAGCAGAAAGATACCTTTTGCTCGTTCAAGCTCTTTACTGATGCGAAGAGCGAGCAAACCCCTGGGCTCAGATTACAACATATAACATCTTTGAGAAACTGTACTAAAATAACACTGAACGTCATGTGGTGGAAAAATGAAATTCAGTTTTGTAGACACAAGCCTGAGAAAATGGAATACGCTCACCATGAGGCAAAAGAGGAGGCGACATGACATTTTGCCTAGGAGGGGTGCTATAAGGCTTAAAGGTCATTAATGAAAAAGTCGTGATTGCCAAGTCAGTAGTCATACAGTTAGCATCCCCTCTCTGCCAAGGGAAGCCTGCTGTTCTAGCTCCTGGTTGGTTTTGTTTGTTTGTTTGAAGTGGGAAATAAAATCCACAACTTCCTCAACAGCTCTGCTTCTCCATGAACCAATTTATGTGTCCCATATTACCATCCAGCAAATCCAAAGCTGCATTCAAGACATTGTCAACACTGACAATACATCCACAAAGTAATAGGTTGTGTTCAAAAATATTAACAATAAAGAGCGAATTCACTGCCTGCGAACGCTGTCATCCCCCTCCAGAAGCATAAGCCTTTTACCCAGTTCTTACAGGCACATCATAGAAGGAGGAATATTCAGCCATACCTTGAATAATGAATAAGACAGCGACACGCTTTTCTGCCATCCTCCTTTTAAAAACACTCACAGAATAATAAATCAGGGTATCATTTGAAACAGACAGAGCAGAGAAGTATGCTGGGTCCTGAATAGTATCCAAGATGCCCATGAACTGTCCTTGCATTCCAGTTCCAGGTATTCATTAGAGGCTCTGCTTGTCCACAAAATGAGCAAGAACATAGCACACCACAGTGGTGATCTCACAACACAAAGCAAACCTGCTGCAGCCAAGTGGACTGCACCACCACAAAATCCATAATTTAAAATAAAAAGGCATGAAAGATTCCTGGAGTAGAGTTCTTGGATGCCCTTCATTTCACGTGTAGCTAACATCATTCTGTTGTTCCTCATTACTTTGTCTTACACATCTAGACAAGTGTGGCTTTCCCCATAATATTTGCTGCATAATGCTGGTGTATTAAAATGGAGCAGTTTTGGAGGAAGCTCTGATTTTGGTGAAATGATGGATGACCCAATTTGTCTCCACAAGTCATTAGTCTTGCCCATCAGCAGCCTGTTAGCTGCTAAGGAAACCACTTTCTAGCCTCCTGGATCTATTAGGGAGCTGAGAAAGCTTTCTTTAAGTGGACATTTATGTAGTTACCACTGAAAAAAACTTCTACCTCAATTTCCTTAACACTCAAAAATTTGGCGTTAGGTCAAAAACTAAACTAGGGAAATCACAGCCAAAAGAGAATAAACTGACTATAAACAACACGTGACTGCTGCTTAATTTATAACAGTAAACCAAATGGAAGTCTAGATGTTTTCAGCTAAACACCATCTCTCTCTGTAGCTGGTTTTTGCTACTGCTTGGCTCAGAGGTATATAGTCAAACAGGACAAAAAATAAATAAATCACAAAAACTCAGAGAAAAATTAGGTTGGGCAGTTGTGTTTTGTTTTTTTTTAAGAATGGAGATTTTTTTTTCTCTTGCAAAATTTCATAAATATATCTGGCTTATAGAAATACCCTCCATTTTCTCTCTCCTGCATCTTTCCATGGCGTCGTAAATAGCTTAAGAAATCAAGGCAGCCATAAGTCTTTATTAAAAAGCAAACAACCAAATGAACTTGTGCTTATAATAATGAGGCTACTTCACAATTTACCTCTTGGCATTCTTAGCTCGCTCCACGATTTTGAGGATGATGTGGAAAAAACCTGAAGCTCACTACGAGTTGTTAATTACTTACAGTCAGAGCTCTGAAGGGAAAAGCATATTTATGTACAAAAAAAATGCAACATATTTCTGCTCAGCCAAATTCCTTAATTTTCAGAAGGGATGCACAAAAATCTCTGAGATATGCAGGGGACATACTGAAGGGGTACTGAATATTCACACAGAGACACAATGCAGAATACAATTAATAAAATAAATTAAGACTATTAACTACAGATAATGATTTTCAGGGCAAGTGGCAAATTTAAAGGTTTAATGTTTCAGCTTATGAAATGAGCTCCTTGGTTTCTTTAATTCGGGGGTAGGGTGTGTATCAATAAAAACCATGGCATCTGAGTAGCTAGAGACATAAAAGCCTTTGGATTATTTTATCATGTTAACAAATACAAAAAGCAAAATGAATTTTACTGAAAAATACTCTGAATGCACAGTCCAGCTGGCTTCAGTGTTCCATCTTATTAAAATCCTGGTCCACATTCCCTTTCCAATACATGGACTTTTTCCCCCTTCAGACTACTCTTGTTCCGTATTAGCGTGACCTACTGAAGTTGAGAGACTAATAGAGGTATAAAGCCAGCAGCAGAAAAATGAGGTTCAGGTCCGTTACTCTTAGTTATAATCCTGTAAGAAATAGCTGACAAGTTTATTGGTACATCAAATACGTGTTGGGTGCTGAGCTGCAGTAAGGTTGTGTTTGCAGATCTGTGATAGCAGCCAGCACTTACAGCCTCTTTGAGGGATGAGCTGGAAGAGAAGGGGAGCTAAATTCTCTTGCTCCTATCAATGGGCTTGATCCAAAGCCTTCCAAAATCTGCCACAGGCTTATCCACCAAATACCATAGGCAGGATTTGGATCACACCCAACATAAAGGCCACTTTCTGAAGTGCCACGTGGTGGATAAGGGACAGTTTTTTCCATTGGTGGAAGAAAATCTGCAGCTCAGAGTTTGCAGTACTCAGCACTAACTCAAACACAGGTCTTTAGCACGACATAAACAGGGTGAAGAGCTTGTGCTGCATTTGCTCTCCCAGCAAATGCTTCCCTGCTGCCGCACGTGGCCAGCAGGCACTGACACCCACATCACCCTCCACACAGAGGCATCACAGAGTCGGTAAAAGCCGATCAATTATCAGCAATGCTTCCAGCAAAGTACAGAAATACTGGACATATGGTTATAATGGCACTCATAAAACAAAACTGGCAGGCTCTCGAGGCTGATTGCTTTAACCAGTTACACCAATCATGCTGTTACAAAACAGACAACTCTGGAGAATATGGAAATCAATGTGCCTTCGATGGTTTGGGGAGTTGGCTACAACAGACAGACCTAGCTGGTGGTGCTTGTGGAGAGGGAGCGAAGGGGAGGACTGGGAAACTACTCTGGTTATAACAAAAAACCTGAAAGTAAGCACAGACAAGACAGACAAGTGTCTGTTTGTGGTGGTTTTTTTTCTTGTTCTAAAAGGTTTCTCAGCTGACAGAAGAAGCAACTCTTAACAAGGGCTCAAGCAGTGTTTCACCTAAATCGCATGGATATGGAAGATGACAAATGGACACAAGAAAGGCATTGTAGGTGAATCAAAAGGAGGTGAAAAGTTTGGAGAAGAGATTTAGAAAACGTAATGCAAGCCATTATCTCCATGTCTTTCGTCACAAAAAGCAAACAGGTTGACTTACATGCCTTAGAGTTAAAAAGTCTTGAGGATCTACTCTTTTTTATTCCAGTTGCATGCTGACCTCGTTAGTGTAGTTTAAGAGCATCCCAGGGGAGTATTCATGTGACTAATATCCGGCAAGACATGCTGGGTTCTCAGGGATCTTAATGGACTAATTTATATGCTTTTCCATTAATTAAAAATCATTTGCATTGTTTATTCTGTGTGAAAGTCAGTGAAACCAATGGACAGCTAAATCCAAAATTTCAGGGAGAGAAGGTAGGCTCTTCTGGACAGATATTCTCATGTAACACTACACATACAATATATACAGTGCAGCCATTTATGCTTTTAAGTAGTACATGATCATTCCAGATTCTTCTCTTAAAGATTATTATGCTTGATTACAGCTAATGTTTCCACAGTAATTTATTGGATACATAAATTTAAAAAGTGTCCTAGACATCATTAGCTGTCTGAATGGAAGATTCACAATTACATCAGTCAGACATGCTATCACTGTTGACTAATTTTGCAACTGAGTTAAGTGCCACACTGAATTAGTGATTTAGTTTCTTACAATAAGCAATTCTAAAACACATGTGCTGGCATCAGAATCACAAAGTCCTTAAACAGAGCAGTCTTTTGTGCTCTCCTTTGTACATACTCAAAGAGACATTTCCAAATGTGCATTTCCAAAGATCCTCAATCTCTGTAAAAGCTTAAGAGCAAGTGTGACTGAGGTATGCACTAGCATATCCATTTAACTTCCACCAAACAACAGCTACACAACATGGGAAGTAGCAGAAGTTTCATCGAATAGAAGCTCTTGTCCTGTAGTAAAAGATGTTACCCTGGGCAGTCACGTTTCTACAGCTTTGGTATCCTTATTTGCTCAGTTGAAGCTAGGAGGCCTATATCTCTTGCTGTGATCATTAAAAAAGCAATGCACAGTGGAAAAAATATTGCAAACCTGTTGTTTATGCAATCTGCCAAATTTCTGACTGCTCTGGACTTAATGAAAAAACTACCAGTGACTTCAATGAGGCCAATGTATTGTCAGACATTGTGCACTGCTATTGTGTTCCCCTGTAAGAGATGTTCATTATGTTTATTGCTTCTGTTGGGAATGCAACAGAAATGAAGAAAATTATATTTAAATTAAAGCAATCTGAAGTAGGGCAGGTATTTAAAAATATCTTAACTGCCTACATAGCATACGAGAAGATCTACTGAGAAGTAAAATATTAATACAGAGAACATAAGTACATACAACAAAAATCAAACAATGCAAAGCAACCAGCTGCGTCAAGATGAAGTATCGGGACAGACAAAATTGAACTAATTTCAGATGAACCAAAATAACTTACAGGCACAGCAAAGGAGAGGTATTTAATTACTGGAGATCATCTGCATCTTTATCTACCATACCGAGGCTAGCATGGTTTTCCAAAAGAAAGCAGGCTCCCGAGCTTCCCTGCTCTCCTCTTCTGGAGTCTTATCCCAGTTTGGCTTATCCAAAGGGTTCAGTAAAAACTCTCTCTCTAAAACCAGTTGCATGGTTACTAATTAACAGTGGATTTGGGAAATCCAAAATGTAAAAATTAAAAAACTGCAAACGTATTTTTTGAAATTTTCAACTGAAAATGTGGCATTTTCATTCTGCGGAATTAGAAGCTCCCTATTTTATTTTGTTGCACTTTGTTGTAAAATTACATGGTGTGCACTGCCTCCTGGGAACTCTGTATTTGAACCTGTCCTCCCAAGTGGACCATGCACCAGAGTGGTGTTTTGTTGCTGCTGTTTTAATTCAGTGTATTTCAGAAGCCAAATGTTTAAAGTGAGGTTGAACTTAACCAAAATAAAAATATTTACTGTTTATAAAACACTCATCTCTGCTAGCAAAAAAATACTGTTCTAATTGACGATTTCTGGCAAGCTCCAAAAGCGAATTTGTCTGCAGAAAGGGAGGTAATATAAAACCAAAACAAAACTATGCCAGGTCCCTCCATGGCTAACAGTGAGGACTGACATCTTTTCTCTACTTTTCTTGTCCAAATAAAAGAAGAAAATAATTCCAGAAAAACTTACTTGGAGAAGCCCAGGAGGGAGGCACAAGCCAATTTCAAAAGCACCTGCCAGAACTGATGAAGGAACGTCCTTATCTGTTCTCTTCCACCCCCGTGCATTTCTCATTTCAACAGTCTTAGTTTACTTTCCCTGGATGATGCCTCAAGTGAAAATTAATACCACTGCTTAATGATTAAAGTGATTAGCCACCTTGCACTTTCTCAGTGTGCAGCTGATTAATTAAGTACATTGATTATAGAGAAAAATAAATGCTGTGGACAATGTGTGGTCTTTAGCTTGCGAAGTGAGTATCTTTGGCACCATGTCACATCGCCTGTACACCAGCCATGCATTTAATTTGACAACTATCCCTTTCGGGTGGTTATAATACAGCGGAAAGCTGGACACTTTTTGCAGCACTCATTGCTTTGAAAATAATCTCAGGCAAATGCAACTGCAACGCATTAGTATCTTTCCTACTGTAAGGGCATCGTACCTTGAGGAGATTTTACAGCCAGTTCAGAGCAGCGGCCTGGAGGGGCCCACGTCAGTGGAGCAAGGCCAACTCCAGCTGTATAGCAGGTGCTAAGCACTGAATCCCAGAACTTTCCAACTATTTGGGGTCCAGATCTCCTATAATGGGCTTTAGCAAAGCCATAAAGCCATTAGGGTAACATCTTTCGGTATGAGAAATCCTGTTTTCAGCTACAAACATGGCTCCGTGCATGCCACAAGTCGTCTACTGCTAAGGCAATTGTGCTTCCTTCACAAGTTGCAGCCTCCTCTACAGCAAAAGCCTCTGTCTATGTCCTCTGGCCACATGAAATGATATGGAGGAGAAGGAGTCTTTAAATTCTTTTGGCTCTTCCATCTTTTTAATTGAGTTGAAAGCTAGAAGGCTTTGATAACATCTGTGATTACAAAACATTTTTCTCTCTCATGAAGTAAGAAGACACCGGTGTCTCCTTTACATAGCAGTGTCTCTCTCCTCTTCTCACTGACCATGTGAAGTGGCTATCGGATAGAGGAGAGGAACTGTACCTTACTTAGCCTGCAGCATATGAGCTCCACTGTCACACGTACCTGCAAAACCAGCTACTGTTGGGAGCAGGGGAGGAGGAAAGGACCGTTTGAGGGACCTCATTATGTTTTCCAAGACGTGAAACACTCTCTGTATGTGGTAACCCAGGCCAGCCTTCCAAGTACAAAGAGAACCTCATTTGCCCGGCTGATCTCATCAGAGGAGGCACCCTTTCTTTTTCAGCCTTCCATATGTTCAGAGAAAAAAAACAGATTGCACAGAACAGAGAGATGAGCCCAGACACTGATCCTGCACAGAATAACAGAAAAAATTGCCAAGTCTGACACAGAGAACTTCATTCTCTTCCCAGTAACTTCTGATTTATGCCAGTGAGGCATCATTGTCTTGTGTGTCTTTAACGATCATCTTCCAAACACTACAGCCAGCCTCCTAGCCACGTGAGCAGCACAAGCAGAAGGCCACCGGTTTCTGTTGCTGAGGCATCAGTCAGCCTGGCATTTCAACACTTGACCCATCCTTCCAGCTTGGCAAGAGAGAGGTTCCATTTCTCTGCCTAACAATTTCTTGAAATTTCTGCCACAATCGACTTCAACAGCACCCATCAGGCTGTGCTCGCTGGATTTTCAAAGCATTAGTAGAAGCATGTGATATGAATTTATTCCAGATTTTAGTGGATACTTTTTAATTGCTACGCTAGTGTTTATTTTAGAAAACCTATTAGCAAAAAAACCCAACCCCAAAGCAACATAAGAAAAAAAAAAATTGAAAGAAAGAAAGAAACCAAACCATCTGAAATTCAATTAGCAATGCACTGAACCATCTGAAACAGCTTGTTCTTTATTTTTTGATACTGTAAATGTTATTTTGACATTGCAATTAAAAATAGGTACCAGCAATAATGGCCAGCATGCAGAATTTGCCCATAAAATACCTTTGATATATTAGCAGTAAAGCTTTATTGGCATTAAGTGCATAGTATATGTGCTCAATAACCCTTTGAAATGTACTAGGAAATCGCAGTGCAACTGTCTCAGGCTCTTTTGAAGATCTTGCTGTAGGAATCAGATCTCATAACACTGACTGAAATCACTCACTGACGCCAGGCAGGGAAGAACGGGACTCTGCTATGGTTTGGCTTTAAGTTCCCTGTGGATCCCCTGGGCTGATATTAACAGTGCAGAGCTTGGGAGCTTTTCAAGGTCTTCAGAGGGTTTCCAACAAATTTCTGTCTTAGAAGGGCAACGTTTTTCTTGCCACCAGTTATAGGTGAACTGTTTGACTTGGGCATTACATCAGCTGGGATTTCAGTGGGGCAGATCATCAGGGTCAGAGGAGCATGGGTCAATAGCTGTCAACAGAGCTTTGTTAGTTTACAAAAACCCACAATTAGGCCCAGGGATTTTAGTGGAGATGCTGATGACTTACCCTGGCAAATCACTGAGATCAGGCTCACAGCCTCCAGAACAATTTGTGTGCCCTTTTGGTAGCACACAGGGAGGGCTAAGGCACACACGGAGATTCATGTTAATGAAGGAAACACAGACTTTCTAAAAGAAAGAAGATCCTCTATGCCACTGCTACGCTTCACTGCACATATTGCAGTGTATACTTTACTGCCTGTACTATTTCTTCCTTCTTTTGTGGCTGTAAAAATTATTCAATGATGCTTCTGTTCCTCTAACAAACAATGGAAATTGCAGGTCATAACAGAAGTAGAACATTTCCCTGCTTCACTGCTTCTATGATAAGATAATTATCCCAAAGATATGCTTCTGTGTGTCTCCCAGCAGGGCAGGAGGAGCTGTTATCATATTAGCTGGTGACAAGTAACCAAAAGTTGTGAGGGAGACTGTTTTGTCTTTGGAACTGTAATCAAGTGGAGAGAGAAGACAGGTAAGTCCACCAGGTCTTCACATTTCAATACAAAATGTGTTAGATGACAGAAAACATCATTTAACCCCGGGGTAACTCCAGAAAGTCTTCCCTCATTCCTTGCACGAGGCCTGTTTTGCTCAGGAAATCCCTTCCTGCGTGCAGCTTGAGTGACAGCTGGTAAGGACCTTGGTAGATGGAACATAAGGTGTGCCAGAAAGACACATGTTACAGAGGAGAAAAGACACAAAGTTATGGGAAGGACAGCAATGAAAACACTGCTGGGATGACTGCATGTTTTTACACATTTTACATCTCTATAATTCTATGGATTTCAATTTTTTTTTCTTATCTGAATATCTTATATTACTACATATCACTAAGAACTGCTACATGATTCACATTTTACAAGTAGCAATACTTTCTTTTTTAAAAAAGTTTTCTATTCATATAGTCACCTCCACTTTTCCCACAGCAAATGTTCTCTCCCTCCCCTGTTGTTTGTTTTTTTTTTTTAACAAGCTTTTAGCTTCAGGCAGAGTTCAGACACTGAAACCAGCAATTTTTTAACTCCTGGCCTGAGTGTCTTGGTGGGATTCTGATTTTCTTCACTGCCGCTAATCAGGGATACATCCACGTGCCTGAGATGATCAGCTCCCTGCTGCTCCAAGTGGGATAACGCAGCTACACTGACCTTCACCAGCAGACACGGGGCCAAGTATAAGAGCTCCAGAATACAAACCGATGTGAGGGAGAGATTAGCTTATATTTATGTTCGTGGCACAAATCGCCATTTGCTCCCTTAGGTTTTGCTTTAAAACAATGTACCTAAGTTTGTCATCTACACCCCAGCAACTGCTGTTCTCCTCTTTTATTAGAGGCATCTAATATGCAGCCCTTGTTACTTCACTTTTCTTTCTCACTCAGATGCTGTATCTTAGAGAAGCCAGTCCTGAAAATTGCTGGCTTTATATGCACAGTCTGAGTTGAAAGAAAAGCATGGAGTACATTAGGCTTCAGCTTTTTAATTATCAGTTCATAATGAAGGGTTCTCTTTGTGGGAAAAAATAATTTCCTGAAGGCTGAACCTCTGCAGGGTTTCCAAGGCTTGGAAGAAAATATCGATCCTTTGACAATGAGCCTCTCTGCATTCAGAGCGCAGAATGGAAAATTCCAGCTTTGCAATAACCCGCTAATTCCCAAACAGCAAGTAGCTGTGCTGCAGCTTGCTGGAGGGGTGCTGGGAGAGCAGTCCATACAGACCATGAACACGCATGCTCCTTCTTAAGTATATAGAATCGTTTAGGTTGGAAAAAAACTCTAACTTCATCTAGTCCAGCCTTTAACCTAGCACTGCCAAGTCCACCATTAAACCACATCACTAAGCTCTACATCTACATCTAAGTTTTCTGAAGACCTCCAGGGATGGTGACTCAACCACTTCCCTGGACAGGCTGTTCCAATACTTCCCAACCCCTTCAGTGAAGAAAGTTTTCTTAATATCCAACCTAAACTTCCACTGGTACAACTTAAGGCCATTACCCCTTGTCTTATCACCTGGTGCATGGAGGAGACAGATCCCTCCCTTGCTATAGCCTCTTTTAAGGTAATTGTAGATTGTGATAAGGTCTCCTCTGAGCCTTCTTTTCTCCAGGCTAAACAACCCCAGCTCCCTCGGCCGATCCTCGTCAGACTTGTTCTCTAGAAGCTTCACCAGCTTCATTGCCCTTCTTTGGGGCACCTGGATGTCCTGTCATATTTCGTAAATGTTTAAGAAAAAATACAAAATGATTTTTGTCTTTAGAAAGCACTTTCTCTTCCCTGACCCCATTATGTCTAAGTGCTAACCCCCCATTAAACAGTTCAAGCAGGAAACCAGCAAGTCAAAAACATAAAAGCCAAATTAAACCGAGTAACCAAAGCCAAGTGTTTATACTTGAAAAATGCTAACGTGCTGAAAACACCACCTTTGAGAGACTTTCTAATTGTTCCCAATTTTCCACGAAGATGAACAGATATTGCCACGGCATGTAGGCATGTACACACCAGAGACACATAAGCTGTAGGCTTTTAATTTCCTAAAAATAAACAATGCAACTTAAAAGAAAGCTGCCCCAAAGTGCAAATGCCAGCAAATGCCAAACTTGTGGTACAGGAACCATGCGAGGGTGATTGCACTTGTTATGCTGGCCTGAAGAGAGTTAACAACTCATTCCTAAGAGACCAACTTCATTCCATTTTTTGGTCTCAGCTAATCTTTCCTTCAGCTGAATTTAAGTTCTTGTCTTTAGTTCATGCCCAAATTCCTGCCTACTGGGAAAAAAGGCCCCCATGGCCTCTGAGACTCAGTAGACGCTATCAGAGCAGGCTCTCCTAGGACTCAAAGAGGCCTGCGTAGCCCTGCAGGGAGAGGAGGAGAGGCAAAGCATGGATGAACCAAGCCCTGCAACCACTGTGCTATGCTTCGGTGGGGGAGGAGAAGGCAGATTTTTGCAGCAGGAGCAGGAACAGCCTTGCCCACCTCTCAGACACAGCCACAGCAGCCGGCTTTGTGTGCGGAGGTGCCAGCAGCTTTACTGGTTACCAAGTTTACCTTTTTACTGTTTACCTTGCCCATAATGTACTAATTTATCAGTACATTTCCTTGCCATGTCCTCTGGTATATTCAGCTCATATTTTTGTATTTCTGTATTAAAAACATTTGACTTATTATCTCCTTTAAGACTGTGATCTTTCAGATGGGGCTTCTGCTGCTCCTTAAAGGATTATTTGTCTCACCAACCACTTGTTCCTCAGTCTTTTCTCCCCTGTGTCTGGCTATTGATCTGCCCTGCCCAAGCCAGGACCAGCCCTGCATTTTGCATTGGACAGGCAATCTTCTTTTGTCCCCCAACAGCCCAATCATTGCTCCACTACAGGATCACCCTTTGCTAGGTCAAAGCCATTGCCACACAGACTTTTTCAGATTCTCATCTCAAGATCATTCTCTGCACAGGTCTTTCACATTTACCATCACAGATTTGTTTTCCCTACTCCCAGCCAGCTTTTTATCTCCGATTTTCAGCCCAATAGTTCTTGGTCTGTGTCCAGCTCCACTGCTTTCTGACTTCTAGCATCACCTCTGCGCATTGCCATTACATTCTCTACGTTATTTTCATTAATTTCTAAAATATTCAGTATTGCCACTCTAAAACCAATACATTTCTGCTAAGCCTGACAAGTATTTATCTATCAAACAGAAAAATATTCTTAGAAATAAAAAACACTGTAATACTAAGAAATCTATTTTTACTTTCTGGGCATGATCCTAGGTTCACTGTTAAAAACAGAAATGTTCCCAATTGACATTAGATCAGATATGATAACACAGGTTTAGCTTGTTTATTTGAAACATGTTTTTTAGGAACAGAATATTCTCTCATGCTTTGTTCATGCCTGCTGCTGTAAAAGCAAGTGAGTGAGTAAAAAGCACATTCTGGCCCTAGATCATAAGCTAAAAACACACATGCGGAGAAGAATTCCTGCAAAGACAAAGGCTATCTTTTAATAACATCTTTATTTGTATCAATTTATGGAAGCATTCTACTGAGTTATTTCTCTTGGGTGAGGATTTTGCAGTTAGGGCACAGGTTTTTAATTGCCTGCTATCAAGTTAGTAAGCCAGTTCATACAGAGTGCACTTCACCTCTGCAGTAAAGATTTTCTCAAATTTCTTGTCCAAAGTCAACACCTTCTGTATCTATATAACCTCCACCAAAGGTGCTTCGATGTTTACTACAAGGAATGAGCTTTCATTCTGTGTAGTTTTTATTATTTTCCAAATTGCAACAACTAATGCATAGAAGAATTGTCTTAATCTTTCTCATTTTGAGCTGTTCTTCCAGAATGGCTCATGTTTTTACCAAAATTTCCATTTTTTTTAAATTTAATTGCAATTAAAAACCAAACCATGCTGTTTAGCTGAAGAAGCCTTGGCTTCTAGTGAGAAAGCCACTGACTGCAAGAAAACAGCAAGACCTAACGCAGAAACATTGCAAGCCTCTGGGCAAAGAGCCACAGCTTCTTGACTGTCACTGCCAGAGAACTGCCTGAAATAACAAGGGCAGCCCACAGTGTGAGGGTGCTGGGAGCCCTTGTAGACACCTGGAGACCGGAGCTAGTGTCAGTGAGGGGCTGCGGAGAGCCAGGAAGAATTAAGAAAGATAAAAAGCCTCAAGTCTGAAGGTAAGCCTGAGGTAGGTTCGAGAAACAATCAATGGACAAAGCATGTGCTGATAATACACAATCTGCCCTGCGTGTGCTTTGGAGCACTGGACCAAATCACCTGTTATAAAGAAATTAAGGTGTTCCTGGAGGTTTCAAAACCTAATAAATGCTGGAGCCATGGTGAACAATAGCAGCATTGCCACAGCCCACAGCTTTGTGGCCCTCCAAGTGACAGGTGCATTCTGCATCTTAACAGCAGGATTTAGAGCCAATTCCCAGGTTACTCATTTCTGCCCTAAATCCAATACTGCAAACTGCAGCTTATTTAATGTGAGGCAGCACTGTCATTCCTGCACAAAAAGCCTTGTCACCTTTTCATTCCTTGCACAGGCAGTCCCATTTTTATTCTGCTTATTTCGATGTGGAATGTATCATCTGTAAGATCAATAGTTCAGATGTACTGTTATTTTACTCGTTTAAAATTTTGTAGCAAAGAGGGATCATAATAATAAGAAAATCCACGTTTTACAGGAAAGGTCAGCATGTACTTACATAATTAGAGGCAAGATCAGGATGCAGATAATCAATTCCTGCAATAAGATAATGACAGATTACAAACCAAAGGTTAACAGTTTCCAAAAAATATTTTCTAATGATCACATAACAAAACAAGAGTCCTTTGCAACCACAGGAAAACAATCAAGGCAAATAATGCAATTGACTGAAGTGCGATTCCAGTTTTTACATGTTGACTTAAAAATTGCAGCATCATTTCTGATGCAGTCCCAGCTAGGAGTTCTAAATCATTTATGTCAAAATCCAGGTGCCAGTTGAGAAGGGGTGCTCAGTGACAAAATTTATTGGCCTGTTTTGTAAACTAGATCATATTTGTTTAGTAAGACTAGTTTAAATAACAATTTATCTTTATACAAAGTGCTGTGGGTGTCAAAGCATACCAAAACTATGAACGTCAGCAAGCACTGGATCAGTACAGAATATAAAAAAGGAGTAATTTAAACACTGAAAATGATAAACTAAGTAGACAGAAAATTACCTAAACTAGACCTGGGGAGATCACTCAGGCAAACGTTTGACTATGTGAATGACAGGAAACATGTTGGATTAGACTGTTTTAGCAAATATCTGGACATAGGTTGCAGTCTGAGGTGTTGGCCTCATGAGGTGCAGTATCATGACACTTAAAAATTTAGATTGTGAGCATTCATACACATGGTTTAAAAAAGCTGACAAACCAGAAATTCAAAACAAGTCAAATATTCACTAAGAGCTCGTGGACTTATCTGATTCGGACCTAGCACTACAAGCACTGAAAAACTCTTCCAGAAGGAACTCTTAAGTCCCCTGGATCTCTAAGCAAATCAGAGAAGAAAACAAAAATACCATACCCAAAGCTATCAAGAGCACGCACACAAATAGAAACCCTGATATTTTACACTGCATGAATTTAAATGGTGGCTCTGCACTTTGGTGGTATGCTAACGCCTGTAACAAGGCAGTGGTGCGGAATATGCTCATGCTACTGCATTAAATCTTTCCAAAGATGGCAAATATACATATCCCCGTGGATGGAATAACAGAAGCAGCAGATCTACGCTCACATGGGATAAGCTGACCTATTACATATCCAGTTAAAATGTACAAAGAAAAGGCCACTAATCTCATGTTACATTTTGAACATTAGTGCTTCCAACCAACACGTTATTACATGGTCAATTTTATCTGCAAAGAGAATGGCATGTTATTGCTATTGTTCTGATGAAAAAATTACCTCCCGTTATGTAGGGTCCTTAGCATTAGATTTGCAAGAAGGGACCCTTGTACCTGTGGAAAGCCTTGTTGATCTAAATGGGGGATGGGCAACAGAAGTCTCAACAAAGAAACATTTTATTCAGGTGCTCTCTTCCAGATTCACTGAAAGAGAATACAAGACAAAATACTCCCTTCTCTAAAAGCTATATCTGATGGGCTAACACCTCTCAATAGCTTTATTTGACCTGAAGCTTAATTAGTTTGTTGTGATTCCCATTATAGTCATGCCTAGCCATTCTGAAAGCAAAGTCCCGCTTCTGTGGGATCAGTAAAAATGTGATTTCTCATGACATCAATATAACAGTGTGTGAATCTACTTTTGTACTTCCCCAAGAGCCCTGTCTTAAGAGTGAGCAGATGAGGAACAGAAATGAATGAGGACACACCTCAGCTGACCCTAGAAAACATACGTGGATCCAGCCTTTTTATTTATTTTTAATGTTGTTCAGCCACCATAAAAATAAAATTTTCAAAATTTAGCCCAGAGAGAACTGATGAACGACTACACAGAATTCCTGTACGTCAGCAAGGAATCCATGAGTAAAGCAGCTGTGACTTCAACTGTATCTTTTATCTTCATCTTCCCTGAACTTAGCCTCAAATTAGTAATGTATTTAATATGCAGGTCTTTATTGACATTCAGCATGAAAGTGTTTAATTATTTCAGCTGTCAAGTATGACTTTGAGAATAATGTAACCCAGAAAATGTTTTCTTAAGTACTTTTTGCAGGGCAATTATGTCCTCCAGTCAGTGCCTACAGAAGTCAAGGGGAGTCTTTCCTTTGGCTTAATGATTGTTATAGTGTGCCCTGGAAGACCTCTGTTTGGTAACAGCAAACTGCTTTTAGTGCTTTGGATATCCATGCCTCTGTATCCCTATTGAAGACTTTGTAACATATTTTCCCTGAAGGTTGGAAGTCTCAGCACTATAAGCAATCCATTATTACTTTTTAATCTTTTTTTGACTTTGATTGCATGGGAAAAGCTACTTTAAAATATTAAATTAGCATGCAGTCTTCACTTACCGTCATCCATAATTCCTATGGTAACTCCTTTCCCTGTGTATCCGAGCTCCCATGCTTCAGCTACATTAAGGTCAAGTCCAGGAGTCCCATCTGCTTGACCAGTGTTAATCTAATACATCAGTGAAACAGAAGAATATTTTTTTTACTTGATATACACACTACGACAGCCATTGATTTTTTCATTATACCTTTGCATGTATCTTTGGTATGCAAAATATGTCCAGTTTGCTTTGGGGTACACAGCTATATGTAATCATATCTACTGCAATAAAGCAGGGATTTAAAAAAAAAAAAAAAGGTGGTAATAGTAAATTCACTTCTTTGTGGCTTATAAGATTTGGTTAAACCCTGAATCTGTTCAACCCAAAGGAGGATTTTTCTACTCAAGTATGTCAGGGCAGTGGGTCAAGCTAGCAAAAGTTACTACAGTAGTTTTACAGAGGACTTTTTAATGAGCAGGTAATGCTTTTTTTCTTGAAAGCGGGGAGCTACTGAAAGTCATGACCAGTGGGTTTAGTGTCAGAAATGACTTCTTTGGTAAACTAATTAGGCCTGCTTTGAGCAGGAAGGTTCAGCAGATGAACTTCAAGGGTCCTGTCCAATATTGTACGTGAATATGATTGTACGTCGGGGGAAAGGGCAATCCCCTCTGTCTTCAGGCACTAGTCATGTTTACCAGTCTCATTCACAAATTTCTCAAGTTCCATGGTAAACATAATATGGATGCTGCTCTTCCAAACGCAAAACTTCAACTTTGTGTCAGACACATTGTATCAAAGTGCATTTTAGTGCACTTTATAACCTAAAACCTACATGCATAGCTTGATAAAAAATATGGTTATTTTTATCACCGCAACATTTTGATTGACTGAAGTACCACAAAGAAGTGAATTAATTCACACTTTAGTTTATTATTCAGTCAAGGATGAAGTCCCATCCATGCTAACAATGCCTTCATTCATCTGGCAACTCTCATCTTAGAAAAAATTAACAGACATATTTGATGGATTCATAAAACATAGGACATGCATTAAAAGGAAAGAGAACAAGAAACACTTTTCATTAGCAAAAAGAGACATCTTAAGTGAACAAGATGGTATTACATTTACAAAGTATTTTACCGTAAATAGGTTGCAATGTCAAAACACCAAAGTTACTTTATCACATTTTTAAGAGGAAAAATATCTTTCTTAGCTAATTTTATGTAAAAAAATATTTTTTAAGTCTAAAAACTTCTCCTTGTAAAATGGGACACATTAAAAATGCAACAACTTAGTAAAACATTAATTTATTTTGACATTGGCCTAAAGCCCAAATTCATCACTTTTCAGATGCTCTGCTTTTGACAGAAGAAAATCAATTAAACAGTATTCAAATTTCTACAAGAAAAGTAAAACCTCAACTTTTTCTAGTTAGTACACTAGAACTTTTTGTTATAATTCTGTAACAATGCTTTACCTGGCAACAGCTCAAAGACATGATTCATATGCAGTTTTAGGGGTCACATCAGCACACCAGGAATGCCCACAGGACACCAATACAGTCCTCTTTCAAGCCTTCTAAGGATCTTTCCATTGACTGAAATGAAATTTAGCTCTTGAAGTTTGCTGGGTCTTCCCAGCATAAAAGAGGTACAGTTAAAAACAACAGGCCAGTGTCTTGGATCCATTCCCAAGTTCTTGTGAGAGAATTGGAAAGAACACTTGCAAGACATTGCAATGGCATGGAAAAAGTTGAACGCCAATTATTTAGTTAGGATTACTGTGATTTTCTTTCAAACTTACCAGATACCATTGCTTTGTAAATAAAGGATCATTCATGTTGATGTCAATGTCATTGATATCTCTATATCCTCTCTTTCTTCTGCTGAAGCCTTCTTGTTGCACGGCTTTCTTTACCTGGAAGGGTTAATTTTTACAACGTTAGCTCAATGTTCTTAACTACAAAGATTTTTTTAGCATTGTTTTCAGGAGAGAGAAGGCTTATGAAATCACATTATTTGTGTGTGTGTTATTTGTTCAAACCTGTGGCTGATTTCAGTTGAAATTTGCAAAGAGGCAGAGAGCTCAAGGGCTAATACAATTCTTGGGAAGAAGATGGCTATGTAGAGGAGAGACACCCAGAAGTGTCCTACCTGGAGGAAAGCTAAAGATTGATCGCATTTTAGATACCCGAGAATCTGCACAAGAAATAGTCCCTATTCAGACATCATTAGTGTCACGGATCTTCTTGCCATGCTTTACTTTCTCAGAGCCATCAGAATCAAAACCACTGCCATTATTTGATGACAAAATTATTTAACTAATTCCCGACATGACTGTTCCAAGCTGCAGGCAATTGATAAAATGAGGATGCATGTCTGGGCCATGATGTCTTTTACTTTTTCAGATTTTAATCCACGTATTTTCAGAGTATGACTTTTTTAGAATATACCTCTTTTGCCTTTCCTGCAAAAGAGATTTGTTGGGAGAAAAGTACCTGGGGCTGTGTGTTCCCATTGTACTTCTGAGGTTCTCAAAAACACATCTTACCGAGCCATTCACTTTCAGGGATTATCTTTGCAATAAATAAGTGATAAATAAATACATTGGCAAGAAAAACTAAATGAGAAAATGCCACTAAGTGGACAAGACTGGTCAAAGTGTAAGACATGAGAATACTGGTTATGAAACACAAGCAGACACAGTTTTTTAGAGATATTTTTTATGAAATGCAAATTCACGTGTAAACATAACTAAGCACTATAGAAAACAAGAAAACTTACACAAATACCTTTGGAGGCAGAAACTACAAATGTCAGACCATAATCATCTTATTTGTACCCACGTAAAAGGACTCTCCAAAAGGACACCACTAATCGGTTGTAATTGTTCCAATATCTGTTAACACACCTTGCAGACATGCTCTCAAGTCTGGCATACTCTGCTTGGCCTAACACCTAGAACCAAGACAGCATGATAATCCCAGCATCTTGTTAAAAAATCAGCAGCAGCATCATAAAAAAATCCATCCCTCTTGATCAAACAGAAAAGCTGAAAATCATTAATTGGGAACATCTTGAGAAGCAGAAAGAAGGCAGCAAACAAAAATTAACATTTCCTTAGGCATTTAGCTTAAAAAAAATGAAAAAAGCAACAACAACAACAAAAAAAACACAGTTATTAAAGAAATCTCCTAACTTATGAAGCCATTTCTACATGTGTGGCTTTGGCATTTCTGATTAAGAAGATGTATACAGGAGTTACCCTGCTGTGTCACAGTAACTCACGTAGCGTCAAAATCAGCAGAGGAGAAATTCATCCAAAGGCTAAATGAGCCCTTAGATCAGTTGATTCATTCTTAGAGGTGTCCTTCTATCTCCGTTAATTAAAGCGGGAGCCTCAAAAGACAGCGCTCAGTGAGGTGCCTAAGGCTGAGACGAAACTGGGATCTAACTGATTGGAGCTAAAAGCTGTTTTCCTCGCAGCTACATTGCTTCATTATAACCCTGAAAGCCTAATACCAATGCACAGGGAGCAGGCTGAGGCACCGTGTACCTGACCCACTCTGACAGAGGCTACTGGAAATCACTGATCTGCCCTAAAAGGCTGTATCAATGTTTCTAAAAGTCTACTTGTGTGAATTCCAACTCCTTAGCTAAAGGTACAAAATGATAAAATACTAAATTGATAGCTTTCATTTCTATGTGTTTCCATTACTTGTTCACATTCACTAAAAGCAGAGAAGACTGAAAAGAAAAACTAAAACAAAATAAGCTGAAAAGAGGACAGTGATTAAGCAGGAACCACATGAGGTGTACTTAGTGGTGCCAGGTATCTGTATAAAGAAAGGTATAAGCACACTGTTTGATACCTCTAAGATAAGGCTCAGTGATGCCATGGAGACAACAGAGCAATCACCTGTCATTATGCCTTCCTCCGTTACCACCCCTGCCTCTGTGCTTGCAATTGCAAACCCCGAGCTGTCACCACATCAAATAATTACGAACAGAAGCCAACCCTCACTTAGAGGGATGCCAGAGAAAAAGATTTCATGCGTTTGTGCTCCCACGCAAGCTTGCTGGCTCTGCAGGACCTGCTGCATTAAGGCACTGAATTAGGATGTAGCACAAAAGGAATTCTTCTAATTAAAAAGCAAGGCTTTGGAGCCATGGCTTTTCTTTAAGACAAGCTGGAGGAAGTGGGGAGCAATTTGCAGAAATAGCACAGGCTGGTTTCACTCTTCAGGATCATCTCATTTGTCAGATTTGTTACATCATTACAATAAAATATGATTTGTTTCTTGTATTATATTACATTATATTATATTATAATTCTCTGAGACAAGGAAATATATATGAAAAGGAGGTATAACCTTCTCTGAACTAAAACCCCTCTACAGACTGTTTTCTGAATATTTTACATGGAGCTACGGTGTACAGGATATTACCATCTAAGGAGTAACAGTCTCAGAAAGCCTGAGGCCTCTTACACTACAGAAAGGTTTTTCCACCTAAGTTCAGTAAAGGTGGTAACTCACACAATTGCATCCAGGAAAGATCAGGCTTTCCTGTCACGAAATGGGTTGAAAGCCTTGGGTAAAGTCCTGGTACCTTCCCATTCTCCAGAGCTACAGACTGCCTCATCAGTCGCCTTGTGTAAGGATCTTACCCTGCATGAGAAGCAAGAACTTGCCTGATGAAAATGTGGTCCCAAGATCTGGTAACATCCATACATTCCAGAAAAAATCCCCAATCAAGCAAAGTTATCCTGGCAAAAGATGACACAATTCCAGTGATTTCAGTGGAGAACTGCCCGTTTAGCAGATAGCTGATTTGAGTGAATCCTAGTCCTCTTGCCAACAGGGTATCTCGATTAGAAAAATAGCGTTTTTCCTCAGCTGAAAACTTGTGCTTTCATCCCTAGCCTAGAGAGACTAGGTCTAGAGAGGGACCACATCTGATTTTGCTTCTCTCTTAAAGGTTTCTTCCTAAAGAAGAGCAGTCCTTCCTGTGTTATCAGAAACATAAATGCATCAAATATCATGATGCAGGTCGTATGTTTTAACAATACATAAAAGAGAGAGCTTAGGATCACATCTTTGCATGTGGAATGGTGGAAAACCATTGAAGAACATTCTGATAACAGCCAAAATCCCGTGTACTTCTGTCATGATCAGACCTGGAATCCAGCCCTCAGTTGGATCCACAATGCACCCCCGTGTCATCTTTCAAATACTTATTTCTCTAACTGAAACAGGAAAATCAGTGTTTGTAAGATGGACTTTTGATAATAGCATCTCTAAAGGATTTGAGCCTGTGAAACATGATGCTTATTAGAAATTAGTGAAGGAACAAGATTTCCTTACAAAACTAGCCTGGTTTTTACTGTCTCAAATTTAGGCTTATTTGTCAGCAATAGCAGCTTGTGTTTATTTCATTCCTAATTCATTTATTCCTTCTTCATTATGATACAACCTTAAGTAGTGATCAAAATCTGAGCATATATTTTATTGGCACGTGACTAAATCATGCAGAAGTTACTAGATGTGTCATTATCAGAACGAAGGCCATTGATCAAGGAAGGTAGTCCATGGATGATACGACACTTACAAGGAAGAAAGGTTCAAGTATTGATTTTTAATATACTTGTACTTATGCATGGTGCATAAAGTCACTTGGATGATAATAAACCAGCAGGATACTGATGCAGAACAAATTAACAAAATAATCAATTGACTGCAATACTGCACTGGGAGGGCCAGAAACCACAGCACTCTAACTGTGCTCCATGCTCCTGTGAATGCCAAGACAATCAGCTCCTCATTTTGAAGGAACAGGGTTAATTGTATTGGTGAGCTCCTGCAGTTAAATGACTCTGTTATACTGAGCATAAATGACAGATTTACTAAATTATACCAGTGGGTATAAAAAAAAGTGGAACAGTGCACTCAGCCCCCAACCTCAAGAATCAAGAACTTCGGAACAGGAGAATTCAGGGCAAATGCCAGAGGAAAAAGACAGTCCCAGTGATGACATGCAGTAGGCACGGCTTGCACGGCTGTTTTAAAAAAACATAGCAGTGAGATGATCAAGGATGACCAGAGGATATGGTGGATCTTTTTTCTTTAAAGGCTCAGGGTCAACACAGGTGTGCTCCTGAAGATGAAGGATGAAGCTGAAAACCAACTGCCTGTATTTTTAAAGAAGTTAGGCTTAGGCCCTATCAATTGTGCAGAGGAGCAGTCTTCCATGAATGAAGGTGGCTCAGAACAGCGTGTCCAGATACCTTAAGGCATCATCCAACAAGCCTCCTCCAGCTAGCGGAAAGCTGTCCTGACTGTTGCTACCAAAGAAACATGGTGACAACAGAAGATGGAGGCAGAAAAATTCAAGTGAGCCTGAATGATCTAAAGACACCTAGCTGTCTTTAAAAAGGAATGAGAATGGGATATCAAGCACCTACAGCAGCTTGTCTGGGTCTTGGCCACACATGACATCCCCTCTCTCTGATTTCAAACCCCATACAGAGTTAATGTGTGCTTAATTTTCACCTCTGATTTCTAAGTAAACACAGATGAAAACATTTAATTTTACTGTCAACTCCATCCATGTAAAATAAGAGAGAGATGTCTGTTAGAGAAATATTGATCCCATTCACAGAATACATGCTCATCACCTGTACTGTCCAACAGATGCTTGCTGGTTGGTTGGAAGCTCTGAAGACGTCAAAGAGTACCCATCTCATATGCTTCCATGTTTTTCCTAAAGACTCAAACTAGTGAAGATTTGTGAGACTGACCACTACAAAATAAAAAGAATAACGCTGACCATCCTCACTAGGGAAAAAAATGTACAGACCTACTTGAACTGTACCTATAGTCAGATGAACCGAACAAAACCAAATGACTTTTAAATGCCAGTGTGGGTGTCCCTGGGAATGGATGTGGCCAAGTATCGCTCCCAGATTATGGTGCATTACCCATTCTCAGTCAGCTAGACTTTCAAGGACTTGGCTCCCTGACAAATAGAGACAAATCTCGAAAGCAGAGCGCCTGTTGCCTACTCTTACCAAATGCATTTCATTTTTAGACCTCATGGTTGATTCTCCAGTGAGCAATGGGAAGCTGAGCTCTCTGCCATACAGTCGCAGGAGCTGTTTGTGGCTGAAGACACCCCAGGGGAGGGTCCAGGGAGCGATACCAGGGCTCCCAGGCAGAGCCAGGATCTCAGCAGCTCTCGGTTTAGAAAACTGAGACTTGTTCTTCAAAGTACACATTGTCCCTGGTAACAAAAATGCCAGCAAATTATAAAGAGAAAAGTGCAGAGCACCAACACTAAAGGATTCCAGCTGCCATTTTCAGATTGATATGTATTCTTGCGCATGGCTTTCTGATCAAAAAACCTGTCAAATGCTAAAACTAGATATTTGAAAATAAATCTTCAGAAATCTTTCCCCACCTGCTGCATCCTCACAGAAACGGAAGTGTGCTCTAGCCTTCTAAAGATCTGCCTCCCGCTCGTGAAAAACAAAAAAGCAAAACAAAACAAAAAATATTTTTTTCTCCCAGTAATACCAGAAGGGACTGGTTTCCAGGTGTAGCTAGCTAATGTAGCCATTAACCGATAACGTGGGGTGGTAAGGCTGTGAGACTTCATCTGGCCATGGTGCTGCAGAAAATTGATGCTTTTTGTCTTGACATTGTTGGATTCATTCTCTTGATTTTAAACCTTCGGAGCCTGTTTTGAGGCACAGAGAGAATAAGCAGAGATGTCAGGGAGCTTGAGAGTGTCACTAATCACCCAGTATTTACTAATTAAATGAAAACCTCTCCTCTCAAGCAAGCTAATAATTTTCAAAGATTCTCACGAGTCTCTCATAGCAATGAGTACGTAGCAATGGGTCCCTGTCGGTAACCGGAGGTGTCTCTGGTGCATAAAAGAGTCTCCAAGTGCCTTCTCTACCTACAATCATTAGTCCCTGGGGAGTTTTGTGTATATGGATTCTTTCCCCTGGCTATCCTGCCCCTCCTTGGTAGGTGCAATCAGAACAGCTACACCAAAGATGTAGCAGCTGTTGAAGTACAAGGCCTTTGAAACAGAGTATTTAGCAACACAACCATACCTGTGATTTCTAAACAAAAGAAACAGGAATAAAATTGGTTTTGACATCCAAGATTTCATGAAAGTTAATAATGCATTTCTTTCCATTAAAATACTGTATTATTTTTTGTTTTATACATTAAAAACGGGTATTTTCATAATGACTAGCATAGACAGCATGAGAATTGCTCTGATTTCTAGATTAAGTCATGTTCACTATAAAATGTGTCCATCTTTCAATGTTCTTAGCCATTCTTCTTCCACCTTGCTGCCCATTTTTTATTTTGTTACTAGCTAAAACAGTGTCATCACATATCAAGGACCTGCTGCTTTTTTGGTTTATTAATCTCAGATGTTCTGCAACAGTCCAAGAGTTTTCCACTTTCTCTAACCAGCCCCATTTGACTGCTCAAATGCTTCTGAGTTTATGTAGATCATCAGCAGATACCAAAACTTCTGGACACTGAGGCTGTTTCCAGTCATCACTCTTGGGATGTCTTCTAAGTTTTTCCTGGCTCCAGCTTGTGCTTATTGAACTTTCTTCTCCACTCTCTGGACACGTCACTGCAAAAACGTCATGCTCCCAGTAGCACAAAACAAGGGTTAAACACTACCGCTGTTAAACTCTCCAAAGAATGACCATTTCTCACTGCCTCACATAGCAAAACTTGGCATACTTGGGGCTGCTCACTAACTTCTCTGCAAATATTGCTGAAAATTATAACAACAGAGGAACATCCATTTAGGAAAGTACCACAGAAGTTCAGCATCAATCAGACAACACTAAGACATTCAAGTAAACAGCATCAACTCAAGGGGTCCACTCAGGCAATCAACCTTTCTTGATGGAAACACAATTTAAAGAACTCACGTATCAACCAAGTTCATATTAAAATAAAAAAAATAATACATAAATTCCAGAATCAACTTGCTTCTGCCTTTCTTTGTGACCTTTCATTTTCCCGATGTTAGTTCAGTGCTTGGTAAATAAGGAGCTTTCAAAAATAAAAGAAGGGAAAAAGAAATCAATATTTTTGTCCATTTAGCAGGCCTCTCACAGTTCAGTGACATTCAGGAAGCAGTGAGTAAAGAGACAAGGGATCAATGTGTAAGAGGAGGCTGCAGATCATATTCAACCTGCTCTGCTAAGCAATCAATAGTGCTCCTCCAGCTTCTACTTTGAAATGCAAGTGAATTGTTTAGACTGCAATGTAAAATGAATGCTGAGTATAGATGGTCTGCAAAGGAAAATGCCAATTTGGTAAAACTGAAATTTTCGTAGGGTCATGCCCTCTTTGACAAAGTTGGTTTTTTTTCTTTTTTTTTTCTCAAAATAGAATTTATTGAGGGGAAAGAGTAAAACAGAGAAAAAGCCCTGGCTATCTTGATATCCACTGCACAGCCTCAAGAGCAAGCAAACTCTGATTCACATGGCTGCTGTCTCCTCAATCTGGCATGAGGGTCATAGCAGGAACGGTACTATTGCAGGTGTTGGCTATTCTAGGAACACTGTTCTTATTTCCATTTTTTTCAGTGCTTAAAAAAGCCAAAATGAGAGCAGGAGCATTTCTGAAATCTTAAGGTGTTTCCAAAGGAATAAAAAACTGTTTGTTATCCTACCTGGAGAAGCTGACATTACACTTCATGGTATATAATGACAGAAAAGTCAGAGTAATTTATATCTCAAGCAACGTCTCTTTGCAAGACAGCTACCTCAGTTATAAAATCAAAGATCGCTGTGAGAATGAAATTCCCCAGAGATGGGATGCAACTGCTTGCATTAGTCTCACCAGTGGGTCACGCTGCAAACCACAGGGACATTTTATCAGCAGCATGCGGGCAACTTTGCTGGCTCAGCAGTTACAGCAGGCCACGCAAATCAATCAGAACAACCACATCTCCGTGCAGGTGGAAACAACAGCATGCCTGGTGACAGGAAAAAAAAACTGGGCCCCATGCATGTAGGGCACTCTATTTACTGCACACCCTCCCTTCTTAGCTGCAAAATCAGTTGCTGCAAATAAAAGCTCTCCCTTCTCTTACATCCCTTAGCCAGTTCCTACAAATAAACGTTTTTTAAAACATCATGCTTGAAAAAACCCACCTTATTCTTTCTCCTCAACAGTAAAAATCTTTTCAGGGACTTATTTTCTTTTATAACTAAGGCCACCATCAGTCTTTCAGCTGATACAGCAACCTCAAAGTAGGTCTAAGTTGTATTTGCACTCTCTCTATGGTGTAAAAAGGTTTTAGTTTAAAAGGCCCAGTTCATCTTTAAGATTGCAGACCATTTGGCACTGAGAATGGCTTTTGGATATATTTATGCAGTACAAAGACGAGTGATGCTCACATGATGCTGAATCTTCTAATTTAATAATTTCCTCTTTGTTGTCATTCATAACTTCGGTCTGTTTTTTAAAACCCTGGGCACCTCTCCAGCAAAGGACTTTCTTCCTGCTCCACAACAGCACACTGGTCCTACAAGGAGAGAAGTACTACACAGCCCACCTTTATATCACCTCCATTTACAGATCCTGTTAGTATGGTTGCTGCTCCCACACAAGCAATGAATATGCTGATACATCCCAAGAGAACCAAAGTGCTCATAGGCTAAAGATTCTCCTAATTCTGTTGATTTTAAGATAATTTATTTCATGAAACAAATCTCCAGTTAAGTGGGGATTGCAGGAAAACACCACTTGGAGAAAATCTGTTCAGTTTAGTCCATATGGGAAGACTCAACAGTTAAAATTATTCTCTTCACTCAAGTGTATCCTTGACCCACCCTGAGGCAGAAGAGACTTCTTGCAAATGTGTGAGTATTTGTGGTAATGCCCAAACTCATTTCCAGTCTTAAAGCATCATCTGTTGCAGCTTTACCTCTAATGTCATGCATTTTCTTTCTAAAGATGCCAATTTGCGTTACAGACGCAAAGTTTAAGTGTGCTCCATATGGACGGCCTAAAAGAGCCTTTCAATATGCCTGTGTAGGTACATATCGCTCCTTAGGGAAACCAAGTCAGCAGGGAACAAGACCTTAAAACAAGTCTACAGCACGTACTGGAAACAGCCCCCCTTATCTCCAACCTGATACCTCGATTTGCACTTAAAAGCTAGCTTCTGACCTGTGTCATAACTCAGTATTTCCACTTCATTCTCCACAGCCTCCTTCCCACTCAAATTTCATCTAACAGCTCATCACTCGCCTTGAAACATCTGCTTGGAAAAACACAATACACGTTTCTGTCACGGAATTACTGGCATGGATTATCCCCTTCCCACGTCAGCAGTAAATATGCCATATTGTCACACTTGTTGAAGAATTACATGTTGCCCTGTCCTTTATGTGAGGATCTATTTTGCTTTCCATGGGTACAGCTTTTCTAAACAGCTTCTGATTAAGGGGAAAAAAAAACAAAAAACAACACAACATTTTGGTATAGCTGCCCCCCAGGCTCAATGTCAGTATTCAGTTGTGGTAACAGTGCTGGGAGCTGTTTGGGGTTCCTCTCTCATGCAGCGGGGCTTAGAGTAAAAGTCAACTTCAGCTTCCTCTGATGTTTCTCGCCATTCCGAGCAGATGGGTCCTGTTGGATCCAGTGGCAATGAAAAATCATCATACGAAAGCATTGCCAGAATCTCAGCCGAAGAGCAGCTTCCCAGATTAAACACTGTATCGTGGCATTAGGAGGGAGGGGAGGCGAGCTTATGTCAATGCCATTGTCCTATATACGGTCAAAAACCAAGCCCAAATCAATTTGACTGAAATTCATTTCAGAAAGTTTGAATTAGAAGTTGGTTAAAACTAGCTGTGATTCCTCAAACTCATGAGGTGACCATGAAGAAAAGTTGGCTCCATCCTACAGAACACAGGTGTTCCCAATCCTGAGTTCAGAAAGGGCACAAATGCCTTTTGATTTCATTTTCCTGGCTGCAATCCCCAGAGTGTCCTGAAGAATACAATCCCATGCTTTTATACCCTTCTCTGCATTGTCATTGTTCAAAACAATCCTCCTTTCCCTATCCCTTCTATTCTGTGAGCAAATGTTGCACTTTAAATCTGTGGAGAATACCACTCTAAGAGGCATCTGGTTTAGCTGCAGCAGAAGGCAGCACCTCTGTGTAGGCAGAGGAGGTTATCACAAACGGCCATGCTCTTTCAGCAGCTCCTGCAGTCTCTGCTCTGACTCAGGTCCCCGTTGCACCATGCCAGCAGGTTGCCAGCACTGCTCCTTGCCCAGCGCTGTCAACTCCTCCCCAGCCAGGTGGTGCTGACAGCTGCAGAAGGCCCACTTAGCTTTAATAAAAACCAAGCCTAATTTTACAAAGCTGCCCGCCTGCCTGGAGTGATATAGCAACAACTGTCAAAAGGTCAAAGCTTATTCTAATATTTCAAACCTGTAATACTTAAACTTCAAGGTTCACACAAGCGCTAGCGATATATTAGTGATCCTTTCTTGTCCGTTTGTAACGCCTTCCAAGCTCCATTGCTACCTCAATGGAGATGAAATACGCGATCACACAACACCGACCTTCCTGAAGTGCTGCCTGGTGGGAATTAGACGGGCTGCACAATGTCTTCTTTCAGGAAATTTCATAACTAGAAACCAGAGACAAAACAGAAGCCAATCTCATGACAGAGGGAAGCCACAATTACGCAGCTGCTCACATCCATGTATCTGCTCTTGCACCCAGCAGCAGCGTGGTTTTGTGTAGCACAGCTACCTTTTTATTCTATTACCATAAATACACCGGGCAGAAAAGACAAGGGAGCTTGCTCCCATGAATGCCTTTCCCAGCCCACTAGGAAGTAACTGGAATTTGTATCGATCGGGCTGTACGCCGTAAAGCTTGCAATTGCACTTTTTTAGCTCCTAGATTCAGAGGCTTATGGATCCCCATCACAAAGCACGCTAATAAAATCAGCAGAGGTTTATGTATTGCTGCTGCACAGCATCGGGTTAGCAGCGTATTGCTGCCAGTGACAGGCCATCTGCCACAAAGGATGCACCAAAACAGAAGGGCTTCCACAGACCAATTTCTGTACTGAGAGGAAAGGCAGGAAAAGCTGGGAAATAAGGGACTGGTTTGCAAAACAGTCCACGTCCTATGCATCTAGCTTTTACCCCAAACAGTTTTTAATTTGATACTTTCCAAGGAGTAACCTTGATGGTTGTCATGACACCCTGTATGTCAGAATCCTTTCTTTTAACCTTCAAATGCTTTCCTTTGATTTCCACCAGGGAGCTCGCAGAGAGCACAGCTGCAGAGCTCCCCGGTGCTTGGCACCACGGAGCAGGACCAAGGCAGGCAGCTCGCCACCGGGTTTCTCCCACCTCACCCCAGGACCTGGCTGCCACAAACCGTCCTCAGGTTGCCGGAGAGACAGGGCAGGGGAAGTGTAGGCTGCATAGTCCCATTGGGTTATCTCGGCAAGCCCTTAGCAGAGAGGCTTTTTACATAACTGCCTGTCCCACTGGCTGCTGGTCAGGCTGCTTTCTAAAGCACATCTGCACAATTAAAATTATTTTCAAAAATCTTAGAAACAAAGGAGTTCTGCCTAGATTGCAACGTCTGCCTGGTTCCGATTTGTCACAGGTCCCTCTATTCAGCCATCACCTACAGCACACAAAAGTGGCCCCAGAAGACCACAAAACTCATTATTCATTGGAGTTGCATGTGCACGGCCATGGATTTTGGTGCCAGAACCTTCCCTTGTCCCCACTGGGTCATAGCACAGGCTGGTTTAAATGAAGTGCTAAAATCATCATCCTGCTACACATTCTTTAAACTGCTGCTGCTTTTTTTTTGGCCAGGAATGAGGGAGTATCTTTACAGTGAGGTTATTAGCATAAAATAATTAGACTTTGGAGTATATTTTCCTCCCAGAGCATGTACATAATTCGCATTAATATTTATAGGAACCTCTATCCACACTCATTGAAAGGAGGCTGTACCTCAAGGGAGTGAGAGTCTAAACCCTAAATATGTTTTTGCTTATCACTGAAGATTTCCATACACCCCTGTAAACTGCTATCCTCATTATCTACTACTTACTCTTCCTAGTTTATTTCCATTGAGACAAATTTTTAACAAATCACGGAAGAAAATCATTTGCTCGGGCCTCACACAGCAGGCAATCAAAAAATGATGCATGCAAATTCTACGGAAATTGCTCTTTGTGTCCAAACTTTGAGACCCAGTTCACATTATGGTTTCCATGGAATAAATGGAAAAGCTTCCTTGACGAAATTACATTCCTTTGGTAGGAAAAGCGATGACTCTCTGGTTAATGCTAGCAGTGCCTGCTGCATGCCCGTTTACGGGCTCTTCCTAGTTCCAAGTAGCCAGCATTAATCTGGGGTATGGCAAGCACTGAAGAAGTGGCTTGAGACTATCAGTGCTTCACAGAGTAATGGAAGGGAGATTTGGGGAAATAAACTCCTACAGCAGAAGGATCGTCTTTAGGATGGTTTGAACAGATACCTAGATGGGGATGTAAAATTTCATGTGTCTTGGACCGCTGCAGTCTAAAGTCTGAAACATTCAGTGCTAAACGACACAATCACAGATTTAGCAAGCTGTAGATGATGCAATGACATCAAAGAGAACGTCTCTTCTTCTGGGACCTTTCCTTTAGGAGAGAGGTGCCTACAAATGACCATAACAAAAGGGAAATGATGAACAGTGAAGTGCTGCCAAAGAAACAGTAGGATTACGTAAGGAATGGAACTGCCAAAGTCTTGGCTCAAAATGTCATTTTATGAGTCTGCAGGTAACAACAGCAGTTTGCAAAACAGGGAACAATGAAAAAATAGAAAACAAGGTCCCTGAAAAGGACTGAAAATTACAACCACTTCCATTTCATCAAGGGCCAGCCCAATTGAAGTTATTCCCTCATTTCACCTCACCCCATGCCACCCCAGACTGAAATGCAGCTTAGATCAGAGAAATGCCCTAGCTCAGAAACAATCGTTTTCTTTGCATGGTATTTTTTAAAATGCAGATTCCTTTCCCAACAACAGCTATTCGTCTGAGAAGAAAAGTGGCAATGGTCAGAAGAACAAATAGTGAGGACGGAGGAGGCAGGACTACCTAAACTCAGAACACCGCTGAGAAAAACATCGGGTGAAACCACCACGGTGGAACAACAGCGCACATTTATTAGCTTCTTGGCTGAGATTCAATTCTCCAGAAGTGCAAAGACCCAGGTTCCATCTCTTCTTGCCCAACAGTAAATACAGACTCACTCCATTTATTTCAGTGAAATTACTTCAGATTTTCACTGCTGCAAATTGAAGCAATGTCTGTATCTTGTGTTTAACACCATCCCCGCGAGGAGAAAAACTGTTAAAAGCCTCCCTCCAGTTGAACTCAAGCTCCGTCATGCTGGGCTGAACTCACGAGGACAAGATATTATTCTTCGCTTCAAGGGCCAATGTCTGTTTCCAAAGAAATAACCAAATTGGAACACAACCCACCGGTGAGGAAAAGATGCTGAAATACTGAGGGGGAAAGAGGGAGCAGGGGTGCTGAGAGAAGCAGCACACAGAGCCCGGTCAGTCAGTGTGTATTTCCAGACAGGTCCTCTTCAGCATGTCCCTCCTGGGGCTTGTGAGGGCTCACCACAAGTGTCTGTGCCCAGTTCCACAGAAATGCTGCAAAAATCCCGGTGCGATCCCCACTTGAGCCATGTGTTGTTGCTTCATGCGCTTCTTCTCCCTCCCATTTACGCCAGGTACCTTCTTCCACAGTTGCCTATAGGTGCTGAAAACTCTCCAGGGGAGTTTCTCTTCTCTGTGTTGCAACTCACCATGAAGGCAACTTTTAGACAGGCGGAAAGCACGAGCCCCTCATACCTTACACAAGCATGCAACGGAGGTCATGATTTGATCAGGGATGAAGGAAGCAGATGGTTATTTTGTTTGTGTTTCCCTAACATCTGTTATGTAAACAGAGTCCTGGAAAACTATTGTCTTGTCCAGTAAAATAAGTATCTGAGGTTCTTATGGAAAATATGTCTGAAAAGAAAAAACGCCCTTTCCTGTTTGTCAACCCTCACAACAAAAATATAAAGGCACAACTGGGATGAAATGTCTGCTATTTGTCCCCCTCTTAAGTCTCCTCTCAGTTTAACTTAGAACTTGATTAAAAAAAAAAAAAAATGAAGGAAATCATTCTTCACGTCTTTCATCCAAATCACTAGTCAAAGTAGGTAAACGGCTGCTGTTTTAATCAGAGAAAACACAGTAAAAGAGGTTTCAAATTACCTCCTAAAGGAGATGAAAACTATTTTTCATTTCATTGCACATCTACATCTAAGGGTAATGTGCTCAGTGGAGACAGAACCTCAGCTTGGAGGCAGTGCTAAAAAGACGCCTTGCCCTGGTGTTACACTGCTGCTGCTGGCAGCTGGGGCAGGAGAAGTGGAAGGAGCTAAATGCCAGCTTCCTACTTGCAGAGACCCAAGAGAGCTCCGAATTCCACGAGCAAACACTCTAATAAAACCTATGCAACACCTACACAACCCTAGTGCTGAGAAATCACTGATACATCTCTCTGACAAACCACCCCTTCCCCTGCTGAGCAACACGTTTCTGGGGAGCCTGAAGTAGCACAAAGACACCAAGCTCCCTGGCTTTCTGCTTCCATTGGAGAATACAAGGGCTCGAGGGCTGGATTTTCTCTTCTAGAAAATGCTGTAGCTATATATGTTAAATGGATAAATTGTAGCGTGTTCAGCCAAATAACTTGGGCTTAGTTTATATAAAAAAAGGAGTTACTTATTGAGCAGCAAAGAATGAAAATGTTATTTAGGTTACGGTCTCCTGAGCACAAAGACCCCTTACTCACATCCCTACTAGGCTGGAGGTGAACGTGCTTTCTCCATCTGCTGCTGCTACCCAGGACGGAGATGCGCAGTCCTGAGAAAAGCTGGAACGAGCCCTGGGGAAGCAGGGACAGGAGCGGAGGCAGGACCACTAGTGCCGCATCATACCCAGGGACAAATGCCTCCATGCAACTCTGTTATTATTTTACGCTTAGATAGCCTCTAGCACATTAATTTCCCTTGAGCCTCTAGATCGTGCATGTGGAAACACTAAATGACAACAGTAATTACAGTTTAAGGTTACTGTCCTTTGTCTAAGTCTTTCGGGCTTCAGAGGATCTACACTAATCTCTTGTTTTTTATTTTTTCCCCGCTGTTCTCATCTCAGTTTTCTTATTGCCCAGGTGCTGTAAAGACCACTGAATACCACAAATGGCTATAATCCAACCTTTTTTTTCTTTTTCCTTCCTTTGGAACAGCAGACTGCATCTGGAATCTACTCGTGCTTTTGTTCTGCTTTGCTATATGCTGTTTTGGAAACCTTAAAATCCTCTCTGTTTATTGCCAGCATTTGTAAAATGGGCATAATCCATATCTGAAGCATGTTTTGAAACCTGTAGTTAATGATTAGTTCATTATATACTGTAAAATACCACAAATTATTTCAGATGGACAGGCTGATCATTTCAGTGGGAGATCTCCAAGTACAAAATCACCAAACCAGTCCTTTTCTCAGTCGTCTATTTTGCAGGCAGATATAAAGTATTTGGAAAGATTTATTGGAAAGATTTAATTTACTTTCTGGTTTAGGCTGAATTATTCATTGTTTCAAGTCAGGCAGGTAATTCACCTTGCACACACTTCTTAAGAACAGTGCTAATAAGAAAAACACAATGGGTAGATTTTCCTGACAAACAACATTCTCAGGTAGACAGCTGTCTTTACTGAAAGATGTCCTTGCCTTGTGCAAAAACATTCAGTGTTCCACAGCTAATGGCACGACACAAGTAACTTCATTTCCACTCATGCTCCTAAAAGCAATGTCCGTCTTCATACCTTCTAATCCCAATCTGAAATTTGCATTTCTTTCATACACTCAGATTTTTGTCAAGCTTCCCCGACATGCAAAAGTGAAAACATTTCATAATTAAATTCCAAATTGCTCCAAGACCCGCATATACCACCACTGCAATTAAACAAAAAATATATATATTTTTTTTGCTATGGCAAGATGCTGCAGAAGAAGTTTCTTCCTTCGATGACGATGAGTTCCCCTTTTCTGTGAGCAGAAGATGGCTGCAGTTCTGGACAAAAAGCAGGTGCTTGTTTCAGAGGCTGTCCCGTACTACCTACTTGTCCTTGCATGAAATGCAGTTTTTACATCATTATGGAAAATGGAGTCAGACCTATGGATATCTGGAAATGGGATTTTCATTTTGATGGAAATACTGAAACTGAAGAAAATCATCAAGTGATCACAAAACAAAATCCTACAAAAGTTCCAACTGGAAATGTTGAAACAAACTTTTAACTAAATGAAGTAATTTAGTGCAATAAAATATTTTTGACTGATTCATTATTTTGAGTATGAAAATGTAGGCTACGTTCCTGTTACTTTGTGGCTGCATGATCAGAAATAAAGCCATTGAAATTTTCATTTTTTTTTTCTCCTGTAGGAAAATAATAGTAATTTTGGTTTGATTGCCCTATGGAAAATTTTTCTTAAGATTTTCTTATAACACGCCTTGCACAAGTGGGAAAAAGATCCTTGAGAATTATATGGTATGAATATGGTTATGTCAGGAAACAAGGGGAAAAATATTTAATATGCAGGTTTCCCTTCTTTTCAGAAAACAAGTAGTCCAGACAGAAATCCTCTTCCTATAGCAATCAAGGGAATCATTCCAAGAAAAGCTCATGAAATAAAAAAAGAAAAAAAGTTCCAAAAAGAAATAAAATGGATTCCAATGAACATTTTCCCGTGATAGCATCACAGTTCATAAAAGAGAATAAAGAAAGCACTGTTCAATTACGGTAGTGTCTCCTGGCCTTAGAAAATCAGAATTTTTGTCCAAACTGTCAGAGATTGTTTGTTGCCCCACAGTATCAGACCCATACAATGTGATAGGCAGGCTATTACAAGAAAAGTTCAGCCTGTTTTGAGATGGAGAAAATAGCAATGATAACGGTACTTATAGGGTTTATAAAAGGTACCTCACATTTCTCAGACGCTCTGCAGATGCTGCCTAGCATGCAGTTTCACCAAGCAGAGGGGCTGGGATAGCAGCTGCCAGCCAGAGCCAAGAGCTCCTTGGTTCACCAGGAAGCAAATGCCTCCAGGCACAATGACGCTGACTTTGGTCGAACCACGTGTAGGACAGAAGCAATCCAGCGATCCAGCAGCTCTGCAGGGGAAAGCTGGCTAAGCACCAGGGAAATCAGTGGAGTAACACAGAAGATACGCTCAGGACTGAGTTTATCATATCTGCTAGATGACAAAGCCAAGTTAGATAGGAACAAATGTAATCAATCACTCAGCCGCAGCCTTCAAGACAAAACACAGGGCATCTTCTCGCCACTGAGGCTTATTTGATTTTCTGCTTTTTGACAAGGATGCAACCAATGCACCTGGACCTCCTCCAAAGATAAGAAAGAGGAGAGAGTGTGTGGAGGTGGCGAGGAAGAAGAGAACCAGCTATTAATGTTCAGCATAGCACTGCAGTGTTACATAAGCTGGAGCCAAGCAGTAATCAGCTTAGCGTAAGGCCAGTAGCATAGAAGAAACAATTAGATCTGGCAATCCTGGTTCTTCTGTGAAGACTTCAAGTTTGCAAGGCTCACGGACCCATAACTGTGTATTCCTATGTACGAAAGAATAAAGCTTGCAATCAATGAAGGTAAAATGAATGGAGACACACGATTTACATTTATGAAATATTAACTCTGTATGCATAGTAAGAGTGTATTTCTTCTCAGCAGTAGCCGTGTATCAATATAGAACATAAAGCAGTATCTTTACTTAAATGAGGCCATTCAGATATCATTTCATGTAAGCAAAGTTGTAATATTGACCAGAGCCCATTTATGACAGTGTGGAGCTGATATTATAGACCTAAGGAGGAAAAATAAATAAATCACATGGCGATGTTATGGTATTTAGTAGTCTTTCCACAATGTTTTGTTCTACCCAGTCCTGTCCTACCCCTCAGCATGGAAGTTTACAAGGCCAAGAAGCATTATGCAACTTCATCAACCCATGACATACATATTAGCATTTTAATTACTGTTGGCTATTCTCAGACGTTCGAGGCATCCATTTTACTGAGAAGCCATGTTCCAATGCAGCTTCAAATAATTACTGCAGAAAACTATTCAGAAACAATTTAAATTGAAACCTTTAATTCATTTCCATTCTATCTCCAAATACTGCAATCAACTTTCTCTGACCTTTTTAAACTCTTTTTTGTATTCATGGAACGCATCACGCATGCAAGCAATGATTTCACAGATGTATTTATAAATCCTTGGTGGCTTCTGGACTGTTGAGTTTGTGGCAAAAAAAAATTAATCGTATATTTGGGATACAGCACACATGCTTTGCAGATCTGGAAACATAGAATGCTTGTAGCAACAGCGTTTGGAACAGATTGCAAAAAACCAATAGGCTGAAATGCCATTCACAAAGGAAACACTCATCAAATTTTAAACAACAGTAAAGCATGTTAAATGGCATGAGCGGATGCACTACATATTACATTTATTATGCGATACATTAACTTGTACCATTATATCAATTCTTTTAGCTCAAGTCTCTTAGTAGAGAGGGCTTTTTATTTTGTTTTTAAACATCACAGCTCCTTCAGATATCCCAGAAACTACACCAAGGCAAAAAATGTTCCAGTCTTATGTTGCTTTTGATTTAACTGTTCATCCTTGGCAATAAGTACAAGGCAGTGCAGTGAATGTCATATAAAATGAATGGTTCTGTACATCTCATGTACACATAAAAAGTCTGTTTTAACAGCTGATTTACTGACATCAAGAAAGAATAAACTGTTAGAAATTATTTTTCTTCCATTCTTAATCTGCTGTGGCAAAGTCTAAAATACATGGGCATCATATGCTATCAATAGTACAATATTTTGACTAATTCTAGATTATTCCCAATGTATATGTCAACTCATTTATTTCCAGTCTTTTAAAAGGATTTAACTCTCATGCAGTTTTCCAGTCTCCAGTATCCCAAATTTTGTGTTTGGATTAGGGATTTTCCAGAAGAAAATAGACTACGAAATGCCTTGTATTGTTCCTGGGGAAGTTATAGTATACAATTAATTTGTTTACAACAAGAAAGTACAGCTGTACAGTACACAGGCTCTCAAAACTTAAAGCAAAGTTAACCCTGAAGACGGGCTCTCGCATGGCAGTCTGGGTTGTATCACAGCTTGAGCATTGGTGACTTGGGAAGGGAGAGCACGCATTGCACCCTACCTTTTTTGTCATCACCAAGCACGAGCGCTCTCAGACTGCAGCTGAACTCCTCCAAGGCACTCCCGGCTGTCCTGAACTGAGCCTTGCTGAGAGCAAGGAGAGGCATCAGCGTCAGCATGTGGGGCCAGTGCACGCCAACACAACTGCAGCCTGGACAAGGCCGAGCAGCAGCTGCCTGCCTGCATCTCACCAGCACAAGCGGCGTATGTTCTCACCACTGCTTGCATTACAACATTAAACAGACCCCATCAAAGAGTGAAAGCTGCAAGCTGCACAGGCAAATAACAAAGGCAATGCCCGTTCTAATGCTCAGACTGTTCTTGAGACAGGAAACCAGAGGGAGACAGAAAAAGCAGAGCGAGACTGGAGCACGAGGGTGCTGTCAAGAGAACAAAGATCAGAAACGTAACTAATGCCAACTCAGCAATTTGCAGGCAGCAGAGGGGAGGCTGAAGGTGGTCAGCTGTCTCAACAGCTTTCTAAAAATTACTGAACTTCCCACGTGGCTACAAATATTTCTGAGGGATAGAGCCCACTTTATCACCTTACTCCATGTTATCCTGAGCATCACTTTCAGCATTACAAAAATGATACAACATGGGACTGGAAGCAATGCCAAGAGCTCATCCGAACCCTCCCAGGCCTGGGGCAGAACCAGCCTGAGCCCGTTCCGACGGCTGTCTGACCTTCACTTCAAACCCCTGCTCACGTGGACTCCACGGCCCCCATGCACAAGGACTGCACTGTGGCAGTACTTTTATTTTTGGAAAATTCCACAGGAGTCTGCAAAGCATCGTCTCCACTTACCAGTCTATTATCTTGCTGTACTTTTTTTTCTTTCTTTCCTAATAGCAATAGTTTTAGCTTACCCTGCAATTTTAGTTATACAGTATTTCCATAAAAACCACATGCATGTTTGAGCTCAGTGTCATTTTGATAGTCTGTTATTTTAATATGTGGAGCTAATGGTCCTTTTTCATACAATATGGCTATACAAGATTTCCAACTTTCTTTAATGCTGATGTTGCTGGATTGATTTTTGCTGTTCCCCTCCCATCCCCATAAATGCTTTTCTAGTTGCAAAGTAATAGGGCAATTCAGCGTAGCTTTTACATGGGGCTGGATATAACTGCATTCGCTCCACTAGCAAATTGTTTGAAATATTCTATTTTCTATACTCAGCAGTGTTGTGATGGTTTACATTAGAACTGCATTGCACATCACGGAAACAATATATAGCCTACATACACAAGCCAGCAACATTGCACTTAACATCAGGAATTCAAACTTGGAAACCCGAAATTCTTCACTATATGCTCAACAGACTTCCTCAGAGGTGAAGACGACTCCTGCATCAACCTAAGTGACAGCTTAAGTGTCTGAGTGACTCTAGGCCTCAGTACTTTTATAGATTTCTTTTTACTCTTCTTATAGAAACTGGCTCTTATGAGGTATCTCCTGATATCTCAATTAAAGAGCAACTATGTGCCTTAAAGCTGGAGCCACTGTTGGTCAACTCTGTGAAACAGCTGCACAGGACTTTCTGTGGGCTGTTCATTTTCATCCAGCTCTTTCTGGGCACGTACAGAGTTTATAAGAGGCCGGGGACAGCTAGAAATAGGACCCCCTCAGGTTCAGTTTTCAAAAAGCAGTCATAGGGAATTTAGCAATCACTACTTGCAGTGACAAGAGCCATGCACTGACAACAGTCATGAACCAAATTTACTACTTCACTGAATTTTCACTTTTCTTGGAATGGCAAAGATCATATGACACGTCCAGCAGATTTCCTACTGTTACTTAGCTTTGTCCTACTGGCTGTGATTGACCACTATCTGCAATTTGTCTAAATATCATAAAAGCAAAATGTTTTATGTAAGTGGTAAATTCTCTCAGTAACAAGACATACACCACACCACTTACCAGATTATCTAATATATATGGATGACTAGAGCTCATTCAATAATTTTTTCCCTCCTCTTATAATGCTTGCCTTCTAGCTTCATTATGAATTAGAAGTACAAAATCTTGGAAAAGGACCCTGACCTGTATGGGAAAGCAAAACAAATACAGTTCAAGAACCCGTCAAGCTGAGAAAGTTGTTAATAAAAGAATCAGGCCTCCCCCTGAACCGCAACAGACTCGCAGAAGCCCTTCCTCACATGCACTGGATAAAGTGCAACACAACTTACTACAGGAACAGATAAAACAGTGATCCATTCATGGAAGACACTGTCTGTTTTCTGCCCAGCATGCTTCGTGTTGGCAAAGATGTCTTCAGCTCTTGTTTGGTGATCAAGCTGGCAATGCAGTTTTAATGAATAGCGTGTAAGTTGGAGGGTGGCTGGTTTTGTTTCAACATTGGAAAGAAGATATTTCCTCTAATGAGTTTTCCTTGGTCGTTCAATATTTATTACAGGTACTTAAACAGAGCTTTTATTACTTAATGTTCCATTTCCTTCAAAAAGGATAACACCAATGCTTGTGTAATACTGCCCAACAGTCTCATAAAATTGACAGCAGTTCCAAACTTTTCTTAGGCGTGATCCTACCAGCAGCATGTCAGCCTAGTCAGACCATGTATTAGGGCAAAACTCCAAAGAGCCTTCGCTGGGAAGTCTGTCACCTCTACCATCTGCAGCACCAATTTACATAAAAGAGTTTTTTATCCTGCTATTCTCTCTATCTCTCTGTCCTCACACACACATCCACACCTCCCTGTGTGGCAGAGAACTGGCCGAGGGACCTGACACTTTCCCCCCAGATTTGAGATGGGGCAGTAAGTCTTGGGCATTATGTTCACTTTATATGATGCTGCTCCACACAGAAGCTGAAAGCTTTCCACAGATCTGGGGTCACTGCTGTGGTGAACTGCATGGAAATTAATCCCTCTGCCTGCAAAAGGGGTCATTAGCAGTGCGCAGGCCAAGTGCTGCCCCTTTCCTATGGGATGGATTTGGGTACTGCTGCACCTTTGCTTTTGGGAGGGAGCCAGCTCTCTTCTCAGAGACAGGAAGCATCTCAGGATACCTTCCAAGCTTTGTTCAGGAGCTTATCAGGGAAAGACAATACTGGTCACTGGACAAGAAGTTGGGAAGGCAAAATGGGGGACATGGAACAGGACAAGAAGCCAAATTCTGCCATTTTAATAAATATAATTAGAATGTTATTGCTATGTTTCGGGGACAGAATTGCCTGTCATTGGTACCAGAAGGATGGTTACATCTCCATCAGCAGTTACAGAGATCTGACCAAATCTGCAAGGAAAGCTACAGGGCAATGGCTCCTGCTGCTCGCAGCCCCGGGTCACTTTGCTCTACGCTCACTGGAGAACTGAGGAAAGCTGGCTTCTGATCTCATCAGGAACATCTTGACTTCTGCAGAAGGCAGGATCTGTGCTGGCATCAAGTGGAATGGGATAAAAGTCTCCCTCTTTAGCTGATGTCAAGCCTCTCACTACTGCTGCCAGAAAGGCTACTGAAAGTTGGCTTATGCTGCAGTGCCACTGCTGAGGGCGGCTGCCTGCAAAGCAGCGGTGGCTCTAACCAAGCTGCCAGCTCTCCTTCCCCCCGTTGGAGGTGACCGCAGATGAAACATGCAGGCTATGGCAGCACAGGGCACTTCTGCCTTCGTGCAGCAGGCAAGTGGTGGGGCAGCGAGGGAGCTGGGGGCCACGTGTCCCAGCACAACAAAAAACAGAGAGCCAAAGAGGAGAAAGGAAGATAAGACTACTGAGAGAGCCGACAAAGACTAATGAGGCTGGTGAAGACAAAACCCAGGGCAGCACAATCAGTGCACCCGAGGCAATGGCCCAACCAAAAGCCAGTCACATTACGGGGGCACAGCAGGGAGCTAAGGTGAGGAAGGATATGGAAGGTTGTGATGTATTTAATTAAAAGCTTGGATCTTCTGCATTTATAGGTCCCTTTGCTTCCCTTGTCTCATGACAGCAGCAGTTTGGGAGTACTGGTAACCCTGGGCATCCAGAAGCTGCGCACCTGTACCGGCACGTGCATCAGCTGAGCCTCCCAACCTAACCCCTTTCGGAAAACACAACAATTGCCATTCCCGGGATGTTTATTTCCAGAGAAGTCATCATCTAAGTGCCAAACTCACTCACTCTCAGTGGAAGATTCTCATTGCACCTTCCCCCTCTCCACACATATATATTTATTCCCCTAGCACCAACACAGATGCACTTGCATATAGATATCAGTAATGGGACTCAGCTCTGCTCTGTATATTAAAGCTGCTTTCTTGAGTGGGATTAATCTTGGCAGCTGTCTGACAGGGGAGACTGTGTGGGAGGAGAATGGTTTTATCTAAAACTTGAAAGAAAGCAAAAATAATCTTTGAGAGAACAAACTGTGTTTCAACTCTTGCTCCTTCAGTGGAAGACTATTTACTAACAGAAGATACCCAACAACAGCAAATATACAAAAGTATGGCTCTAAAAGGTAACGTAAGGACTGTGTATTTTTTCTTTCCTTTTATTTATGTGGCCACTTTTCAAAATATGTATTAATAATATAGCTTAGTCTTCCTATAGAGACCCAGAATCTGAAGCAGTTTTGAAAATGAAAATGAAGGAAATCCCATGGCTTTCTTTCAGCTATGGTGCAGCAATCCCAACCTGCTTTTGCTGTACTTTCAAAAACAGGAAACCTGACGAACAAGACAGTATGAAATATCTCCGTATTTCTGATGTATTTCTCCAGAGCAATCACATTGCTGAAAGGTCCCAGTGCTCTACATAATGATAAAAAAGTTTGCTCTTACAGAAGCTGCATTTCCCCTTGCCCCCAGGGAAGTTTCACGTGGAAAATGTCACCTAGCTATAGCTGCGCTGTTCCCTGTGCTCAGGAGGCAGCGTACTTTCACGTCAGTGTGGCTGCTCTCTTTTCAGTCCCTCAGTCTACCCCTGGGCTTCTCCAAGTCCTCCTCAGCTCAAGAGCGAGCTCCATGCCCAATCACTCAACCGTTTTTCTGACTCTGGGCTCTTGTTCCAGCCTGTCCCACTTATTCTCTCCTCACCTTCATGCCAATGTCTGGTCCCATGCTGCTCTGGCTCCTCACTGGCTTTATGTCACTCCTGACCCTTGTCCCTTGCTGCCACCCTGTTATTTCCTCCTCCCACAGGCCAGAGCAACGACTGCCTCCTTGCTTGCAGCTCCAGGGTAAAGAACAGCAGCTACTGAAGTGAAGCATCCCAATCAAACCAAGCCTGATGGCTGACCTTTTGGTCTGAGAAATTTCAACAAATAAAGGCAGATGAAAATGCAATTTCTCATCAAGAGTGCTGGGTATCTTTCTGCTATGTCTTATCTCATTCAAAGTTTCAGCTTTCATGTGTAAACATGTTAAAGAGGATTTTTTTCTTTCCCAAAACCTATTCAGCCCCAAAGATATGTAAGGAAAAATAACAAAATACAAGTGCACCTGCAAAATATGGAAATTTGCAACGGATGCAGAAGAGTTGTTTCTGAACAAACCTCTGCTGGCAGGTTCTCTGTACCTCGCAGAATGCAATTTCAGTAACAGAACAGCCTCCCTTTGAGATAGTTCAACGCACTCTGGCATTTGCCATCTTGAAAGTGAGGGTCTCTGGAAGGACTCTGCTGGCAGCAAAAGCCACAGAGCTTCATGCACCTGCACCTCTACCTCAAACAGCTCAATAGCACAACGCAAATGACACTTTCATGCATGCCCTCACCCGCTGCCGCGCTGCTTCAGGCTTCAGCAACACTAATGTATCAAATAATGTCAAATTAATCGTATCTGAGGCTGTTCCTCAGAATGAATATTCAATTCTTACTGGATCTCTAGGAAGGCATCTTAATAACGCTACACGCCCGCTCTCTTGAGAGCGATGACTTGCCATGCAACTGCCCCTCATGTTTTGCAGATCTCCAAATTATTTTGGTAAAAACATGCAGCAAGTGTTATGCAAAAAAAAAAAAAAAAGCTTTTTGAAGCATTTCAAAAGACATACAGAGCATGAAAATGATGCAGTAACCTGTTTGCATAGAGCTCTGCCATCTATCTCCCCAGACTCTTGAAAAACTGACATAGTTCCTCAAGGGACTTCCTTGATTAAAGAACATTAATTAATTGAGCGAACATCTGTGCTGTTTTTCAACTAATAATTAAGATTAACTAGGAATTGTAATCCCTGTAAAAGTGAAAAGTATACAGAATAACTGTAGCCCTCTTTCTCACAGAATTTGGGTAGGGATAAGCAACTGCAGCATGTGCTGTAGCGGTTCCTGAGAGGTTTGTAAGGCCCTGGGGTGCAAGCAGTCAGTTTGCTTCCTCGCTAGCATTTTATTTTTGGCTTCATGTGTTAACATATTAACCATGACAGTGCTGACATCTGTTGCTAAGTAAAATTGAGTATAAATGGTGTAGAAAGCTGCCATTAAACTCAGAAATTATTTTTGGAGTTTGAAATTAAGTACTGTCAACACAACTGATGTTTTCACTTATACACAAAAATGACAGGAATTTTAATGATTTCTCCAAACTCCATATACAAAAGTAAGAAGGAAAATAAAAGTAATTTTTTTAATTGCTCTCAAACTATATTACAAAAAGTGACCGACCTGTATGATATCATAAGAGCTCAAGGACTATCTAAGTGGGCAGAGTAAGTAGTAGGGCTAGGTGAGAAAGTGTCATATCACTTGTGGAAAGGAAATGTTGTTTCCATCCCACTCAGTGCTTCCATCTCCCACCGCAACTCACGTGGTCAGGATACACCCAGGAGCACCCTTTTCCTCACACAGTAGATATTCCTAGTTAGTTAGACTCAGGGCTTTATTACTGAACCCAAGGAGAGCCAGGGCATTGGTATGCAGCACCAGAAAGAAGTGGAGATTAACAGCAAAAATGAGATTTTATTGCACGACAGAAACAACTCAGAGCCTAGAGACCACAAATATCAGATGATTGCAAAAGACAACACTTCTGAAAGAGAAGACAGACTCATTTAAGCTGTTCTTAATAGCTTTTTGCTAGTACAGGCACTAAGTCTAGAGGTAGTCAATGGAATTGCCAGTCTGGAATTGGGATGGGACCGCTCAGCCATCTAATACTGAGGCTGCAATGGGAATTGGTGGGTTCATACAACTAGCATATAAATGTTTGTTAATTTTTCAGAAGTTTACGGAAATATTTGTTTCTGGTACGGACACACTCTGGACAACAACTGTACTCAGCCAGTAGCTTGCAATGCACTCCCTCAGCTGTATGCCTTTTCTGACATGGCTTTTAACAAGATTGGTACAAGGTAACGAAACACCTGTCTCACAGTACATTTGCATAGAATTCACTAATTGTACATGGTTTCTGAAAGGTTTACTTTCTGATCCCTGCTTGCTAAACAAAATGAAGGAAGCCTGAGAATTTCTGTTCTCGGCAGGCTGAACGGGTCTCTTACTCATACCCCTCTGACTCCAACTGCTACCAGCTTTAGAAAAGGGCGCGAGGAAGAAATACAGCACTTAAAGACCAGCAGCAGTCCCAAGGAAGCCGCCAGCTCTCAGCACCTCAGGATTAAGTAAGTGATGGGGACAAGCAGCATTGGAAGCTCTGTGGTTCACTCGCACAGCTCCCAGCCACAGGAGCAACTGGCCACGTGCATCTCCACTGGACCTGAGCCCAGAACCACTTGAAATTTCTGCACAAGTAGGAAAATTAAGTTGGGAATTCAACTAAACTTGCTTCCTGTGGTGTCACAACAATTACAATCCTATTTAACTTCTTTTTTTTCCTCTTTTCTTCCTACTTATTTTTTTTTCATTTTCACATGTTCCAATAACATATAATGTCTGGCAATAAAATTCTGTCTGGATAAAATTATTTCCCCCCTATTTTTGTTGCTCACAGTGCAGAGAGTTTAAAGCCTACTGAAGGATTAAAAAATAATCTATTTGCTGTCATGATATCATTCCTCAAGCTTATCTACTTTATTTGGGCAGTAAATACACTTTTTGTGCTACCTGGCCCCACTCCAGCCCAGTATTATAAAAATAAAAAAGAATTTGCTACTACTAGCCCTTGTCCTGAGGGGTTTATGCTTCTGCAAATTGAACATACAACTTGCAGAATAAGAGCAGGAATCTCTAAAGTACTTAAGTTTGACAGCATACAACCTCAGAGCATCCAGGGTGTGCACTTTCCCTAAGAAAAAATCCCCGCGTGACCACAGAGGAAATGTCGCAGTTCACACCATAAAGTATTCTAGGCTGGATAACCCAGGGACCAGCAGGAAGCAGGAGGCAACTGTAAAGGGGACGTACCCTTTACAGCCCCTTTCCAAAGCTCAGGTACAGAGTGCACTGAGATGCTCTGGAGGCTATGGCATCACTTAGTCTTATTGGAGAGGGGATATATCTCTGATAACGTGGACTATTTGTAATGTTACAATCTTACAATCAGACAATAGCTGAGCATGTTTGGAGGTGTGTGCATATGGCAGTCACCAAGCTTAAATAAAGCACGTAGGCATAACAACAGATTTGATTTTCATCTTGAGCTCAAAAAATAGGCTGTGTCACATGGGAAAAAAAAAAAGTGAAAATAATGGTGAAAAAATGGAAAAAACACTTACCCTGGAGTCCTTTTCCAGGTGAAGCTTGTGTTGAAGACTGCGTCTTCTCCTGGCCTTGGCAATGCCATTGTGATAGAAGAAGTAACCAGTATCTAGAAAAGGGAGCTGAGGAAAAGAGAGAAAAAACATCATTAGGTAATGATGTTACCTAACAAGAATGACATGGAACATTTTTACCTGTGAAGTGACTCGGAAGTCTGTAAAACAAGACTTGGGAAGTTACACCAAAAGGCCCAAGGCACTCTTGAGAATGTCACTTCCAAGTTACTTTTGAAATGGATGCCCATCAGCAGTAAGGGTCTTTGCTACAGGTTGAGGATGCGTAACTTTACTTGCACACGTTTGGTACTACTTTCACTTGAAGTTTAAGGGCAGCAGTGCCAATATTTCTGAAGGGCTTCCCAAATCGCATCAGGATAATTTCCTACTTCCTGAAAAGGCCAGAGTAAAAGAACAAAATGAACTTCAAATGATTTGAAACTATCACAAGCCATCCTTCAGCAATAAGGCGTTACACAGGTGCTTTCCTCAGCCATTATAATGCCCCAAGCTGATGCCATAAGCAGTAAGGCAGAAAGCAGAGTGATTTCTACTCTCTGGTATTTGGAATTTCTTCTGGACAATTTAAAAATGGAATACAGAAAGAACACCAAGAAAACAGACAGACACCTGCACAGTGTCAGGGTGGGAACAGTCTTTCACAGCTTTAAGAGAGAAACTTTTTATTTAAGACATTTAGGCAACAACCAAACACCTCCTGAGGGCCTTCCAGCCCACCTAAGGCAGGTGCCAGGGAAGAAAGATACTCTTCCTTTATTAAAAGCACCTCTCTCTGCACAATTGGCAGAGAGCAATCAGGAGCCTAGCAAACACTTCACTTTGAGAAGGCGAACAGACGTTTCCTTAAAAGAGTAACATACCACTTCCAGAAGTCTATTAGAAAGCTCCATTTGCATCTCAAATTCTACAGTTTTTCCTCATTCCAATTTAACAGGGACAATCTGGCTGAATGTTTAAATCTAAACAAGTAACTGCACATTCTTAAGCTAAGCTTCTACTTGTAGAAGTTGGGGAAAAAAAAAAAAAGGGCTCTTGTTGAGAAGTTATATGTTAATGCTGTGAACATTTCAACTTCAAACATTAGATTACCCTGAATGTAAAGTAATTACTTAGAAGACATATTCCAGAACCACCATGACAGCCCTGTCCCTCTCTTTTTTATCGTCTATACTTCATAATAATGTAAACCTCTTACCAGGAGCTCAAATTTCTTTACTGAAAAGCTGATGCTGAAGTCTAGACAGAATATTCATTGTGAAAACCTGGGGTAAATAAGGGCAGCAGGACCTTGCTGTCATAAAAAAAAAAATCTACTCCTGTATATGGGTATATACAGTTCACAGATATAATTCTCCTGACGTGAAATTATCTCCTGTTTCATTACATTTATCTGTATGGCTGCTGCAGTTCTGCAAATATATTTTGGCATTTATGTGGAGTGGCGTGGGAATGGAAGTTTCACAGTGAATTCTGAAAGTTTTACATTTGGGCACATTCCAAAAATGACTAAGTTTTTATTTCTTCTGCAAAGCCTTCTTTTTAGGTTATTTCAAACACTCGATATCAATGAAATCAAAGCCTTTCATTTTTACTTTTCAAATTAAATTTTAAATGCAAATTTTTGAATTAAATATTAATACAAAGTAACTTAAAAAAAATCAAAGCATTCTGGTCTGATAAAAAGTCCTGCTTTTACATGCATATAGAAGGTCAAAGAAATTTCATCAAAATCATTGTGGTCCCTTGGAGCTGATTTGCAGCAGTGTCTGGAGAGCTTTTCCGGGCAAATAACCAGAATGTTTTGTATCAGCTCCATACACATGTGAAGAACAACACAGCCGAGTCAGAAGGAGAAATGACACTACAAAAAGCTCACGAGGGGCCACAGAAGTCTCCAACACCTCACACCCACCCTCCTAGCCACACCTATTAAGGCTCAAAGGCTACCTGGTTTTAGCTCTTTTTAAAAAAACAAAACAAAACAGGTTTGTGTTCTGTGTTTGAAAAGCCTAAACCTGGTGTCTTCACCAAACAGACAATAGGGTATTTCCATAATGCAGTTTGTCAATAGGTGTGACTTTCCAGAAAATGGCTCTTCCTCCATGTAGGATACATTACACCTCAAAAATAAGCAGGAAAAATCTTAGTAGTCAGATCGGTTATGGCTTGAAATACATCTAGCTGTGCTAACCATTACCGTGCAGCAGAAGCTGTGGTCCAATTTCCCTTCTAATTCTCTCAGTGCAATCAGGCTGCTTTCCTTCTTTGTATCTCAGTATCAACCACTCAAATCAATGCCAGTCAAATATCAATGTTTTGTTCTTCCTTTAAGGAAAACTCTTAGAACTACTGAAGATATCTGGAAATATATGACAAGTATTTGCTGTTCATTTTCAGTGCAGGGCTAGTTTCTATTACCAATTAGAATGAAGAAATCTATTTTATAGTAAACTTTTAAAGTCAACGTGTTCAATTCTGGCCATATGTGAAAGCAACTACGGTTCGTATCACAACAGAAGAGACCAGATTCATGGATAAAACTGTGGATAAGCTCGAGCCACTTAATTCAGACTCTTCTACTCTTTCCACAAATGTCCCAGTAACCTTTGGGAAACTCAGACGTCTGTTTTATGATTTGCAGTTTTCACACCTCCTCAATGGAGTTAAGGGAGGGTAGAAAGGAATGGAGCTAAGTGAGGCAATATCTGACGCAGAACACGATCAAACACCACAAACTATGAATTCTTAATAGCAGAAACCAAGAGATGGGCAGGAAGAATCTAATCTCTTCAGAAAATCCTCAGAATTAATGAATGTGCATGCATGAGAAGTCAGATGCCAGTAAAGTGCCTAAGATGTCGCCTGCTTTGATGAGGATTTTGCAACGAAACCTGTGAATAGCATAAGCAGCCACAGAAGTGCTCCATTTATGATAAGCTCCTGTTACTGGCCCTGTAACTTCTCCACAGCAGCCAAACGCCAGGACACAGGGACCTCACAGCAGGGTTCACGATCCTGCTATTAGCTTCTCTGGGAGGTCGGCACTCATTACGAGCTCTACAGAGCAAGATGGACGCTGAACAAAATGAGGGGAAATGAAAACAGAAGGGCTCACGGGCATTACCACCTCCAAAGATTCACCACCAGCAGCTACTCTGTAATATGCTCATAGTAAAGCTGGGACTGTATTTGAGCAAAATCCCTTTCAGCAGCAGGCTGTGCACATAACATGGGAGAATAACGCACTCAGCCTTGTGGCTCAGGCTCTTTCTGTAAGACAGGAACAAAGCTTCCTGCCCTCGCAGAAAAAATAGCAATTCTGTAAGATAAATAATTACTGGAAAGCACTTGAAAATTAACGCAAGGAGGATTATTAAGAGTTAGGAGAGGGTCTACAATTGCCTTGATGTATAAATATGGCCCAATACAAAGAAGGACTCTGAAAACCTCAGGAATTATGGGCACTTTGTTACTTGCCATAATTTGTATAAAATTACTGGTGAAAAAGATAGAAGCAAGAAAATTCACAAATTCAACACAGCAAGGGGAGCAAGCTCTCATACATCAGCCCATTTCCTCCTTTTCTTTAGCTTTGAAACCGCCTTGACGAAGTACTACCTAAAGTAAAGACGAAATCCTGCTTAACCTCCTTCCTGAAAAGGATGAGGACCAGAAAATTACTTATAAAATTTCAATGCTCAACTACATGGAAGAAAGAAAATAACTCTTTAAATGGGAGAGTCTTATCTAGAAAGACAAATGGCTAGGATGTACCATTCAGTATAGAAGGAAGCAGGGAATGCTTCGTGTTGTGTACTGTTTCAGTGTACCTGTGGCTCTGAGGAATGTCTGCTTTGAACAGATTACTGCTGCAACGGAGCTGTCCAGGTGCAATTGTTATTGAAATAAAAAGAAGTTAAACTCATGGCTCCCATTCCTGCGCTCCCCTCCTTTCATTTGGCAGTCTTTCCTGAGCAAGACAAGAGAGGAGGAAATTTACTCTGTGTTAGCCATGGGCAAAGAGACTGCAAGCAGGCAGCTTGCACAATTCTCCCCTGCCCTGCACTGCTCCTGGGCGGCTGCTCCCTGTTGCTGCCTGCCACCAGGTGACTGCTCCTGGCGGGGCTCAGGGGCTGCACCGCACCACAGCGATACGGAGGAGAGAGAAAGGCAGTCTGCTGCTGAGCCCCGGCTACTCATCTGCTCCAAGAAGGAAAAAGCAGGCACAGGGCAGCCTCTTCCCCACGGGGGCCTGATCCAGGACAGGGCAGCAACCAGCTCTGGCGGGGCAGATGGCTTCCATCCTGCTCTACCTGCTTGACCAAGAAGGTCCAACTGCATTTCTTGTTCAGGCTTCTCTTGCACAATACACAATAGCACCAGGCATAATTTTGTCTGTCTGAAAGACAAAGACATCAAGATCAGCTGCACAGCGATGCCAGGGTTTAAAGAAAAGGAGCCACAGAAAGCCTGAACTCAGACCACCTCTTGCTCTAAACCGGTAGCACCTGGGCCACCTTGGGCAGAGCTAACCCTGAAAAAAACTGCAAAAGCATCAGTGTAATCTGGCCAGGGCATATCTGTAGCAAACGTGTATTGAAGCACCAATAAATGCTAAAACTAGAAGCTTAAAAATACTGACCAGAGCTGCCAGCGGGATCAGTGTTTTTACCTGGCACTCGGTGAGAGGTCCAGCATTCACAGCCTGTCAGTACTTTTAAGAGGTGACAGATACAACACAAACCTAAAGAGGAACCTTGGCTCCCAGGCTTATCTTTCACACCAAATTTTACTGCCTCGCTTCAGGGCTCTATTTTGCAAGTCTCACAAGCAAATTATGGCGCATGCAGGAAGCCCAGACCAGATCAGACAGCCCCAGCCTATTTTAACAGGACTGATCTCTGCCCAGACTTCACAGGCAGCCTGTCCTGCTGCATCATGTAAGAACATCCCTCCAGTACTCCTCGAGCTTCTCATCTGGCTTCCAGTGGTTTCTCCCTGATACCACATCATCCTAAAGCAGCTTACCTGAACCTATGGCTAAGGTTCCTCTCCCAAGTTACCAGTGGAGCCAACAGTCCATAACAACTTATTCTGAGCAAAATAATTAAAAAATGCAATGTTTAATAACAGTTACCCCAGGGTCACTGTTCTTGATCATCACCGAATTCAGTGTAACGGGATCTGTAGGCAAGTAAGATTCACAAGAAGTCCTTATTCAGGCAGGCTGTCTGAGACCTTCCTGGGGGCTCCTTGCCTGCACAAATATGGGGCTAGGCATGTGGGGACCCAAACCAATGCTAGTGCTGAAGAAATCCTTTGTCTGCTCAAAGGAGAGAAAAAAATAATAATAATAAAAGATAATAATAAAAAAATCTATCCAGCCTCAATTTAAATAATAATTAAAAAAAAGTATACTAACACAAAACATCTCTCCTCTACTGAGCCTAAGCACAGCTCCTGACTTTAAAAGAGGCCATAAATCCGCACAGGTGAGCTCTTTCATCCCATTACTGCTCAGTAATTACACCAACGGAAAATGCAGCCTAAACCTGGCACAAGTAAATGTGTTGGGAGCCTTCGTGGGCCCCACAGGCTCCACTCCTTCAGCTGCTGTTAGAGTTGAAGTGCAACAAAGTGCCTCACAGCAGAAATTAGAAACCTTTTAGAAACCTTTTCATCCCAGTCTCACCAAATGCACTGAGGATGCTTATAAATATTCAATATGAATTTTTCAACTCTCTTTCTCTCATTTTCCCTCACCCCAATTAGCATTAGAAATCGTTTTACTTTTAAATACACAGATGGGAGCTCAATCTGAAGTCAAAGGCACTCACTCACTATAGCGACGAGGAGCATGTAAGGGTAGAGCCAGCTAGAAACACAGGCAGCCCAAGGCATGGAAATAGCACAGAACAAAGCCCGAACAAGAAAGGATTAATTCAGATGTTGGTGGAGGAGAAGTGCGACACAGCACAGAGGACTGAAGCTGTGCCAGAGCTTGCTCAACGTGCAATCCAGTCCCCTGTGTCCCCAAGGCCCCAGGCAAGGATTTCACACTTTCTCATTAGTTTGTTGTAATTACTTAGGAGCTTCAGCCGAAGGAGCTCAGGTGGAGCTAAGGATCCACACATGCTCTGAGCAGCTCGGGAAGCTGGAGCAACCAGGCCAGGCCCGAATGCTGTGACTCAGTCTGCCTGGCCCACTTCGCGTTGCACCTGCGTCTCCACCCAAGTAATAATGAAGCCTAATCATGCTTATCTTGGCAAATCGGGCACGTGGAGGTGTTAGCCACAGCTTCAACACTGCCAAAACATAAACCTCCTATTAAAACATCCCTCATGTAGAAGACGATCTCTGTGAAACCAGGTGATTAACAGAGTTCAACATTTCTCCTACAGAGTAATTCAGAAACGCCTGGCTTAGTTACTTAGAGATGTTCTCAGCTCTGTTTCGCGTGCATCCAACCACCTCTCAGGGGAAACAGCTACAGGCAGCAATAAGAAAGGATTGTGACTACTTGGTTGGAGAACATTGATCTGTTCTTCCTTTGTCCTGAAGTCAATGGAAATATTGTAATACACATGGTAACAAGGACATGTTATTGTTTTTTAGGATATTGGTTATCCTGTAAGAACATGACAACATTGCTTAAAAGTTATATTTAGGCTTTTTCAAGCCAGCAATCGTGGTTTCCAATGGTTTCTGAAGTGTTATTTCCTCTAGAAACATGATAAAGTCAGGTGTGTGGTATCCAAACGCTGCAGAATATATTCCTTTGGATTTTTTTTTTTTGGAAATCTTTTCTCTAGTCCTTTGGCATGCAGCAACCACAAGGTTAAATAGTCTTCCTGATAGCTGGACATGAATAAGTGCAGAGAAATAAGCAGAAGAAATTGAACCAGTTTGGGGCAGGAATTACGCTTACATGTCCAGAATGTCCATGGGGAATTCATCTGAGCTCCCCAGACAATTCACAGAAAAAAAAAAAAAAAAAGAGGCACTTTCAGAGCATGATTCATCTGACCTATTTCAGGTGGCCACATTAACTGAGCAGAGCTGTGCCCCAGGAGCTTCTCTCTTGCTCCAGAGACCATAAGAGAAACACAGCTACATGCATTCAGGTAGGTCGCTTCTGATGTTCAAAGTCCAACTCTCATTTTCTCATTAGCTTTGTTCTCACACTAACAAAAATAGTGCTTCCAGGTGCTTGCAAGAAACTGCCCCATTGGTTTGTTTTCAACTTTGTGATACTTGGAATTTGATTTGCCATTGAATGACTCATAGAGGCTTAATGTTTTACTGTATTTATGTCACTGTTAAGTTTGTCACTGAAGAGCTTCATCCCACAAGCATGCAACAGTAATCAGTGACAAGGTTGGGGATTTGCTGTTAGTTTTATCAGCGAATTGGACAAGCCATTTCAGGCTTTTAAAAGAGTCATTCTAGCTTATGTGAATGGATCTGTGCATTTTAGAGAGTTTTATCCGTTACTCCCCAGTAACCATAAAACACATTATTGATTCTACACGTGCATTGCTGAATCCAGCTAAAGCAGGATACTCTTCAGATTTAGAGAAGGATGTTCTTGCTTACACAATAACATTGCACTGTCTGGATTGATCCAGATCATCACTACTTGGAGTTGGTGATTGTTACTGTTGGGTGGAAAGGCTTAAATGAAGGCCTAGCAATCATTACGCCCTCATATGTCTTGTGAGAAGAGGAGCACCTCAGGCAAGTCCAGGCACTATGTTTTATGACCACAGGCCAACAAAACTTTTGCTGTTCACACTTGTCTCCTATTTGGAGCAATGGTGTAGTGCCTCTGGATATCCTGGCATTCTTGCAAGGCTCTTCTGTGTTTTTAAAGCATCCACCAAGACAGTAGTATTTTGTGAAAGTTTTCACACCCCAAATATTCTTCACACCAAGATCATTCTATCTACGAGCTTTTACTTTGCTTCTTCCTTCTACACTGTTGCTTCTCATGGTGGCAATCTGCTGCAGGACAGAGCCAGTGCTAAGACATCCAGGACGTGAGTTTTCAGTTCCTTGCAGCTCAGCCTCGGCCAGTGCTCTGAGAATCTGTGCTTCCAAGATGCTGGGCAACCCCTGTTTCTACTATTATTTGTAGAATTTCAGGCAATTACAGCTGTAATTGTCTTGTTTCAGTTGCATGTAAAATGGTATGGTCTAGTAAGTACTTGTTTACTTATCTTATTTATTGATGGGATTCATTTCATTAATGTTTGCACAGCACTACTCAAACTATAAAACACCAAGTGCCATTGTCCACGTATATTAATGGGTATGTCTAAACATACGTATCAGGTACCTCTTTGGCAACAGGTATTTAGTTAATATTTTAATATCTTTAAATAATACATGATGGAAATCTCTTCTTCGTATCAGCACAACTGCCTTAGGGAAAAGTCACATTATAATAAACAACTTGACTTAGTTACAGTCTGCGAATTTAAGTTACCGTGGTATATTTCAAACAAAGCTGGTCCAATACTGCTGACAGCAATTAGCACTACTAGCAAAGGTTGTTTTGCCTCCTTCCTGATCTACCATGCATCTCTCTGTCCTTTTAAGCATGTAGCCAAAAAGACTGACTACTCTTGTCACACGGGGACCTGGTGTAAGATCAGCTCTAAGATCACTGACATAAAACCATGAAATAGAAGTTTGTTATTTGTGAAACACAGCATTAAGATGGAGTGTGCCCCTGCTGAAAATTACTGATACTTACATCTCAGAGATGGAGAAGGGGCAAGACATGGCTACTCACAGACACCCTGAATTTCAGCAAAGCACTTGAGCATTATTTTTTAATCTATGTCCATGCAGCAAAGTCTGTAGGACAAATGTGTGCAAGTGCTCAGCTAATGTAACACCTAAAAGCAAAGTCATGAAGTCAGACTCTAATGAAGTAGTGCTATAAAAGCAGCTCAGACCAAAATTAGTTGGTTACTGACAAGAACGACTCAAGAAAGCACAGAAAAGGTGAATTGCACTAATGCAAAGATGCTAGTCCTTCCCAACACTTAAGGAAGATTTGTAGCTCTTTCTATACAAACCTTTTATTCTTTTCTTTTTTCTCCATGTCTGTTTAATGCTAGGCTGACAAGCAGTAGCCGATTGATAGAAAGTGCTTTGCAGGGAGGTTTCTGTTGTTAGACCACACTGAAGAAGCCTCCCAGCTCCCAGAGAAACAATCAATTCCTGGAGAAAAATATATGCTTTATGGGAGAGAAGCTGATGGACAACAATCAGAAATAAAACTGTCACATTAAAGTACAGGAGGGCATGCTGTTTTTTGTTGTTGTTTTTAAAAAAAAGAGACTTAAGGTAGTAGGCTTGGAAATAGCAGTTCAAGGAAGCTTTAAGAAAAATATTTTCAGTGGAGCTAAGGAAAATAGGAATTTGGGGGCACTGCTGTTTTCCTTGTTTTTGTAAAGTTCTTGATTACATTAATGGAAAGTCATGGTCATTAATCCCTGTTGTTTGAAGACCCCGTCAGATATGAATTAGCCCGTTACACCACTGTGAGCTGGAGACAGCTCACCTCAGCTCCAGCATGCCACAGCACGGTCATCACTTTGCAACTTGCTGCTCTCAGCGGGTTCAAGAGCTCTGTATTAGATGGTGCATAAAGGAAGAACCAAACCTGCCTTGAAGTTAGTGGTACTGTTGAGAAGGGAAGGAAAAGAGCACCACCACCTCTTCCCCTTCCTCCCAGGACCTACCTCCCTGACCTTTCGGCCGGCTGTGCAATGAGCCTCTTTACTGTTTGTTACTGCCAAATGACAAATGACAGAAGTTTATTGCTGGCAGAAATTGTGGTCAATCCAGCATGTGCTGATATGTTATCATTCTTTATTACATCAGTCAGGCAAGGCAAATATAGGTTTTTAATTAATTACTTAGCATGTTTCAGCCTTTAGAGTCTGGAATACTGGCTTCTCTACCGAGGTATGATATATTTAATGTGAATAAAATATGTTCAGTTAGAAGGGAAGAAAAGGGATTTTACAGAAGGAAATTGAGTGTCTTAATCCCATCAGAAGGAAGAGAGAAAAACATCCATATCTGTTCTGTCTGGGATTTATTCTGAACTATATTTAAGTTGTATGAGAAATTGAATGGTTTTACAACTGATAGAAGAAAAGTCTATTTGAAGTTTGGGGGCTTAGATGGTAATATAAAAATTAACAGGCTGAGATGCTGTGAAGATCAAACATCAGATGATGTCCAGACCCCCAACCATCATTCCACTGATGTTAACAAGTGATTTTTTCAAACCTGCAAACATGTTCAGGTTCCTATTTGTCATACTTCACCCAAATTCAGAATTGACGATTGTGTTACAACTGGCTCAGAGCAACTTCTAAATTGCTAAATTTCATTGGCACACATTTCTAAAATTAATTGACACAGGGAAGCACAAGGTCCCTGTGGGGACTGGTTAAGGTTACAGCGAATTCACCACGTCTTGGCTGTAGCTAAAAGCCTCAGGCAGAAGCTTCTGCCGTGCTCGGCATTGCGCAGTAAGTGACAAAGGCAGTGTTCAGCTGTACAGCTGATCTCAGACACACCAATTAATTTCACCTGTGTTTCATAAAACATGGACAGGCAGAAAGGAGGATCCTCTGCCATCAGGAAAGGGGAGCCTATATCCCCCCTCCTTTTTTATTTTACTACCCATCTAAAATATTCACCTGTTTAGTCCCAGTTTGATACCGAATACCCTTCTAATAGAGTGCAAGTTTCTCTACTTAATAATAAGTAAATATATAGTTGTTGGGCTTTGGTTTTCAAAATGCAGTTGTATGCTCTACGAGAAAGCAGGTCTGACATGTTATCCTTTTACTCATCAGGTAAGCAAATAACCCAGTTCAGTCAGGAGTATTGGGAACGCGCTTTTGCTGACTGGTTTGATGCAAACACTGAGGTCACTCTTTCCATTTGCTTTCCGTGGACATAGTAGTTAGGAACGTAAGATTTACACAGAAGTGTTGTTTGAGAAGGTAGATAACACACGACAAAGAACGTTACATCCCACTTTACTTCGTGAGTGAGCAAACTAGAGCCACCACCACCTAGTTTAGTTTATAATCCCTGTGTGCAGATGGTCCCTTTTCAGGTACAAGCTCAGAGGACCTGCCCAACACAGCCAGTGCTCAGTCAAGTTTGCCTTTTGAGCAACTCCATGTCCTAGCTGGACTTCATGCTGCCTGATAAACTGCCTGAGGTGGCCATACTGAATTTCTCACAGTGCCGAATTCAGCTCTCCCTGGGGCAGCTCGCTGTGTCCCAAAGCACAGCCCAGGAGCTCTGAGCTGAAATAGAAGCTCCATTTCAGTGGTGGAGGGTTAGCTTTTCCAATGAACTTACAAGAGTTAAACACAGAGCTCTCATCGATTCACAGCAAGAGCAACAAGACAGCAGACGACTTCGGGTTACTTGGAGAAATCCCCTTCTGACAAATAGCCGAGCAGTTCGGCTTCCTCCCGCCAGAGGCCAGTGATAGATGGAAGCACTGCGCTGCTCGCGGCAATATTTATAGCCACCGCACAGCCAGCGTCCTGTAGAGACCTGACCCATTTAGTTATTTGAAAAAGTTGGAATGAAAAGAAAAATGAACAGGGCTTTCTAACAACTAGGACAACACTGCACGACCAAGGTAGACTTCAGGTCCACACACCACAGCAGGGTCAGTCACCGCAGCTCTTGTGGAAACTAGCCACCCATCCTACAGACTGACCTGCACAAGAGGGTTTCCTAGGTATAATATTTTAATAAGAGCTGACAGAATTTCTCTCTCATTTTCATCGGTTTGGCTTGATTTCCAGCTCACAGAATTTTCCACAAACACACTCACGTCTCAGGGATCACTAACAAACTATCTACCAAATAAATTCTCCATGCATTTCTGCAACTTCTTGTGAAGTGCTTCACGACGAGCATTTGGAACTTGAGTTACACAGATTAATTTTAATTGGACTCATTCTAAAGATGGATGAGGGTACGGGTCACTTGCAATAAACATGGGAATCCCACAGTTCACCTCAGTGCTTTCTGGAAGAACCCAGCCTAGCAGCACAGTCAGCCTCTAGGACCATTTGCCTGATGATAAATAGATGCCAAGGATGCTGCAGGTACTCAGATGGAAGCACTTTGAGCTGGAAGAGGATTGACAATTTATTTATTTTGGTCTAGGGATTTGATCTGGATTTGAACACCCAAGCTAGAAACAAAATGCTCTACCTCACGCAGAGTAACCTAAACCATCTGGTTCTGGCTGTCACACAGCAATAAGATCTGGCCTGATACCAAAAACCAACCCTCTGAGACAGCTTACTATTTGCAAAAGCAGTTATCATTTTGTTGTGCAGCCCTGCAGCCTCAGGGCTGGGGACAAATTTGGCTTTGGTGTAGGCAATAGGAACAGATATCCCTATCGCCTCTTAGAAATGGCCACCAGGCTGCTCTCAACACCTGGAGACCCTGCCCAGAGGAATGCCAGCATCAAGTAGAGTCCTAGGCAGAGCCACAGCATACAGGGTCCTAAAGTTAAACACATGCAGGCAGTTAATATACCCGTGTGATGGAGCAACCAGAGAGAGCCTGGAAGTCATCTGCAAGAGAGCTACCTGGGCAGAACTAGGAGATGCTAGGCTGACAGCAGGGTGGCCTAGTGACAGGCAGTGACACCATATACAATAGATAATCATTATTTATCTATTGGTAACATGAAAATACAACTCAACTATACATTCCACAGCACAGGTCAGAAATAGCTAAGGAAGTGGCAGACCCGAAGCAAAGGAACCAAAGCAAGAGATCCATTTCCCATATGCCAAATCTGTCTCTCCTGGTGCAAAACCTGAACCTACTCTTGTGGCACAAGCCTCCTCATGCCATCATGGAGGCTCACAAAGGAGAGAAATAACAGGGAGCCGACATTGTTGCATGTGACACTTTAAAGGGATTTCCCAAAACTAGGAAAAGGAGCGTCACTGGGGTGAGGGGATGCACCAGAGGGCAACAGGCTGTTTCCTGCCATGAGATTTCAACAAAGAACTCCTTATGGCTGCTCTGCTGGTGGCTGCCCCATGTTACTTACTCCCTGGAGCAGGGACTTGCAGGAAATGAGCTGGGGACCACCAGGAGTCTCTGGGTCTTGTGGTGCTGCACCATCCTGAATGCGCTGGCTCTGGTCTGGTGTGCAGGCAGCTCTGGCAGGAGCCTGCTCTCCCTTCCACGAGGCAGGGAAGGGGCAGGAGGCACTGCTGGCATCCAAGCTTTAAGCCCCAGTGCTCCTCAGCAGCATAAGGCCCTCACACCCTGAGCTGCATCTCGTGGCCGAAAGCCGCCCCGGTACCTCCACAGCACACCATGACAAGCTTTCATGGGACAACGCTCGGGCTAGGCCACAGGCTGGCACGCACCACGCTGCTCTGGTGTTGGGATCACAACATCTGGAAACACGGCTCTCTTCTTCCTATGTTTTCTCTTTCTATTTTTCTCCTTGACACTGGCAAAGCTAAATGTAATTTAAATGAAAACAAATAACCGCACATCCCCAGTCGGGCTGCAGCACTAAGAAAACAAGCGAAAAAAGAATTACTAGCAGCACATTTCCTGGGTCTCTACCACATGTGCAATTTTGCCAATGAGTTCAGGCAATATGGAATAAATAAAATTATAAATGCAGGCAGCTTTATAAACAGCTGCAATTTTGTATCTTTGTGTTTACTGAGCTGTAGCTCAGTTTTACAAAACAAACTTATCTGTAAAGGTAAGGTTTAACGTGCGTGTTTTGCCAAGGAACAGAATTGTTCCATGTATTCAAAACAGTAATAGAGCAATTACAGCAGGGATCTATAGCAGGAGAGTCTGACCTTCTTGTTTTACACTCGGAATAAGTACTACAAGAAGCTGACAAGGTAATTATTTTAAACCTCATACAGAAGGCTCAGCACCAACAAGGAGTTGGTTTGGGTCCTGCTAGAGGAGGAGCTCGACAGGTACTGGCTTGGGGATGTACTTGAGTGTGTGTTTTACATTCTTTGTGTTGATAGCTTACAGCTTTCGCATGCATAAGCAAGTACATTTAAGTAACGTGGGATTTTTTTATTTAGCCAGCTGAAGTGCTTGCTCCTGGGGCTCTTTCTGCATCCAAGGCAGAATGCAAAATAACAGGAAAAAAAAAAAAAGCACTGATTTGAGGGGAATACATTATTTCCACATATGAAGCAAACTCTCTAGTGCCACAGCATAACTCTGACTTAATTCCATGAGCACTGCTCTCAGGTGTAACAGCCAGGCCCACTGACACGCCACCTGCACTCCACACACGAGGAACCCACAAGGATCCTCCAAACCCAGCTGCTCTCTCCACGGTTCCTCAGCTCCTGCCTGCCAGGGTTTTTCTGGAAAAGGAAGTTTCCATCATCTCCCAGCAGCGTGCCTTACCACAGCAGGATCAAACTTTTCCTAGTAGTTAATTGCTTTTTGCCCTTAATTTGAACACATCAGCTCAGAGTGTCCCTTGGAAACCGGAGCATTTTCTTTATGGTGAGGAGACCTATTGGAATCTCCGTGGTGCACTGTTAGCATTTGCACGAAATTTACTTTTTCTTATCGTAGTTATACAAAATCGCAACACTCCTAGGAAATTAAAGCTTTTGGTTTCCTTACAAAATTTACATTGTACCTTCCGTTTCTAAAAAGGTTTTTCTGTTGCCATAATGAAGAATTGCTTTGTGCGAACAAACATCTTTTCCTCTAGGCCAGCAGAAGACACAAAGCTAATTCATTATTAAACGTGTTAGTGCATGGAAACGCTGCAGTCTGAGGCTTGACCTCGAGTCCTCAGGCTCCAGTGGGCCCATGTGGGAGGCTGGGCTCCCAGCTGCCTCTTTGCATGGGATGCCCCACTGCTGCAGCATCTGTTTCCACATTAGATGCAGAAGATGGGGGCTACCAAAGCAAGAAATCTGGCTTGTGTTAGGTCTTGCTTTCAATAAATCTGTGTTTATGCAACGTAAAAACACCCAAGCTCCTGGTCTTTCATCCAGAAATTCATGGCCAGCTCCAGAAAACTTGGTCCTCAACCAGCAGCCTCCTAAGCAAAAATGGGAAGCAGAAAAGTCAAAGCAGCAAGAGTTACCTGTTTTTTGCAAGATTTAGAGGGAGAGGTGACCAGGTGATAAATACCTCAAGGAAAAAAAAATAGACAAAATTTAGGGCACATGAGATTCCTTATGTTTTGAAATCCAACTTTGGTCTTCACTGTAAAATCTAAGGCCACTGAATGACAACCTTTTAAAATCCTTCACCACAGTGCTACCAGAAGGGGAACATTTAGCTACGGTCACAATTTGTAGACTATCAGCCTCAGTGTTGCTGATGAAAGGGAAAGAGATGCCTAAACTCTGATCTGCAGTTATGAGACCTTTCCAAATGCTTCTTCCAACTCCCCTTGGTAGAAAGGAATTAAGAACGGCAAGGGCAAGATCAAAATGTGGCTTTTTTTCAGCCTGCATTAAGAAACGTCTTCTGGTGGCAAGCACGCCAGAAGGAAAAAAAAAAAAAAAAAAGTTGTTAAGTTGTTCCTTTCCTATTTCTCACTATTTAAGATGATGTAGCTATTAGGAGACTGCCTCCTGACTGCTTAAAGATGGTAAGACTAACCGTGTTAGTTAGCAAAAGAACATGCTTTATCACGGTATTTGTTTCACAAGGAATTCCTTGTTTCACAAGGAATATAGAGAATTAACGGCACGTACAAATGGATTGAAAAATGGCAAATGTTAAAAAAATCAAATAGCACAATTAGAGCTACAGAAGCCTCTATTGGGGATTAATTCAAGGAAGGTTAAGGAAAAATTGGGCAATGTTTTTGAAACTGTGTCTCACGGTAGGGTCGTAGATCTAAATGTAGACACCTGTTTACGTGAGCACTGAGCCCTCCTTAATCAGTTCAACAGGTGCTGAATTTAAAGCCCACATTTCAGCCCACCTGAAATCTTACAGCAGATTTAGAACAACAGTAGGAAACTCGGCCAAGAAATCAATTAGAGAGCGCATTGCGCAGTTCATAATATTAATCTTCAAGGCAACGTTTCCTCTCGCATTTCTGCAGAAATCTCGTTATTAAGTAGCTGTGATATGTACTTGTGCTGTTTGTTTGTCATCAGGCAAAGCCATGTGCACTAAAAATGTGTAATTCAACAATCGGCTCCCATGAGGTCATGTTAAAACACACCTATGATAAGTAACAAGTACAAAAGCAATCCCTCTCATCCACATCTTAAATCCACCCAGACAAGAGCTCAATCTGCCCTTGTGCCCCTGCTGGGAAAGTACCTGCACTGAAACAACGGCAATAGTTACAGCTCTTCTCCAGTATGGGTATGGGTAACTGGAATGGCTTTAGATAAATAACTCAGTGTATCACCCGAGCTGCACGCGTGGTTGAAGCATGCAAAGCATCACTTCTCCTTGCAGTGTAATTTGTTTCCTGATATTTTCAGAAAACACGGGCAGTGTATCTGTCTACACATGGTCCTTCCCCAGAGGGTGCCACTAACAGCTCTGTTTCCATACGCGTGCGTGTCCACGGTCAACTTCGCGCACTGTCGGTACCACCATGAAAGCTGAGTCTGCAGACTGTAAGCTGAGATGCCAGACAAGCCCGATGACAGCAAAACAGATCAGGAGGCTCTTCAGTACTGAAGAAACACGAGTAGACGGCACAAGCTTTTATTGATGCCCGACTATCGCCTCCCAAGCCCCGTTACCCATTTCCCCTGCAGATTGCTATCAGGCTCTAATGGATTATGCTCTGACACAGCCAGCTGAGCGCCAAACCCCGCAAACTCTTCCCGTTCCCTAAAATTGCTGCCTTGCAGATAGTAGGGTGCTATTTTCTCTTGCACTCGTGGGGGCGGGGTGGGAGGCTTTCAAGCTTTTCAGGGACCGGGATGATGTAAGCTGGAAACCTCTTGGGACAGCATGTGCACAGTACGGGAGCCACAGCCTCCCCTGCAGCTCACGCACATCTCGCCATAGCTCTGCTTGGCTTCGCTTCTACAGCCACCCAGGGCAGGAACAGCCCCCCCACGGCATGCACTGGGCAGCGGGAACTCTCCTCCCACGCACCCGAGGGACTTCCCTCCAGCTCTCGCCGGGATGAGCTCCAAGATTGATTTCCATGAGGAATCCGTATGCCTCCTAACGTGCTCGAGGAGCCCTGGGGAGGGCATGGCGGAGGGGAGAGGACTGTCACAGCCCGGAAGCAGCACTTCTTCGTCCTACAAAACCCCAGTCTCCTCCCTGAATGGGTCACGGGATCATTTCTGAGTATCTAGCAAAAGTAAGAAGAAATCCAGCTCTGCAGCAAGGTACGCTCCTCTCCTCCTGAGGCCCTATCAGACTGATATCCCCAGGATAGCAGGGAGGGAGGGAGTGCTGACAGAGGGTAATAAGAAGGGAAAAGCATCGACCAAAGAGCCACGTCTAAGAAGTTTCATGTAACAAGACCTAATCCCCACAACAGATCCTTTTCCAAGGGCAGCAGCAGCAGCACAGCTCCAGCACTACCGGGACAAGGCTGTCAGCCCAAAACAAAGGCATCTTAGCAGCAGCAGGAACTGGCTGCGGTCAAAGCAGCACCAGTCTTGTCCCCATTTCTCTAATGAGCCCCCAGCGGAGTTGAGACAAGGCAGCCTGAGGGAGCGAGTCTCACTTCACATGCTTTTGAGATAGAGATATAGGTATCTATGTAAATCAAGGGCTTAAATCATTTCACTCATTCAAGTTCAGCACGCAATTCCCATTTGCTTCCTTAGATGTCAGAGCAGTCTCTCATTGCATAACTACCAAAAAAAAAAAAAAAACAACACACACACACCAAAAAGCACCAAACAAGCAGCAGCAGCAGCAATGCTCACACAGCCTGGTTTCCCTCCATGCTCCTCCCAGCCGAGTGCTGTTGGGCTTTAAGGCTTCCAGGAATTGTCCGGACCAGGGCACTCCACCGGCCTTTCCCTGTCTCCCCCAGGTCTGACTGCACCCTGAAGTATTTAGGGCTCTGCTCGCTACCTACACGGAGAGGTCTGCAGGGCAGCAGGGCTCCCCAGGAGCCGGGCAGAGCCTCCCTGCCACGGCAGCTACCTGGGGCTTCCTCGGGAGCCCAAACAGCCTCCACCAGCACTTGAAGTTTCCCAACTTGTGTTAATTAGTGGCAGGCACCGATTGCTTATCAGGCTCGACACCAAGCAGCTTCTTTGGCACGGGGACGCCCTATTTCTCCGTGAGAACAACAGGGATAAGAAGGAAGCCGCCAGCCTCACAAACTTAAGTGTCAACCCCCCAAGAAATCTTCCATTTACATCGCACGCGAGCTCTCCATGGAGATGCAGCTCCAATTCTCGGCGGCGCTCGGGGCGGCTGCGACTCCAGCCGGGCTCCGGAGGCTCCATGGGGGGGGCCCGGCCCCGCAGGCTGGGAGCTCGGCGGGGCTGCTCCCGCAGCGAGCCCCAGGGCAGCGAACTAACGGGAGGCACGGGGGGGACCCCGGCTTCCCAGCCCGGGCGGCTGCCGAGGAGCGGTCGCAGCGGCTCCGGCACCGCTGCCCCTGACCCCGGGAGCGGCCGGGCTCTGTCCCCTCCCTGTCCCCGGGCCACCCCCGGGCAGGTCCAGGAGCGGTCCCCGGCTGCTCCGCACCCTCCCCGCGCCCCCCCCCCCCCGGGGTTTTACCTTGCGCACCCCGCCGAAGCCGTGCTCCGCAGCCAGCCGCTCGGCCTCCGCCTGGCCCCCGGCGTGCAGCTCCACCAAGAAATGGTTGGTGTAGACGGCGGCCCGGGCCGGGGAGCCGAGGAAGAGCAGGAGGAGGAGGAGGAAGAGGAGGAGGAAGGCGCCTCGCAGCAGCGGCGGCGGCGGCCCCGCCGGCATGGCCCCGCAGCTAACCCGCAGCCCGCCGCGCCGCGGGGAGGGCGCCGGCAGGGTGAGGCGGGGAAGCGGCCGAAAGCCGGGGGGTGGGGAAAAAGCGGGGAGAAAAAGGGGGGAAAGAAAAAAAAAAAAACCACACACACACACACACACACACCAAACCACCCCACCGGGAGGGAACGGGGCGAAGCGGAGCGGGAGGCGGGGAGCGGCCGGGCTGCGGGGGCTGCTCCGGGGGCGGGAGCGCGCTGCCGGCTCCGCGGCGGCTGGAGGGGGGGCACCCGCCGGGAGGGGACATCGCCGCGCTGCCAATCGGGGCCGAGCCGGCCCCCCCGGTCCCCCGCGACCCCCCCGGTCCCCTACAGCCCCCCCGATCCCCCCCAGTCCCCTCCGTTCCTCCCCTATTCAGGGGGGCCCCCCGAAGGGAGCCGGGGCGCAGGGTGCCCGGGGAGGTGCCCGGGGGAAGCCCCCGGGGGGGCGGACACGGGGTGGGCACGCAGGGGGTGCCCCTCGGGGGGGTTGGGGGGCACAGGGAGGCAGGGACCGGCCCGGGGGGCTTTGGTGGGACAGCCGGGGACGGGGGGTGGCAGGGGAGGGGAGTGCTGTGAAAATAACCCGCTGCTTTCACGGCTCCGAGGGAGGGGACGGAGTAGGGATGCTCCCAGCAAGGTGGGTGCCGGGCTGTTTCTGCAACTGGCGGCGGTGATTTGGCTGCAGAAAGTGAATTCTTTGCTCGGTCCCCTGGGGAGGGCTCGGGACACAGCGAGCAGGGGAAGGCAGGGCCACCTTGCGACCACACAGCCACGGGGTTGCTGGAACCCAGCCCCAAAGGGCCCGGCCGAGCACCCAACTTACAGCAGTCCGGGGAACAAAGGCAACCAAAAATCACCAGCAGGAGTCTGTTCCCGTTATCCTCAAATGCTTTAGAAAATGACAGAAAAGCCGACCGCGTGATTGTGAATCCAAATGAGCATCGGTTTGCCATGACAAATTATTGATTTCCTTCTTCGGGATTAAAGAAAATCCCTATTCAAACAGAAGGGAAATGGTAACTTGGAGCCTGATCCAAAGCCCATTTAAATCAACAGCAGTGCTGTAAATGAATGACTGACGTTGGGGGAAAAAATCAAACACCAGGGAAAAGTAAAACATTGGAAATGGCACGGCAGAGAAGGAAAACATCTTTGCAGCCTCATTAAGAGCCTATGTCAATAGAATTCTGCTTTTAGATACCTATTCTCAGCACATGCAGTTATTAAAAACAACTTTATATGTTATTTCTTAAAGCCGAGCGGTGTTTCCATCGATGCTCAGCACACTCTCCCCCAGCACCAAGGCTGCCCCTGCTGCGACGGGTTTCCAGGTGACTTGGGGCCAGCGAGGCTCTCCGATCAGCAACACCTGCTGGCGACAGCTCGCCAGCCAAGGCAGGCCCTACTGGTTTCCATCCCCAGCTGTTCCTCGCGACCAGAAGCTGAGGGAAATTAAAACAGAAGCAGCAGGGAGGGATTTTCTCTGCTTTAAAATTTCCTGTGATTCTCTATATATTTTCTTCCCCCAATCTTTCTTTGCTTGTTTTGCCTCTTTCTGTTTTGTTGCCAGCCCGCAGAGAGAGGCCCATCAATAACAAAGGCAGCGGAGCAGCCCTCCTGGCTCCATCAGTCAGCAAGACAAGAGCCTGCCACGTGCAGGACCCAGGGCCGTGCCAAGGATCTGGGTGAGCAGCGTGACCACAGCAGTCACAGCGCATCTCCCGATGTCCCCCACTGCCAACCAAGGGTACGGCTCCACAAGTCAGTGCTGCCGAAGAACGTGCGTGGTGAGGAGATAGCACCAACTGGTTCTAGCTTGTAAACCTCGTAACGTTGAGCTTCGACAGTTCTAGTTATGTTAAAGAAAGCCCCAAAAAAGAGATCAGATTAGGAAAGATCAGGTTAAAAAGTCAGATCTGAATCGTTCCAGGAAAAGTCAGTTCAAAGATGCCATTCACACAAAAATGGTCATCTTGAGTTTGTGATTGTAGAAGTATTAGACCAGACATGACCACTGGGATTTCTAGCCTAGTACTTTATGTAAGCTGTAGGACTTTATTCATTCTTGCTTGTGCCCGTATTCCTTTTTTTTTCCTTGATGTGACAAAACTTGAGTTAAAAATCAAGACTGTTCCTTTACAGCCATTGTGGAGATGTTCCAAGTGATTGCTTACAGCCATTTGTAAAAACAAATTGTAACTCCGCCTCTTTTTAAAATACTAATTGGTCCCACATTGACATCTAGATAGTGTTTTTGTTACGAATTTGTCTGCTGAAGTGCTGAAATTTTACCGAACTTCTCCTCTCCAAATAGTAACTTCAAGGTTGTGATGATAAAGCATCTAGCTAGCGCTCCCTGAGTCTCTTTATGTAAGGCACATTTTCCAACCCTTCAACAATTCCCATTAAATCTCCTTGTTCTGTGAGCTATAACTGCACCAGATATTTCAGCAGGGGCCAGGCCAGTGCTAAATGGATGGTGCATCACGTTTCTGTCCTTGCTGGGTACCCAGAGTTTCATCAGCCAAGGAGCCCGTTCAGTCTCCTTACCGCAGACACTCCCTAGTGCCCAGCAGAGTACCCGTGCTGACTTACACACCGCTCTTCTACCTCAAGCCCTCTTCAGGACTGCTGCTGTCTAGGACAGGTTATTACATCCAGCAGCATGGCCAATGATCTTTGTCCCTAGATATATATATATATATATATATAACTCCACTTTATTGAAATAGATAAATGAATAGATGTCATTTACTTGCAAGCAGCTTTCCAAATAATCCAGGTCAGTCAGCACTCCTCCCTTTTATGGTTTATGACTTCCTTCTTTAACCTACAAACTTTATCAGTAATGAATATACATTGATGTACTGGATTTAGCAAGGTCTTACAAAGATCATTTCTTGGCCCCAGTCCTCTGGAACATCTCCAGAAACAAATCAACCTCAGCAATGATTCCCACTTTCTAATCATACTTAAGCATTTAATCAGTTTTTAGTCTGCTTCGCAAATGCCATTTTGATTTTGTATCCAATTTATTCACCAACATGTCGTGCAATATCAAGTGTCTCCCAGATACAAGCAATGTTGTAGATACGATGGATCAAAAAGCCTGCATATTGTTTTCCCAGCAGCATCAGTTTGTTCAGTAAAAGAAACTAAGTTTCCCCATAAATCTTGGCTCATTTAACAGAAGGCTAACAAACAAGACTACTAGTTTTACCAGTCAAAACTAAAACAGTGCTAAATATATATATATATATAAAATGAGTTTAACATTTCTAGTTCCCAAATGTGTTGCTGGCGACATAGTTAAGCAACATTAAATCATATCCCTGTGACTATTTTACAAGTAGTTGGCATTCAGTATGAGGTCAACATTTATAGGAGGTGTTTCTCTCCTTGAGGACTGCACAAGATACCATGCCAAAAAGGCCAGTATGTCAGAGGAAGGTGGAAGAACTCATTTTCTCACCGTGGAAGTCACTGAGTCCTAAGAACAAGATTCACATTGCTTACATCTTCAACTGGTTGTCCTAGCAGGAGTGCGAACAGTAGCATCCTGAGGAGGTGGCAGCAGAATGTCACAATAATTGAATCTCACAAGGTATGAGTGAATCGCACGAGCATCCTTTTGCACAAGTTTGTGTCTCCCTGAAACCTATCTTTCTGAGGCAGTGAACTGAGCAACCACCATGCTTTAACTGGACTCTGGAGCAGGCTGAAGGATAATACTTAGATGTGGAGCAACAGAAACGGGGCTGAAAGGGTATGAGGAGAGATTTCAAAGGGAAGAATTGGATGCCTAATTTATAAAAACAAAAACATGTCTCTAAGAGCAACAGTATTGCTTGACAGTCGTATTTAGAAGTTACTAGGATGGGAAATTAGCAGATGTATTTGAAGAAAAGCAAGTAGATCCCTATATTCTCTGCATATCCGGAACACCAGAGTATTTGTGTAATTAAATGTACGGTATGAGGAGAACAGAGTGCAATGCTATCAGAAATTTCCCTTTGACCCACTTCACCTAAGCCACATCAGCTAAAGTCACTTCAGAGTGATTCCAGAACAAGAACGCTAAAGCTATGTCTGTGTGGCAGCCTTGCTGTTGATCATCTTGTGAGAGCATTTAAGAGCAAGCTTTACACCAGCTTGTTTTGATGCTGAGCAACACCCAGGTGAGGAAAGCAAAGCAGACCACAGTAAATTAGCCCAGAGAGAGCATGGCTACTACTGCTCCACTTTGGGCTGATTGCCAAGTCAGGCATGACTGTCTTGCAGAGGGTTTTCATAAAACACATCTGGGCCATTTGAGCACAACTGTGCTCAAAAGACTGCAAATTGATGAAGCCAAGCAAAACTGGTGTTTTTGTGAGGAGGTTCTCGGTTAAAGAGGTTGGGATAGTTGTCTTTGATAATTTCGAGATCACTTGCCCTGCATAAAAATACCTATCTCAACATTTTCATTGCTGTTTACTGCAGGAATATTACTGTTATAAATACATTAACGACGACCGCATTATTTACAGTCTAATGGCTTCTGATTGCTGTATGTTATGTTAAATGTGGTTAGTGGAGAGAGAGGGCTACAGCAGGCACCACTTCATATTCAAGGTATGTGAACCTAGGCAAGTCGGCAGCCACCAGACACAGGAATGAAGAACCAGGCTGAAATGACTCATTCCATCACTTTGTGGGGCTGTACGGACCTTGCACACTTAAAGGATACCTGAAGACTGGAAGCCTAGACCACACTTTTCTAATGACTTAGACTTTAAGTTGCAGGCATAATCCTCTCAACACACGTTTATCTATACCACTGTCATACTGCCTAGCATCTGAGCGAACTGGAACTATGTGCACTAATTTAGTGACATGATAATGCAAATAGTAAAGAAGAGTATCGGAACTGGTTTGGGGCATTAATTGACTGCAGGGCAGGTGGGCTGAGCAGAGAGGTGCAATTTCCTCCCCAGTCAGTTTTGGGTTTCTTCCATTTATTACCTCTAGATGTAAGGAACAACAGAAGGGCTGGTAAGCAACACGGTGTCTGACAGGCAGAAGGTGAAAGCCATTGAGATGAGCAGTGAAAGCAGCCTCCCGGGCTTACAAGTTTGCAATCTGAAACAGAGAGAAATAGCTTATGTATAAAATACATGGTCACAAAACAGAAAAATAAAGCCCTTGAAAAAAAAAATAATGTCTAATTGAGCATTTGAATATGTTCAAGTTTAGGCACATGCTGAAAGCTTGATGGATTTCCCTGGGAATACAGCATGTATGTCTGTTTGCTAAATGGGAATATGATTACCCATGTGCTGAAGTCGTTTCCTGAATCTGACTCTTAGCCTCTGCTTAATACCCACATAGACAAATGTTCAGCTTAGGCAGCCATGGCAGAGAGGTACTAAAAGTAATGAAAATATGTGGCCCATTTATATTAAAAGGATATGCTAGTCAGGCTTACCAGGCTTGCTTGGGTTTTGTGCTACCGAGTTCTCTGCTGTAGACAGAGTCTGTCTGGAAAGGAGGTCTGTGCAAACGACATTAGAGAGCTACAATTACTCAGCAGCAGAGTCAGTTTGAAGCAGATGGTCTCGGTGACATTTTAGGAGATAATGGGTGAAAGAAAGCTCCAAAGTGAGACCTGGAAATGCTAGTGTACAACAACAACAACAAAACCAGCAGCAACAACAACAAAAAAAGCAGACTTGAGGGGAAAGGGCAGAAGAAAGTAAACAACATCTCTGAACCATGGGAACGACTGGGAGAAAGGAAAATGGCTGGATGTGTGCAGTTAGGGACAGAGATCATGCGTCGGAGGAAGGATCGAAAGTGGAACTCAAAGAGAACATTGAAAGATCCAGAAAAATGGTCTCCAAGAAATCCACCTACCTGGGTGATAAAATGTTAATGACTTACTAACAGATCTGTTTGCCTCAGGAAGGGAGTGCTGGGCAGCTCCCAGCTGTGCCCCATGTGAATTACAGAGAGCAGTACTTGCAGTTCGTTCCACTTTCTAAGCCTTAGCAGTTGTTCATCTCTCTGATAAAGAGGAATGGGTGACACCATGCAGCTGTGGCACACCTAATAACCAGCTCTTCAGCTTTGCTGAAGTACTAACTTGTAAATGTTTGGCTATTTTATGGCTGAAACACAGGACAACACTGCAGTTTATTGCAGTCAAAACCAATATTCAGCATTGACAGTTGTCATGACAATTTTGTTGGGTAAAAACCAGATGCTTGATTCTTAATTAATGTTGAAGAATTTTGGCTTTATTGTTGTCCGTTTCATTTTAGATTTAATTCGTTGAAACATGTTATGCTCCCATAGCACGCTTAATAATTGTCATCTCAGTAGTGAGCAATCATCAATGTGAAACAAAGATATACTTTCAGAAACTTTTTTAACATTTCCACCTACTAAAATGTCAGGGTTTGTTTCCAAGCAAGAACAAAAACTAGTTAGGAAAGCTGTGATTTTTTTAAAAAATATTCTTACATTTTTTAACTCAAGTTCTATAAAAGAGTTATGATCACAGAATAATTCAAGAAGGCAAGACTGAAAATAAAACAAGATGCTCCCATCTGAGTTGAGAGCTCTCTGTGGGCAGAGTTAAGGTTGCTTCCATAAATTACAGATCTGGCACCACATACTCAGGTAAATATAGTGTCCAACTTTATCTTCGAGACTCCAAGATTCAAAAGGGTAAATCAAACTCTTTCACAATTGACTTTGCTCTCTTTGTTGACAGGAAAATAATTACGAAAAATTCATTGTATAAATGTCCTTCAGAACTTACAAAATTTCTCTTTCTTTTTCTTTTCGAATTAAAGCCTTGCAGCCCACTGAAAAGCAGAGGCAAGTATAGACAATCAGTCTTAACTTGTAGTCTACAGTCTTCAAGAAGTCTCCATAAACATCTTGGAATGGCAAAGATTAAGTTTATCTTGGTTTTGGTTTGAGTCTGATTTTATTTTAATTTTGCTACATCATCACATTGTAAGGAGCGAGAACCTATTTGCCACCAGAGCTACAGTCCTGCCAGGGGGAGGCCTTCAAGAGACTTCTCAATAATTTGGTAATTCTTTGTGACCCTGAAGTGTCATCAGTGTTCAATGGGAACGGAGTTGAAAATAGTTCAGCATCCAAAGGGAGGACTTGGGATTCAGCAAATTTCTGTTTGAATTTCAGTTTAGAGAGTGCAACAATGCCAAGGAAAGAGGAGAGGCTGACACTTCATTTGAATTCAACAATTTCAAATCCCAGACAAAGGGCTTGGGATGGGAAAGGAGGAAACAAAAGCTCTGGTCCTTACCACAGATTAGTATTTGTACAGCTGCCTCACCTAGATTCATGACAGGAAACTGGTGTTGTTGGAGTCACAGACCACCATTTAAACCACAGCAAGAAAGAAAAGCATCGTGTTCCCTGCATGCTTATTGCTGTTTCGTCCAAACAGCATTTTGGCAGGTTCTTTTAGCCAAGTCCTGCCCAGGCTACTCTCAAAAACCATCCCCGTGGCGATACCTCACATGACAAAATTAAGCAACAGGATCACCAACATCATGAAGGGTATCGCAAGACAAAAATAATCTCAGTGGGAAACATATCAATTCAATCTTCTTATGGCAGTGCACAATGTAGAACAGTCCACATAATTTTTGCTATTAAAGGGTCACAGTAGCACAGCTTAGATACTGAATAACTGTTCTGTTACCAGAAAATATAATAATGAAAAGAAATATGAAAAACAGAAAAAATGAACACTGAGAAAAGGAAAGAAAAGCCTGCAGTGTTCTATTTGCAATGTAACAATGATGCATCTTATCAAATCATGCCATTGTATCTCTGCATAGGCTCCTCTGTGTGATTATTGCTGAAATGTGGGAAGAAGTACATCCTATACTCTATTGATATAGACTGTAGAACATTAAGCACTGAATAAAAGATTTTTATTTTTTTAATAAGGAACAGATGGTCACCTCATTCAAGCAGCTGTTGAGGAAAAAAATGATTCGGTATCAGGCATCGAAGGCTAAAAATGTTCAGATTCAGACATAGTTTCTCCTGCTAAGGAGTGGCATCAGCATTCAGCCACCAAGTGGTGTAAGGTAGGAGAAAAGAAGCAAGGCCGAGAGGGCTCCTCCTGGGCAGCTCTGCCCGCTGCTCTCGATGGTGTACAAGCCATACCAACAGATCTCAGCTGGTGCTGAGCAGAAGCTCTAACCATGCCTCAAAGCCTTTTGGATGTCCATGTTTATGCTAACAAGTGGGATAGCTGAAGAGTACTATAAAGGAATAAGCATCTTAAAGCCTGTGAAATTAAAATTGAGTTATTTCAGGAGACTGTATTTTATCACTAGGTGGCATTGCTCTAAATCTTTCAGTGCCCGTCTTCTGAGCTCTTTACTGTATGGGTAATATTTAACAGCAGCTGAAGCATGCCGGTTGCACAGAGGTGCTGCCAGCCATGCTGCTGGAAATGCGTACAACGCTTCAGTGAATCTATCTGGTAAGAGATTTTATTCTGACTTTGAATTCAACTCTTTCATTTACTATAGAAATAAACAGTCCATAACCAGATGTTCAGTTATTCTGACCCAAAACCTTAGCCTATTCAGAAGTGTTTATAAAATGCTCTCAACCCCTTCTGATGGCATCCTTCTTCCACAATTCGCTCTAACAAATCTTGCCACTGAGGACAACACAAGTTGTTTTCAGCCCATGTTCAAGTGCCATCCAACAGTTATAAAGCCAGTGCTTTTCCCCAATTCACTGCACTGCTCTGTTGACTCATTGGCCCATGGAATTTGGAAAAAATGAAAAAGGCTAAAAAGTTACTTTCGATTTTTTTAGCTTTAACTGTTGAATGGTCTGTGAAAGCTGTTAATGGAAAGTCTGGTAGCATGAAATACAGGATTAAAAAGCATGAACATTTTTGTTATCTTTACACTTGAATAAAGTTTTCAACAGCATAGAAGTGATACAAGAACTCAGGGCTCCATTTTGAAACAACCTTAGCAAAGCCTGTGTCCAATTCAATTTTGGAAACCACTGAAATCTCATTCTGGCTTCAGTAACTAAATCCTGTGTATTGAATCTGGGGCTTATGACCCAACAAGCATTGCTACCATATCCAGAAGAGGATTTAAAGCTTCAAAGATGCAAAATTTAGCCACGTCCAGAAATGCCATCCTTAAACCCCCCTAGCGTCTGTAATTACCTAAAGCATAGACATGGCAAAAGGACTGTTTATACACTTGATTTTTACGTATCACTGGACAAGAAATATAACAAGGTCTTGGAAAAGGGACTAGGGGCCAGAACTCCTCACTCTTAGCTGAGGACCACAGGCTCCCACTGAGAAATTATGATCCTTCCATGTTTACATTATTAAGGGATACCAAGCGGGGACATTCTGCCTCACACAAGAAATCCCCGCAAATTTACTGTGTTAACAGCTACAGCTTCTGTACTATTGCTAGATTTTCCTTCTTGTCCAAGACAAACCCTTCAATAAAACACATTCCGTTCCCTGATGGTTCTGTCCACCAATTTGATGAGCTGATTTGTATTTGCCTCTGTTTCAACACATCAGCTTCATTGTCCGCACAATGACCCTTCCCGTTTTCCTGAGCTCAGAGCAGTGCCAAGTGGTCAGAGCAGCTCCATGAACAGCAGTGTGTGCGTCAACCATTCTTGTGCCAGGATTGCAGTGATTAGCAGCAGTCACACCGTTCAGCTTTAGGAGAAACACACGACCATTGCAGTGCCTTTTAAACCATTTCAGAGCAATGACAGAGTGCTTTTTAGCAGAGGAAACCAAGTCAGTCTAAAGAACTATTATTTTCATTTTCTATACTACACAGAGTGTTTTTCCAGAAGTTCATGAATTGTTTTATAAGAGCTTTTTTTTCTTCCTTTACACATCTCCTTCTGTGCCCTCTCACCCTGGTAGATGAACACACACAAGCACCTTCCAGCTCTGGCCAGTGAGAGTCTCGCAGGTACTATCAAGGCACTTTTCCCCGATCTCTGAGCCCGTGCAGCCTGTGTTTCAGCCACTGGGCTCTCCAACAATTGCTTCAAGTCCTTGTAATTGGGTACGTGTAGCTGTTCAATCAGATTGATAACACTTACTCATCCTCGCAAAGCACTTGAGTTCTAGGGATGAAAGAAGCTTAGCACTAATGGCGAGTATTGTCTTTAGCCTACAATGGCCTTGAATTCAAGTCGGGGAAAAAAATATTTTATTTTTTTTTTAGCAATTTAACTGAATCAGTTTAGAAAGAGTTTAGATAAAATCAGTGAACCTCTCTGATACTGGCTCTTAAGAAAATGTGTGTAAATCAGTTTCTGAAGCACACCCAGTGGGAGCAGGAAGAGCTGCGTGCTGTGCTCTCAGCCCAAGGTGCGTGGCTCTGCACTGGTGCACTGCTTGCCCAGGAGACACCACTGATGTCCTAATAAAACAGTCCTCCTGCTCTCCCTTCTCTTCTGAAACATATTCCCTGGCATGTACAACCTGAAAGTAGAGTCACCTCCTTCAGGAAGGGTCCAGGAATTTTATTGGTTTTTATTATTGTTATTATTATTTTCGTTTTCATCCAATCCAGCGAATGCTGGGCATTGATGAGCCTCTCATTTCCACTCCTGCTACCTTGCGGGCACCATTTCTTCCTGAAATAGCCCCGTGTGGATAGATAGTATCACTCATTAGTACATACATTGAAAATCACACATTCAGTCACTGTGGCCAACAGGTGACTATCACAGCCTGACACTGCTGGATAGACGTGGGCTGCGTGTACATGATATACTATTGAGGAATAATTAAGTAGTCTGTTAATAATCTTAAACATGAACAGAGATTGATATTAATATATTAGGCATCTTAATAAAACTACCCATATATTCATGATAGATGATTATGCTGACAACGGGGTTTAAAAAGAAAAACATGATGATAGAATGCCCTCAGCAAAGGGAGGTGAGCTCTGGGGTTCAAACAGATGAATTAAGGGACTGAAGTCTCTCCCAGGTCTGCCAGTGACTTCCTGTGCGATAACTGGAAAGTGTTAGACTCTCACCTACAAAATGGGGACATTTGTATTAATTTGGAGTATCTAATTTAATCAGGCAGTCCAGTACTGGAACATTTGCATGAAAAATTATGAGGAAATGCAAAATCCCACATTTGCTCCCTCCAGAAGCAACTGACTGGACTCTACAGGGCCCATAATGTTTTGGCAGAGAAACAAGATTTTCTTTCTCAAGAACAGAGCATTCTTAGCCATTTATCCTCCCTCCCAGCTGCCTGTGTAAGGTCTGGCATTTCCCTGCTCAGGAAGTGATTCCATTTATTTCTGCAGTATCCCTCAGGAGAGTCTCACCAGGACTGAGCACTGAAATGAAAGGTCACCGGGAAACCTAAGCAAAAGTGAGCTGTGATACCACAGCAGCAGGAGAGAAGGATGGCGTTGTAGCTACAGGCCCATGGGCTAATTGCAGATTTCTTGACCTCAGAGGATTTGGCTAAGATGTCAGATCTGAATTTCTCCTATTGAATGTACAAGGTAAAGTCAGGCAAAAGCTAGGAGCTCGAATGCCTTCTGGAAAGAAAACATAATTAGAACATTGTGGGAACTACTCACGCATATCCAAAGCAAATTGTATTTTAAAATCAGTATTTTCTGCAGGGTTAAAGTGAAGCAGTGTTTGAAATTCTGAAGTATTTATCAGCTGTCTTTCTACTGACAGTTATTGGTAATTATTAGTTACCTAGTATTTCAGACAAAAACAGAGTCTCCCTTTAGTCAGGCATTTGATAAGCTGCACTGGGAATATTTGGAATAAAGTGAACAATTCTGGTCAGACAGATTCAAGAAAGACTGAAATTACTGCAAGTATCAAAAAATAAACAAACAAACAAACAACCTTACCACCAGCAATGAAGACACTTGTGGGAACAAAGAGTCAACCCGAAGGTTGCAAAGTCTGGCTGTTATTTTTCAACCAAACTAAGCAACAGAAAAGAAGAGACTGGGCTGCTCCAAAAAATCACGGGATTACAGAATCACAGAAAATACATCCTGGGGAAAACACTGAGAAGGAAAGGACACAAGACCAGGTGCAGTATTGTTATAAGAGCAAATGGGTATTAACCCATTGTGAAGAATGATTAGACCAAAAATTAAAAGATTAAGCATTAAATGGAAAGCATTAAAGGAGTGAGGTTTATAGATGGAAAATAGGTTTTAAGGTGCAGCCTGCTAAGTTTATGAAAAAGGCTGTGATGTGGTGCATTCAGCAAGAAGGGCTTGGTATTGCTAACCTGGTAGGGGACTCCCAGTTCTTTGTCCTAATGTTTCTCTTAAAATAAAACAAAATAGAAAGGCAGGGTCATGTAAGGCAATTTTTCAAGAAACACACTTAAAAGCAATCTGCACTGAAGCTTTGTTCCCCTGGCTGGTTTGTAAGAAGTTTGTTAAACTTCCCCATTACAATTAAAACAACTGCTGTGACTACACGGAGAACAAAGGCAAAGAGCTAAGAGTAGGCATTTTATCAAAGGTTGGCAGATTTCTGAAAAGGCTGTCAGCAGTGCTTGGAGGCTAATGGATAAATTACAAACCCATGATAGATCATAACTAAGTTCTGTGGGTTGAGCAGATGCCAAAAATGGCAGCCAATTTTTTTGGACTACAGAAACTCTCCAAGGGCAGACGGTTCCCAACAGAATGTGTTACCTCTTGGCTCCTAAAGCATGTTCTATAGCACATACCCCTCCAGCAGGATAACACCAGTATCATTCCCAATGAAGTTTGCCAGTTCTACCTACATTAGATTTAGGGTCACTATTGGCAAAAATCCCCAAATACCTGGTATGTCTTTACCTGACCTGCTATACAAAACAGTACAGGAGACCTAAGTGCTCCTGAGTAAGTGATCTGAATACGACTGCTCAGGTCCTTACTGCACCTCGAGGACCTCCTTGGGAAGGAATGGCAATCCCAGAGCCTCTTGGAAGAAAAAACTGAACTGCAGCTCCCATTCTGAGCTGCCCTGTACAACAACTCTGCCTGGATCCATTAGTGCAGCAAGAACGATGTGCTGGTCCTCTTGTTCCTCAGAGCCAAAAGGAACCTGGAGAATGCAGTGGTTTTAAGGTTTCCAGAGGCTTGCAGCCATGTTACAATTTGGATACGGTCAGGGCAATTACACCCTACCAGCTGGCCCTTGCATGTTGTCCAGGAAAACGTAGAGGTGGGAGTAATGAAGGAAGAGGGGTGAGGCAAGGGGACTATAGAGAAAGAGTGTTAGAGAGAAAGGAAAAGCAAGGAGAGAAGGCAGTGCAAGTATAGAGTGGGATGGAGGAGGGTGGGTGAAGAAGTGAAAGATGGATAAATCAAAAGCACTATGTAAAAGAAAAATGGCATGAAAGAGGGAAGAGACAGGAGAGATGGGGCCAAAACCCATGCAAAGCCTTACCAGAACAGTGTGAGCAAATGCTGTGAGAAAAAACAAAGCTGAAAGGACATGTGAATGAGATGCTCTTCTCTTTGTCATGGCCAAAGGAAACCCCCTGCTTCTCGTCTGTCTCCTTCCAGGTCACTTCCAGGTCATTTCCCTGCAATAACTTGCTTTTCTCATGCAGCTGACCAGCAGTCTAAATATTCATCTCCACATGTACTGATTTTAATATATGGCATAGTATTTTGCAAAGCACCTAAAGCCAGCTCTAAATATAACAAACCGTACTGCAGCCATTAATCACCTAGCGCAGTCCCTGCACATCTGGAAAGGCTGCAATGCAGCACCACTACAGGCACCTTAAAGCCTCTACGTACAAATCCAACTGGTGAGCAGTCACTGATTTATCACACAGTTCCCGGAAGCCACAATGAGGTTGGGTCTGCCTACTAGATCCAGCACACAAATTCCTGAGAGGTGACTCGAATTACATCTAATCTTCGTTGCGATATGTAAATGTTAAGGTGGGAGATGCTTCCACTCATTAAAATGAACTAAATTGCCTCATTGCAGGAAGAGAGAAGATGCTGCATCAGCCTCACCACACAACACAACTCCTGCTGAGGTCAGCAGAAATTTCACTGCTGCAGTAGAGGCAGAATGGATTGCACTTCTGCACTGTTTTCATTTGGTAGCAAACATCTATAAAACAGCCTGTGGTCCAAAATATGCTTTCACACAAGCCTGGTGTTCCCTAGTAGGGATGTTTATGTGAACAGAATTTGGCACTTGCTGTCTTGGGCAAAAGGGTGCAAATTTACTTCTCGTAAGCCCATGTTATTTCTCCAACACCTATTTGCTCCTGGCTCCCAAAAGTTGCCATAAAACAGAAACTATAGCTTCTTTTTTTGTGAAATGGCAGAAAAGTGGCAGTCCTCCCAGCTGCAGAGCTGTGAAAAAATGATGGTTGTTAGATATATTCTTTCTGTGACAGGACTTTTACAGTAGGAAATTAGCGTGAGTATGCACAATCCAAGGGCACTTTCTCAAAGATAGCAGCTGAAAGCAGCTTCTGTTGAGAAACAGAACAGAGTTTCTCCTTTAGCAGAAGCCCTCCCTGTCTCGCAACAAATCCCCTAAGAATCATTGCTACAGACCCTGTCCTTCCTGGGGTACCTGTGAGCAACCATCTGGAAACACCGTGCCCCTCTTCTGGCAGGCCGCCCTCTCTCGTGCTGTTCCATGGCTGAGGGGACACAACAAAAACTCAGAGGTCTGTTCCTAGGAAACCGTTCATCCAGCGGGGCTGTGGACTCTGATCTGCTAATACTTTGTTAATTTGTTTCTCAAGATTACAGGAATCCCCCAACTCTAACTACTTCTGCCGGACATGCTCTCTGCTGCTTGTATTTGAAGAGCTTGTGTGTGCCAGAAGCAGCTGTCTGAACTTAAAAAAAAACAGAGCACTTAGACATATCTGAAGACACTAGTGGCACAGTATTCCTTGGCTCTCCCTTGGGCTGATATAGCATCAATGACATTTTTTATCTAGGGGTGTAATGAGATGAAACTAAAGATTTTTCTAGATTGGTGTAGTATTTTAGCAACAGAACTAATGCAATGAAAAGTAAAATTCAGGCATGCACATTAAAAAAAAAAATTGTTAAGAGCCATAAAAATAGTTACACAGAGAGTTTCAGTCCTTATCGGCTTGTAAATGCCTCCCCACCCCCAAAAAAGCTATGATTTCAAGTACTTCCTAGAATCAGGGTCCCAAATGCAGTAGGGTACATGAGCAGTTTGTCTTTCAAGGCGACCAAGGATGTCAGTGAAGGCAGAAATTGCCTATCTACTTTCTGAAATAATTTTATGAGCTAATGTGGTCTGACCGATCATCTCAATTTGAAAAACAGAGCACATACATCTGCAGAAATGGAGCAGATGCAAAGTGGGCAGGTAAATCATTTTTACCTTGAATCACACTGTGTTCCCACTGCAAAGTGATCTTTCAATCTTACCGTTTACTTACTTGCTTTTCCCCCCTGACACTTTTGAGCGCAGAGCAGGCTTATAAAACCACTATGTGTCCTAATGTTAATCAGCAACAAAAGCATCCAAGGCCGACGGGTAGGATGCTGACCAGCAGCATTCAAGTTCTAGGGTTCTGAAATAGAGACTAAATTTACCAACGATTTTGGCTCCAAGATCCACCCCAAGTGCTATGTTCCACTTAAATGAGCAACTAACGCCGAGAGCTTTCAGAAACATTTCTCCGAAGAGGTCCCACGGATAAATAAGAAGGCTGACCCAGGCTGTTAACCCTACCAATAAGGCACTGTTTATGGGGATCATTAACGACATAACAAATGGCAGAAAAGAAAGCACAAAGCATTGGGCAAGGGGAAAAAGGTGAACAATTTAGGTAGCCTTTAATGTCTGATGCCATAAAATTTGAGTCCTTGCACACAGCAGGAGGTATCTGACATTTTCCTCTTCAGAGATTAGCACTTGCAGGTATTGATTTAAACTAGGATTTATACCATGCCTGTCATTTTTATGAAGGGCACAATAAGAGAGATTAGCAAGAAATTGCCAGGCACACCATCCTTAATCAGCTGCAAACTGTTTTCACCCTAAATCGGCAGGTTTGTCAGGAAAAGCAAAATGCACACAACTAAGTGAGGCAGCAGGAATGGGCATTCAGCAAGACAGAATAAAAATAGCGACCAGAAAAGGGTGCCATTAGAGAGCTTTATCTTTTATTTTTAATCTGCAACAGATTCACAACTCATGTCACCTCTTTTTAAATCTTATTATATGGTTTGCATTAGAATTCAAGTTCCTTCTCAAACACCAAACTCCCTGTGCCCTCTTCAGGGCACCTGAGCAAATCAGAAGGCTGACAGGCTAACTTTTAATTACCTGAGTCGCTTACTGGAGGCAGACTCAAGTAATATGCTTCCCCTCTCCCAACCCAGCAGTCTTCCATTTGCAGAAGTAAGTTTAAAAACACTCTGCATAAAGAAAAAACCCACCCAGCTCTGCGTGAATGAGACTTGAAGGTTGAATATATCATTAAGAATTTCTTTAGCATGAATAGAGGTAAGTGCCTCAGTCCTTTTGGTTCTCAGTAAGAGCTGGGCACCTACCTTACTCTCAGTGCAATCCCAAGTGACTTCCAACAGGCCTTGTTCCTCTAAACCCTTCTGAAAACTCCAGCCTTGCCTCTCTGGCAGTTATGGAAACAAATGCTACAGCCAGGTGTATTTCAATTACGAAGGACAAAAATTGCAGGGAGAAAATATTACATTTTCTGCTTCTCTTACAGTGCCCAAACCTCTAAATTAAAAGCAGTAAAATGGGTGCCTCTTTCACCACTGAAGTCTGCTTGAAAATTGCTTTCCCATTCAGCCTGCACTCTGGAATTCAAATTATTTTATTCTAAATGTTAGAAAGCACCAGAGGTTCCTGCCTCTGTATGAAATGGATCTATATTTACAAGAACTATATCTTTCTTGATAGGATTTAGTTCTGCATGGCCCTTTGTTGGCTATGCTGCCCTGATAAAACAGAGCTGTTTCTGTTAGGGTTAGGTTCAGGCAACAAGCACTGCACAGCTTTTTTTCACTCTCTGCCTGGATGAGCTTAAAAAAGCACAATGCTGGTCCCTATGAGGTGCAAGTAATCTCTGGAATGGTAAAGAAAAAATGGACATCTTCTCTACTGTGTCTACAACTAATCAACATTTTACAATTGCTTTTTAATGCATTGAAGCATCTCCCTACCATTTGTACTGCCTTTTGAGTTTGTGTTAGTGATTAAAGATGACCAGAAATGTATCTGCTGTAAAAAGAAAGCCATGAAACTGGAAAAGCGAGAGAGCTGTCCATGCTGCTTGGTGATCACCAGGGCTTTACAGACACACCATCTCAACTGCTGTTGCATCTCCGTAGAGTGTATTAACAGCCCCCCAAAGCTGCGCCTGTGCTTATGTCAGCAGCCAGCTCTGGTTCAAGATTTCTTCTCATCACCAGCTAAAAATGTCTAAGGCTTCTTCTATCACAGGATTTGAGGAGCAAGAGAAAAGGAGGGCAGGGACAGAGACCCAGAGCCGCAGTGGGATGCCTGGCTGGCAGCTGGAGGAGCGGGCTGCAGCCACAGCTAACTGCCGCCCCAACCCGCAGCTTTGCACCTGCGAGCAGCAGCAGCCAGACTCACTTCCCAGGGCTCTTGCCCAATTATAAGTAGGGAGACCTTCCTGCATTTTTTTCTCTGCAGCCTACATTTTGAGAAAACTGCTCTCCTCACCTACACCTGTTTGAAGGAAGCTCTCAGAACAGCGCTGTCAAAATGCAGGACACCTCCATGGCCCAATGGGGCCAATTTATGATGGCCAATTTATGATGGCAATTTATGATATGAGGATCCAACCAGCACTTGTCTCTCATTTCTCTGCTACTCAATCTGTATTCAAAATGTTTTGCTATCAGAGATTTATCTTACGAAATAGTAATACCATTCTGGTTTAGTGCCAAGGCTGGGCTAAGGGATGGCAATACATTAATGCTCCAGGTAATCAGCTCAGCAACTTCCAACTGTCAGTCACAGCTCTCTGAAATTATCCTGGCAATAGTACATGCTTTCAGATACGCTCACTGCTCATGCCTTAAAAACAGCATGCAGCAAATGTGAGACTTACTTTTCTGTGTACACAATAAGTCTAAAATAATTCCAGTGATCCAACCAACCAGTCAGAAAATTATTTTAGGTTTTGTATAAACGTCTATTGTTAAAGCAGGGATATACAACCAGCTTAGGGAGAACCCAAAAAACGTTTTAACATTAAATATAACATAATCAAACTAGAAAATGAAGATTACTGTTGTGTCCAAGGAAAACAAAATGTTTCTGGAAAGGAAAAAAAAAAAGTTTATTTTCGTAGGGCTGTACTTTTAGTTAGACCCCACTGAATTTACTGGAGTGGACTTTAAGAATAGTATAATATGGGAAATCATCCACACCACACAACCCTCTGTAGGTTTAATCTACAGAGAGCACAAGGTTTCATTCTCTGCTTGATGAGATGGGTCAGCTCTAATTCTTACATAAAAGAAGTTTCAATCCAGCTTTAGGAGAAGAAAATTCCTGCATAAACAAGCCTTTCCCTGCAGCATATTTAATATTTCCGTGATCTCTTCCTACTGCCAAAATAGTTTATGGGATTCACTGTGCCTCAGTCCAAGAAAATAACAGCTACAGAAAGTTTGCTTGTGGTAGAAATACACTCAGCATTGTGATGGAGGAGAGATCAATATAAACAAGAAAACAATTGTTCATTGATTTTTTTTTTTTTTGCTCACAGGTGCTTATCCAATTACCAGTAACTGGTATGTTTGTATATACTATGACGTAAATCTAAATCTGTCTATCGCAGACATCTAACTCAAATAATATTTTACAACGACTTAACTGCAGCTTTGTGCTCCTTCAGCATCTGTCTTCCTCCTGAAGGACTGTCTCCTTTTCTAGGGTTGCTCTCTTCCATTTTGCTTTCCAAGTAAACAACCTCACATGACACCTTATTCATCAGCCACTAATGGTGGAGAAGGTGAACGTGCTTGCACTCCTGATTTGCTGCTCTTCTTGTCAGGCAGTATAAAGAGACTGAAGGCAACAGTTTTTGAAGCGCCAAATGGTTAACTTGGTGATTTGCAGTATGTTAGAAATTGTCCTTGCTTTTGCATATTCCACTGACACAGCAGCTGCCTGGCACCTGTAATCACCTGCACTATGTTCTTAGTTCTCTGAGAGTAGCATTGACTTAGAGTTAGCCCTACCACTAAAGTGCAGAGTCTACCGGGGGGTGGGGTGGGATGAGTTTTGGTTACAGGTGGCCAGAAATCCCCCCCAAAAAAGAAAAGATCCTCACAAAATTGGAAGAGCAAAGAATTTGTTCTGCCCTGGGGAATGTGCTGACCAGTACCATTTCACATGCTTCATGCTGCATTCGACTGTATTTTTCCAGTCTAGTCTGAAACATTCTTAGTTTAGGTTGAGACTACTTGAGCTTCCCTACACATTCATCCCAGCAGTGGGATGACTGCTCTTCAGTGTTTACCTTTCGATTACCTGCCTCCAACATCAACTCTGCAAGCAACCTGCCATTCACTGAAAACACACTTGTTTTCCTGTTCACATGCATGGCAGCTTTTAGTTAATGCGTCCCCAGACCAGAGAAGCCATCAATGAAATACAAATTTGTTATGCTGCTTGAATTACAGTTCAGGCTAGCAAAATTAAAAGAAAACAAAAAGCTGAATGCTGTCCCACATTGCTCTATAAGATTAAAGAGAATTAAAGAAAAGCCCCAGGGTCAGTGACATTGGTGTTCAGCAGGAACAAGTACCTAGGGAGCTGCAGAAACTGTTAGCACTTGGGAATCTTGCACAATTTCCCACTGTAGAAGGTGAAGTAATCAATCTATAGTCTATGTGCCTTGCCCAGCCCAAGAAAGGAGAGAGGAAATGGGAAGAAAAATGGTCAAGCCCTGAAATGTATGATGTCTAGGATATCTCAAGAGAGCTGATTCCAGCGGAGCAGGTCTTGGGGAAGAACATGGAGCTGGCATTCAGGACAATGGGTTTTTACTCTGTCCATGCACAGAAAAAGACATTTTACCTCTCTGTTTCCTTTCCTATAACTTTGTCTGCCCTACTGATTAAGATTGAGAAGCTTTGCATATTTACAATTTGGCACTCTGATCCTGAGCAAGACTACGAAATGCAGCGTGCCATAAATAAGCATTATGTTATGCAAATGACACTGGCCTGGGAGGTCACTTCACATGTTGGGTCAGAGATCTCATTCCCACCACGTTTCAGGATAATAGCCTTTCCACAGGTAGTCTCATGGTCTGTTGGCCAAAGCAGACCTGACTGAGGTGAAACAGGGGCAGGAAGGGGTCAAAGTCCAACCTACAGTTCGGACCCTTTTATTTAAAGCAGAAGACTCACTCACCTCTAAAATAACCCACTAAAGCACATTCAGTATAGACGAAAGATTCTGTTCCTCTTCAGTCCAAACAACGGATTTGGTCTATTCCAAACAAAAGGGGTGTCTTCAAACAATACTATGAGAAATTTCTGTAGAAGTGCTGGATATATCTCTAAGCAGAAGCTCTTTCCCCAAAAAGGCAAGAACAACTTAGATTTCAACACCAACTGCCAACTAGGATTTTTCATTTCTTCTTCAATACAGGCAGAAATGACTCAACAAAGTGAAGGAATGAAGAGGAGCTGACGACTACCTCTTCGTGCTGTCTGTTGAGGCAAGCCCAGTGCAGCCAAGGTAGCAATCTGCAGTCCCTCGGGTGAGCACAAAACAGATTTATAAACCTGTTTCTAAATCCTCTTTCCTAAAGTTCCCCAAGGAGAAACAGAGCTCAGAAAAGCCCTTTACTTAATAAAAACCTTTATCCAGGAAACAGTACACTGTGCAAGACCATACATCACATAACATTGATTCCTGGTACTGATAACCTAAGATGAACACTTTGCTCCGTTTGCCTTTAATATCCTTAGGAAACCTCTTGGAATGGGGTAAATCATTAAGGAAGGGGACTCTAAAAATTTGCACCTGTACACTGTTATGTAGAAGCCAGGAAAGTTGCTTCTATATAGATGTATCTATATGTACTGTGTCTTTATATCGATCTAAAAATATAAAGTACTGATACTTCTTATTAGTTGAGAATGCTAATGCAGGGGAAAATGGCACATCTTTATTTAATATGTTATTTGTGGAGCATATCTGTGTTACACTCACCATCAAAACAACTGCGCTTTGTAGGCAAAAAAGCCATGGGACAAATTGTGGTGATGCACTGCAGAAAATGGTGAGAAGAATCAGCTCTGCCCAGCTCTGGCTGATTTATAAATAGTTTTGGTGTTCAACATGATAAAGGGACTTATATTTTATGTTTTAATGAGAGAAGGAATTAATTTTCAATGGACTTGGGGACCTGTGTAAAGATTACCTCAGAAGGGTAATTTAGAGGGTTGATTTGATTTCCATCTCCTCCTTTGATCCCACCTTTTTATTCTCAGTCCCCTCCATGTCAACCCCCCTCCCCACGTTTGGCATGCCATATATGCTTTTTGATCCCTCTCCTTCTACACCTTTCCACAAAGTGTAACTCCTCATTTAAATCTGGCTCATTTCTTGACATGACACAGAAAGGTAAGCCAATACATTTTAGATGAAATTCAATGTCCACACTATTGCAATTTGTTTAGTAGCTATTCATTAATCTATTAAGAAAAACGGGACCTACTAAGAGATGCAGACTGAAACTTTTCCAAGTGTATATTAAACAATTTACCCAGATCACTAACAATTTTGCAAGATCAATAGAAAAAGCGACTTACAGAATCAATATCCATTCCCTCTCTCTCAGCTGTAAGCCTGGAGAGCAAGCCATATTAAATTTAAAGCTAACCTGATCTAGGCATCACGCTCCCCCTCTAAGGGCAAAGAATTCTGTGACATTTGGAAATGGCAGCTACTTACACACCATTCATTTTTCAGTAGCATCCATTTCAAAGTGATATCATTACATGAATGAGCTCTACCTACTGCTTGTGGAGAGCTTTGCCTGGGCTGGTTTTGTTTTGTTTTTTTTTTTTCTTTGCAAATGACTGTGTAGTATAAAGCTCTGAATAGCATGCATTTATGAATCTGAGTCTAAGTGTGCTGCTATTTTCCCAGGAAAACTGTCATTATAAAAACAGCCAGCACAGGGCCTCATGGCACTTAACTTCATAAGACAATTGGTTTCATGGAGCGAATACCAGCAGCTGCATTATCAAATAACCTGAAGATTGAGCTGGAAAAACAATAAAAAATGGATCTCAGTGTGAGATGCGGGAGATGGAAAGAAATTAATCTTTGGAGCTCATCTTGAACATCAAATAATATAACTGACCAATGAAAATCCAAACTGAAATCTTATTATAGCTGCACATACAGACAGCACCTGAAATCAGCACCTATTTTTATGAGGTAATGTAAATACACCCATAAGCACTAGAAGACTGATCTTACCTCATAGTTTCCAGATCTGGTATTTAGCCCAAAGTCTTTTAAAAGTCTTCCCAAACTTCATATATCAGGTGTAGACTATCTGCAGAGAAAAAAAAAAAAAAGAAAGAAAAGAAAAAGAAAACAGACAACCATAAATATACTAAAACCCAATAAAAATGCAATGTTCCCAAGTGTATACATATTTCATAAGCAACACAAAAACACTCTTTTTAATGCATCCTGTAGAAAAAGAGAAGGTTTCAGTTCCTTGCCCTTACTGCCATGAATATTCAGCCTAACTTTCTGTCTCCTCTTAAAATGTTAAGCTCTGAAAAGCAAAAGAATACCTCAGAAGATGAACAAGTGATTATCTTGAGATATCTTGAGATAATCAAGGGACTTAACAGTGACCTTGGTTCTTTGTTCATTGTGAATTCATCTATTCTGCCAATGGTTCATTTTAGCCAGTTGGTAACTTGTTAGCTATAAATCCTGCTTAATTATTTCTAGCTAAAAACAAACAAAATGTTGATTTGGCATTAAACAAAATTCATCTAACAAAGCTTCCATGAAATTAAACCTATTTATCCCTTTGTCTGCTAACTGAGCCATCAGTGATTCTTTCTCCATATACTGCACGAGATTTTAGCTATTATTCTAAGCAAATGAATTCAGGACAAAAATAGAAACAGCCATTAAAAGATAATGCTACTGGGTAATTCTTGCTTCTAGCTCTGTCTGAGTATATAAGCTTAAGATCTTCATGATACTCCAATCAAGCTGAATTAAATGCTTTCCAAGTATAATTTTGTGCTATATAAGCTTGTCTCATTAAAAATTGTGGGGGGACAGCCTTGTGACTATGAATTAAAATATTGCTGAGACTGCTTTGTGAGTACCAGGCAGGCTGTTTGTACTCTCACATTCCTTGTTTTTACAAATGAAAGAAAATGGTAATCAGGGTTCAGTACATTTATCCAAAACCTCCAAAGCAGAACCTTCAAGAAATAATAAGGCATCAAGCTGGCCTTGCAGAAACCTCTCATGCCCCAAATGCAGCAGCACTGACTGTAGTTCAAGGTGTCGAAGTGGCAGAAAGTGACCCTTGATCTGTACAATAGCTGCCTAATAGCTGCTGTTGTCAAAACAGTCCTAAGGGATTATAAATAATTATCACCTCCAGGAAGATGTTTCTTACATGTCTCCCACTTAACCTTAACTTGATTATGAGGCTGTGTGGTGGTTTTGCAAACCTTGGTGATCTGAAACACTGCTCTGCACAAACAGGTTTTCGTTTCCCGGTTAAGTGAACCTAGTAAGCAGCTATTCTGAGGTTTCTTTTTGTGGTAGAGACTCTGGGACCTGGGATGCCAGTTTTCATACTGCTACCGAAAGTTCCATGTCTATTCAAATGGAGTAAATTCCCCAAAGCCACACGTAGTTCAAGCCAGGAAGGTTTTTGTACGCAAGGCTCCTGATGGTGATCACAGAATGGCTGTAGAGCAAAATACATACCCCCTGACCAATGGGATTGTCCTGCTGGTAGGGCAGTAAATCAGGGCTTCGAGTGAGCAGCATACTTGATTGTTTTTTTTTTAGTTAGTTTTAAGATGAGGGTAACACAATAACTTATTGACTTCTTTCAATCCACTTTGTACTGTATCTAAAGTGGCTATGGCTGCCATTCTGTCTCAGGATTTTCTGGTTCTCTATTTTGAATGTCACAGCCAAGTCAAGACTCAGTGTCAGGAGAATGAACATGCAGTCACCTGTAGAAGAGTTAGCTCTGACAGATATTCTCTGCCTGTTGGTTGTCTCATCAAAACCATATCTCATCTCACCCTTTCGCACTCAGGGATAACATGACCTCAACAAATGTCAGCTTCATAGCAAAACATTTCTGAATACAAATGCTCAGCCTAGATACAACAAACTCCACAACCCCAAGATGTGACAGAGACGGTAAGTGGTGAACAACATCCTGTTTGTTGAGGACTTTATTAAACACAGGCTCTTATCCACAACTGAACTTGCTTCTCATAAGGTGGTTCCAATTTGCTCACTTCCTTCAAAACCTTTTAACACTTGGCAGTGCATACAGAGTCAGAAAATTATGGGGAAGGAAATGATGCTGTGTCAGAAATGGTGTCAGATGAACAGCAGCAGGGTACCTCATAGCCACACTCACTTTTGCGTGTTTAGCAGAACAGGGAACTAGAGCTGAAGGGCTGAGAGCTGTTGATACCAAGTTGGTGGCCGTACAGAAGATGTGTATGATGATGCACAGATGCTTCCAAGTCAGTCTGTCCTTTCCTTTCTTCCTATTTCTCCCGATTTGTCCAATCCAGGCAAGGAGGTACTCATAAGCTATCTGGCTGTTGGAGAACAGCAACCGAAGTGTTATACCAATGCTCTAGCTCAGCCAGTGCAGCTGGTCAGGTAGGTGTGATCAGCAGCTCCAGAAGTGACATTCAGACCACTCTTCTCAAAACTTTTCTCCTGTAACGTTTGCCAGTTCAAATACTACAGCTTAGTAATGACCTCCCAATCACTCCTCACTAATTCTCCTCTGAAGAACAGTACAGTCTAGAGCAGGACTTCAGCAAAACACCTAAAAAAGGATGGCAGAGAGTGTAGCTTTTCACTGCTCAGCACACTGCTGCTGTGTGGCTGAGTGCTCTCAACCCCTACAGACCAACCTCACACAATCACCATGTCCACTTGTGCTTGCTACCGCCACGTCTGATCGCTGCTTCTCTACATACAGATGCAGTTACAAGCAGGAGTCCAAGCTGTAACAAGGAAGAGATGGCCACTTCATCACAGCATCCGCACAGAGCTGACCACCACACATCAGTCAGCCATCAGGGCTGTTCTTGACATGGTCTCTGTATTGCTCTGAGCAGTAACAGTACGCTCAGCTTCTAAGCAGCTGTGTTTAATTGGAGAAGAATTTTAAAATCTCACTTGCTGTCAGATACACAAAATAAATCACTAAAAGGCAGGAAAACAATTAATGGAAATGGGTTTTCATCTTTCCATGCTGAACCGTGGGGTAGATTTAGCACATTTTGTGGAGCAACAGTGTTTAGAGAAGCCAAAGATCTGGTCCAATTTTTTGTGACTGATCCTTGGTCTTAATTTAATTCCCCAGAGCTGCACGGGGCTGAGGATGTCTCTCTTGCATTTACTGTCAGGGACAAAAGGGCTTGGCCCTATAGCCATGCTGATAATAATGTCACCTGTGATAACAGCATGATTAAGCAGGTACAGACATCGTACCTTCCTGGCAAGCTGACTTCTCTTTCCTCATGAAAGCAAAGCACTTGCTTCAGCCATTATCTTCAACACAGAAATTTATCATTTACTTCTCACATGCTTTTCAATTTTCTTGACATTTAAAAACAAAAGTACCTCTGGCCTTATTGGCTCCCCCCCGCACCCCCCACCCCGTTAGTACCCGAGACACAGCTCTGCTGACTGGGCATTCGACTTTCTGCTCCCCTGAAATGAAACGAAGGCTCTGCGGGTTCGTTTCCAAGGCAACCCCTTTGGATATCTGCACGAAGTTACAGGCTTTGGAGGGAACTTGCGAAGCTGCAGAATCCCCTGCAGGAAGGACACCTGCAGCTCGCTCTTTGGGGCTCAGGTGCAAAGGGCCAGACCCAACACGGGTTTAAGCTCTACCAAAGTCCTGTAACATCCCGACCGGATGAATGTGACGGTCTAAAACGAGATGAGCTCCTTTGTGTGAAACTAGCAGAAGCTTGCATCCTGCTAGAGAGGATGAGAAATCTCTGCTAAACACTGTGCCTTCAAAGATACTGAGCAAAACAGACGACACAAGCAACATTTCTGCAGCCCAGGTGAGAGCCCTACCTGCAGAAGCATAGAATAGGAACAGAACAGCTTTGCAGGAGAACAATGCAACTGCAGGGAGCAGCTACCTCTCAGATGTGGCTGTACAGGAGGTCCCAGTGGGAGCAGAGGTTTACTGGACGCAATTCCAGAGGGTAATGGACACGTTAGTGAGAGCATCTTTTAATTTTCTGTGGAGGAAAACCAAGGTAAACATGAATAAATTACTCTGAAATGACTGAGTGCCAGAGCGCTCAGGATTTAACAAGGGAAAACTGACTGCCAAAAAAAAAAAAGAAAAAGAAAAAGAAAAAGCAGTTCTATCTAAATAAAGCTCCAGTTGAGCAATGCTGAAAACTCCAGGGCATGGCAAAGAGAAAGAGTCTCTCTGGTGAGGGTTGGAAAGCAGTTATATCAAACATTGCTGCAGGTAACAGAAGTCATGAAAATGAGAAACAGATGAGATCTTCATTCCTGGTGGTTTAGTCCTTGTGTGAACTCCATGGGCCAAATATAATTCATGAAGCCAGAAGGATTTTCTATTACCATAAAAAGAGACTATTGTAAATTAGTTGTTTAATCCCGTTATTGTTATTCTTGCAAGGGAGGGACCACATACAATTGCAGTTGGTAATTACTGCAACTAGAATCCACCAGTGTTTCCCATTGTAAGCTGTTGTTTTCTGTTGCTTACAACTTTGTCAAACTGCCAAAATTGCAGAAGCAGCCTTATTTTGGCATTTTAATATTTACATTTTGAACTTAGAACTGCATGAACTTACCTGCATTTTCTAAGAAAAGGCTGGGTTTGGCTTTGTCAGAGAAGGCTCTGGCTTTGTCTGAGAACACAATGGCACATCCACTGCAAAATCAGGAAGCCTGGTGATACAGGGGAAGGATAAATTTCTGATTTATTCAAGGTTTCATTCCTGATTCTACAGCAGGGCTTCTGTGCAGTTCTGCGTGGGTGAAACATCAGACTTGCCTGCATTCCCAAGGTGAAATGGGGCAATAATTCTTCTTCTCTACCAGCCATTGTCTGTGTACAGCTAAATAAAACATTTTTGGCTTCTTTCTTTGTGAGGGTGCAAATCCCTACAGCCCACAAAGGGTGAAACAGGAGGTAGTTTGGGAAATGCCACCTCAGCCATAGGTGTACCTTCCCAATGAACACTGAGGTCCTGCTCAAGATGATGAAATTAGCAGTTTTGTTCCCAAGCTAACTGGAAGGAGCCCATCTCAGCAGTACTAGCAGGAGATTAAGTGCTCCAGAGAGCTCCAACAGTGGCTGCGGGTGGCACCGAGACGCAAGGGGCAGTTACACCTGCAGGGTGTGGGTCAGCAAATCCAGAAAAAACAGCACATGCCTTACACTCGGAAAGGGGCAGCAGACCTGGCAGTCTCAGGATCCTGAGCTGGAAGAGGGAAAGAGATGCTACCAAAGTCAGCCTGAGTCCTTGGACCGACTGTTGTTACACCCCTTAGTTATGGCAAACATGAAGGAGCACATCCCTGCTACATAACAGCAGCGACAGCTCAAACCTTGCACGCCTTGCTGCTGAATCTTTTTCAGGAGCACAACTCTGTCCTACTTCTTAACGCAGAGTTGCAGGGCTTTCGAAATAATCACCAATGCAATTGCTCCTGGACACAAGCTCTACTCCTTGCTGGAAAGTGCTTCAGCCATACGGAAACCTGCCTACCTCTCTTGAAACAAAACAAGACATTTTAGGACGGGGATGCTCTGCATCAATTCTTGTTTAGCAAATGCATTCTTGATTATTTATCTGTATTATTCTTGATATCTTTCAAACATTGGAAATATTTGCATCTCTGCAGACTAACTGCATCAAGGCCTCAAGTCAGCTAAGTGTGAAAACAAATCTTTACAGAAAAGAACATATTGTTCCTTGCAAGAGGTTTCTGACTTTAAGGGCATCTAGAAATAGCAGAACCAAGCCATCCCGAGTTATGGTGATTTTTTTTATTTTTTAATTAGTAGCATATTTGATCTATTCCTATAATCATCTTTGAGAGTCATTTGGGGGTTAGGTAAAAAAGATCTGTAGTTATAAAGTAGATTGTCAAGTCAAATTAAATTGAGTAGAGCCTAGCCATCCTCTGCTGCTGTTAGCAACCTTCAGTCATGCTTTCTTTTGGTTTTCATGTTGCTTCCTCCCCTTAAAGGAATAAAACCAGCATCTTTCACTACCAAGGGAAAATATTCAGTAAATGCAGTAGCCTCCATTCTAACTAAATCCTGATGTTAGTTCACCCCAGCAGTGCACAAAGACCATCAGCACTGCTCCTGGTGGACTGTTAATTGGGTTCTCTGTCTTATTACACTCTATTACAGAAGCGACTGTAATCAAATGGCTGTGTACAAAGAATACATCACTGACCCACTGCATGCAATTTTTTTTTTCTGAGATGTGCTCTTGTTTTTTCACCAGCAGCCACCGTTCCCTAGAGGTAAACAGAATCTGCACTATCAGACGGCACCTAAAGGAGACCTGTTTTTTTTTTTTTTTGTTTCTTTTCTTAAAGCAAAGAAACAAACAAAACACAACAACAACAAAAACACAAACAAAAACACACAAAGCAGATATTTCTGAGGAAGGCAAGCAAAACCAGCAGAGGAAAAGTTAATGTTAAATTAAAGAGTGCTGCTTGCATAATGGATGGTGTGTCTCATTAGAAATCTTTAATTGCTTTTCACCATTTGGTCCAGGTATTCTCAGATACACAACCAACCTTCCAAAGATTTCCCTCGAGAGCTCTGTGGCAGAGCTGAGGCTCCCTCTGCCACCATAACGGACTACTCTCCTTTTCACTCTCAGGCATATTTTCAATGCCAAAGCTAAGCTGCACCAAACAAATGCAATATTTAAAGCATGGATACAGTCCCTAGGTTTAGATTTCACCACTTTCTGGTACTACTGACAGACAACCATTCAGAGCCCTTTATAATCTTAAGAGAAACTTTAGCATCAGGAAAGCAACAGATTCAGCTGGAGAGTGAAATAGGTCTTGAAAGGCTCACATTTCTGGTGCTTGGACTCAAAATCACTTGCAGACTGACGAACAAACACAATCTTTTTCTCCCCTGCGCAATATGTAGTTTAATTCCAGAGCTCTCCACAACAGAAGGTTGCAGAAGCCAAATTATAAATAGGTTGAAGAAATTAGACTCATTCATCATTGGTGGATATTAATCAGGATGGCCCAGCCAGTCTCCCAGTCTGGAAAACAGTACTCACCACATTGCCAAAGGATAGAAAGAAATATGTACGGAAAGATATTTTAGGCACATCCTGTTTTATATAGTCCTTTCTGGAGTTTTTCCCAGTGTAGCTACTGGTTGAGACTATTTACAAGGCTAGATGAACTTTTGGACTGATCCAAAAAAGCAAACACAATGCCTCTAACACAGAAAGACTAAAAACTCTAAAATAATTTGTTTTGTTTGCCCGCTTTCCAAAGTTTGAGCAGAGGAGGTGATCTGCAATTCAATAAAATTGTACTAACTTTTCTGACATCTGCACTGAAAGTATCTAGACATTTTACAGTGGTATCATGACACAAAGAAGATCATGGTCATGTAAGTTATCTCATCCTTCCTAGAAGCCTTTCCTGATCTAATGAAAAGCAAAATTAAAAATGAAGACAGATGAAGTATGTAAAGAAAAAAAATATCTGTATCAAATTCATATGCGGTGCAGAGCTGCTGAAAGGTTTGCACTACAGAAGCAAACCCAAAACTTTCACCAGGAAAGGAGTGAGCTTCTTTCCATTTAGCTCCCATTGCAGCTACAAACATGTCTCAGCAGTCCTTTCAGATTTGCTTTTGCCAGCTATCTTAATGGCAACTAAGGAACTACAGTTGTAGGAACCGTCTTTCCTTGCGTGTTGCATTTCTTGTGCTGCATTTCTGAAGACATTATCAAGTCACAAAGAGAGAAAAACTCATGCAAACTGCCTTTGAGTTAGGCTGGGTACAAATCCAGTGTCCAACATGAGAGACAGTGGGTGTAATGTATTTTATAATACTGCTTTAATGCAAAACATTGACAAAAAGACCTGAATCCAGATCCTTAAGTCAGGGAGAGAGAGAGATGCTGTCTCCATTGACATCATCTCAGAGACTGATCCATGGACTTGAAAAAGAGCTTGACTGGGATCTTTGCTCTTGGAAACTGCAGGAACAGGTACCCCAGCAGTGCACACTGACCAGGCTGTAGCTGGCCAAAAGTGGTTTTCTTCTTTTTTTTTTTTTCCCTCCAAAGCTTTTTGCTAGGAAAAATACAGTAACAAAAGAATGGCCTGTTTCTTCTGCAGCTGTGCATACAGCACAGACCTCCTTCTCTTGTACAGTCGGGCAGGCTTGTTCTGATTCAGCAAACAAGCAAATAAGAAACAGCCATAGGGGAACAGGAGAAAAAGCACAGGCTGTGCAAAACTCTACCAGAAAAGCTGCGTGGGCAAATACCAAGAACAGAGAAAGCAAACAATATAAAAAGCAGTAATACAACTAAGAACATACAAGGCAAATATTAGCTGGAATTATTGCAAACTGAATGAATAAGATAGATATTCAGAAGAGTGTATGGAGAGCATCCCCTGCCTGTGCTCCAGGGAGGAGGAGAACGACCCCACAGAGCCCAAGCTCTTGTTGACAGTAAGTCTGCCAAACAGAACCCAGTCAACAAGAATAAAATCTGCAGACAACGACACGAGGCCTTGCTAAAAAGCCAAATGGCTTTTTTCATGAAGGCACTGGAGAACTATAAAATTTATGAAGTGAAATTACAGTGGTATGAAAAGAATCAGCGCTATTAAGCAAATTGTATGCCAGTAGGGAGGGGAAAAACTTGCAGGGAAAAGAGGTGAATGGAAGTCACAACAGGCAAGGCTTATAACAAATATCACATACTCCCCTAGCGAGCATCGCTACATTCCTGAGCAGATGAAGCAGGCAGTGGTGAATTAAGCTAACCCATGCCGACAGAGATGGTGGAGGGGCACTGCTTTATTTACAACCTTTTCATAAGGCAGATGATAGATGGAAGCGCATTAAGGCATGCATTTGGTGGATATGACCCGTTAGCATCATCACTCTCAGATTTCAGCTTTCTCTGGATTGATGACTTAGACTCACGGACTGTTTTTATTAGAAAGGAGCTGATCACCCATGTAGCCTCCTGAAAAGCATTCTGCATGTTTTACATGGAACATTTAGAGTATGAATGCTTAAGCTCAATGCATTTTGTCAGTTCTGCTCAGAAAATTCTTGGGTAAAACTAATACGAAACCCAAACCTTTCTTTATATTGCATTATATTGCATTAAACAGACCAAACCAAGACAGTACAAGTCTTATCACAGCATAAAGCTTGTGTACAATAGAGCACATAGCTTGTGCAAAGTGACAGGCATCATTAGAATACACTTTAAACATTCATACGCTTGGATTTGTGATTATAAGGAAAGAAATTCTTCATTTTTTAGCTTAAAACAACTGCTACCATCATGCATACTGACCCACTCTAACACTTCGTGAGAGACACTGCTATGTTCAAATCACCACTTCTCCTCTGCCCTCTCCATCATTTTTTATTGGCTCAGACCAAAGTTGTTCGTGCTGTGAGGGAACGCCCCCATCGGCTCACCTCCCATGGCAGGCTTTGTGTCCGCTCAGCTCCCAGGCTGGCTTTGGGGAGGTGAGGGTAGGCCTGTGAGCTCCAGCAGGACCACGCTACCCCACAACGAATCAGAAAGCACGGCTAAGTTTGGCTTTCTTGGAAACGAAGAGACCACTGCTTGCTCTGCCAAGGCTCCCTTAGCATCAACACTGCTATTGTATTTGGGGAGCCTGAGACGGCAAGGCTTCCCTTCCACTTTATTTTTCTTCTGGTTTCTCTCAGCTGGTGGGTAGTAACATGCCTGTTTCTGAAGCAGAGAAAGCAGATGTCGCTTCTTTCCTTGCTGCGACAGTAATCATCTAAGAGGTTAAAGGCACAGACTCCATTGCTGACATTCATTTTTTTCAGTATATACAGGACCTGTCTCTTCTTCCCATGGTATCTCCTCTACCTTCCTTCCATTCACACCACCCTGCTTACTCCTCTGCCAAACTTTCCCTCAGGACTTCTCCCTGACATTCAGGCTCTCCAGGCTCCCTTTACCTGGTTCATTACTGATGTTAGATCCTTGCAAAGCTTTATTATTACTATTATTATTATATTAATAATAATGTTTATTTATTTATTTTTTGCCAAGCCCAGGGCTTGGCACTGGCTTCCTGGCTGCAGTTGAAAGTACTGGGTGCCTTTTCTGTTTCTTTTGTCTGCAAAACAGGTTTAATAAAACTTGCACTCCTTTGTAAATTGCTTTATAACACAGGGATAAGTGCTACATGACAACTATGAATTACAATTACCTTATCACTCCACCTTTTGGTGCATACACCCACTTGCTCTGGGACACTGCAGTCACGCATAGACACCGAGAGGTAGGTAGAGTCATGAGCTTGGGCCAGAACATAAAAGCATAGCAGTCTGAGACAGCTGGTGACCGAGATGCTGTCACCAATGCCATCCTTGCAACGAGCACTGCCCTGGGCAGAGCTGTCTCCTCAGTGAAATCCCTGTGCTATACGGAAGACTGCTAGAGAAATTGAAAGCCGACATGAAATTTCCCTAGAGCTTGGTAAGACAATGAAGGAGGAAAAGTTTCAGTCAAAAACTGTGGAGTTAAAGAGATTTAACTGGACATTTTAAATCAATCTTTTTTTTTCTTCTCATTTTAAGAATTCAGTTGAAGCTTATTTTCCCTCTCCACATCAAGCACCATTCTTCTGGGACAATGGAAGCCTTAACATGAGAGGATTCAGAGGCACTTCTATTTATTTTGTCACTAGTATGCTGAGGTGAAAGCACAGGTCTTGGGGCATTCAGTAGTCTCCATTAGATATGGCTGCTTTAAAACATGTTCTGCTTGCAAGATTAGCACTGAACAATGGCTCAGTAGCAGAGATTAAGATACAGAGAGACAGAAAGATGTAATATTTAGTGAGGTCTAATATATATTTGGTTTCTGTACTGGTTTAGCTCTTTTTGTTAGCTAACAGCAGCATCTATTACCAGACCTGCACAGAGAAGATGAATAAGTTAAGGCCTTGAAAAACGTATGTGTGTCCTTTACGATAATAAGAGATTTCTTTCTTGTGCGCTCTACTGAGCGAACAGATCTACCTACCATGTCTCAGCTGTGAAATATTAACTATATATCACCTATTTATGACCTCCTAAGGTGGAGAGGAGAAAGGAAAAAAGCAGGACAGAAGATGTTCTGGTTTTGATCAAATTCTGATGCTTTGTGTTTGTAGGCCGTTAGTCTTAAAAAATGGTTTGAATATTTACAGACCAAGTGTCAGCTATTTGGGACCTACTGACTTCTGTGGACTTTGGATAAAATTCTTTTTAAAAACGCGGTTTGTGAGAAAGGAATTAGAAATAACATCTGGTATATTGTCAACCATTAGAGTGGCAGACAGCACCTGTTAAAAACGGATGGAGTTGAGGAGCAAGAAAATTAAGCAGCAAAAACTAAAAGATAAAGTAACAGCTTATTTTTCATTCTGGAAAGGGTACAAATAATAAATATTTATGAAAATGAAGATTTGCCTATTAAATCCAGCAAAGGTCTGCCCTCTGAATGAATAAATATACACACAGTAAAAATGGCTGAGATCCAGATTATTACTTCTTAACTCCATTGAATGTTATCTGCATGATGCTTTCTTCTTCTCTGTCCAACAAAAGCAGCAACACTTTGGCTGCTGAAGGCCCAGCAAAGTATTGCCAGATTGTCTAACAGGTGTAGCACCACCTAGCTCTGACACCTAGAACTGACATTTTTGTTTGATAGCAAGAAGTTTTCATTAGTTTTACCTTCCCCAAACACAACCTATTCCCTGTCCCACTGTTTCTCCTCTCTGATGGTAACCGCAGCTGAAGCTTCATAGAGGATGGGTTCTCCATATCTAAATCTATGGTATTTCCTTTATCTCTTCTCTTTAGGAAGATTTACTCCAAATGACAGGCTTATTTTCTCTTGTACCTGCTGGAAAATCATTTGGGTATATGTCTTGCTTATGACTTTCAGTGTCCCATTCCCCTGCAGTGACACCACAAACACTGTAAGCTGTCAGTTCAACATTTCTCTTAAGGGTTTTTCTTCGGTGGGACACCCTGATTTTCCCAACAGCAGTGGAGGATTTACTATGGCGTTTGTTTTCATCATTATCTATTCTTCTTTCCACTTGTCTTTATTTATTTCATGATGCCTTTAATTGCATCTAAGATCTAGATTCATCCCTCTGCTATGCCCGTCTCTGTTAAGAAAACTTTGCTCAGCTAAGAAGCAGGCAGGTAACCAAGACTTAGCAAGCACTGATCCAGTAACCTTGTCTGCTGAGATGTTCAGTTAGTGCCTGAAATGACCTTTGCTTTGAACATGCTTTATTCTAGCTCAGAAAGATGGTTCTGCTGCCCATTTCAGTATCACTAACCATTTTCATATCTTTATTTCTATACAAAGTCACAATGGGTTATACTGCCCAATTGCTCTGTCTAGTCTCGCAGCCACCCTCCTCTTCCTTCACAAACGGAAAGCTGTTCTACTTCACACAGCATTTCCAGCCTTCTGCTTCTTGTCTGACTCACATTAACACTTCAAATAAACCAGTAACACCTTCTTTCAAGTTAGCAGGACTTTTCAAATCTGCAGGAATTTTTAAGACGAGACAACAAGGTGGGTAGATTTTTTGTTTGTTTGTTTTGAAGTGCCCGCAGCTTAGATGAGGCAGTGAATGGATACAAATTATTCCAAGTGCTACAAATAATTGCTTTGCATACATTTGGGAAGTGAAGAGTACCAAATCTCAGCTAGAGTAGGCTTTGGCTCAGTAATGAGCTGAAAGAGGCAACAATTTCCGTCATTCCTCCTAATCTCTCTCAACATTTCAATCTCTCTCATCACGATACAAACAAAGCCCAGCTGACCAGGCCCCACAGATATATGTACCAGGGTGATAGCTTTCCTGCAGTGAGTTCATGTTAGGTGGCTTTGATCTTCAACCAACACTACGCTCCAGCACCAAGGTCTAGGAATTTAAAGTTTGGGACCATATTCAAAACAATGAGTAATTATTGCCTGTAGTTTAGAGTTTGTTTTGTAACAAATTTTAATCATTAGTCATTGATTTAATTCTGATCATGGACGTAGATGGAATCCTATCATTTGCCAATGCCATTACACAAAATGTTCTTTAAACAGCATCTTTGTAACACAGTGTGATGTGAAAGCATTCAAAAATAACTGCTAAGCTCAAGCAAATGTGCAAATATCAAGTGCTGAAAGACTGAACTAAACACCCCAAATTTGGTCTGTTGGAAAAAGAACTGAAAACTCTCAAGATTCATCTTCTCTGCTTCCTACTTCCAAGTGAGTGATTTTTGTGCCACTTTTACATTTTTGGGTACTTTCAGTTCTGGTCCAAGTCACACCCCAGAAATTCTGAGAAAACAAGAGATAAAGCATTCATCTAGAATGGTATTCATCATTCATCTAGCATGCATTCATCTAGAATGGTATTAGTAGAGAAAAACAAAACAAACAAACAAACAAACAAACAAAAACATGGAAGAACTCTCCGCTATCATTGACAAGAAAGTTCTGTAGAACAGAAGTAGTTGTGTTTAAAATGATAATAAAAACTTACGTGCAATGTGATAGTCCAGTTTGGTTATCAAGTGAACTTTGATGTCCATTCATAACTGACTGTGTTGCAAGAGGAAAAACAAATGGAATCACTCCACTTCTCAGAGAATTTGTACCATGGGAGCATGGAGCGTTTCACATATGCTGTATTTAAAATAGTCACTTAAATTAAAGGAAACAATGTCAGCAGCAAAAAAAGCTCCTTATTGCTCCCTGTTTCCTCATGGCTTGTGATTAGGGTCCTGCAGGGAGGTAGGTCTTCCTTGTCCTGAAGAGATGCCCCAGCTACTGAAATAGCTCTAACCCCAAAAGAGGGGTAGGATTTTTTTGTGTTTATTTTCACCCTGCCTGCCATTTATCATCAGTAGCCACCATATCCTAGTTGAAGAGAAAAGCCCTGTCTGCTCTCTCACTGAGTTCATGCCCTCTTTGGAAGAAACACAACCATTAACAACTCCCAAAATAGCAGGAGCCATTTCCAAAATCATACATACACAACAAGGAAAGGACTGCCAACCTACTCAGGTAAAACTGGCCTGATGGTAGGTAAAGAGGAAAACAGTAAATCAAAAAGTCAAAACCTTAGTCTCTATTATGACGGAAGAAAGAGAACAAAAGTTAGTTGCCTGCTCCACCTTGAATTCTGGGTCAAAAGAAACACATTGACAAAAAATTAAGACAAGACATTTACAGTTGCTATAAGCACACATTTATACACTGTGTGATGATGTTTCATTTTACAAGCCCCTATAAAATTACTCAAGGAAAACTCAATTTTAATTCAGTGGTGGACTGAGACTGATGTATTGAGCACCTATTTATCATTAAAACAGAAGTAGATGAAACCAGCAAAGCAACTTATAATTTTTTTTATTTTTATTTTTTCATAACAACTCATGTTCCTGTCCCTCACACATACGGTTTGAGGATTCACGTGGACAGCAAGTCTCAGCCCCAAAGATCCAACCTGAAGGGAAAGGAATGAAGGAAGTGAGAACAGCAGCTGAACTGTGGTAGCAATTACTGCAAGCCTCTTAGAGTAATGCAAACCCTATATTTGACTTCAGAGAATGGCTGCACAGCAGTGAGAAGTATTGGCCAAAAATGCTGTTGGAACTATAAACATGACACAGCTGCAATGAGAGGTTGTACAACAATCTTAACTTGAGAAATCTTAAAAACCTATCCAAAGCATCAATTAATGTGTATGCAGCTTTCCAATTAACATGTATGCAGCTCTCCATCACTCGAAAAAAGAACTGTGCGAAGAATTGAGAGTGAGGGATGGTTTTGAACTACCTGATCTTTGAACAGTCTAGGAAGTGGGAAGACAGAGAGAGATAAAGGTAAGAAGAGTCAGATTAAAAAATAAACAAATGAATTAGTGACAGTCAAAGTAAATGTTGAGAAAAAATAGATGTGACTTTATAAAGATCAAGACTAGAAACTAGAAACTAAGGATGTCAATTAATAATGGAGGAGCTGATTCTAAAGACCTCAAAATTCCATCCTCCCCGTTTTTGCTCTGTTTTCTAAACTCTCTGTCCTTAACATGAAATAAATTATTTGCACAATTTTAGTAGACTATATAGTACTTTGTAAACAACCTACTGATAGCTACATTATAAAGAAATTCTAAGAAAATGTCAGGATAAGGAATCAGTGGTATCACTTGAAATGGCCCCTGGGGAAGGACAGCCATCCAAGCACTGAGGCTGATTATATACTCCCATTTCTGTTTCAGAGTATCAAAGCTGAGAATCATACTGTCCTCTGTTTAGATCACGTAGCAGGCTCAGGACAAGATGAATTTCCTACTGATACTATGTTTGAGGAAATTGCTCATTGCGTGTTCTCTCAGGCTGGATGCCAAAAGGAAATTAAAGATACATTGGCCAACTCAGCTGCTATGCAGTAACAGCATCTGAAAAATACAGCTCATGATCTTTGCCATGTCAGGGCAACCTCTCTGCAAATGAAAGCTAATAAGATTTGGATTGAAAGGAGCAGTGATATAGAGTTTTTAATGTCTGGGACAGACTCTCAGCTGCTGGTATGGCTGTAAGAGCCAGGATAGAATACTTACTGAGGACCAGGACCCACAAAACTGTCAAATTTATCACCCTCCTTTCTACCAAATGATTTGCAACAGTGAAGGAAAATGCTGCAGCTTGCTGAGGAGCAAGATTTTGTCAGCATTCAGAACAATGCCAATGTTTTTTAAATGGGACCTTTTTGAACTGGTACCAAGTCAGAGCTTTCTGACAGCTGATTTCATTTGGGCAGGGGTATGAAGGGAATTGAAAAGGAAGCAGTGTGGTTTTTCTTCCATAGATGCAATCTTTCTTTAAAAATCCTCTCAGATACATGTGACTGGACAATCTGTACACAGCTCTAAACAAAAATATCACATTATACCAGCCAGCTGTTGAAAAAGCAGCAGACAACAAATGACTAAATTATGCATCCACTTGGAACAAGGACACCTGGATCCTCCTGCTTTCACATCACTGCATTCCTCTCAGAGGCAAAGCTTCCTCTGTCACACAGATATTCAGCAAGGTCCCTGCCCTTTGAGATGCTGAACACTCTGTCCCAGTCCTGAAAAACACTCAGAGATCAGAGTAATCCTACTGACTCATTCACATCTCACATATTCTCAAGGACAAAGACAGAGCACTCCATGACATCCAGACCTGAGCCCATTTTCTGTTGTGCATGGTCTATGTCACTGCGTTCTTCCCATCACTGCACCACTGACAGCCACCGACTTTTGTGTTGCTACTCCTGCAGAGCTCCCTCAGTGAAAGGGGAAGAAGTCCAAAGCATATTTGTGCTCCCTTGGGATCAGCTAGACATTTCTTCAAATGATGCTGCAGTCATTTGAATTTCCCCTTGAAATCTGTTCTTGGCTACTGTCCACGAACAAGTATGATTTGCAACTTAAGCCCTCAGATAACTCAAGTGTATCTAGAATCCTAGAGTATCCTGAGTTGGAAGGGACCCACAAGAATCATCGAGCCCAACTCCTGGCTCCACACAGGACCACCCCAAAATCAGACCTTATGTCTGAGAGCATTGTCCAAATGCTTCTTGAACTCTGTCAGCTTGGTGCCCTGACCTCTTCCCTGAGGGGCCTGTCCCAGTGCCCGACCCCCCTCTGGGTGCAGAACCTTTCCCTAACCCCCAGCCTGACCCTCCCCTGTCCCAGCCCCATGCCGTTCCCTCGGGTCCTGTCGCTGTCCCCAGAGAGCAGAGCTCAGCGCCTGCCCCTCCGCTCCCCTTGCGAGGGAGCTGCGGCCATGAGGTCCAACACAAAGAAATATTTAGTGCACTTAGTCACATGGTCTGAACTTTTGGGTAGACCTGTGTGGTGTCAAGAGTTGGACTTGATGATCCTTAAGGGTCCCTTCCAACTCAGGATGTTCTATGATTCTATGATTCTATGATATATTAAAAAAAAGTGAAGGGGAGATGGATTATCATAGATTGCCTCCTTCTTACTGTCTTAGCCACAACACTAAGTGCATTGCAATGTACTCATACAGTGATACTTCTGTGCTGGACATGCCACTTATAGAGAGCACTCCACTTACTTTACAGCAGGGTTGGAAAGAACAAGCTTTTTAATTTTTATTATTATTTTTTTCTTTTTTTGAAACAAAAGAAGGAACAATATCAATTTCAAACCTGCAGGGGCAGGCTGGAATTTGTGGCCAAGGAAAACCTTCTGCCTAGTCCAAAAGGAAAGGTCATTTAAAGCATAAGTTAAGGCTACTGCCAGCTTTATCAGGGTCGCTGACAATAACCTCTGTGAGAATGGGTCTCAGATGCAGAGGGAGATGTATAAATATTCTCCATGGTTACAGATTTCAAACCTAGTCATCTGAGGAGTGAATGCCTTTGTGTCCATTTAGTTTAATTAGAACAGAAGCTTCTTCAAAAGCAAATCACAGATTCTGTTTAGATCACAGCCAAAAATTCCAATTAGGCTTTCCATAACAGACCATGCTTCCCAGAAAACACAGCATGTTAATAATGAGAGCAATAAGAAACAAGTGGAACATAAAGAAGGTATATATTCAGCATGGATGAAGGCTGGGCTGCTGTAATATGGGCAGTGTCATTAAAAAAAGGCATAGGTCAATTAGAAAATGATAAGAAGTCTAGAAGATATGACCTATTAGAGAAGAAGAAATTATGTTGAGTCTGCAGAAGAGTCATCTGAAGAAGGACATGAGATGTAAAAGCATTCAAATATCAAAAATCAGTCACAATAAGAGAAAGAATCAAACTGAGAACTTGGAAGAACAATCCACTGCAATTTACAAAATAAAGAAACCACAACTGTCTCGGAAAATCCTGTGAGCCAAAATGGATCTGGCCATGCTTTTGTATGATGACAGCATCACGTATGCTTATCCTTTTCTTACTCCTTCTCAGGCACCTTGCTGTGACTGCTGTTGGAGTCAGATTGCTGTGTTAAACAGACCTTTGCTCTGGACCACAACAGCAGTTCTTGCAGCCTTCTGTGCTCTCCATGCCCACAATGAATATAGGACAAAATGTTCAGGCTTAAATCTACACAAAGGAAAATTCAGGCTAGTTAAGAAAAGAAGCACAAGTCTCCCTACCAAAAAGGGCAGCAATTCTTCTGACTGATTGCTCAGAGAAAACACAGGATGTCTATTGCAGGAAAATTTTGTTGTATTTTATAATTTTTTTGTGTGTGTGTGGAACAATGGAAAGAAACTCTTGTCATGATGGACATGGATCCTGCATGTGGAGAGAAGAATGGACCAGACCGCCACCAAACTTTCATTCGTCTTATGATATGAGGATTTAATATTGAAAGGTTGTTAACCCACCACCCTCCCTCCATAGAAGGTCTGTACAGTGGTTTCAGAGACCTGGGCTAGCTAGAAAATATCTTGTAGAAGCATACCTCTTCTATCATGCTGCGGTAATATTTCCTAGGTGGACTGCTAATTAAACAAAAGGTAGGGAAGACAGCTTAGCTACCTGGGGCTAGAGCTGGGATGGTTATTGAACACTGAAGAATGTATGTCTGCCAACTGGCTCCATGAACCTTCTCTGCATGCTGAAAATATCTTGCAAACTCGTTGCTAGGTGCTCTGCTCCTTGACATTTACATGCTTGAGCAAAAACACATCTGCTGTTTAGCAAAACGTCATAATAAATGTCATTTTTAAACATTGTCTGCTGCAGTTCTGATTAGCTCGTAAGCAAAGCATTTGCATCATTTCAGTTCTTAGAGGTAGGTCCTGTTATGTGACAGTCAAATACAGGCTGACTTTTAAAGTGTTGGTGGGCTGGTGTAGCCACTTCTAGAAAACAAGTTAAAAAAAATGTACATTTTACTGACAGAAATACATCAACTTAAAAACTTAATCAAAATAAATGGTTTTGTAGGGATATTCCTACTAATTCAGCACTTCTAAATAATGCAAGCTAAAAAGAATGATGTGAGAGAGCTCATGCAATCCATTACATTACCTAAAAATAAAGAATATCTTTTGATAGACATTAGCCTAGAGCTCAAGTAAAGAAATACATACTCTGTGTCTGGTTTCTGGTTCTGGCAGCTACACAGAACAACATGGGTTAACAGTAGCTTATTCTCCCAGTATGGATTTTCAGGTGACAGAGGAGAACAATGCTACTTTTGTCCAGTTGAGTTGTTACATGGGATGTCTCTTGCCTTTGGTAAATGGGCATCTGTGTGTCCGCACAGAGGCAAACAGGTAAACAAACACTACTCGGTGCCTTTCAAAGACTGAGTCCTGTAGTTTTGCTGGACTGATAAAATGCAGACTCATATAACAGAATGCTGCAAAGTGGCTTCTTCTTGACAGCTCCTTACGTCAGTTTTGAATGGGGGAAGACATCACTTGTTGGGCCTGTCAGGGACTCGCTGCTGTTATGGCTGGCTGCAGCAGCAGCACAGGAAGAGCAGCCCCTGAGGCACTGCCCCAGGGAGGAGCTGGGATGAGAACGGTTAGTCCATATCCCATCAACTGCTGCTGAGCTGCAAGAAGCTGTGAGAAAGGCAAATGGAAGAGCAGGTCCTCATTTCATCCCTGCTGCTGCTGTTATATAAATAAATCAAGAGAGCAGAGGCTTTCACCTCTGAATCCAAGCCTGACTGACAGTGATTGAAAGCCTTTACCAGGATGGCTGTTCAGTGACAAGGCATGAGGGGAGGAGGTTGAGCAGTGTGACACTGGTTCCCGGGAGGTGGATGTCAGCATTGCAAAAGAGACTGACAGCCACCTCCTGACAGCAAAGGAATGAGTGATGAGCATGCTACAGGAGTTTTGGGCACCTCACATCCACGGCCCCCACAGTACGGTTCTGAGAACAGCACACCTGGGCTAGGTTTGCAACCTTCAGCCCATTCTACTACTGGAGAATACGAGAAAGGAACAGGTCTTGGCTCACGTCTTCTGGGAGAACAAGGTGACTTCAGGCAGCCTATTACAGACTGATGTGAAGGACTCAGAAGTCGTTAATAATGCTTTTTGTGCTAGTTTGGCTTAACTTCAATAACTGAAATCTTCTGCACCACTGCATGCATCAAACCACCCATTAGCTGATCAGATTTGAACTTAGCGACATTGAGGAGACTAAGCACAAGGGCCAGATTTGTCACAGTACACAGGTTAAGCTGAAGAATCCTATTACACACAGAAATGTATAAATAGACATCTCACCACACGACTACATGCAGCATAAGGTTGAAAAACTCAGAAAAAATGGTCTTGAGTAAGTATGAACTTGGCTTAAAAGAGAAGGAAGAAAAAGTTTTTACGTAAATCAGAGATTCTGGGAGACAGAGATGGTCATGGTTAACATAAATCTGTTCTAAATATGAAAGGTCATATAAACTACTTGTCAGTGCAGACTAGGTTTTTCAGTTCATATCTTGCAGTACTTTGCGGTTGATTTCAAGATCAAGTTCTCAGAGATGACAGACAATGTAAGAATTTCAACTTGTTTCTTGCAAGGAAAAGCTCAAAACTTGGGCAAACTCCAATTGTAGCCTGTGGGCCTAAACAAAAGGAACCTCCCATAACATGCAGGGCAGATAAAAGGCACTGTAAACATAACTATGGTGAAAAACCACCAGTGCTGAGATGATGCTGACTCCATCGCTCTTGCTACCATGCCTCTGGCTCAGACATTCTCTAGAAGAAAAGTCACCGTTGCTGGTGTAACGCAGGAAGCCAGCTTTGCCTGGTTGCCCATGCCAAGCCCAAGGAAGGGAGACTCAAGCATCTTTCATTCATCCTTTAGCCACCATGCATGGACCCCATCCATATGCTTCAGGCATGCCGAGTTGCTCAGTTCTTGTGAAATGTACTTCTGCAAGAGGGAAGAGGAACGATAAAGACCATCACTCTGGTTTGCATGTTCAGAGGATTGCAGCTGTGAAAAAGATCAGTGAACCTGCTCAAGGATTCCCTGTTCTGGTGTCTGTAGAGCAGGCACACCGCCAGTCATCGTTAAGTGATGTATTTGCCCTGGAACCTTACAGCTCAGTCTGTTGTAACAAATCTAACAGTAATAATAATGCAAACTTCCACTTCTGTCATAGCAGATGAAAAAAAGAAGTGCTGATAATCTGAGAAAAAGGTTTATCAATACATCTTACAACACGCATTTATAAACAATACACAAAATACTAACAGGCATTCAAGTGACTTAACTGCATAGATCTGTTAATTAGAATACAAACAGTTAGCAGGGGAGGTCTGTTTCACAGCATCTGATGTTTATGCATGTTTGGGGGGCTATTTTTAAAAAGCTGAAGGCAGAGTACGATTATTTCAGGAACATTTCAGTGTGCTGTTTCTCACAAAGCCTAAGTGATTAGTGCTGAGGGTAATTTGTGTGGAGGTGTTTATCACCTTTGTGCTAGTATTTTTTACTACAGTTTTTCTATTAATTCAGCAATTTGATACTCAGCTGACATACTGAGAGCTGATACAATGGAAAAACAGATATATACTATAAATAAAGACCAGCTCAGAGTGGGGGCATTTGACTGACACTATGAATCTACTCTCACTGAGACAATATGGTGTTTTTGGCTGCTTTCTGGAAAGACAATTAGCAGCAGAGAGCTATGTTAAAACAAGTCTAACTAAGCATAACAAAAATAAGTTAAATTTCTACAAGTTATTGAAGGCCATGTATTTAATAAGCAGGGTTGGGAGGAATGGGAAAAAAAAAACTGAGATTCAGGATTGAATTCCTACCTTGTGCCATATTTTCTCCCTATAACTCTAAAATTTCATAATAATATAGTCAATTATATAATTGAAGATTGATAGTTTTGTCTACACAACAATTAAACATGAACTGGATTCATAGTTTAATATTAAGAAATGTGTATCCCATTTGGAAGGAAAAGAATCCTATATAAATTTTTGTTGTCACAATCCCAAAGATTTCCTTTATTATGAGAAAGGAGGACAGAGAATGGATATGATCTAGCACGAGCGCTAAAGAAGCCTAAAATTAAGACTGTAACTTGAGAGAATTACAGAAGTTCTAAATGGCACAATAGTCTTCCATGAATCAAGATCCATTTTAAGCAACCCTCTTCAGAGTTAATGGTAGCTGTTAACCAACATGTTTTAACTTATTGTAAAGACAATTCCAGTAAACCTTTCAGACTCATGTCAAAATACCTTATTCAGATGAACTCCTTAAGAAGCTGAACTACACTAGAGAAGCTGACACTTGGATAACACCAAAAATGGAGTTTTCCAACTCTAATGAAGTTTTCTCAGAGGCACTTCAAAAATCAGCTCCAGCGTTTGCAAAAACAAATAAACAAAAAGCATATTTTGTGAAGTGAGCCCTGGAGAGTGCTTGTCCAGTTACCGTAACAAAGCCTGATGCTTATAACTCATTCCTTCACACCACCTATGCACAGAATCTCACGGAGGATGGACACAACCTTCATTCCATCTGTTTTAGTAGAAGCACAGCAGTTACTGCTGTGATTCTGCAGTGTTTAGCTGATGTCAACTTTTGGGTCACTCTTCTGGATTACGTTGCAGGCGACAAAAGTTTAGAAACTAGGAATACATCGTTCACGTTTTGGTCTATGTTTAAAGCAAAAGCCCTTCATTCATTCTGAGGTTAATGTATCACATGCTGGCAAATTCCACTTTAAAACTGCATTTGCTGTTACAGAAGATCTGGCATCTTCGATTCTGTGTGCAAACAGATCTCTAAAAAGCACAGAGCTCCTCAGAAATGACTCCAGAGCTGACTACTAGACTGTGTTGTAAAAATCTGACATTCATAGAATAAAAATTGGCAAAAAAAATTATTGCATTAAAGCATTACTTGTTAAGTATTTCATTAAAAAAGAACTGTTATTTGGAAAGATCTCTTATCACTTGGGAATTTAAAGTGAAAGAAAAGAAATAAGCAATGCTCCTGGGGCTTTTAATATAAAAATATTCCCCTTTAAAAATAGTTTACATGAGCTCGTCTGTGATGAATAAACCAGAGACGTGAGGGTAATTTTTATCATTTTAAATAAATATTTTACAAAGTGTTAGAAAAATATTTTTCTTTTATAAGTGTTCTGCTCTGGCAATTTATTTTTCTAATTCACTAAATTAAAATAGAGAATAGGTCAAATTATCAAAACCTAATTTGTAGTGCAGAGATCACAGTGAGTAATCTTGCTTAATGAAGCTGTAATCAATGTCTGAGCAACTCCATTATTAGTATCATTACGTTATTTACTTACGCTCTGTATTGCTAAACTCTTCACCATAAACAATCTTCAAAAAGCAAACCTGCATAAGCTGAAATGTGTATTACTCCAGAGTTTTGCAGACAACCTCTTGTACGAGTGAAGTAGCTCTCATGCAAGACACGCAACATGAGATCCGGAAGGTCAGGCTCAGACACTGGTTTCAGTCAGCCTGCTTAAGAAGGTGTCGCTTATGCCTTTTTAACGACACATGCAGCTAAAGTAGAAAATAGTCTAACAGCAGTTAGAGTTGTGATGGGAGTTCATGCTTGGTAATGGTAATTATGACAGTTTTTTTTCAGGAGAATCACTGCCTGGACTATTTTGTACTGACTGTGAGACCCTACAATACAGCCAGCCTATTCTCCCTTTAGAAGGGATTGCACTTGTGAACTGCAGGGTCCTTTTGGTTGAAACAGTCCCCCTAAACCTGCCCTGAGAGCAACACAGGAAATTCCAATGTCAGCAGTGAGAACAGCGAAATCCACTAAACAGTTGAGAAGAAGGTCTCAGGACAGTGGCTCTGAGCCCCCCAGGGCAAGGGGTCCCCACTGCCACCCTTGGAAACAGGTTTTAATTTGTACTTTCCTGCTGTGGCACATGGGCAGTGGCTTTAAACATTCCCCATGACAATCACTTAGCCAGCAAATGAATTTCTCTGCTGTAAACAGGTGGTGTCAGTGCACCAAGTAAACCCATGGTTTCCTAAGCTGATTTCCTAAACCTGGAATCTGGTAGTTTCCCAAATTCCTAATGTTCCCTGTAGCAGGAAGGGAGCAGCTCTGTCACAATCGTTCACCAAGTCCCTACTACATTATCATTTCACCCAGTGCCACCTGTAGGTCACCCAGAAGACAAAAGGTCTCCCCAGCACTAAGAACAAAACACAGACAAGGACAGGAGAAGTTGCTTAGTGCTGAAACTCCAGAATCAACTCTTCTAAAATATAAACCCATCAAAACATTTCCATATGCTTTTAAACCCCTAGGAGCCTCTCTTTACCAAGTTAAAAAAGATGCAATAAAGTTTGTTTTATATATTAAAACAGATACTTTCATTTTAATAAAAAATGCTCTCATCAGCTTTGAATTATTTTGTAGCAATAAACTGATCAAGGGCTTAAAAAAGGCACAGAAGTCCTGCAGGTTTATGGAAAAGTAATTAAATGTCTTCCTCAATTAACCTCAGACATGAGAGGTAGTGCTTATTTCATGAGAGTCAGCTTTACCTGGTGATATAGGGGCAAAGTAATATTTCTTAATCTCCTAAAAGATCATCTTATTCCAGTATCAGAATCTATACCCCGTATAGTGATAAGAAAATTAAACGTTATGCTAGAGATATGTGCTTCTCAGTATCTGCAGTCTCTGTCTAGATGAATATTAAACAAAGGCTAACAAGAAATGGAAAGCAATTACAAAGCCTTGGAGACAGATCCCTGCTATACAGCACTGGAATAAATTAGCTGGTTTCAGCTGAAGAATACCACACAGACGTCTGTGATGAAGAAACAAATGTACCGACTGAATTTCACTTCTGGAGAAGTATTAACAATCCACTTCCATTGCAGCCTAGAAGTAACAGAGCTCTGCCTTTGCTTGTAAAACTGCATGACCACAAGGTTTTACGGGAGCCCACCCATTCAGCACATTTCAAAAAAATAGCCAGCGATGCCTTTATAAATTAACAAAGTTTGGTTATCTATCACTAGAAGACTTCGTGTTGTTGCAAACTAAATCTGCAAGGTGATTATCTGGTTATTTACTCTGTGGCCTATACATAACCTTCATGTTTATGCATAAGCTGCTGTTCTGACTCCTTCAGGTTCATATGAAAGGAATTAATTATCGATGGAAAACGAGAGGTTTAAAATTGAAGCAGAGGGTCAGATCTTAAACTGGCAGGGAAAAGCTCAGCTCTGTTGATAGAGTTTAGCTGTCTCCAGTTAAACAATATGAGGAAGTGCTCTGTAACCGTTTCAAGTTCACCAAAAATGTCAAATCTGAAGGGGATGCAGGGGGAGAACAGCCCTCCTTTCATTCCAGACAGGCAGACAATGCTACATGTGAACTTTGTGTTCACTGATGTGATAGGAATATTACGTATGGACTTATTTTGAAATCACAGCTAGTGTTACGTGCCATAATCCAGTTACACTGATGCCAAGTTTTCCCCAACCACTTTCATTTTCCAATGCTGTGTGACATTAAGCACTGAGCCACGACAGAGATCTAGACTAACAGATCTATGGGCAAATATTATTTTATTTGTAAAAAAGCATTAATTTAGAAGCAATACAGATAAAGCAGAGATCAATTCCCTACAGCTTTGCATTAATACACACAGCCAACCCTTTCTTTCTAAATTCATATTCTGGAGTTTGCCTTCTTTCAGGCATTCGGGTTTCACACTCCCAGCAGACAGCTACAGAAACTACAAAGATGGGAGGGATTATGAAGCTGGAGTCAGATTCATACATAAGTAATCCAGCGTAGGGAGATTTGTCACATCCCATCTATGCAGTACTGCTTTACACTATGTTAAAGGGGTAAGAGCTAATATTGAAGTGTCCAGCATTGTCCATAGGCAGCAGGTTGCTCTCTGCTGAGCAAGATTCCCCTACCATATCCTAGCAGCTGTCCTTTACGTGAAGAGCATCAAGATGAATAAACATTCCTTAGCATAAAAATATTCCTTAGCTAATTTAGCAAAACTGAAAATGAAGATGCTGTAAACATGACAGAATAATGCCACTGGCACATCCGTCAAGCTGCAATGACCATTAGAAACAAGCACTTTATGAAATGACTTTTTAATCAGAAAGATTCTAAGAAAATAGAACATAATGCCTTTTCAGTTGGCTTAAAAATATAAGCATTTGATAGCCTCATTTTTGTTATCTGATTTTGTTCTGTATCCTACTATAACCACTTATCTGCACCTACAGATACGTGATGCTTCACTCATAGTAAGATGGCTGCAGAGGATGAAGCATGGAAGTTTACTGCTGCCAATGACTGTGACAGAAAAGCAAAAGTAGAGCCAAAGAAAAATGCAAACCAAACCAGAATCCAGCTAAGGAAAAACTATTTCTTCTATGAGATGTGGAACTACTTTGAACCTGCTGTTTCAGGTGTAAATTACACTCCTGTAAATTGACTAAATGTTTATCCAAATTAAGCCTACTTAATGCAATAATGTTGTATACTTAACATCTGCTGATGTCAGTAACCATAACTGGCCCAAAAACGTTTCATTCAAATGTTAAACTGGTGCAGCAGCACATTGTTTTTAAATTCATTATTATAACAGAAGATGCTTAAAACAAATGTGGTGGTGAACAAGCGCCCTCTTAAGGGCATTTGGTAAGAATAATGTTCCTTAAAAACACTTACATAACTTAGAAGTTTAACGCTGAATATTTCCCAGAAATAAAATGGCAGCTTCTGACATTCCCCATTCCCAATATTTTGAAAATGCTGTGAAAGGCTTAGAAATATTAGAGTCCTAGTCACTTCTTTTTCTAAGGAAAATCAGTCACTGAGGGTACAGAGTTAGCCAAAAAAAAAATATATATATATATATACATATATATATATGAAAGTGGTCTTTCTAGCCTATGGTACTCACTCGCTCACTTTTCCTAACAGGAATTGATACCGGGATATTTTCTCTTAGAGTGTATGTAAGTAGGGGGACAGTAGAATAACAGATTTAGTCTTCTGAAACCCTGTAGTAAGACAAAAAAAGAAATCTTACTAACTACTGATGTTGCAGATATCAGTAGGTTTTCCTGATCATATCAACACACCGCAGACTGAGAGGAAGAAGAAAGTCAACGCCTTATTTTGTGTATGCAATCAATAATAATAAAAAAAAAAAAGTGTGACAGACACGAAATTGTCAGAATAACTTGAATACTTCTCACACTTTTCAGTGTAGATGCCTTTTCAGAAGAGACCCAGCAGCAAATGCAGAAAGCTGGTATGAACGCACGCAATTCCCAAGCCACCAGCCCAGTCGCACACTGCCACACCTACGCACGTCACCTTCTATTGTCAGCTGCCTGCGGCTCCTCAGACCGCGCATACTGGATAAGCACTTGCCGAGTGTGTTACATAAACTGCTTTCATTTCTCTGATCAATGATTTTTCTTCAGAACATGCTTGTTTCAGGAACCCCTGCTGATCAGATGAGTAATCATCAACAATGACACCACAGTGAAAATTAATGTTTTACAGATTTAAACTACTAGGTTATAGAATCACCGTGGAAATAATAAAAATTACCCTCCCATAGGTGTTTTCACTTATACGAGCAAATGTTACTCAAAATAGTTTTTGAACAATTGTCCAGTTCAGCAGAGCCAGTCATCACAAACAAGAAAAGAACTAAAAAAAAATCTGGTCTTATTACATCTAAAAAGATTTCAGAGCAAAAAAACTTTACAGCAGCATGATATTCACTGCTTGCCTGTTTGATTTGTGCAGGAGATATTCACAACATAGTATGCAACCAACTAGTCCCGTGATATTGTTTTGCCATTGCTAGTAACAGGCTGGAAGCTTTGTGCCGAGTTTGCAGGGCCCTGGGACTGAGATTTCCCACGCTTGCTCTGCCTAAAGGAGTTTTGTAGATGTACCCAGATGTAGCTGCTGGGTAGCGCTAGCAGCAGAGGGGACACTCTGCTAGCTTTGTGCCTTTTCTCTCAGGAGTCCTAGTCACAGCTCCAAAATTACACTGCTGTGGAAGAGCTAGTTTCATTTGCCATTACTCTCCCCAGTCTCTTAAGTTAGAAAATACAAGTGTTTGGTTTTTTTTTTTGTTTTTTTTTTTTTAAAGTCTGAGTTGTACTAATATAATTCATGTCACAGAACTTAAAATACTATTTTTTTTATTTTTTATTTTTTGCAACTAGGACTCTACACCCAATTCTTCCCTGTGAAGAGCTTGAGCTAGAAAGGAATCGTCTTCAGGAATCTGAAAAATTGTTCTACCTGTTTCTCTGTAAGAGAGGACTTGGAGAGTTAATAACTTCTAAAGTGTGTTCCTTGTGCCTTCGTAATTGTCTCTTAACTCTGCATCCATTACCGCGTAGGTATGCCCATCTCAGACAGAAGATGGTACATTCATGGCTTCCTCTTCTGGAACTACGGGTTAATTCTGATTAAATGTCTATTCAGCAAGGCATTACTGATAGCCTGATGTTATCCTTCCAACAATTATGCACAAGGAAAAACGAAGTTTAGGAGATGCAAGTAAGAAAAGAAAGGCAGCTGGAAAAGCAATAGGTGTAAGTGACTAATGGACAATATTGCTCTGAATATATTCTGAGGAAACTTGCTATTCTTGCTGAAATTTGCTCCAAGAGATGACATTCTCTCCCACTCCCCCACACACTCATTTGCATTTTACACACAGGTCTGACCAACAGTAACTGAGGAAGAGATATACTGTTATAGACAGTAAATGTGCAAACCTGACCTTTTCTCTAATTGGATAATGTCTCCTAAGACATTCGGAGTCTGATTTTGTTCTCCATTACATGGATGTAAATCAGGGTGAGTTTCTTCTAAGATCAGAAGTGTTATATTCTTAGCCTTTATGCCTTCTGGTGGTCTATTACACAAAAGCATGCATGTCTTTTAGCCATGGATAGCTGAGATACATGTCTGTTTGCAGCAGGTTGCCACTAGATCCTAGGTGAACCAGTCATCTTGATTGAGACAGAGGGTCAGATGGCAGTAGACGCTGAAGGTAAAAATGGATTTGCTCAGTCCTTGTATCATTAGTGATATGACGGGCATCTACGCTGCAGCTTGGTTGTAGGTAACATGGCCTACAGGAACATTGCTGTATCAGGAAACCTATTTATGAGCATTCACATTCTTCAGGCAAATTTTTAAAGATTAGGTCCTGAAGATAATAGAAAATTAAAAGACTTTTTAAGAACTGATGACAATTAGCCCCTAAGTCACCTGCACTGCTTAACATCAAAGTTTGTCTTTATAATCACTAGCTATAGACATAAAACTAGCACTATAATTTCAGACAGAATTCCCAGTTTTCTTTTGGGAGGAGGCTACCTCCTGGCTATAAAACTGCCAGCACACTAATGAGAGGCTTGGGAACAGTGTCTAAGAACGTGAAAAAGCTCTCTTGCCAGAATTCAGCAGCTCTTATCTCCATCTCAGCTTTAACCTAGAAAAAAAAATGTTTTTGAAAAAGTGTTCCAATTAACTCAAAAATCCACCAAAACAGCATTTTTGATCAAATAGATGATGAATTCTGATGCACAGGGAAACACTTTTCCTAGTTAGTTGCAGGAAGTGTTGCAATAGTCATTTTTAATGAGTGAAAAATAACGGATTCTGTAGAAGCAGACAAACCACTGAAAAAATGGAGCATGACTGAAATCCTGGTCTATAAGCTTGCAGAAGAATAAACATCAAAGCATTTTAGGGCATTAGCAAATGAAGATGGATTTAATCAAAAGAATATTTACATATGAATAATATAGCTTGTTATACATTTAGAGCCCATCAATGGAAAATTAAATTAATTTGCAATGCAAACCAACTGGGTCAGCTATTGAATGCCTCTATGAATGATGAACACCACTAATGACAGAACTATATTTAATTGGTTAAAAAAAGCCTTAGTTCTTTTTTGGCAACTGCTTATTGCCTAGTATCAAGATTTTCTAATGTCACTGTACAATTGGTAAAGAGACCATTAAGAAAAAACACAGCAGGTTATGATTTTTATATTCTCTTGTATATAAATGGGGTTTAGCTTAACCAACAAAAAAATTCAGAAGAACTAGTTAAAAAGATGTGAAAGCTTGGCAAAACTTGTTCATATCTGCTCAAAGAGGGCATCATTATGTGGAGACGGAATTTGCCTGGTGGCATTTCTATGCAGCTAGCAGACAGACCAATGATGATTGAATGGGAAGGAGAGAAGAACGGACTCTCATGTCCCTTCTCCACCTTCCTGTCTTTCCCCATTTGCACATTTAATGTATTTGAGGGCACTGTGATGAGAGGTTTTCACTGGTATGTGGAGGAGCACAACGCACAGACTTTGAAGTTGCAGAAGGAAGCGTGACATCTCAGTGGAGACAGAGAGGTGGGAGGCAAAGAAGCAAAAAAAAAAAAAAAAGGAAGTAACCCATCAGGTAAACAGCCTACTGTGCAAGCACCTGAGCGCAAAATACCTCAGAAAGAGAGCACACTAAGAATTAGAAACACCATCCAGATGAACCAGCTCATCTTCTCCCACAGCAATCATCCTTCCATGCTGATCACCTTTCCTCAGAGTGATCCGACAGATGCTTGATAAATATTACATATTTGGAATATTTACACCAAATTTTGCATTGAACATTGTTGTTTCCACCTACTCCTTCACTGCTAGCTCACCAAACTTCTAGTATATAGAGATAAAATCTAAGAACGACAGACAAACAACAAGTTTCTTTATAGAGGTTTTCCTACAGGTTGAAATGAGGCACAGAAGTCACATAGTAGCTGGCTACTGAGAGATCAGTGCTAGAACAGCTTGCTGTCTGCAACAGCCAATGTAAAGACTAAAAATTACACAGCTCATGAAACCAAGTGTAGGTAAAAGATCTTCAGATGCCTTTGCTTCAAGTAATAGCTTTTTTTTTTCATGCAAATATCAACGTGTCCCCATATCTTCTCCAAAATCCAACAGATTCCTGAATCTTTTAGCATGCCCAGAACTATGTTTTCAAACTGTTTCAAGTGATGTGCAATGAAGGCAGCCCAAGATTATCCTTTCATTAAGATTTACACTAAGGCAAATATCATAAAAATAAACATTATCAAACATCAGGACATACTTTATATTTTCCACACTGTAGAAGCAGATATGGCCCAAGACATAAGACTGCCCCAAGATTAATTGTTGTAGCAGACAATTTATTAGTAGAAAGATTAAGATTTCATATCCCAGTCTTCTGGGGTCATCATATCTTTGTTTCAAGGAAATCCACTTCAAGAAATGTTCCACAAATATAAGAAGCAAGTTACAAAGGCACAGCTTAGTATAAAGTGTTACCAAGATATGTCAAGTTTTGGTTGGCTTATAATCCATGTTTCTTCATGTGGTGTTTTCTTGCCATTTTTACAGGAAGGAAATAAAGTCACTGGTGTGTTAACGGCAATAAAAGCCAAGATTGAAGGCACAATCAAGAAAAAAACTGAACACTGTGATCACTTCAACAACAGAACTGTGCATAAGCTTCTACTGTACCTGCTCTAAAAGTGTCTCCTAAAGCAACATGAGCTAACGTGTCCAACTACAGAAATATCACTCTGAATAAAACAGCAAACACCCTCCCCCTCTAAATAATTATACCTTTCATTCATCAGTGAAACACCATGGTTAGGATTCACAAGAGCATATCAGAAAGCTGTCTTTTCTGTGTTCTCCCATCTGGAATCTTTTAATATCACCCACCTTCATTCTTTCTGGTTAGAGACCCAATAATCCTTTACTGCCACCCGTTGTTTCAGGGCTCCTCGTGGCTATTTCATGACCCTGCCAGAGCGCCACTGGGTTGTTGTTGTTTATTATGGGGGCAAACAGTTAGCACTAATACCTGTGTGTGTGGCTGCACGTCCTGTGATATGAGGCATCTCCTCCCTTCAGAGGCTCTTGTTAGAGGAATGCAGGAGCTCAAATTTGGTGTGCAGAAGGAAATGGAAATACAGTCCTCGGCAGTAAGTTACATGTGAACTCGATACCAGTTCCACTCATCCATGGCAATCAAAAGTTGCAAGGAGGCTGCTGTGGAGGCCTCTTTGTCCGACCCTAGGATATAAAATGAAAGATGAAATTCCATTTTGTTATAAGTTATGTCAAAAACCGGTACTTAACAGTAGAAATTATGATTTTGTCAAAGCCCTCTTTGAGTAGGCAAAGTTCTGCTCAAAATCTATGACGAAATTCCCTCTGGTTTGAAAAAACAAACTCAAGAACATATGCATTTAAGTACCTTGAGACTGCCAAAACAGGTAAAAGTGCAAGGGTTTAGTAGTTCATATGAATCTCTTGATAGAAACACTGTTGCCATAACAACAGCATATTAGAAGGATGGGGGAAAAAGCCAGAAACACAACTTTAATAATGAAAGAGATCTAGTCTTCAGTCTTCTTTATTATATGCTGCAGCTCATTTACCACAGCTAAATAAGCACAGACTGCACACTACGAATTTCAAACCAGCAAGCATCTATTTTCTTTGCTACTCCTCACCTTTATCATATCTAAACACTTCAGAAAGCATTAGCCGTTATAGTACCCTTGTGAGAAAAGTGGCTTTATCACTGCTGGCTGGCATTGGGGTAAGTCAATCAGAGTACCAATTAACCTGCCTAAAGTCCTATTAGGAACCTACCGCAGAAGCAGAACTGTGTCCCACACCCTGAAGTGACCACACGCGACCTTCCCTCTGGGATATCTTTTCCCAACATCACTGAGCAGATAGCTCGGCCCTCTCCCAAGACTCAGAAAAAGGTCACACGTGGATATTTTGGTAACAGAGAAAGTGCTGTACGAAATAACCGGTGTAGTGAGCATTAAGGATTCCCTCCTGCATTTGTTCTGATTACAAAACAGACTCCCAGCTTTCACTAATAAAAGCAAAGATTTCCTCATTTGCACAGGCTGTACTTACGTGGAAGCAAATGCCTGGAATGGGATTTCTGTTTAAAGGGACAATGGTCTCTAGAGCAATTTGCAAAGCAAAAATTTATCATCTGTATGACATTGCCTGGAAAAATATGTCCCTCAATGCCAAGGATGTAGAACTACTGGTAAATGTCTTCTTTTTCTATTTTTCCACATTTTCCACACACACCCTCCCTCCTTTCTTATTCCTCTGAGGTCTGAATTACCATACTTCTTTATTTCCCCAGAGTTCCTACATGCTATTATTATTCCTTGGATGCATCTGATTCAGAGCCCTGCAGCTTGCTTCCTGACAGGCTTCAGCATAGCCTTTCATTCCTGACATGGGAAAAATTCTTATAAAGGCTTTTTGATTGATTTTAAGAATTTTACATGGTGCAGAGAAAGCTGCTTTTTAGCCATGACCTATTGTACTTTATCAGCCTTCTCTCCTCATGTGTATTTAGGATGCTGTAAAGATTTAAGCAAGCTATTCAGTAAGCTTCTGTTAAGTATTCCTTGTGGCCACGGGAGCTTCAACTTTGGCATATCTGTCTTGCGGTCAAAAAACTAGCTGCCAGGTGGTGCTGAAGTCAATTCCATCGTGTGTTTCTGTTGTTAACACTGCAGTATAATATGGTGCCGGCAGGTAGTAAAAGCAGGGTAAATAATGCCTTTTGCCCATAACACACTACTATGGTGCTGCTGCACACTGCCATGACAGGGAAGTATTAGTCAGTGAGAAGGCACGTAGTGCCCAGGACCACTTCTCACGTTCTCTGCTCCCATTCTTCAGAGCAATGGGAAGTCCAGGTTCAAATTCCTGATCCTTCTGAGGAGTTTTGACCCCACGTTTCCCAGCTCGGAGCACGCGTACTGCTCCACAGGGCTTTATGGGTGGAGAGGGGGGCTGTACGACTTGGGACAGGAGGCCATGGTGCTTGGATAGGTTACGGTCCCTCACTCCAAAAGTACTTGTGTGCCCACCTACTCTCCCCTGAAATACAAATACAGAATCAGTACAGCAGTGCCCAAATCACTGCACCCAGGTTAATATGCAGGGGCAGAGGGCTGGCAGCAGACCCTTCCCCAGATCTCCCTCTCTGTACAACAGGCAAGGGAAGCTCCGCAAGATGCCACGGCCCTTTGCTGTACTCAGCTCACCCTCCTCAGATGTTCCATTACTGCTGTGTAAAAGTCATATTACAAAGTGAGGTAGATAACGCCACAAAATCAGCTGGCAAACACTGTTCTGGACTAGCACAGGCTTTCAGATCACAGCCTGGAATTTAAGTAATAGGAGCAAGTCCTTTATTTTTCTAAACTTTAACTTGGGAGAAATTTTACCAAAGAAAAGAATCGCCAAATGCTTTCTCCTGCAAATGGCAGCAAGCCTCTTGATTTCTCACATCATTTCCTTGGTTGATCTGGTCACTCTCCATGGGTGATGCTTTAGAGAGCAAAGCTCTGTTATTTTGCCGGAGTTAGGTTTCCTCAAAATAGAGCACTGCTAAATCCTACATTTTTCCTTTGCTGAGAGCTCCACAGGAATCACTAAGGCTAAGTACAACCACCTAAAGAAATCTCTTTACAAAAATGTTTGGATCACTGTTCAGAGATTTTCAATTTCTTGTGTACACTGAGGCTCGCTTGAGGTCACAGAGCATTTGTTGTCAGAGCCAGCTTGGTGTCCTTTTTCTAGGCCCCTAAATTCAGTATGTACAGGATTTTTCAGCTGTTTTTCACTCAGTGTAAGATTTAGCAGTGTAGTTTACCTAGCTATTGCTACTACACTTGAACTTACCTTGTTCGTGTCCCTTCCTCCCCCCCCCCCGTTAAGGGTGACGAACACCATCGAGGTCCTGCAGCAGGCCAGGTGTGATGCCACAGCTCACATGCTCACTCACAGTCTAGATCTCCAGTTCATGAAATTTACTGAGAACTACAGTGCTTGCTCTGAACTATACACTGTCTGGGATTTCTGGAAACTGGGAATAGCCTACACATTGCTTCAGCATCTTTATTGACATGCTTTTGTCAGTGTGGCAAAGTAAACACGTTGCAGCAGGACGACAGACCTTTGTGCAGTGAAATTGTCTCTTTCAAATCCCTTTCAGCAGGAACCCAAGTGCCAAGGGCAGCAAATTGTTTATCCCTCCTTGCCACTTCTTATGCAGCATTGTCCTGGAGATACACTCACATGTCGGCCCGTAACATCTCCCCCCTTGGAGCTTGGGCACAGCGTGTTCCCACTGCAAAGAATACCCTTCTCCTGACCCCGATGAACGATTACGGCGGAGCTCTGATTCAGCACTACCTTTCCTGCACTGCATCATTAAGCTGGAACACAATAAAATCGCCTCTGCCATCCTCCACAATTCTCAGCAACCTCCACCCTGAAAAAAACTCATTTTCTGTTTCCTCCATTTAAAAACATCTCTGCATTTCACAATGGAAGCAGACTAGCCAGTTTATTCTCCTCCGCAGATTCACTTTTACATAATATCCTTGTCTCTTCCCAGATAATGAAAATCTTGATGCTAAATATCCAATCTTGCAAGATTTATTCTTCTCCAGAAGAAATGCCTAACCTCATTTCAAGCAGCAGTGACTGAAGTTCCCACCTGAACCCCTATCACACTCCAGAACAATTAAGTCAACGCTAACTAATTACAGTTTTGTCCCCTCCTTACCATGAATTTATCTAAAATGCTAGCTTTCTGAAAGATTTCCTCCAATGACATAACATGCAATGTATAAAGGAGATTAAACATTCCACCATTATACAGAAACAGTGAGCAATTATTATTCACTTTCAGAGTCTTCCCAAGGACGACCCATAAATAGTGTGATGCTTATAAAAGGAACGCACAGGTCTTGAATTTCCACACAGACTCTCCAAATTTACATCCACAGCCCCACTTTTTAATATAAATTCAACCAGATTTCATAACAGTTTTCATGTAGATCGTAGAAGGGTGCCAACAGACCAAATTAACTCACATTTGTCATGCCTCCCTCATTTACACCTACTCTGAGCTGGGAGAATGTTAAGACGTGTGCATTGGGGCTTACTGTAAATGTCAGTCACCAAAGTGCTTTGCTCTGTTCCCAGAGCAATCTGAGACTTTAAAAAACAGTGAGTTCTGGCCTCTTGTTTTCCCCTTGTACCTTTAAAAGCAATAAACCAACTGCACAATGCAATAAGGAAACTCACAAGGTCACAGTCAACAGAAGGATGGTTCAAAGCTATTGCTGTATCATTATCAACACCTGAAAGGAGCATTAGCATGAAGCAAGCAGTGATTAGAAACACCCTTTCCTTATCCTTCCAAAAGGCTGCCTGTCCCTAGCGTGAGGAAAGGCACGAGATCTCCATTTCATAAATAGGGAACAGAGACCAACAAATAGATTTCAAAATGAGCGATTCTCTGCAAAAGTTGTGCACGTTTGTCAGTCCAGCACACGAACAAGATCTGCATGCAAGAACCAGAGGTTCTGCTGGAACGCTCCTCTCAGACTCCCAGCTGAGAGGGGATATACAAGGGGGAACTCTCAAGACTCAGCGAACAGACAGCAAAGGATAATCACAGCACTTGAAAAATAAATCACGCTTTCAGCCTGATTTGTCATGTTCTACATGATGTTGGTAACAAAGAAGAAAATCAAGTTAAAATGAAGGAAGCATGCCTTACAACATTAGAAAAATGCAAGCGTTATTGAGTTTTGCAGAAAGAAACATCGGTTACTTTGCCAAAATTGTCTTTGATGGAAAAAAGAGAATAAGCCTCAAACCCCAACAAGGAAAAGTGACCAGTCATTTAAAAGCTTCTGAACCAATTCAGAAAGGCATAACACAAAGACAGCATATAGTACTGTGCAGGTAGATAGAATGAACCCCAGGAGAATTCAAAGAATTCTCAGGCGCATTCACAAGCCTGAACCCATCAGACACCAGTCCACAAGCACTGATCACCTTCTAACATTTAAGAACAAAATAGGAGCTGGCAATCTGCCTGAAGAACTATGGGTATACTGTTCACTAACACTGCTGTGTAAGTGTGCATCCTGGGGAACAGAGCATAGGTCCCCACTCCCATGAAGCCTGGAGGTGCTTTCTTCCTCAGCAGGGACCAGGGCAGGCCTGACAAGACACCAGAGGTGCTCCCTCTCACACCAGGCCCTGAGATCAGATTTCCACACTGGAGGCCAGCTCCTCAGCAGCACAGATGGAAGCAGACCTGCCTGGGCAGCGCCGACTTTCTGGAGGTGCAGCCCCACGGGCCTCGGAGGCACTCTGGCATTGAGAGTTTGAGATAGGAGCTTTGCTTCACAAGAGGTAAGCGTCCAACATACCTCTGCATGCATGGAGGAAAGGAGGTGGTTTCCATGGCAATGCTCCTCTTAAAACAGCTTGCAGTTCATCCACCCCGCTCTTCTCTGCCCCATATCCCCAGCATGCCTCACTCCCTGTGCGCATCAGGGCACTTGCAGGATGAGTACATCACTGCGCACAGCTCAGCCCTCCCTGCTACCCATGGGAATCCTGCAAGTAGAGGGAAGGCAGAGGCCTTTGGGGACGTGCCTGATTTTTTCAAACAAAACGAGCAATTAGATACTGAAAGCCCCAGTGGGCAAGAGAGGATGGGGATATTTTAACTGAGCAGTAGTTCCAACTTCGGATGTCATAACACAGTAAGACACAATGGTCTTGATACCCAGCCTCAGGTCCCTACAACCATTGCTTTGACAGTCTCAAAGCATCTCCCTTCATCTCACCTGTTCATTCGTACTAGTATACAAATTCTCTCACTCCTCTGTTCTGTTATTGGTAGGGGGCACTAGTTGTGCATAAGGGTAAACAGAAAACCCCTCCAGTGTCTGGTTTCATAATAAAGTGTCTGAAGCTGTCCTACACAGCACATTTTGGCACAGCTCGGTGCAGACTGGCAGAGAAGAGCAGCCCTGCTCTAGGATCCAACACGCACAGAGTAGCTCCTGGGTCAGGGCAGCTTTGGCAAGTTACTGCCACAGCACCTTTGCTCTGTTGGCAGAAAGCAGGTGTGTGGGGAGGAAAGGAGGTGGTCTCCTCTGCAAAGTACATTGAGACCTACTGCTGGATATAATGCTATATATTATAAAGCTGGTGCCTTCTACACAACGATCTGCAAACCTGATACTTGTACAAAGCAATGCCTCCCTCCCTATAAGAAGCACGTGTGCCCCAGTCTTATTCGCTGTATGCAGAGTTACAACTTGTTACCGCACACAGTTTGCGCTTTATTTCTTAAACTGGCTGCAACCGAGCAGCAGCGAAGCTGAGACTGCCGGAGTTCACATCACAACCCTTTCCCTCCCATTGCCATCCTGTTTCTAGTCCCTCACCTACCTTCCAGTGGCAGTACCACAGGATCTGCTCCACTCCCTCCTCCACTCCCAATGACTCTTGCCTTTATTTCAAGTTACATGGGGAATAAAGAAGAGGTTTGGTTTGTTTGTTTGTTTTTGCAAGCAGCTGTATTTTTAAATGAATCAAAGAGCCTGGGTGTGCAGGTTGCAGGCTGTAGATACAGCAAGACCCTCTCCCAGTCTGTTCCAGTGACTTGGGATACAGAACACGAGGCAACATCAGGCAGGATCCTGCTACCTGCGTGATCAGCAGCACCACAGAGGCAGCTGCTGCTGCCACCCCTTGCCTCACTTCTGGGAGGCACCAGTGCTCACAGCAGAACAGCAAAGCTCATATCGTATGGAAACAGCTCCAGTAAGGCACGCAGCCATCTTTACAGGGAATTCATTTTCAACTTTGCATTTCTGATCTTGCAGCATTGAGCTCTAAATACCAATGCTGTAGTGTGGGACAATCACCTCTCCTCCTTCTTCCTAGTCACATAAAATATTCATTACATGCGTTTAAGACAGACGAACTATTGTCTAACAAAATGACCAACAGCAAATCACAGCTGAAAGCAAATGCTAACATACTAGTTATTTCTTTAACAAATCAGTTGGCTTTTTTTTTTTTGTACGTTGAGTTTACGAATGATTAGCAGTAAACAAATCTCACCCCAGCTTTCCACAGTATGAGATCACAGAGGTGGTATTAATCAGTACAGTCAAAGATCACCATGAAGATTTTTTTCTCAAAAACTTGCCTTCCAAAATAAAAGCAACACATCCTACAAATACGAGATGTGCCTTAGGTGGCACCACATAGAGAAACTGGGTACTCTAGCTTTATAATCTACAGTGGTAATAATGCTGAGTAATTAAGTACAAAGGTGTTGTCTGGGACTGGAAGAATATGCATCTGCTCCCAAATCAGCAGATGAGACGTCAAAGACTTTCTGTAAATTATTAAAACTGCACAAAACAAGATCTGTGACTGTACTCCTTCCTACTCATCTTATGGCACTGCAGCTCCCATCCAGATTTGATCTTTCAGACAGCACAGCCACAGCTATTCTGGAAAATGTCAAAAATATTCCGTATCTCCTTAACTTCAGTAAGAATAATACAGTATTTGTATGCTGTGTCACGATGACCTGTAGCTTCAATCTTGCAAGAGAAAAACCATAAATGGAAATTTTAACACTCTAAAGAAACTTGTTTGCAATTTGCTTTCAAGCAAAAAGAATTTGTTGCATGAATAACTTTCAGAGATCTCAGTTAAGGGCTGGAGGGACAAAACATCCAATCTACATTTACACTGAAAGAAGAGTGAAATGGAACAGATGAAGGCTTTTACTGAAGACAATGTTTACCTTTTTGTAATTGACACCTCAGTTCTACCTTATGCTTTTCAGAAGTTTTACAGTACAATCTAAAATTTAAAGGAAAAATAGACAAAAATAAGACTTAGTTTTCATAAAATGTAGTACTAAGGATCACATTGTTTTTAATTTACAATTCCTCTAAAGAGACTTACCCCATGGAGAAATTACATGCTTATACACAACAGGAAAAGAGTATGCTTGACAACTCATCTGCCACAATAAAATCTACATCCTCCCCACCCCCCTCTCATGCAGAATTCCCACCAAAACTCCTGTTTCAGTGTCATAAACTGTCATGCACAGGGAAGTTTAAAGCAGTTTGCAAGAACTTGCAACTTTGCATCATGAAGCTCTTCTTCACTACAGAATATCAACTGAATTGGACAGGAACAGGCAGTGATATGTCCTGTTATAAAACCTTTCAGGACACACCACTAAAAAAAGCATACAGAGAGCAGAGCAGTGTCTTTAAGTGACAAGTTCAGAAAAATCTCGATGTTGCTCCCCATTTCTGCAGTGCAATGTAAAAATATTTGCATTCAGTTCCACCCACTAAAAAAATACATGCAAAAGAGCCCCATGTATGATGGGAGATGAATTACAAGGAAGAAATAGCAACAAGAAGAGTGTTGATCTATGCACGTGCAATAACAGTATGTTGTGTTATTCTGTTAACCTGATATTTAAGAGCTGTTCTACCAATGTCCAGCACAGGCATGCCCAAAGCAGTACGTGGCCTGCTATGACACCTAATTATGAGAACTTCCAGGAAATAACTTGGTCTTGAAATTTTGAAAGTTTGATTGACAAGTTTGCTGTGTCCTGCACCAGTCCCACACTGCAAATTAGAGTTGCATTTTGCTAAGCTGAGTTATGCTGAGCGTGACAACTGCTGCAAGAGCTCCTGACGTCACACAAACTGTTTATATGAGGTCAGATTCTCCCAGGGGACAAAATTGACATAGTCCACAGAGAAAATCAGAACTGAAGCTAATTTATTTATTTATTTATTTTAATTAGCAATGCACCAAGGGCTAGTATTTCTCATTCTTGAACTGAAAACAACTTTGGGTGCTAAACAAAAGCTGTTTCCTCAAGTCACTTTGTATTCTTGTTTCTACTAATCTGCTGTTCTTCCTTACTTCCTTCAGTCTAAGGTAGGCTTTCTACAGGATGGAGAAAAACATGCAGTCCTTTCAGTTGCATTTGACTTCTCCCCCTCTTTCAGAAATTGCCATAATTACTAATTATGATTGTGCACATATCAGCATGTTTTCTTAAGAACGTTTTCTATGTAAAGAGATAAGCTAGCTCCCTATCTCATGCACTCGCCTACACTCCAACTCCATTATGAAAGTAAACATACATTTTTCAAAGCAGATGACGAAAGTCTTGGGTCCCATCCCCAGGCAGCCACACTTGATAAATTACCAAATCATACAAGCTTTGCCTAGTCTGTTTGCTTTACTGAAAGTAGTTTATTTTTAATATTAGAGAAGGAAAATATGAAAAGAAAAAAATCTTATTAAATAAATGCAATCTGGAACTAGATTATTGGCCCTGGACAGAAAAGACAGTATGAGATTTCTGTATTTCAGATTGGAGACCCATTGGTTCATATAATTTTGTTTGCTAACATTCAATCTTTCCATATGACCTGATGTGAGAAAAGAGACTTTGGTACGGAAAACAAAAATATCTACTTAAAACAACTATTCTCTGCACCTATTCCTAGCACAACTTTTGATTATGGTAGTGTTTTTCAGATCTAAGCAAGGAGAAAAGAGTACTTAACGTATGCTTAAAAATAGTAATTAAAAACATATTGAGGAAAACAACTGAGCAGTATAAACAGTGAGGGAAAAACATCCGGAAGATAAATGCTGTGTTGGGGGAGAAATCCATGAAGGTCCAGTAGTCTGAAGTTATCTAATGTGCAATATTGTGTATATCTGCAGCACTTTCAGCCCAGACGTTCCTTTTATTCCATTTCTATTCTTGCACAGAAGAATATAGAAATATAAGCTATTATTGCAAAGGGTATTTACAAATACAAGCCTATGCACAGAAGTATAGCTAGAGTGATTTAAGTTGTAAGACTTCCTGATTCCAATCAGAGATGGGAAGGTATATTCTTCTGCTATATCCTTCTGCTTCGAGACAGAGCCCATTGGTGTCCATGGGAGCCCACTGATTTCATTGGGTGCCAGGTTGGAGCTACAGTCATGATAATTGCAGTAGTACAGTAACTGCCACAAGTCATTGTTATGCATTATTTGCTTACAAGCTTTAATTGCATCTTCCACTTGGGAAATGGTGGCTACACGTGCTGCTGAAGCAAGCAGAAAGAGGAAAATTAACTAAACCAACAGGCAAGTTCATGTTTTGACCTCCACTCAAAAGTGTTTGTTTCTCTGCATGTACCTGGGCTTTCTCAGTGACTTACTAGCAAACACTGATTCTTCAGAAGCTGTCTTTATTTGCAGCTTTCATAACAGCACCTATGCGACTGGCTCTCACAAGTTCACTGGGCCATTTATACCTTCCCCCAACCTTGCAAATAGGACTGCCTTTGTTGTGAGGAAGCTCCCTCATGCCTTTTCCTCTGAAGCAATAGGAATGGTTTGAGGAATGGTTTGGCTGTGACATTCAGTCTGTAAATACTTTTTAAATACACCAGGATTTGCCAAACAGTCAAGACTTAGCAGCCCTCATTTTCTCTTTGTTTTCTTTTAATAGAAAAGAAAGATGCAAGGTAACATTTGCCATGAGACACACTTAACTGGAATTGTCCATTCCCTCAAAGCACTGCTAAGGGAGGTCATTCAAATAGATTCCTAGGAAAGGTATTTAGAAACTAGGGTTTAACGACTCAGAAAATGTGAACAGCAGGTCGAACTTCTGATCAGAAGACCTAAAAGCTAAGGAGTTATTCTCTTGGAAGCTTACATGAAGCCCTAGTGATCAGAGAGACTTTTGTCCTTGACCTCAAATGGCTTTGAAATAAAATTCTGAAAACAAATTTGAAACGTTGTGGTCTACAAACAAGAAGGAATTCTGCTGTCCCTGCAACACTTGGATGACGCACGAATCTAAACACGTATTTCACTCTGACTTTTAAGAGCAATATTCTAGTTTCCAACAATTTTAAGATGTGATACTTGGCAGACAATGCTGTTTACCAAGTTCTGAAAATGTGCTGCATAATGCTCGCTAAATAGAAAAACACATTTTACTAATCAAAATCAGGCTGGATTGTAATATTGGTTTTTGACAAAGCATTCACCACTGCAGAAATCTGCACCTCTGCTCCTCACCTTCTATAAGCTCGTGTGAAGTACACAGGTAAAACAAAAAGCACCTGTATTTCCAAGCTCCTTTAAGGAACTTGGCTTCACTGATTGTTTTTCAAAGGCAGAAAGAATCTGCAGTTTTTCTACTGACTTTTCCCAGCATAGCAGAGACAAGGTTGTATAAAAAGACTACAGAGGTCAACTAATGGTCTCACTCGCATTTCTTCCAGTGATGTATCTAAATGCTGATCAAGAAAATCCTGTTGAGTCTTCATTCTCATTCTCTTAGTCATCTCTTAACTTGTTCTTACTCTTCTCAGCATTATAAAGTCACTTGAGTGGAGGAGGCTGAGAATATGAATGTTGGTTATGTAGAAATAGAAAAAGAGAAAGTGATGTTAGAAAATACAGGAGATTGGACAGGAAGAAACTGTGACAGTAGTAAACCATCAAACAAGAACAGGGTAAGGTGTACTGAAGGCTGGAGTGGTTTCCAGCGCTTCCTGTGGCAACTGCAGCTGCCACTGCTGCTGTGTAAGGGCTACGTTGGCAGAATGATGTCTCCCACAGACCAGGGCACTGGAGGTCATCTCCCCCAGGTCATGGATCAAAAAGCCATACTTGTCCCTATGCACTTGGGCACTGAACCCCAGCTAGCACCAACCAGCCTGTCAGACTTGGAAGGCAGCAGCCCAGGATGTGTACTAAGGAAAGTTAACCTGGGAACCTGGGTGAGAGCACAAGAGGTAGAGAAAGAAAGGGAGGAAAACCCAATCAATATTTCAATAGCTAAAGGTTGGCACCATATTCTGTAGTTAACTTTTTTTTTTTTTGTAGGAGTAATATCATCTGTCAGTTTTCTTGACAGCCTAATTCTTTCCTAATTCAATCTTGTTAAATTCAGTGCTAAAATTCTGCTGATGGCATTTTTGGTGTTGCATTTGGAGGGAGAGAGGACGGTTTTGTTTTGACACAGAGAGAATATAGACACAGCTATTTTTATTTTAAAGTTGCCACCATAATGATATGAGTAAGGAAGTAGATTCTGTGCCTTGCCTGTATTATTCTACAGTTTTCTTCATAAGCTGCTCAACCATTAGAATTGTGTGGGGGCAAGTCTGAGATGGCCAAGAACTAAAAGATTTAGGGGCTCATCCCAGCAGCCACCCTGCAAAGATCACACATCACCGTCCACCTGAAGACATCTTAGAATTCTCAAAAAAGACTGCCTTGGGCTCTTAAAAATAAATCCTGGTGTCTAAGGGATACAGCCACAGTGCAATCAGGCTGACACTCAAAGCCCCAAGACTATAAACAACTCACCCATGGGCAGATAAAAAATGCAAAGTGAGGAGATGGCCAAAACCGGTTTTAGAGGTAACAAAACAGAACAATTTTCCAACAAGTGAAATACACTTCACGTATACAGTAAATTGGAATGTAATGTGGAGATGCAAAACAATCAGCAAAAAGCAAGGCACAAAAGGCTGTTAGAAAACATGTCAAAGTATACCACATTCCTCCTAGGGATGGATTTGAGAGGATCATAACTCACTGTAAACCCCTCACTCTATCCCAAGCCAACCTTAAAACCCACAGATACCTTGGAAGGGCAAGTATAACACAGAAACGGTGTGGACATGAGGAAGCTTCAGTTATTTTCTCCTAGCAGTTGTTAAAGCACAGCCCCACTGGTGTTCTTGTGCTGCAAAATTGTTTTGAGGAGAGGCAACACAGCAGCTGTCTATATAGTGTGGATTTAAAAGATTCATTCCTCAACCAGCAAGCAGAGCTGAGAAAGATCTATTTGGGAAAACCTTCAGAGACCAGAGGAAAAGCTGAAAAGAAGGTTTGAAAAATCATTTCTTCCAGATGAAAATGACATCAGCACTGATATGTGAGGAATGGAAGGCTGTAACATCAAGCGTTAAAGGAAACCTACAGCCATTGCTCTCAGCCCAGCAGGCTGAGAGTCCACAAGACAGAAAATCAGCTAAAACCATAAACAAACTGTCAAGTGCAAGGATTTTTTCTTCCCTTTGAAAACAAAATCAGGAAAAGGACATCATACTTGGAGCTTATGGGTAGCTATCTTCAGAAAAAGGATTAACTAGTGAATGACAATTATAGTAAGTCTTGTAAATGCTGTACTGCCCTTTCTCCATTTTGTTCATACCAAGAATCTTTTCTTATTCTTACAGACTCAAGCACTGGTGATGATGAAATCATCACCAATTTCTGCCAAGTGACAGTATGATAGCCAAATCAGCAATCTCATCTAGTTTTATTTCCCAGTTTGGACTCACAATTGTTTGTTATCAGTAGGGCATAGGGAGGCATAAAACCAGCATGAGAAGGGATCATAAATCCACAATTAAACATCAATGAAATCTGTATTTGGTGGCAATGTGTTTGTTGAGCTACTAGAAGAAAGGCAAAGTTAGCATATTCATTGACTACAAAAAAATCCCAAATGGCAGAAGATGCCATTTGTGAAAGCCAGGCTGGAAAAGGGCTCACAGTACCACTTTCCTAGCTACAAGTCTTTTCAAAAACAGAATGTTTCAGGGGTTGTTAGCTTTTTGTGAAAGATGGACTACATGGAGGCCACTGACATCAGTACCTCGTGCGATATTTCAAGGGTTTGATGGAGACCTAAGGTGCCATAAATAAGTAGTTTCTCCTGAGACTGTATCTGTGCCTCCTCCCACCCTCCTAACTGCCACAGTAGAAAGCAATTTACTAGTTTGACAGACATGGCCTTGCTAAAAGTAAAAACAAGGAATGTTTTTAATCCCTTTTGCAAGATGAAAGGATCAGGAAGAGATCAAGAGACCCAAGATAAAACCCACAAAAGGCTATCTGACCTCAAATCCTCCATTCAGCTGTGTCACACAACTATTTCTGATTTAAAATCAGGCATCTGTCACCAGCACAAAACACAAGGTATGCAGCCACAGCACAACAGATCCACTACTGTCCGGTTTCCCGGGACACATCCAGTAGGCAGGCTGTGTCACATGCTACCCAGCTCATTTTCATGACTGAGAACGACCTGTTGTGAACATGAAGAGCAAATCAGCACAGCAGAACTGGGCAGCGATGCCAGCTCTTGCCATTGATTTCAGACTAGACCCTGACAGGCACTCCAAGCACCAGCTCCCAGGGCTTTGAATAAGCTACTTCATGAAGTTTTACTTTAGAAAAAGCTAAGATTTATGCCAAAAGGCTATAACTGGAAATAGCCTCCACAGCAGTACAATCATAGTCTTTAGCTTTTCCTTGATGCTGATTCAAGGGGGACGGAAATTTCCCGATAACCCTTTCTAAAGCTTTTTCTTTCCAATAACAGAACTTCAGTCATTTCCACTGACTGGCAACTTCAATTGTTTAACTTGAACTCTTACCCGCACCTAATTTCAAAAGGTGAGCATACAAAATTTCCTAATATTTAGCTCTAGAACTCCGCCAGAATTCAGCACAAAATGTCCTAAGAATTGAGTCCATGAGTTCTCCTTGCTTCAAAATTCATGGGGAGGAAAAAAAAAAAGCCTTCAAATCCCTACAAGTTTAAGATATGATAAATAAATGCAAAAACTGTCATGTTTGCAGTACTTCATGTGCTATATTTAATACTGAAAAATACTAAAACCTCACCTAGTAGATTTATAGCTTTCCAGCCCACATGCCCATTTTATGCTTTTTAATTTATAACTTTATAAATTGACCATTGCCAGGGCATGAACATTTTAGCATCCTCTTTATACAAAATGGACCAACATCTGCAAAGAAAGGCACCAAGCCAAATTCCAATACAAAAGAACTCACATAAATGTCATGGTGCCCCCTCAACAAGGGCTGTACTAAATCCTCAGTGTATTTCTAAGCAGCTTTATGTTGTGGCTCGATTATTTGATAACTTCTAGTACTTGCATTCCTCAGAACTTATAGCAATCATTTAATTTACTTATACTTCTCTTGCCTTTTACTTACAACCATATTGAATGAAACATTAGCCAAAAACATTAACAAATCTTTAGTTTGTAAACATGATGAAATGAGCTGCAAGGGAAGGTATCTAGAAGAGCACAGCATATTTAAAAGAAATTACTACTACGTGAACAATCAAGCACTGGAAGATCACACCGTAAGACTCATTAATGGACTTGAAAAAGCAGGTATAAGACCCAAACACCTGCTCCTTCACAGCTTAAAGCCTAATAAAGCCTAGGGCGAATCCACTGGACTTCATTCAACTTCTACAAATCCTGAGAGCTGATGGACCTCATAGAGCAGAAATAGCAAAGTTATCCAACTTCCTAACAAATATGGAGATGAACACACCTCCCTAGACATAGATAGAACTTATTTTTCTTCTAAACATGCTATTCTACTCACAGGAAGATCTGTGATTCATCTTAATCTTAGGAAATGTAAAAATTGCCTGCATGGAATGAAATAGCAATGCTCCTCTGTCAATTAGATCCCATTTTTCTGAGCACACTAATCAGAACAAATGGCCAGATGTTTAGATGAGCCCCATCTGGTTTGGATTCACTGGCCAAAGAAAAGTAATGCAGGTAAAACAGTATTTCCTTTTATTAAGTATAAAGAGCATTATTCATCCAAAATATATTGAGAGAAGTATTAGGCAGATATTTTCTTCATTTTGCTAAACCCATCTTATATTAGCTTGACGTCATACGGCCTGTCATCACCACAATTTTTACCATAGCAACCCATTATCCTACATGTCACATGAACTACACTGAATGTGGCACTGTCCCTATGCATATGAAGTTTTAATTTAGAGCAGTATTCAGTGCTGCCAGCTAACGAAGTGCAGTCAAAGAACTCCTCAGAGCACGAGGAGATACGTACAGGGTGTACCCAGGCAATTTATATAGGGAGGTGTTTTTGCAGACCCACAGGGTGGGAAAAACATTAGTTGTACCTCTGAGCTTAAGTTTCTGGTTACATTTTCTTAAGTCTTGTACACACGTTCCTATTTGTAATGGAAAGATTTGCAGAGGAGTCTCAGAGAGACGCCAAGGACTGCTATACACACATACACACAGGTGGAAGAGCACAGCTCCTCTCTGGGCACCTAAACAACAGGTCACCAGCAAAGCCTTACAACACTCCTGAAAACTCAGCTGCCTTATTCTATTGCTCACAGGAAGTGGACAAATTTTACAGCCTGAGATGCACGTTCAGCTGGATCTCTAGGCTAAAATACACCTCAGTAGTATAAAACAAGCCCTGGGATTAGAAATCCAAATCTTGCAAAATATTAGGGATTTTTCCCCCATCTGGCACATCTGGAAGAAGACACAAGCAATTATACGTTTTCAAAGATGATGTGACAGGAGCTGTAGAACAACATATGCTCAGTGCTGGCAGCTACCAGAACAGAATCACAGAATGGTTTAAGAATTGACAAGGCATTTACTTGAGCTCAGTATTGTGAGTATTTCCAACCACCTCACAGTAGTTCACTATGCTCATAGTGGGCTCATGGTGCCATTGAAGGAAGACTGAAAGAAAAAGTCAAGGACAGCCACAAAAAAGTGAATACTTAACCATGACAGAAGAAAAAGTAAAACATTAACATGGACTTAGTGTCTAGTAAATGCTTGGAAATGGAAATTACTGCACAGAAACAACATTAAGCAATTTCAATATTTTCTGACTTTTACCATGGAAAGAAAACTCAATTCCCACATACGGCAGGCAGGATTTCATATTATGCCCATAATGCAAAGGGTTGTACCGCTGAGTAAAGAACACAGCATCTGAACCCATCCCTGGGGAGTGGGTGGAAGGGGAAGATGATCCAAGTAAACAGGTTGGTTAGTCTGACCTCAGTGTAAGGTTTTAGATCAAAATTGTGAGAGGCGAAAAACAGACAGAATAAGCAATATAAAACACAACAGAAGGTGTAATTGAAAGGGGAATGCATTCCCACACGGTCATTTAAAGAACCGAAAGCAGAAGTCTGAAGTACGATCCCTAGGTAGCATCTCTTCTGACCTTCCATCCCACATGAACCCTAGAGCCAGTGAACTCATTTATTTTTATTTCCTATGCCCCCAAGTGGAAAGTAAAGCTTAATTTTTTTTTTTTTTTTTTTTTTGTGCAAATTCTCAAAGAGCAGTCTCACACTAAAAAACTATGACTCCCTGTTGCCAGGGAACCCTAGGGGCTTTTTGTTGCTGTTAAGCTTTTTTTCCTTTCCAACTTCTCCTTCTTGATCTTATTAGTCACAGTACAATCCACAATTAGTAAGTTTAGACAAACGCTCTGCATTTACAGGGGGGGAGAAAAAGAAACACCTCACTCAAAAGTTCACGCTTGGAGACGTGCAATCCCCTACAACAGCATCTCACTGCTCAGACTCTAGGGGTATCAAGCGAGCTTCAGCTTAACTCCAGAGAAACCAGAGATACCAAACCAGTAAGATTCAGATCAGAGCCCACGTACCGGATAAAAGAGAAGATAGAAAAGCTGAGAGACACTAGAACAGATTTTAAAAGTATCAGAAGACGTAAATACAACATTGAATTACACATACTGCATATAAGACAGGACCACCTTGATCTACCTAAAATAAATCTAAATGAAGAAAAGCTCCCAGGAAGTGCCCTGCTGCTACTTCATCACTGCGTTGATCCACATGCCTTCATAGTCCTCCAAGAAGGGACAGCTAGTGCATTTAGACCTGTATTTTCTTCTGAACCTCCTCCTCATTTCCAATTCCTAGGCCCTTTTACAGGTAGCTATGTGTAGAAACATACGTGAAGTTAATTTGTGTTTCCATTTTCAGCTGTCTTAAATATTGACCATAATCAGATTCCGTGCTAGCTTTTTTAGTAAGTTATGTAGCCTTCAGTTAAGATCTGAAATTCAATACTGTTCATATCCAGTTTTACCTAAAAGCTGTATCCAACGAGTCTCTTAAAACTCCATAGGAGTCTTAAAAAATGTTTGCTGCCCAAAATAAAATAATATATTCTTCACAGGTAGTTTGCACCCTCAAAATCTGGTGCTCATGACAATGGGGCAGAAATTGCTGGTACTGAAGTTTAAGATAAGTCTCTCCAGTTCAAAGGACTGAACACCATCCTAGCTTTCTTAAAGTGATCCCCACAGTGGTGAATAAATTTTACTATTCTATAGTTTACTAACATGCACAAAAATTTGCTGCATCTGGACAATACGAAATACACCCTTAGTAGTGGTTTTGTTTGTATGACAGAGAAATGACTGTGTCTGAGGAATTCTTTTACAGAACACATGCTGAAAGTTTACCTCGAAAGCAGACACTTCGCTCTGACTAACGATGACATCTCTCTTGAAGTAGCAAAGACATGCCCTTTCAGCTCTTTTTAAAGGCTCACACATTGCCACAAATTTAATAAGACAACCAGATCAAAGTGCCCTTAATAAGCTGAATTTCAGCACTCCTTGAAGCTCAGGAGAGCAAGGCTACATCTACAAAATGGCAGTGTTACTGATTTAGACTCTTCTCCACCAAACGCTGATTTGATATCATCTAAAGGGTATTTTTGCTTTGTGCCAATTTGTGTCAATGATGCCACAAGGAAAAAGGAAAGCACAAGATGAAAACTATCAAGGAGCAGACAGCTTTTCTGAAATTGAGAATACAATCTGTAAAGGAAGCCTACAGCAAAACAATGAATTTGTTTCTCCCTTGGCCACAGCTCTATAGTAGTAATACCTTCCAGAAGCAAAAATAAGACTAAATTTGTAATTATGGTACTTAAGGTACCTTCCTGCTGATGAAAAGCACTGGCAATTTACTTTGGCACTTCAAGTACTCAGGAGCATCTATCCAAACCTTTGTCTGGCCAGACTGCATTCAGAGTGCTAAACCGGAGCATCAGGTGGCATTTGGGCAGAAATAAGAGAATGTGTTTCTCTTGGAGTTAAACTTAATTTAAACTTGATTAACTTCAACTTGATTTCTCCCTATGCTTTTCCACCTGTGTGCAGAACATGCTGGAACAGCCATAGGGGGAAACTTTAGGACAGTAGATGCTTTGTTCTTTTTCAAGGTACAATGGATATAGCTTAAAATAATATTTTTGATAATTTTACAAATCCTAAGAATGCTGAAATCTGTTCTTCAAAATATACCAAATTAAAGCAGCTTGTTAATGGCTTTAGAGACTAAAAGGTCTTGTACACTCATAATAAGCACCATATCTCCATAGCAGAGAAACACCCAAACATTTCCCCAGTAAGGACTTCTATATTTTAGAAGCATTAATGTGATTTTGACTTTTTTTTTTTTAAAGGCACCATATGGGTATTTTAAACTTGGTCCATAGGCAGCGAAGACGTACTCTATATTGTAATGTTCAAGAGTTTAAATACCTTTGTTTAGTTTGAGATCTTCCAAGCTACCACCTAAAATCAGTACCATCTGGAAAGTTATAATGCCTTGCTAGACTTCACAGCAAGACACTGCATGATATAGAACCTGGGTGAGACCACAGAAAGCAACAGTACAACAGCCACTGGCATGAGGAAAATGCTTATCAATAACTAGGCAAATCAGAGTGACTTGACATTGCTATTTTAGTGATAATCCACACCCCATGAATGTTGGCTTAACTGTGGTTCTTGCAGAGCTTTTCCTAGGCTAAGATCTTGGCTCCACTGAAGCCAGTGGCAAAGACCACTGGAGGTGACTAAGCCCAAGATTTCGTCATCTTCATTGATGGTTTCCCAGCCACCAATGTTAGATTTATGAAGGTAAAAATGGTAACTCTTTTGGAGTTCACACTAGTGACTTACATTCCATTTTCCTCAACTTGTGTTTTAATCACAGAACAATGCTTGTTTCACAATATTCATCTCTAAAATGCAGCCCTCACCATACCTTACTTCACTTCTCTTAATTCAGTTATTTTGTTTCTGTGTTTGGTACCTTCCCCAACTGCAGAATGTCATGTAATAATCTTATCACAGAACATAGCTGAAGCTTAAATACTAGTACCAGATTTTTGCAACTTGTCTCTCTTTTCTGTACAGGGACAATCTATTTTATCTAGAGTATGTAATTCAAAATTAAATAAGGGAGAGAAAGTGGCCTGGTACAAGCACAAACTGCATTTCCTTTGGTTTTCTTGTTTATGGATTTTTATAAAATATGGGCATATGGCATATAAAAAACAAAAAAATCCAAACTGTCCTTGATTAGCTTTTCTTTGGATTAGGGGGTGGAACATTTGCTTTGTTTGGTTTTATTTATTAAAAAATACTGATAGTTTCTCAAATTGTTACAGGAAGGACTCATATTTGAATCAGTGTAACCAAGGAAATGGAAACCTTTGAGGACAGGATGAGTGAGTGGCATTACTCAGATCTGCTAAATGCAGAACAGTCATACAGAAAGTGTTTTCTCCTGGTTTCTTAGAATCTTCTCATTTAATAAGCATATTTTATCACACGTTCACATGTGTTGTTGCTGCAGTAATAGCTCATCTTTGCTCAAGACACTGTGATGACAGCACTGTCCCACATTTTCCATGCTAATACAAGTCACCAAGCGATATCACAAAATAAAAAAGGTGAGTAGTATTTTGTATATTGTTTTCCTACCACACTAATATAACAGATGGAGACGAGAATTACATACAGATACATGAAATACATATGTATTCACTGAATCTTGCTATAACATGACAAAAATATCAAACCTGAATTTCCTGTGGATTTTAACTCAGTTGTGACCCTTTAGAAGTGTTTGGTCAAAGCCCAGAAGTACAGAGGCTGCCAAAATTTGCAGATTTACACTAAACAAATCCAAGCTATTAGCAATGCCTGGATTATTAGTAGATGCAATCAGTGATCAAATCACTCTGTCTTTTCCCAGCTTCTAGTAGACAACATAACATGGAGCCTAGATGCTAGTCTTGGCTGAACACACAACAGAACTCTGAAAGCATTTAGTCACACATTTCTACTCATACACCCGAAAATCAGGTCCATACTGAGATAATCGATATGCCAGCCTACAGTTTTCTGCTTGGAATACAAAATCTGTCTGTTAATCCATTGTAGACAAAAAAAAACATTTTCAACACTTATAAAACAAGTAGATTTTAACTGAACTTTATTAAAATGAATAATTCTTCATGATCTTCTATTGGGAAAACAGGGTGCAGGATAGTCTAGACATGATTAGCCATTTCTGTGTACTGTTTGCTTTGCCACTAATGCCCTAGTGGCTGCAAGTTTTCTATGTTATTGCAGAGAAGTGCACAAAACTGCTGTGATCCCCCAAAGAAAGATCATAGAATCACTCAGGCTGGAAAAGCCCTCTAAGATCATCTAGTCCAACCTTTTACCTAGTACTGACAAGTCCACCACTAAATCGTGCTACTAATCTGAAATCTGCACGTTTCTTGAAGACCTCCAGAGATGGTGACCCAATCACTTCCCTGAGCATCCTGTTCCAATGGTGCAGTAACTGGTCACACTGAGAGGCCTAACTCTTAGAAGAGATCAAATTGGTTTTAATTTTGCTCTGGAAGATACTCATTGCTTTTAAGAGAGTATAGACAAGCTCATGAAAGTTGTCTGGACTTGACAGAACATATAGGAGTACGCTACTGATACAGATGGTTGTAAACTGCATTGGGATTGGGAACTTGCAACTACAATAAAATAACAGTAAAAACCTGCTAGCATCTGCCACAAGTACAAATTAAAGCAGGGCAGCTAGGCTAGAGTCAGTATAGATTTAATGCCAAATCATTGATATGCTTCCCCCCGTGGAGATTTACAGAGGTTTTTTCCTTCTTTCCATTAGTAAGGACTTCAGTAATTGCAATGACACTGCAGAAAACATACAGCGGCCATAAATTAAACACTGATGTGGAAGCTTGGATCTTATTAGATCCTGTTGCAGGAACAGTGTTCTATACCTCCTCGTTAATAAAAGGGTAACACCAGAGTACTCTCAAGGCTTAAAGCTTCCTATCTTAAAGATATAGTAAGGCTTCCATTAGCTAGTACCCCCCTCTGTTTCTACTGATTGGTGCTAACTAATGGCAAGCATAATACTGGTTATCAGCCTTTCCCCTCTTTTATACTAAATAACCTCTAGTCAAACACCATGCTACCACTTATAAGGACACTCAATAGAAGTTCCTCAGCCCCAGCAAGAACAGTGGTGGATGTCTGGTTGATCTTATTTCATATCCTTTATTTAGACCCTTATCCTATCTAATAAATAATTACAGATGGCCATCATTCTCTCCTCTGAGATCATTTAATTAACAAAGCTTCAAAACACCCTTGCAAAATACAGAAGAGCTGCTGCACTTGTTCAAAGGCAGAAAACCAAGATGGGTCCCTGTCCCTACCAGAGGTGTGGGCATACCCAGGCCCCAAAGAATGGTGTGTGTGTGTGTGTGTGTGTGCACGCGCGCGGATATCAGCTTTCATGTTCCCATCGTATACCACATGCATGGAAGCTCAGGTGCTTCACAAAAGCCAGCATGCTCAGGAAGAAGTCAGCATAGACTGTAAAAGAACATGATGAAATGAAATGAGATACTCAGGTACTTTCAAACAGTATCTCTTCCTGGGGAACGTGCACCTTTCCGGGAGCTGCAGAAACAGGTCTGTTTCACCTAGCATTCACATTTGCACAAAGACTGAAAAACTATTCAGGCACTGCTCTCCACAGAAGAGCCACTACTTTCTTTAGATGTCAAACAGTTTCTGGAGACTGAAAGAATAATTAATGGCCATTCTTATGCTCTAAATATATATGTCCAGGATACCCATCTCACCTTGGCTGCCAAACAACAAGCACACATCGTTTGTACTCTGGACAAATAAATGAAAAGGGCAATAGAAGAGTGTTCCGGAATTTAATTGAACCTTGTTCATCTAAGCTGAAAAAGTCATTCCAGTGTTGTCTGTCAGCTCTTCAGGGAAAGCTTCCTCAGCTCCTTCCCTGTCTTTCAACTCCAAGGAGAGCTGCCTCCCCCAGGACAGGCCCCTCAGGCTGATTCCTGCTCACTTGCTTCAAACATCTGCTAGCTGTTTGCAGCTGCATCTGTTCATTCTAGTTCACTGGAAAACGTTTATTTTTCCAGCATGAAGCAATGCAAGGCAGAGCATAACTATCTGAATTAAAGCTCTAGTGCACTTAGCTAAGATACGTACTTAAATTGCAGGGAACAGAAATGATGTTTTTGATGACGTACACTAGCTGCCCTCATCACCCAACTCATGATAAGCACTCATCACAAACAAGTTTACCTTCCTCCCGCAAACATTTACCCATTTTCTATTTCTGCTCTATTGCTCTCTGATGAAAAGCCAGCACCTCTAAGCAAACTGTAGCTCAGCAGCTTGCAAGTATCTGCCCAGAAGTATTTCTTATTTACCTTCTGCTATTGTATGAATACCACACATGTACCAAGACCAAAATTTTACTTTTAAAGATGCTTTTACATTGCCTTAGAAGTGAGCTACTTTTTGAAGAGCTACAGGGTCCCAGAGTCCTGACAAAGCTAAAAACAGAGGTAGAGAAAATTGGCTGGAACTTGCACAACTTCTAAGCTCTGGGGATGTAATGAAGTGAACAGTCCTTAAGGAAAAAGAACAGATGATACCTCAAACTTGTTCCAAAACAACATCTTCAGCTCCAGTCACTTCTTTCAAACAAAAGCTTCTTCCTTGTTCACTCTGCAGTCAGAAGAACCATCCCTTCCCAGGCTTATTCAAAGCTGCAGCAAGAGCCAGTCATATTCTGAGAGAGGGAAGGTACACATTAATGCTCTTCCCAGGGCAATATGTGTCTGCTCTGCCCCACAGTTTTGATATTCTCTTGCAAAGAAGAGTAGATCCATTCATTTAACAGAAGTGCTTTTGATCACAAGACTGCCTGGTATCATAGTCTAGCATAGCTCTCTTAATTTCAGTAGAATTTGGCTGATTTGCTCACCAACAATCAGACTGAAACTTCTGTAAACCCTTATCACTGACCTCAGAGTTTTCTAGATGAAAGAGGGATACCTTCAGATGGCTCCAAAATTGAACGAGACCAAAACAAAACCAAGCCAAATGGGACAAAACCAGAAAAACCATAAGCCCCCAATGTTGAGTTCTTTTGTAAATACTTAATGCCCAGCACAAGACACCAGTTCCAAGTACTGCCAACATGTCAAATGTTTTACTAGCAAAGATAAGAAAAATGCAGATCCAGGCCAATCCACCAATTTTCAATTAAAACACAAGTTACAAAATTAATGGGAGGACATGAGGAACTTGTATGGCGGAACCTGCTTTTTTTAAAAAAAAATCCATACTACCAATGACTTAGAGTAAAATAATGCTTAGCAAAATGCCTTAATGTGAATATAAAACTCAATGTGCTGACCAGGATGATTGTGGGGTGTATGTCGGGATCTCTGTTAAAATCGTATTAAAGGCTTATAATCTGGAAGGGTTATTCCTCTGCAACCAGATATAACCCACAATCCATAAAAAATGTTTTCCTCAAAGAAAAACACAGTTCAAATGCTTAATTAAAAATCAAGCAAAAATCAAGACACCCCTACAAGAATATTTCAGGATTTAGAAATACAGAAGATAGGAGATGGAATTGGTGAAGGAAGGAAGAAAATAGAACAAGGACGGTCAGAAAGGCAAAAAGAAAGTCAGAAGAACAAAAAGAAAAAAAGGTCACAACATGGTGAAAAAGGTCACAGGGGGAAAAAAAACGTGAAAAGAAAGTCAGGCATTTAGGAAAAATAAGGTCTGTGGAGACTGGCAAAAAGAAGGTCACAGAGGAGCACAGAAATGCATGTCTGAAACCACGAGGAATAAGAGGGTCAGAGATTGAGAAAAGGACCACAAAACTGAAGAAGCTGGCAAGCTGGAGAAAAAATCAGGCATGGAGAAAAAAAGACAGTCAGAGGGATGAATAGGAGAATGTCAGACAACATAAAAAAGATGGTTAAAGAATGCAGAGAGAAGATCAGTGAAAAGGTCAGGCATGGCAAAAAAAATGAAAAGAAGGTCACAAGGACAAAAACAAGGTCAGGGAAGTCAGCAAAAAATGTCAAAAAAAATCATAGAAAGGAAGAAGTTAGAAAAGCTCAGAAAATGAAAAAGCCAGAGAAAATCAGAGAAAAGGGAGATTGGGCAAAATCAGATTGAAAAAAATGAGAGGTCAGGCACAGGAAAAAAAAAAAGCTAAGGGGGAAGAGCAGAAAGACAGTCAGACATGGAGGAAAAAGAAAACTCAGATAAATTCAGAAAAAAAAAGTGAAGATGAGAAAGAAGAAGAGAAGAAAAACTCATCAGAAGGTCAATAAAGGGGGTCCATCAATGATGAGAACCTAACTGACATTACATCACGCATTTAGAAAGCATTCAGAATGGTTTAGTAAAGAATGCTGGTCTGAGTACCAAAGTGAAGGGGTTGATGTATCTTCTGGGGTTGAAGAGACCCAAGGAGATATGTCAGAGAGGCCAAGTCAATGCTAGAATAAGAAGAAGGTCGGTCTTTTTTCTAAGATGTATTGGAGTGGAGCGTAGAAATAGAAGTGAGAGTAAAGATCTTCCAAGAAGGTTGGTGAAGAGGACAATGTTAATGGACCACGTTTTTGACCCTCTCCTGGACCCCCCATTTCCCGGGCCCTGAAGAACACACATGGAACAGGTCTAAAGGAGGGCCATGAAAATGATCCGAGGGCTGATGTACATCTCCTGCGACAAAAGGCTGCGAGCTGGTGGTTATCCAGCCTAGAGAACAGACCATCCCCACCCCCCAAAAATACCACTGAACAACCACCATGAAGATGTAGCCGGAAATACAAGTACACCCTTGAACAAGAGGATGGGTATATCTAAAATCCTGGAAATTTCATCACTGAAGCTGAATTTGCAAAAGCATCGCTAGAGCACCCATTGTTTGAGCTACAGCTCAGGAAAGGACAATTTGAAAATGTTTACACTCATAGCAATATTTGGATTGTAACTCAGTGGGGTAGGATTATTTTCTATGTCTTTAGTCTGATGAAGCAGCCCTGCTGCAGAGCTGGAGTCAGTTCCATTGGGTTTTTTTTGGGGTCATGACTCATACAATGAAGGTAGGGATGACACCATAGAGAAATAGTTTTACCTCCTTCTCTCAAACTTTTTTATCCACTGCCTGACAGCATGACTCATTTAACATCAAGAGCAAATATAATAACTTTTATTCACTGAAAAATAGTTGTATTTCACACAGCTGCCTTTAATGCCAAAAGAAAGTGGGAAAATCTGGACTGGTAATTTGGTTATTTACGTAGTTACACAGAAATTGTGCACAGATCTCCGTGTTTGTGACATTTGTAAGAGTCTGACCTGTAAAAACAAGTTCAACACCAGCCGAGGCATAGAAACAGTTTTCACATATAAAGATGTTTTATTCCTGGAGAAAGCACCATCGCTATTCTTCCCACACTCAGTTTTTCAGAGACCGATCAGCACTGTTTGTGCTGGAGGAAAAGGTAACACATACTATCTCAGGAGAACTCCAATCTTCAGGCCCACTGATAGCTGATTCACATACATCCATCTTGCCATTTAGCCTAGCTCACAGGGCTCATGGGTCAGCCTGTCATCAACCAAACAGGGCCTTCAGAGACAGATCCAGCTCTCTACAGCACAACACAAGAGAAAGACAAAGAGGTGTAAGAGCACAGGAGGTCAGCACACCCTGCTCACTTGGGCTGTTTCCTACAGTCTGTTCTAATGGAGTTAGTGAAGCTCTAAAATTCATTTAAAGCACTTAAATGTCTGTGCAGCTCTTGGTATAGAGCCCATAAGTTTGTCAGTATCCAGACTTCGTAACGTGAAGTTGGAGCTCAGCAGAGCATAGCATCAAACCCTTCAAGTCTAACCAAGAATTAGAGGCATAAGAAAAAGTAAAAAATGACAGAAAAATCAAAGACCATATTACAGCTGACCATAATGCAATAAAAAAAAAAAAACGAAACAAATCAATGAAAAAGAATTACCTTTCAACAACCTGTCAGATTTTGATCTACTGCAAGAAGACACCCACAAAACTTCTCAATTCCTAATGGAAAAAAATGACTGAGCTGTTATCCCAGTCAAATCTGAACTTAAATTGTCACTGGAGAACCGATAGGAATCGGTTTTCTGGGCTATTTCAAGCAAAATGATACAAACAAAGAAGCCATCTTTTGCTTTCTTTAGCATCTACACATTCCTAGAAAGTTTCCTCTCTCAGAAGGAACCATATATTGCTGTAGCTCACAGCAGAGAATGGAAAGTCCCAGCACAAAAGCACAAGAAGGGGCATCCACGCTTTGTTTAAGGGTAGACTACAGTACAAGTGAAAATGGCTTCCAGGAAATGGCTCTTCAGAGCACATTTACTATGCTATACACTTCATTTATCTGTACTATAGAAAAATATTCTTCAGCCAGGCTACAGCAAAGTGTCTTGTTTGCTTGAATTGCAACCAGTGACAACTAGAGTACTCGCATTAACATTCGCTCTAATCGTTTTTCACTGCCTACCCTTTCACACACAGCTATTAATTTTTGTATCCCCCTCTGATTAATTCTGTAAAGTGATCAATGACATTCTTACTGTTTAAACAAAGAAAAAGTGCCTTGGTGCTTCTGTGTCTGTACTTTAGCAGCTTCAATGGAAAGTCTACAAGCTGGCTTTTGTTTGCTAATTACTTTAATTTGCAGCGTGGATAGAAGAAGGGTTAGCACATGGCAGATAAGGTTTACTCTAAACATGAAAGGAATCACATGGCAGAGCATTCAGGCCCTAGGTGAATGGTTTCCATGCTCTTTAATGAATCAGAACAGTCTCAGCCATAAATTACATTTTCAGAACATGAGTACGCGTGTCCCAGGTCCTATCCGCGAAGGAAAAGGGCCTCATTGACACTGTCCCCCACTTGCTTGCATTAGAAACCAGTTTACAGTGGAAATCTTTTCAAAACACAACGCAAACAATTGTTTCCTAACACCTTTCTCAATGACTTGCTCTGCCTACGTTTTCCCTGGTATTTGACTTCTGTATGCAGTCATCTAGGAATCTGTGCAATGAGGCAAATTAAGCATGAGGTAAATGCAGAGCTTCTCCATAGGGGAATACTCACTGCAAACTTGAAACTTTGCTTTTGTTTTTTAAGCTAAAATCCTGAATGGCCGACATCACCTTGTCACAAAATGCAACACAGTGAGATGAGAGGCAGCAGAGTTCAAGGTATAACAGACCCTACTGTCAGTGGGAAAAGGCTCCTACCTTATCAAAGACAACTATTTACATATTCAGTACAGCAGAGAAAAAATAAATGGGTGATTTTTGTCCCCTTTCCTGCTTTAAAGTAGACAATTTACGGTTTGTATAAAATCAGATAGGAAAAAAGGAAGATGGTTAAAGGTGCATACTACTTTTGAATACACAAAACATTCAAAACCTGCCCCACAACCACACATTCATTTATGGCGTGTAATTCTGGTGCAGCAATTTGCGACGCACCACGGCATAGTTAGGTCTACAGCAATCTTGGCGCTTCTTTCAGCTTTTCCAATTCCTGACAAACATACTAGAAGATATTAGCAAGGAGACTGCGTACATGTTGTCTGATTTTTGCCTGTACCTGCTGGGAGGTAAGACCCAAGAATGCTGCTTGCTGAGCAGCTGCATGGCTTAGCCTCAGCTGCCACCCAGTGGTTTCCTGCCCGTCCTGCGGCTTACCAGTGCTGAGTTTCCCGGTCAGTTTAGCTCTGCAGAGTAAACATTTTTTTGTCTTGGAAAAGCCCTCACATACAGCAGAACATAGAATTGTGCAGCCATCAAAACTCATAACAAAAAGTCTTTTGCACAGACCCTTTTCTACAGTCCCAGCTGCAGCCAGAGGGAGATTTCATGGGGTGCTCAGTTTTCCACGGCTTTGTGCTGCACACACAAAATAAGCCGTATGTATATGCTACCAAACTCATATATGCTACGTACCAGCAGAAACCACCGCCATTTCTCAATATGATTTTTGTGTAATGATGGTTTTGTGGCCTGCTTATTTTAACTCCATTCTAGCCCTTAACAAACGCAGATGAGCCAAGATGCCAAGCTGCAGCATTCAGATGCCACTCCACAAGGATTCAGTATTGCAAACTCAAGTTTTGGTTAACTCCTCCTACACATACATATCAGCTTCCACTAAGATTCCTACGTGAAACTTCATTGGATTTCTGTTAAGAAATAACATGCTTATCCACTGGGTCACAAAAAGCTGATTGTCACCACAGAGTTAAGTTTCTGAACCATCACCTTTGCAAAAGTCTCTTGTGCCCATAAGACAAACCTGTCTGCAGACCATCTCTGCTCTAACCCTTCCCCACACCTTTTGTATCCTGGGCTTGCCATCAAGTCTTCATGCTTAGATGTGATGAAAATCCTACCACGGATTTGTAGCTTGGGCATGCATTGCCCAGCTAAAGCCCATGTTGGAAAGTGTCCCTGACGCCTCTGTTGGAGCTTGGAATAGTGCCTTCCCCCTTCTTCCCATCCCTTCACTGAAACAAGCCAAAAAACAGAAGCCAAGAAAACCCATTGCTCAAAGTTTGTGCATAAAAGCTTTTCTTTCTCCTACTCCTCCCTCACGCAGACCAAAACCACATTTGGAGGGCACTAAGCAAGGACATTTAGCAAGCAGAAAGCAGGAGGCCTTTGCTGGGAAGAAACAGCAGGAAGAGCAGCCCTCCAAAAGCAGGGAGATCAGTGCTCAGTTGATCAGCTGGCAGCCCTGCAGCTTTGAGGGAAGGGTGAACATGAGGGACTTGTTTCATTTCAACATAACTGAACTCTATGAGACTTCACTTTCATCTTGGCTGATGAGACCAAACTCATTAGCTTGTCAGAAACCGCAATCTTGGTTAATGCCTTTTTTGGGCCACTGAAAAACAGTGAATGTTTATTTAACAAGATGGCAGTTTACAACCAGGATTCATTAGAGGTGGAGTGATGCAAATTAATTTTTACAAGTTTTTTCACTTCCCCATTTGATGTATGCTGTGCCCCGAGCGGTGTGCTGCTTCCTAGTCACTGCTGTGGCTGTGCAGTGATGGGATTGGCACACCCTGAAGTCAGTCCTGAGGTATGTTTTGGATTCAGAATAGAAGTGAAGGAATGAAGCATTCTCCCCCACTAGTTATAAATGCACACAGTGAAAACAATCTTCTGTAATTTTTACACATTCACTCAACTCAGTAGAGCATTCTTCAATGCCCAGCACAGCTTAATCATGACCTTCTGAAAAAGGTGTCCAGTCAGAGAGTCGTAGAAACAGCTAATGCAATTTCTTCTCTGAAGTCCTCCCTACAAACGCAACAGCAGTCAGTAGCTACCCTCTGACTTGCTGCTGAAGCAGGAAAAGCATGCTGTGCTACATACCCACTTGGATATCCAACAGAGCAAGCTACCAGTTGTGCTTGCATTTATTTGGCCTGGAAGAAAGGGGTGTCAGGGTGGGTTTACACAAGGGTCAACTCAATGGACTATGATGACAGCAGAAAGCCAAAGCTACAGACGCAAGCACACTTGAAATAAAACAGAAAAAAGCACCTTTGAGGGCCAGAGTTATTGTGATATTCTTCCACCCAAGGCCAAACTATCTTGCCCAAGATGGGACTTCTTGTTAAAAAATAAGTAAGAATAGCCTTCAACAAAATGATCATGATGATTTCCTTCTAAGTTTTTAATCTTGCAGCAAGCAAAGCAAGATTTAAACTGTTTTTCAAACAGCGTGGTAAGAATCCCAAGCTACAAAACAGTCTTAAACACTTTTTTCCCTTAACATTTAAAGCACTAGAAGGTTTACTTGCATATTGTAAGTCAGACTTCTGACAGTTACGAAGTCTTTGAAGGAAAATTCCTCTTCTCCACCAGGAGATTCCCAACCAGTGCCTTTGTCCCAGACTTCATACTGCATTCTGTCTTAAGTAAGGTTCTATAGATATATCATATTCCTTCCTCCCTTCCCTATCTCCCCCGCTCCCCAACTGACATTTTTTTTTTTTTTTTTGACTCTTTGACCTCTCTCAGCTCACACTAGATAATGCCTCCTATACCAGAGAAATGCCTTTGCAAGTAGAAGACTTCTTGCTTTAAGTAACCACTTCTTAAGACCATCTGTACAGATGACTCAGATTTGTATAGGTTGCTTGGTCAGGACACCTTCTGACAGAAAACAATCAGCTGTTCTGTATATTTAACGCATTGCAGTAACTGCCTGTACAGATATTATAACTGCAGCCTACTATCCAACACGTTCTTGTTCCACATGAACTGTTCTACAGTTTTGGTTTTAAAGTCGGCATGTAAGAACTTTTCAAGTTCCACCCCTTTCTCCCTCCCCTCCAAATAAAACTCATCCTTCCTGCAATGCTATCAAGAAAGCCTTGTACACCTGACCTTCCTCATTGTATCCTAAATAGTTAGTGCTAATGAAGTAACTGCATTCATACTGATACAAACAGTTTAATACATCTCCAGGGTCCTTTAAAAAGAAATCGGTAAAAATGCTCCACTCTAAATTAACATGCTGCAAATTACCAAGAAGATTAAAATACATACCTAGTTCTGAAAATGAAATTACTAAATGGGTGAAAGCCAATCTACCTAAAACCTAATGAGTGGCAAAGAAAAGAAAAAATAAGGGGCTAGCATTTTCCTTGAGCAAAATCTACCCTGACTCTGGAATCTACAAGTGACATTGGCTGCTGCAATTTGCAAATAATGAAGCAGAGGAGAGCAAGCACACGAAGTCATCTGCCACCATCTAATCCATATGCATGAGCTCCCAAGCTAGAAAGAAGGTTCACTGCATATTAGTAAGTTGTGTAACTATATTTAACAGCTGTTTTCCTACTGCAGACTGGGTTTTCCAAACCAGCCCACAGAACAAAATCATGTCAGGTACTCTATAATTTTTTACGTGGCTATAAAGCCTGTATTTTCAAAGTAGATACACTTTTCAGTTATACACAAATTAGCACTTACCAGTTAGCTGTGCAAACAAGGCAAGTTCCAACAGAAGAAACTTATGTCAGCACCAAGTAGCTACACTATGCATATCAACACCATTAACCTCTTTATATGCATTATTTATATACCCATGCTTAGCAGGTAAGTTTCGAGTGCACAGGTAGTGACAAATAGTCTTACTAAATGCAGTATGTGGTCAACTGCTCAGTTTTATACAGGATTGTAGGGATTTTTCCATCTGTATGGACACAGGAAAATAGCCATACTGACCACAAACAAAGCGCTAGATAATTTTTTTCCTTTTTCCCCCATTTACTATGCTTCTTCTCTTCTTAATTTTAGCCACTTTCAGCGGGTGCAAGATACTAGTGCTGAATAGAGTGAGCTGGGCTTCAACAGCAAAAAGTACTAAGCCAGCAGGAGTTCAGCAACCACTGTGCAGCAGAAACACTGTTTTGGGTGTGCAATTTCAAGAAAATTCTTATAATGCATCTTAATTACCAGGAAAGTAGTAACAGTAGTAATAGCTGTGATGTAGCACGAGAATGTAACAGAATATGTATAGAGACAGTATGTTTAGTAATCGTAGACATAGCTGCTCAAAGTCCTCTGCTATATGTGGAAATGCCTTGCTCACCTCTCCCCCCCCAAAAAAGTTTATACTAGGAAATAAAAATACAGCTTCATTGCTTCAGGCATTGAAACAGTGCTTGACCTTGCTCTATACTGATATGAACGTAGCGAAGCCAAACTATTTGTTCAACTTTTAATCAAATGAAACCTACCAATGGCTTGCAAATCTTACTGTGAGAATGGTTTTATTCACACAAAGATTTTCATGGCCACGGAACTAAAACCAGAAGTTTCACTCTAACAGAAGCATTTTTGCAATAACCCCCATTCCTTGGTCTGGTCACTTTCTGCCTCATGGTGCAGAAACAGATTAAAGTCATCCTCAATTAGCATTCACCTCCCCAGTGAAGTGAGACAGAAATTTCCTCCTGACATAGCTAACATCTACAGCAACCTCCCCATGTTGCACGTTGTGCCAGCGGTCAGTCATCTTCTCCAAGCCAAGCCTGAGACACAGCAAGGCAGACTGTTGAGGGCAGCTCTCCCAGACATCTATGTTTCTGAAATCAAAGGGTTCTGTGAGCTCCCCCAATACTTTTCTATGGTGAGAAAAAAAAAATAAAGCCACTCATTTAGGCCACACAGAGCCACGTTTCTCCTAGGTAATAAATTAAACATAGCTCCTACCAAGACTGCAGTGGGTAAATTGCATACAAGTAGTTCTAAGTACAGTTATCACCAACTTCCATCCAGATGCGACTACCTCTACTTTCAGCCCTTTGTCTCACTGCCTTGACTCAGCACAACCAACTCTAATGTCTTGCCTTACACGCCAACACATCTATTCCCTCTCCCTGATAAACCCAGGTGCAACACTGTCATTGAATACTCATCCCTTACATTTCACTTTAGATTTCAACATTACATCCCAACCACAAAATTCAAAACCACTTTTCTCTCCACTCAGTTTCCCATTAACAATCTCCCTTTCTTATTTTTTTTTTTGCCTCGATGCCTTACTTTGAATTACACCTATCTTGGAATCCTCTTGACTGGCTTCCTTGTCTTCTCACTTTCAAAACTGTGCATAATCTAACTCACACACCTGACACATTGATCTCTCTGTTTTTTTATTGAACTGCTTATACCACCATCAATAGGTGGCCTGGGCCCTGCACCCAAACAGCTAGAGAGGTGTGTGGTACATTTTGTCGTATCTTTGTCTTCTCAATTTTCAGCTGTCAAGTAAAAGCATGAGCAAGGAATCATTAATCTCCCCCCGCCCCAGAATTAATTCTCTGCTTTATAATTACTGCCTAAACTTCTCTTCTTTAGGGAGGGAAGGGGGGAGATATTGCATATCCATCTCCAGGAATAGAATTCATGTGAAGAAACTATTGTTCCAGACTTCAGAAAAACCACACAGCATTTCTTTCAACCAGATCAATAAGTGCATTTTAATTGTCAGGTTTGTTTACATACAACTGTATGAGCTGTCAAGTCCCATCAGCGCGGGATGGAAAGCAGCTAGCCACCCACTCAATGCCATGCTGTTGACGTGTTTGGCATCACCTCATCTAACGAGTCTTGACAGCCCTGGAGGCAGCAGCCCTTCTTTTTCCCTACATGCAAGAGTCACATCAGGATGGAAGTGGGGATAACTGTATTTAGACAGAACTATTTGTATGCAGTTTACCCACTGTTCAAACAAACAGCTCAAGATAAGCAGCAGAATGCTTCACTTAATCTCAGTTTCAAGTTTTTGCTCATATAGGCCATTTTAACTGTTTGTATAGAAAAATAGTCTAACACTGTCTTGTCCCTCAAATGTCTGTAGTGTTTTATTCAAAGCCATTGACATTGCATTTAAACCCATATAACTGTCCATATATAAGTCCAAGATCAATCACTCCCTTTCAACAAAAGTTTCTGGGCACAGGGCTGAGGTGCTTGAACACTGAGGGGCAACAGCATGCGATGCTGCAAGGAAAAAAATCTCTGCAGATACAAGACAAAGAAGCTTTTCCAATACCACATTAGATACTCCACAGCTGCAGAAGAAAGTTCTTTGCCTAGACACAATAATCTATATCAGCTGAATCACTGTAGAGATGAACTTGAGTTTGTTAGAAGGCCTCTTCTATCTAGTGCGCTGACAATTGATAACTTGGACTGAGCAAAATAAGCTCTTTCCTGAGAATTAGTTCAGTGTCCTAGAAATGCATTAACTGTGTCAAAGTCAAGAGCGCAAAACCTCAAACTCACCAAGATAGAAGCAGGCAGCCACAAAGTCCATGTCCAATCCACAGCCCCAAGATCCCTCATGCCACACAACTCTGTGCACACTTCTGCACAGAAGATGGACAGATTCCAGCCTCTTTCTTCTCTCTCTGAGGTGCTAAAACCTGAAACTCCTGCCTTATCTTCTTTCTTTTGCTGCTGTTCCCTGTTGGTACTAACTTGAAACTGGAGATAGAAGAGAGAAGGTGCAAGCAAGCCTTATTCAAATGGAGAAGGGAAAGAGGGCAGAAGGCAGCACTCCACAAAGCAAGCATCAGAGCCCTTCTATTCAAAGTTACCTTTTTATTTGCTATTGCAAGACAAACCGACCAGCTGTACATTTCTCCTCTCCCCACTAACACTCCATCCCCTCCAAGCCCCTTTGTTGGGTGAATCCCTAGAATTTTCTTTGGTTGTAACAGACTTGCCTACAGGAATGTCTGCTTTCCATTCGTGCAAGAAAATGGACAACAGTGACTTCACCAAAAAAGCTCTTAAAAGCAGACAGCTAGTAAATAAAGAGGCACTAAACCCTGTGCCCCTAACGTGGTGAACACAGTGCTACACTCACATTCAGTTATATCTAAATAAATCAAGCAAAGCTTCTCCCAAAGGAGCCCAAGAAGGCAGTGAAGCAGTAATAAAAGAGCTGCATGAAGACTAGCTGTGTATCAGGCTCTGGAGTTGACCAGAGCGAGTACAAGAGGCACTTGAAAGCCTGGCAACACTGCAGTGATCCTTTCACGTTATTTTACTATCTACAAATCATGGAGGTAGTACACAAACAGCTGGTTAACAACCACAGTTCTTAGCAGAAGTGCACAATGGTAGCAGCTAGAGGTCTCCTTTTCAGTCCGTACACGACATACCTCGCTCCAGCCACCACCTTGGTCACACTCAGTGGATCCCAGCTGCAATGCTGGTGCACACACACATACCAGGATGACAGAGCAGTGTGTGAAAGGGGACCAAAAATAAAACATCCCCGCTAGCAGCAGCCAGGCTTTTCCACAGACAGCTCCAGCTAGCCTGAAAAGGGCTCTGCTGTTTGCAGTGCTGAGGACAATGGGAATGCAGTCCTCACAAACAGCCATGTGCATGCCAAGTAGGCACGTTCAAGAAAAAGATATTGGCAATAGATGGATAGCTAAGCCAGATGGAACTTTTTCATGTAATCTTCAGGAGCACATAACTGCTACAGCATGGACCTACATGGATTTAACTTTAATTTGGTTAAGAAAGATGAGCAAGTTAGCACCAGAAGACCTTAGCTGAATGCTTCAGTCTATTATCCTGACAAAAATGCATTAGTATTTTCCTGCGTACTCAGGGGAAAAATCAATACTAAGCTAGCTAACAGCCAGTGTGGGATAAAGCATGGGTGAAGACAGAAGATGGCTCTATCATGCATTAGCATGATAGAGCAATCTGAATTGCAAAACTCAGTTGCATTTTAATTGCAAAGCTACTTTTTTTCCCCCCCAAAAAATTGTACCAGGTGATGTTTCTACTTAGCCATAAATATTGCTTGCGTGCATGACAGCTTCATTTCAACAACAAAATATCCACAGGGTATGGAGGATAAGTACATAGAATACTGTAGGGTTGGCAGTTCCTGCATGCAAAAACATTGCCCGATTATCACAGCTGCTAAGACTTAAGAAATGATTACAAATCTAAAAGGTAGCTTTAGATTAACAAAGAAAACAAGAAGTTTGCACTCTACCCTAGGGCACAAACTTTTTTTTCCCCCAAAGTATTCAACAGTAAGTAAACTTCAGCACACTGCAACTGATTATACTTGAGTTTCTCCACAACATCAAACCAGAAGTTTGCCATTTTCACTCATAATTAGAGAATTAGTCTTCTACACATTAGCCCTGTAACAGAATTGCTGCTCTTTTTCAAAATCAAGATGCCATTAAGCCTGCATTTAGAAGAGTAATGCTGCTTGGGGATACTGCTACATACAGTTAAAAGAAAAGAGACTGGAAAACCCCAGAATCTTAAACCAAGGACATCTAGGACTTCTTGTTGACTTTTACTGCAAAGACTTGCATTTTGTGGCACTTCGTGTCACAGAAGATGCCTTGTGAGCCTTACACTGCTGGACCACACTGGAACTTTGCACACTGACACCTGGGCTTGAGACGCCAGCTCTGTCTGCCGCAATTGTTTTTTGCAAGACGAGAGCACCCCTCTCCATGCAACAGTCAGCACTAGAGGGCCCACCGTGGCTGCTTAAGCAGCTCAGACAGCCCAGCAGCAAAACTGCGTATCAGTATACTGTAATAAATTGGCTGATGTGTTCTCAGAAAAGCAAAAAGGCACACCATCAACCAATATCTTGGAATTATTTCCCTTCACTTAACTGTAAATATTTTACACTAAATGAAACCTCAGTAATGTGTCACTCCAAATTATAGCTTAGATTACAGAACAAACAAACCAACCCTAGAACTACTATGTAAGAAATAGTCTTCTCTGCCCACATTCATAAGACTTGGACAACAGAGATCAATCTGTTTTTCTACAGAACTACATCGCGTTGTTCCTCCTCCAGATGCAATTGCTACATGCTTTGAAAAACACATCTTTAAAGCCTGTTTCAGAATTTCAAGATCCAGCCTTAAACAAAAACAAAATTATGAATGATTAGAAAAAGTGGGAAGGCTTTTTTTTTTTCTTCATGGAACCTGCCAATTCAAAATATTTTGTTCCCTTTGCTGTTTCCCTTTTCATCTTTGGTTTTGTTTCCTTGCATTTCCCAGGCCCCATGAACTTGCTTGTTCTTTCCTCTTCCCTGTATTTTCATGAGCCCAGGTTTAATAATCACACTCTTCCTTGGAAGCAATCTTTTTTTCCTCCCCACTAGAAGTGTTAAACAAGTGCTTTCAATCTACTACTATTCCAAATGATTTTAAACAGGAAGGGCAGCTGAAGACAATTCTTTCAAGCATTGTAGCAGGTGATGTCAAAAATCTTGATTTTCTATATAAATACAACCTAATCCAGGATCAAATGTATATACACAAACATCTGTAGGTATTATCTTCACTGAATTTTACATTGGAGACTTCCAAAAGCAGGATGCAAGTAACTTGTAAAACAGTTTCAGTGATTTTTCCCCTCACTCACTTGGCCTCCCCAGCATCTACAGACCATCCCTTGGGGAAAACTATTTCCATTTCATTGACATACAATAAAAAAAAAAAAAAAAAGTCACATTGCTTGTGTATGCAGAATCCTAGACAGCTACAAAGAAAATAGAAAAAGGACTTTGAAATAACCACCACCTCTCAGATGGAAACCTGAACAGATCAAGAGAAAAAGTATAGTATAAAAACGTGACATAACCAATGCAAGACATTGAAAAGAATGATTTAATAAGACACCACGTTATCAAAAAAAGCAACTGGCAGTTCATCCTCTAAGAATCTATGATTTTGCTATATCAAATGCAGATAGCCATTGACAAGTTTCTTTAATCTCAGGTACATAGTGGGATGGTCAGAAAGGAGGCTTCTGACAATTTAAATGAAGTGAAAAAAATTTGCAAGCATTTTGGGTAATAAACATCTAAGGCTTCACTCAAGCCCTGGTAAGACCAGAGCACTTCACCACAATTTCCTTGTCTCCTCCGTCCCACCCAGCAACATCCGTACAACGTACGCTTCGCTGGGTTAGAAACTGGCTGGATGGCCGGGCCCAGAGAGTTGTGGTGAATGGAGTCAAATCTGGTTGGAGGCCGGTCACTAGTGGAGTCCCCCAGGGCTCGGTACTGGGGCCGGTCCTCTTTAATATCTTTATTGATGATCTGGATGAGGGCGTCCAGTGCACCCTCAGTAAGTTTGCAGATGACACCAAGCTAAGTGCGTGTGTCGATCTGCTCGAGGGCAGGAAGGCTCTGCAGGAGGATCTGGATAGGCTGGAGCGATGGGCTGAGGTCAACTGCATGAAGTTCAACAAGGCCAAGTGCCGGGTCCTGCACCTGGGCTGCAACAACCCCAAGCAGAGCTACAGGCTGGGAGATGAGTGGCTGGAAAGCTGCCTGGCCGAGAAGGACCTGGGAGTATTGGTGGATAGTCGGCTGAATATGAGCCAGCAGTGTGCCCAGGTGGCCAAGAAGGCCAACAGCACCCTGGCCTGTATAAGAAGCAGTGTGGCCAGCAGGTCGAGGGAAGTGATTGTGCCCCTGTACTCGGCTCTGGTGAGGCCGCACCTCGAGTACTGTGTTCAGTTTTGGGCCCCTCGCTACAGGAAGGACATGGATGTGCTCGAGCGAGTCCAGAGAAGGGCGACCAAGCTGGTGAGGGGTCTGGAGAACAAGTCTTACGAGGAGCGGCTGAGGGAGCTGGGCTTGTTCAGCCTGGAGAAGAGGAGGCTCAGGGGCGACCTCATCGCTCTCTACAGTTACCTGAAAGGAGGCTGTAGAGAGGTGGGGGTTGGTCTATTCTCCCACGTGCCTAGTGACAGGACGAGGGGGAATGGGCTAAAGTTGCGACAGGGGAGTTTTAGGTTGGATGTTAGGAAGTACTTCTTTACCGAAAGGGTTATTAAGCATTGGAACGGGCTGCCCAGGGAGGTGGTGGAGTCACCATCCCTGGAGGTCTTTAAAAGACGTTTAGATGTAGAGCTTAGGGATATGGTTTAGTGGAGTACTTAGTGTTAGGTCGGAGGTTGGACTCGATGATCTTGAGGTCTCTTCCAACCTAGAGAAATCTGTGAATCTGTGAATCCCCAGCTGCTCCCACCAGTCAGTGAAGCATTCATAGTCTACATTCCCCTTTCCTTAATCCCTTTTACAGAAATAAAAAATGAGCAGTGAAGTCAACAGACAGTTCTGTCATCTAATGTGTTATGTATAAAAAAAAAAAAAAGCTACTTCTCTTGTTCTGAAGAGGCCACAGCTTGTAGGGGTCTGACCCAAGTCAGTCACCCACTCCCACTGCTGCTCCAGGAATGGTGTTGCACGGGGCTTGTCAGGGGCAAGATCGTGGTTACAGAAGGGTGCCCAACTGGATCCTGCTATGATCTTGCTATATCCCGTAACAGGCTTCCTTCTGCATCAGGTATTTGATGGAAAGATCATTAAGAGATCTTTCCATCTATAAGAGGCTTATCAGCCCTTATACTGCAGAGCCCAAGTTAATCTCCTTGAATTAAAATCAATAGTGCTGCTGAGACTGATGCTATGACATAATTAGTACAGGCTGAAAGGAAAAGTATAGGCTGAAAAAAAAATATCACACAAAGGAAAGCTAGAGAGAATATAAAAGAAAGTGGCAGATACCTAGGCCCCACTATTTAAACTGAAGACCTCCAAGCCCCCTTCTCCTAGATAGATGCTGGAGGAGACAAACCTGCACATGAGTGAAATAGACTTTCTGCAAGATTTACAAGCAGAAGAATAGTGCAGTGCTAGGAATTACAGAGCCATTAATATTACAGGAGCCTGCAAAGTCATTCTAAAGCACCCACAGGTTAGAGCAAGGTAACTACAAACCTTCAGCAGCCTGCTTACTGTAAAAGGTTCAAAAGCAAGCCTTTGCTAGTGGGTTTTGTGTCCAAGGATACTTCGTCTCTGTTCTCAGATACCAGTTCAGACTGATTTCTGTTCCATTGTCTTGAAAAGCTTCAGCAACTGCCATTTCCAGCTTCTCACAGAGAAAGTTGCCTCTTCAGCTCCATCAAGTTCTACTGAACATAGTAAATACAAGCCTTAGCAGAAAACAAGTTGTGAGGGATCCTCTAGAAAGAGAACTGAAGCTGCATATACCAACAAGTCACTGACACTCAGATGACCATCACAGCTCCATGATGCTGCTGCAGGCCATTCTGTTGCAGTCCTTGCCTGCACATCCCCTTGGAAGTTTGCTGTTCCCCTAACATTGCACTATTTCCATAGATCTTTGTGTCAGGAACGTCAGACCAATGGTAAGAGTGAGGAAAACAGATAAAATGTTTCAGTGGGCTGGGTCTGGCTTTGTCTAGTACCGAAAGAGATTAGGTGCCCTATGTCTGCATGTTTCCAGACTCTGGGATCAGGAACCATTTAGTCTGTGAGCAAACCACCAGTTGTGACACAAGCCCTTTTCCCCACGCTAGGACTATTACTCAAATTCATAAGCTATAACTTTAGAAGTTCACTTAATACTGGCTCCTAGAGAATTTAAAATAGAATGCCTTGACAGTGCAGCTCGGTCACCAACATCACTTGGATTTACAAAGAGAAAAGAACATACTGCCAACATTTTCCAACAGCATTTGAGTTAGTACTACCATTACTATCAAGTCTACAAGGCTCAGACCTTCATTTGTACCCAGAAAGATTTTTAGGCCTCTAAACTTAAACAAGAAGGCCACCTAGAGCTCAAGGCAAGTACTAAATCCAGCTACTCTAATAAAAACAGATATGCATTTGTGATTTCAGTTGTTCTACAGTATTACTCTGTAGAGGATAGACTACAGACAGCATTACAGAGGAATCTTAGGTATGAGCAAAATGAAGCATTATGCCTGTAGCTAAGTTGTTTGTGACTGGGGGAAACCCAGGACATTCCTATGTTCTAGTACTTGAAATAAAGCTGACTTCCACAAGTCTTACTAGAACAGTCTCTGCAGCCATAGGAATAAAAAACAGCCCAGAAAATGTGTCTTTAAGGCAGTTCATGTCACAAACTATTCAGATAAACAAACAGCCTGTTTAATAAATGTTACGATTCTTCAGCAACAGTGGAGAATATCACTGGCTTATTCTGGTGCAAACCAGACCAAATTGATCCAATAACCATATTCAGTGTTGTAAAGTAGTCTCAGGCTAGCTCACAGTTGGATAGTGGTGCCAACCCGTCACAGAACAGATGACAAAAAATTAACATATTCCTGAATATTGCTTCAAAACAAAGGCCCCTGAAACAACCCACTTTAGTCATCAGCAACCAAAAATCTCTCTTCCTCATTGTGTATTACTCACAACCTTTTGTGCTAACTGAGCAGAAGGCTTCTGTAGGATGAAGTCCTTACCCATTTTCCTCAAAGGAGATGAGGAACTGCTGACCAAGAGGTGTATCCTGTACCTGAGCACATCACAGTCCAGGATAAAGGTATCACTGCAGCTCCACCACAGTCTGTGGCAACAGACCAACTAAACCCAACAACTTCTACTCTAAGGCTTAGTCTCTGAAGAATTGGATTAGCAATTTACACTGCAGTCTCAGTAGGCGAGGATCGTGAATAATCAATGCCTCCATGCAGAAGAACAACCTATTTCAGACTGCCCTTTCTCAGAGCTGATTTTTCAGTGCCTCTGGTTCTGTTTTATACATGGGAAACAGAGCAATTTCAAAGTTTCAACAGGGATGAAGCAGGAAGCAGGGATGAAGCAGGGATGAAGCAGGGATGAAGCTCCCCACCCCCCCACCCCCCCCTTTGAAGCACTAAAAGCTTTTACATTCAACCGATTTTTCCTCCTTCATCACTTAAAATCAGGAACAAGAACAGTTTATTTTAAAAAGTACCTGGCAGGATTAAAACAAAAGCTTTCTTCTGAAAAATTAGAAGGGGTGGCCAACGCTACCTGTCAAATCTTGCTAAAAGTTGGGCTTGCAGCCAGCTTTGTGAAGGCATTTAGTTTTCTGTCTGGTGGTAAAATCACTTGGAATCTCTTCCCTGAGGTGTTTTACGAGAAAAGTAGAAGAGGTCAGCTTATATGCACGTCCATTTTGGCACTTCTAGTTAAGAGAAAGTGCCAGCTGTAGAAAGTTAAAGCAAACCTATTTGAGGATGTGCTTGAGGTTAGAAAGAGGGGTTGATTGTATTCATACTGCAGTTCAGACTGCAGAACCTACAGGATGCCAGTGACACAAGTGCTGGCAAAGAAGGGCTTGGTATGGAACCTGTTCATGTTATGGCATGTGCAGAACAAGCTATGCCTTGAAGGAAGCTAGCTCTTTGCATGGTAAGGGGACTGAGAATGGTTCTGTCATATCCCACAGCAATTTTCACTGAAGCACTACTGACATTGACAAGAGACCAACGACCTTTCCTTGCCTGCGGATATCAGAGGACATGTAATATGTTCTTAAAAACTAGAATAGGGATTTCATTTACATCACTTTAGCATTACTGGAGAATAAATTTGATAGTGTTGTCAAGCATGATAAAAGAGATATGAATGCTAAGTCTTCTTTAAAGCACAGGCTAGCAAAACTATTTAGGTTTACCATCATTTCTGTTACTCACTGAACTTCTTTTCCTAGTAAAGGCAGGATAGCAGGTAGGTAGTTCTGATGATGTCACTGCAACCTCAATGTCAGAGTGCAAGGTGCAATCCCCCCCTCCCCCCCCTAAGGGAGGGTGCCAAAACCACCAGGGGTGATTTTTACATGTATGTTCCAGGCTATCAATGGGAACAGACAACTACAAGCTTCATCTTGTTTTTAAAGAACTTACCAAAAAAAAAAAAAGAGAAACTTCAAAGCAGCTGACCCCACAATTTCAGAAATAGCAGACCTGTGTGTCTGCAAGCAGATGAAGAAACCAACAAGGCTGGCTTATGACTGGAAACCACATGGCAGATCACACAGAGATGACCATGGTGTCATGCAGCAAGTACACAGAACCCTGCTGCTTGAAGTTGCACTGCAATCAATACAAACTGAAAACCAAAGCAATGAGCTCCATTACATCATGAAGACATCGAATCCATGGTGCACTGCACCTCCCACAAAGAGAAAGGCTTTAAAAGATGCCAATCTTCCCAATCACACTAGCTGCTCTTCACACAATGCCAGCCATCAACAGCTACCAAATAAAACAAAATGAGAAAGCCACTGCCCACACCCTGCAGTCAGGGGCCTCTCTACTGCCAGATTTAAGTTTCAGCACAGCTAGAGCCAAAATACCACAATCAGCTCAAGGTAAAACAGAGCAGAACTGCAGAAGTCACAGCATGAGGAACACTTAAAGCAGCCTATCCATCACTTGCTTTTGCAACAAACATAGTCTTAGGGGTATTTAGTTGACAGGCAGAGGGTGGGAAACAATCAGTAAGTAAATTTGCAGGAAGTCAAAATAAGGATTTTTCCACTACACTTTTTTAAATTTCTCCATAAACTGTAGCAGCTAGGTACTAGTGCAAGATGGCTTTTCTGAGAAAGTTCCAGAGATGTCCTGCAATACTCCTTATGTTCACTAGTCATATTTGGAGCAACTCCCCTAAGTGTCTTAACGTTAACATTTACTCAAGTTGTATAAACCCTCGACAATCAAAACACTGAAAACAATTCAATCGCTTCCTGGTGCCCAGTTTTGTCTAACCCCCACAAATGAAGCTAAACACATGGAAGAATTTGCTCAGGAGCACATTATGACTATTCACATGCACATATGTATGTGTGCTGCAAACAGCAACAGATGACCCAGCTTAACAGCCTGAACTGAGATTTATTAGCTTACTACCATGGCTGTTCCAAGTATCCATGAATAGCTACTAGCTCCTGCACTTTCACCCTTAAAACAAGTGAAGAAACCAAGGTATTGTGAACAGAGCTCTGTAGCTGGAACAAAAGGTAGCAGTTCAGGCCCTTAAGAACACATAGCATCTGCTAACACTTCTACAGTACCAACCAGAAGCCGGCAAAAGCATGTTGGACTTATTCTGGCAGAAAACTATGTCTCACCCAGGGAAAAAGGGGATGGTAATGCCTTAGGGAGAGAGATTTCACAGTCTTCCCTCTATTGATTAGGTTTAATAACATAAGGCTCTCTCTGTACATGCAGCTTTCCCTGCTGAATAGCGTGACACTTGGACCACAACATTCTGACCTTTTCTCCTGAGTTAACAGCATGATGCACAAGTCTGTCTACACTGTAAAAGGCAGAATAAGGAAGATATCCTTGAGCTAGCTAAAAACAAGCTGCAGGCATTAGAGTTACAACACTACAATGCTCTGCAAAAGCTGTTTATTGCGTTGAAAATAGGGCTGATTTACACTAGGTACAATGTCACTCATGTGGCCAAGCATTTTTGAGCCACACCCATAATTTGGAACAATGCAACTTGACATTTTTTAGGTAGAATTAAGTCTGGTATATGCTGAGTATTCTTGCAAAACACAAAGTGGAACAGCATAAATATACTGCAGTAGATTAATCCATGGTGGCTGGGATGAGCTTTGAAAAGCAACCAAGCAGGCTTGTGAAAGAAGAATCCATCCAGAGTTACCAAATGCAAAGACATCATCTTTGGTCCGAGGTGCATGGTGATCAACCTGTCACCTAACTCAGGATGGCTGCATTCATCAATGCACAGCCATGATTCCCATGCCTGTTCCCCCAGTTTGGATCCTCTCCCACATCAGGTCTGCCTCTCTCAGCTCTTGAGGAGTTCCAGTCTTCTCTGTGCCCCGGTATCATCCAGTCTCTCACTGCTTCCTTTCAGTCCACAGTCCTCTCACCCCCATCGGTATCAGTTGAGCCAAGAATTTTCTGTATGACTAAATTGCTACATTTGCTGTATTCTTGCTTTGAGCTACAGCCACCTTTCTTAGTCCATGAACATGGCAGACAGAGCACCTCTCATGACTGTAAATTATTTCAAATAATTACTATTGTATCTTCCCAACCAAATGTCCCATGACTCCTGAGAACTGAGCCCACGTTATAATATTCACTGTCTCCTACACAGAAAAAAAAAAGGCTAAAATACTAATTTTAGCAAGATGGGTTGTACACCAAGGTGAAAGGGCAACACCACAGTAAGAGGTCAGGTTAACTATACAGCCAAAGACCTGGGAAACAGTTCTGTAGCAGAAATGGAAACCAATTACAGTTCTCAACTACTTGAGTGAAGTCTGCTCCTCCAGGGATTGCTTAACCTCTCTACTTAAAGAGTTTCAGAGGAGCTGCAGCCCAAATCAAGAAGTTTTGCCAGTCTCTGCAGCTCCAATTGTACAGTACCAGGAAGACACATTAAAGACTTTATCATGACTTAGCATCTTCTGCTGCTACTATTGTTTTGCGTACTGCTACAATCCCCAGAAAGTTATTACCTCATCTCTCTTCTCAAGATTGCTTTGCATTTTGAATCACAGGCAACTTTTTTTTTTTTTTGAAGAGGCAACAGAAAACGATGGGGATATTTACAGATATCCTTAAGGCAGACATCTTACAATTTCTCTATTTCTCTATTCTCTATTCTCTATTTCTCTATTACTCCTTCTAGACATCTCACAGAACTGCATGTGGAATATTGCAAGGATCCATTTGCATATAAAATACAATGCAAATAAATTTATTGTTTTCATTGGCATCATAATCAATACATGATGAAAAATATACAAAATTAGACTGATGGTACATCAGACCAGTGCTTACAATTTCACCTTTTTAGCTCTAATTGCTGCAGCCTGCCTAAGGTAGAAGAACCCAGGTGCCAAGCTAGTTCATTTAGTTTACACCAAGGAGTGTCCCTGTTCACAAAGAAGTGTAAACAAGAAGGCAGTGGTAGGTTATACCACCTACAAGAAGCCAAGCATTTGAACAGCTACTGGATATTTCTCTCAATGTGAAGATTTTCAAAATATGCTAGAACTCAGAAGGAAGTATGAGGTTTTCCTTCCATGAAACTTTCTTAATGAGAAACTTCTCTATTCTGCATGAGAACTAGGAACCATCCTATTCTGACACCAATAGCTGCCCCAATAATCTTCAGAAGTAAAGACAGCTAGTCAGAGTTTCAACTACCAGGAAGTAGAAACAGGAATTCACTGTATCGTGGTTGAGTATCCAGACCCCTAGGTTATTACACATGCAAAGGGCAGTCTCCACCTCTGCTTCCTGAAGTCCCAGCTAGAACTTGAACAACCTTTAGCCAACCAAAAATCACTGAAAGGTGTGGATCGGTAGCAAACTGCTGACCAGCGTGGGCTATACTCCCTTACAGCCACTAGGGGATGGACTAGCTGCCCTTCTCTTCCATACTGTTATTCAAAGGATATACATACGGGAGGAAAAAAATCTAATCGAGTAGAACTGAGTACTATACCCCCAAACTTAGTACATCCCTTAAGCAATTTTCCACACTCCTGTGTGGAAAAAAATAAACGTAGCACAGCAGTTTCCTGTTACGGGAATCTGCTACGTCTCAAAAAAGTTTTTTGGAAGTCCTCTAACAAATATTAACAACACTACCACTGCTGTTTGAGGGCCTGACAACAGGCAGCATTTTACTGAACCACACACCAAAACAAGCATTACAGTACAAAGGGGAGAGCTGCCTTTAAACTGCATTCTCACTGCTTTGTTGCATATGACAAGCTTTACAATCTGTGCAATTGTTCTTCAAGGCTAGGTGTTCTTTTGCATTTTACAGTCTTCAGAGACGTCGACACCTTCATCTAAGTGATGCTGAAGAACTCCAATATTATGTGTATATACATATATATTCAGTGCTATTTACTAAACATTCATAGAGTTTTACCTAATACCATATATTTTGAGCTCCTGCTTTTCACAGGCTGGCAGTATAATTTCAGTCTGAGCAGGAAAAGCAATCAGCTTCACACTGGTTCCTTGTGATTTGTACTGACATAACACTACTCATTCCAAAGCCATTTTTTCCACCCACTCCTAAAAAAAATCAGCTATTTCTAAACCCAAAAGCCATTTAGTTCCATAAGTCCATCAGTCACCTCTGAGGGCTGGGGACAAAGCCATATCACACTGGTTCTAGACAACAAAGCAAGAGTGGGAGGCTGTAAGGGAAGAAAACCCTGCAGACATGTGGCTAAAGATAAATCATCCCTCTTTCGCCACCACTCCACCCCCAAAAAAAACATCAACTAAGAATCTTCCAGCCTAAATCAGGAATAGTGTAATAGCAAGCACAATTTGCAGAATCAGCTCAGGCCCAAAGACTAGCAATATTCTCCAGTTACTCTTTTCCTTACCTTTCTCTGTCACATGTACCCTAGAGCAGGCGCAATTCTCACCTGTTTATTCACTTGAGGTATAAAGTTCCTCATGAAGAAGCTACTGCTACCTCCACCTGCTCTGACAGCTCAAGTATTTTTAAACCATTCCTCTACCACCTTTTGGCACATCCACACTGGCATTTTGGTTTGAAGCACAAGCCTGCCTTTCCAGCAAAACCTCTCCTCCATTTCCTCTTAAGGTGCAATGCAGAACACCTTTTCTCACCACACATTTACTGTGTTCTTCAAGAACAAGTTGTGCTCCTGGTGTTAAACCTCTAGTTGCATCTCACATTCCATCGCCAGGGATGTGTGGCCACAGGACCAGACTGGAGAAAACCCACGCATCAGTATAGAATAAGAATCATGAATTTGCCCAGAGAAGTTGTGGAGTTTCCTTCTCTGGAGATATTCAAGACCCATCTGGACGCCTATCTGTGCAACCTGCTCTAGGGAACCTGCTTTGGCAGAGCAGTTGAACCCGATGATCTCTGGAGGTCCCTTCCAACCCCTACAATCCTGTGATTTTGTGACTTTAGGGCCAGCTACACTTCCCACTGCGCTTTGGGTCATGCTACTTGCTAACGGAGATACAGCTTAGCAGCACCCACAGTCTCACTTCATAGCCAAGCCCAGCAAGCTTGGCTTCATAGCCAAGCCAGCACAAAAATCCTTTTTGTACTACTCTGTACTACTTTTTGTAATACTCTGTAACAGGAGCTCCTAAACCTCATGGTCATGAAAGGTTCAAACATCAGAAAGACTTCTTGCAAAAAACAGCACAGGCGAAGCAGAACACAGGCAACCCCATTTCAAGTGAGCGAACACCACTTCTCATCCTCTCTTTCCTTTTAATCCTGCATTCACATTACCTATCAGCCTGAGCCCCATTCTCAGCCTATATTCATAGCCCCTGCCTTCCCCTGCTCCCTCCAGGGTGGTGATTTTCACAGCTGCTGTTGCTAATCACCCTTTGATCCCAGCCAGGGCAGCAACGAGCACTTCATTAGCCTGTACCAGGGCAGCTGGGGATGTAGTTTTACCCTCCTCCAAAGCCCTCATGCTGTGACCCAGGAGCAGAAAGGAACTCGGCACGCACCTTCTCTGCTGCCTGCTGCTTTCTGTCACTGAAGGTTGTTGCGCCGAGTTGGCCAACATACTGGTAACACCACCACGTTGTGGCACAGGCGCCTCGCACACTGTCTCTGCCGCAGGGCCAGCTGCACTTCAGGAACACGCAGTGCTAGCGTTGTCAGAGTGCATTGGCATGACAAAATTGCGGTTGCAGGAACACATTTTCTGTGGAAAAAACACATTGCAGGAAAGCCCTTAGTGAACTTGTCATCTTTCATAAGCCCCGAGGCATGTTTATCATTTGCAGAATAGATAATAAGATGCTTAAATCAGTGTATATAATTAGGAGAAAACCTCCAGTGTAAAAGGTTAGTGCCATCGCAAGTAAGAATTAGATAAGTTTGTTTAAATCCTTCATAAACTCAGTCATCCTTATTGTTACCAGCAAGCCAAACCATAAACCTGGCCAGCTGCTGTAATTTGAGCATGTTCTGCGGAGAGCCAGTGGGATGGCACGGGGCCACCAACACGATTGCAGAGGCTGGGGGAGCTGGACTTGCTCTTCCCGGGATGAAACAGCTTCAGGGGGACATAGAAACAGCCCCCAGCAAATACAAGGGGTTTATTAAGAGGATGGATTTGGGCTCTTTATTGAGGAAATGGAACAATGGACAGAAATTGGAAAAAAAAAAAAAAAAAACAGGTTTTAAATAAGGAAAATAATTTTCATAAGAATAATTATGTGCTGGAATGAGAACCCGTGGAGGTTTTCATGTCTGCCCAGGACTCCGAGCACTCTGACGTAGATTCAAATGGCCTTGCTCGGGCAGGAGACTGCACAGGAGAGCCCCGGGGGCCCTTTGCGGCAGGGATGTCCTTTGAGACGCTGACCGGGCGAGTCCTGCCTGCAGGCAGCAGAAAGCAGCCGCTAGATGTCACCCTGCGCTCACTGAACAACGCTGCTCCCACCGGCAAACAAGGATCAAATCGCCTCGCAGCGGGGAGGCTTTCTTAATTACAAGCTTTTTAGTTCAGGTAATGACTGGGGGGCGTTACACTTCTTCAAAACCAGCCTTGCTGAGAAATACACAAGATTTTAGTTTCAAAGCTTCTGGATCGCCACCCAAATAGATACCATGAGATCACAAGTTAAGCAGGGTGGTTTAAGACCACATCAAGAGTCCTCCACAGTCTTGTTTAAAAACAAAACTTAAAACACAGAACAAGCTGTGAGTATATTTCCCCTGTGCTGGGATAGAACGAATGAAAATAGACTATAAGATCTTCTCATATGGCTAGCACACACTGCATGTAAGATATTTTGTACATTTTACTAAAACAATAGTAGAGAAATTGCTGTGATTTCTATAAGGAAACTGCGAGGGGAATAATCACTGTAGGGGAAAAAGAAAAACTAGAAAATCAAAAGCATCCTCCACTGCCTGCTAGCATAATATTGATTCTCCTCTCCTTCTCCTGAAAGTCAGTTCCTGTTTATTTCAGCCAGGTACGCTACAGCATGAACACTTAGGGGTCTGAATGGCAAGCTGTGTTGTTCTGAAACGAGCTTCACCTAGGAATGTGAAATGCAGAAAGCAGATCTGTGTTCAGTGTCAAAACTATCGATCTTTAACTGTCAGGTTTACATTAATAGTGCTGCCAACCTCAAGTACGCAAAAGTTTTCTGCAGACATCCTGTGCTCCCTTGTCATTTCTTCCTCCCCCAGATCTCATTGTACAAGTCTGGGACCATTTTGTTTACTTTTCGTGCCAGTGCTGTTAAGATTATGGTTGTCACACTTCCACACCTTTGTGACGGGCAGAAACTTAGACTTTGCTTTAAAAACAAGAGATTCTCGAGCAATAATCAGGTCTCAACAGTGGGAATTTTAAATTAACCAAACTTTGTGAAATTTGCAATAAAATAATGAAAAATGTCATGCTGAAAATAGAGCCAAGCACTGATTTAAGTGAATGAACAACAGTGGAGACACATTGTGCATCTTCTCTTGAGAGAGATGAGTATGTCAGACTGCAACGTCTCCACCCTCCTGAGCAGAGACACCATCTCTTGCAAAGTGAGTCTACCCAACATACTTTCTCTGTGCAGGATTTATATAGTGAAGAGATTGCCCTCAGAGAGGCAATGGCCATAAAGATCAGGAATTGCTGCATTTGTTGTATCACATCCCTGGTGACTAGTGAATGAAGTCACAATTCTCCTTCGGACAACTTAAAAAAGGATCCAGCCAATAAGTTACATGATGAAGCTATAAATTTATCTAGTCTGTCATACCAGAGTTCAGACTGTAGCATAGGTCACCAATGCTTGTGAGATGACAGTTTTACACAAAGTGGACATGTAAAACAAATACCTATGACATTGTGCAGACAAAAGGTGCTATAAAGCTTCATTAAATTGGAAACCATCCAACAGTCACACATTAGAGACTGAACTCAGTAGACAAGTAGCTTCATCAGTACAAAGCTTCTTCAGAGCTAGATGCTTTATGAATACCACACAAAGTGAACCCTTACCTTACTTTGCTCTGAATTAGGTTTTCAAGTAGCAAAGACAGACTTTGATGCCTATTGCAGGCCTACTGAGTTTTTTTGTTTTTTTTTTTTTTTATGCACAGAAGAGATGACCACAGAACAGTGTCTCTAAAGAGAGCCAGGGAAAAGGCAAAAAGAAATAAATAGCCACTGTCCACATTCTGCCACCAAGGCCTCAGACTCGCCATAAATGGGAAAAGAACAACAACAACAAAGAATAATAAGAATAATAATAATAAAAAAAAGCATCGCAGGTTGTTTTTCACTAATAGTCCAAATGTTGTCCTTTGTGCAAGCTCAAAAAGGGAAACGTATGTATACCTACTCCCTGTTGTATGTGTCCTGTACAGTAAGAATTCTCTTCCCTAGTTGTGTTGTTGTCCTGAAGCATCCATAAGCTGGTTGTGGAGTCATCAGGAGCTGAAAACTGTTATGTCTGCAAGCTTTTGTTTACAAGGACATGGGTTAAGGATTATGTGCAATGTCTAGGGTTATAAACACTGGTCTCATCTTGTACCACACAGAGTCCAGTTCTGGCCTGGAGCTACTGCACTGTAAATGAAGAAGAAGGGATAGTGCCTTTGTGGAGAAACGTATATAAAGCTTTCAACAGCAGTCTCTTATACATCCATGCAGAACTGGGTATGTTAACAACTCTAAGGGACTATCTGAGATGACTTGAGGAAAAAACATGTATTTTCCAATAACAATTGCTAAACATCACCTCAGCATTTTTGTTCATGTGCAATTTGATGTTTTGCTTGTTGTTTGCAAACATCTGCTGCTCTGTGTACTCCTCATGTACTCGTGGCTTCTAACATACGCCCAGGGTAAGATGCATTAGGCCTATCTAAAACAAATGCATACAAACACCTTGTTTGGAAATCTATGCTGAGTAGGAATGACCCAACTCAAAAATTAATTACATACAGATTTGTTGGTTTAGAAAGTAACTATGTGCCTCAGCTTGCAGACAATGCTTCTAGAGGTCTTTCAGAAATACAAATACTGCTAATCCTAAAATATTTCTTCACTCAACCTCCCCACAGTCATGAAATTTCACCTAAAAACTCACTTTTTTGAGGTTGAACCGAGTGTATAGGGGCTAAATACCAACACTCCTCTCAACCCAGGCTGTGTTTAACGCTTACAAGTGACACAAGCTCTTACCCCTCTGGGGGGCACTCAGCCGCAGCGGCTCCTCACACGGCCGCCTCGTCCCCCCGGGTCAGAACACAGAGCCCGGGGCTCCTGTCACCACCGCCTTGTAGCAGGCGGGGCAGGGCACGGGCCCGACGCCATGTCGGGCGTTACCCCCAGGCGGTGCCCCCCTCCCTCCCCTCAGGCGCCCGGCGTGAGGCGAAATGGCGGCGGGCTCTGGCTGCCGCGCCGCTGGGCGCCAACTGCCGTTACCCTTCTGGAACGTTCTGTGGTGGCAGCGGCGGCCCTGAGGGAAGCCCGGAGGTTATACAGCAAGAAGGGGCACCCAGTCGGATTTACACTGCGGTGCTTCACACAGGGCGTACCCCTCTTCTGTAGCACCGTTAACATGCTTGTTTGTAAAAATTAAACCACGATTTGCTCTGACTTCACCCGGTTCCAGCAGCGAGGCTGTCCGTGACAGCCAGCCTGGCCCTGGCAATAAGACTGGGAGAGACAGACAGGGAGCAGCAGGATGCCTCCTCCTGTTCTCACAGTAAGAACACTGCTTGTGTGGTTAACATTTAGGGAGGCAGCAAGGTTTTCTACCTCACTGCTTAGTGTGGCGAGAAGAAACGTGAGGCATTCAGGGCACTGTGCTCTCTTCAGGTTGCAGGAGGCCCTGGGCAGTCCCAGACTGTCCTGCAGCCCAGAGCCATCGTTCCAGCTTGAGCAGGCTCTCTATTAACACCCTGGACTGGTAACATACTGTTCTAGACACAGTAAAGCCCACCTTTAGTTACTATCAGTTTCTCCAGCCGAGGATAGTGCTTGCAACAAAAAAGATGAACAGATGGCTCAACAACAGAACATATTTTTAATGTTTATTTAATACATAGTATAAGGTTATGTCAGGAAAATGCAGGTCAAGATAGCACATCCCATTTTATATATAGCATATTTATGCCATTCAGACATACAATAATTCAAAGGCTATTAGGTTTATTAACAAGCAAAGAATATGCAGGTAAAAAAGATCTAAAGAATAAGACCTGTATGAGACCATTCCTCCTACCCCAAATAACTCCCTTTAAATCAACTTTTGCATTTGAAACACTACTTATCTTATAAACATCTATTAAAAAATATGTATGTTCAGTGAGGGGGTCCATGTTTCTTTGTCAGCTTTTCTTGTAGCACCCTAGAGATAACCTAGCCATCTTCAGCACTATTCGCAGATTCGCAGAAGAAATCAATGTCCTGAAAAAGAGTTAAAAGGAAAGATCTTTTGATATTATGGAAGGATTAACATTCTTTTATCATCCCCCAAAGGTAGATAAGTAGATGCAAACACTGAATGCACTGTAATATACTTAAAGTATGTTCTCTATAAATTAACTTCACAGAATTCTGGAGAAAAAAGTCTTTTTTTTTCTTTCAACTCCTTTTATGTAGTTGGGATGATTTGTTCCTGCCATAAATCTTTAAAGTGAATTAGGCAATACCATGTTCTTTCTTATTTCAAACGGTTCCTTTATCTTTTTGTTTTGTATTCCCACATCCATACTTGGATTTATTAAGAGTTATAGGTAACCCCTTATCCTTAACTATTCCTAATCATACATGAAAAGGACACCCTAAACAGACTAAGGCTGTTACACTTCCTCCAGAGAAATCCAACTAAGAAAATAAATGCCTTTTTTTTTTTTGCTTGAAAACTTCCAGCAAGCGATACGTTTTCACAGCATATTGCTTTCATCTAGCTTTCTGCTAGCATTTTACATAGCCATGTAAATCTCATCTTGATTCTACTGTAGAGAATTATCACCTCATGGTGCTGAAACTGAGCAACATATACATTAGATCAACCTATCACATGTACCTGTCCCCTGGAAGCAGAAGACAGGGAGCTGTTTCAGGGCAGATGCTTACTGGTAATAAAAGTACTTTCATCTTAGCTAGTAAATGGCCAATTTTAAGTGATTGAGGGAAGGCAGGCAATCCAACACCACTTTGTAGTACACAGTCTATTGTATTGAGTCTGTTGTATTCAGTGCAATTCAGAAGTAGCAGCACTGAGAAAAACATCTTCCAAGACTTGTCACTTGAAACAGCCACCAATAGGCATGGATTACCTAACATTGCAAAAAGGATGATGATGGAAGTTCACAAGCCCAAGGATTTATTAGGAGGGTCTGTAGCTGATGGCATACATTGACTCTAGCTGTGACAAGTTACTGTTTTGGGGAAAAAGACAGATACATGAGGACCCCCGTGCTAATGTCATCTTTTGTGCTCCTCTCCACTGCAGCAGGTCCCCCTTCAATCTCCTGGCTTACTCAGTGCTGTTACCAGGCAGGTGCATGCTGATTGATCATTAAGCTTTGGCCATCATCAGGTGCCCCAGTGTAAATGAAACAATACAGTAAAGGAGTAGGAAAATAGTGGCTGGAGAAGGCGGTTCTCATACCACTGGAAACCATTTCCTGAGAGAACCCATGGTAGCAACAGCTCTGAGCTTCACAGGTCCAAGACCAGGAAAGCAAGGGAAAATATTGCCAACAGCTTAACGTTGAATTATTGCCAATAGCTCTGTAACTGAAGGGTTACAGAGCTGCAAGCACAAGACTGGCTAGTGACTTGCAAATGGCAGGCTGGTGGCATTACAGGCATATAAGAGCTGTGCAACACTAGCTCTTGTATAAAACAGTAACTTTTAAAGGATACTTCTGGAGCAAGTAGTGTTGCCCATACAGATCGGTCAAGGTGTGCTGTAGAAAGTTTTAAATGTAATTTTGCAGTCAGACCCTTTAAGGTCATGTTTGCAACATACAACTGAGAACAGAGGAAGAAGGAAAAGAACTGCTACAAGTTTTTGTCACAAAATTCCTGCACAGCAAGAATATGAAATAAGGATGAAATGACTGTGAAGCTCAGTGTCCTTAGTTCTGCAGGAGGGTTGGATGCAGAACTTCTACTTGCCAATTAAAGTTCTGCATTGCAGCCTGGCAATGTCCCATTCTGGACCCTCAGCCAGCCTGCAAGCTAAGACATCACTTTAACCTGCCTCTGCTTCCAATTCAGCTTGCCATTCAGCAGACTGGCTGTCATATTGTTGAGTAAAGAGCTTAGAAACATATTTTAGTCATTCTTTCATGTTCTGTGACTAATTGCTACAATGCTTCTGGGCCAAATTCAGAATATTCTAATATAGTGTCAAGAAAAGCAATCACTTATTTCAAGATTTGCATTTGCTCATATAAAAGTTGTCTGACATTAATAATGCAAATCCTAGCAACTATTAACGTGAAACTAAGTTCTTCATTTCACTTATTTCCTGTGTTAATGAAACCCACCTAATAATCCACAGCTAGGATTAAAGACTCCATACACGATTTCAAGACTGACGCACTAATCATTGTATTTTGCTGTACACTTCAAAATAGAATGTAACTAAGTATTCAATATTAATGAAGGTAGTTATTGGAAACTTACCATTCAATTTGTTTTAAGCACATATGTAGGTTACCAGTAATGTTACTTATAAGTCAGAGCACAGCAGCCTTTGAGAAAGGACCCTCCTCTTCCACTCTGCTGTGGAATGTGTTTCAGATCTTCAGTAAAATTGAGAATTGTCTGCTATATGACATACTACTGTACACAGTCAGGGAGAACCATTCTTTCAGAAGAGCAGCCTACTTAAACACGTTTCCAATGGCTTTGCAATTCAACTTTTTGTTACATGTACTAATAACTTCTGCTATCAGACAGCAAGCATACTCTTCTCATACACATACCATACTCTGAACACAAAGTTTTAATTCTTTAAGTTGCATCCAACATTTTAACCCAAGTGACACTGCTACTATAAAAACAAGAACTAAAAAATACATCTTTCTGAATGAAGAATGGAAAAGCGAGTTTTCACATACGGTTGGTTACCAGGGACCTCCTCTCACTGAAGTGGGAGATGTTCAGGAAGGTAAAATTAAAGTTTTCTACGAAAATGGCAATCAATGTGCACAATTAATAGAAAGTGGGCTTGTACACGTTAGTAAAATATGCAGCACAATGTCCAGATTCCAAAAAAGAAGAACATTTGCAACACATTGCAAGAAGCTTGGGTAACAGGCTGATGTGGCCTTGAAGCAGTACCATTCAAATCAATAGGAACTCTAATAGGATCAAGGCCTCAACGCAGCATTTGTGATGTCTACAATATCAGAGCTTATGTTAGGATTTTATTGAGGCTATTTGCCTGTATAAAGGCCCAAAGATCGCATCCCTAAGCATCTGTGACGCGCTACAATCAACTGCCACAATTATGATTTGTTTTTACAGCAAATTAGCATTACACAGCCAAGTATAATTATGCAGCCAGCTGGGCTTTTGCAAATTCCTTACCGTTGTAGGAACTGTCTTATTTGCTTCTTGATAGACATGTTGTTCTGAGACTAAACTGCTAGGGAAATAACCAACTGTCCCCATATGGTCTTCATACTGTTCTCCATAAACCTTCAAGCAAGGAGATGCATAATTAGGTACCTTACAACCGTCCTCATCTGGTTTAAGCTAGTTCATAATTTAGTCAGAAGCAGTTACTAACAGTGCTTTTTACTCTGGTTTTGGATATCTTAGTTCTCCAATTAACCAGCACATGAAATGAACAATTAACTTCCAATGTAAGCATGCATTTTTGGAGTAAAGTAATATCACCTATAAGTTATCTGTATTTTTTTTTATATATAATATACAAATACAGCTGATATTTATCTTTTCTTCCCTTAAATTTAAGAGTTGTATGAGCAGCTGTGATAGAAGTTTTTCTCCTCAACAGTTTCAGCAAGCACCCACAGAAAGGAACTGTTGAGACACTCCATTAAGGTTCAATGCCTAATTACTGTATAGTTATTGAAGATATTACATTATCAAAAAAAAAGAGCCCTCAAGACTCCTCAATCAATTTCTTAAGTTTGAACACCCACTTTGAAAACTAAGTTGTTACTTCAAAACCCACACTAGCTCAACATTAGCATCCATTTATTGACAAAAGTACACATTAATCTACTTCTGGTTTGCTCATAGACACAAGAATCTCATCTTACACTTCCAGCCCAGAATTCTCCAGATTCTTTTTCCTTCACTAGTTTTGAGTAAACATAAATCAACTGCCCTTTTTTAATATTAATGAATCTGCAGTCTGGAGCATTATAATCCTCTTCTGCTCTGACAAGGGAAATGGTGTCTAGAAAAAAAAAAAGATCAAGAATGAGCTGGATGAATTTAAGGACATACTTTTACAAAGAGAAATATAAATATATGATGCCTGTGCATGCACACATGTAAAACTACTTCTACAGACGCAAGTAGGTTACTCTGAAATTGTCTGCCAAGAATTTGTCCTGCTTATCTTTCCATCTCCAGTAAGCAAAGTAACAGCTTAAGAATGTGTATTTCATCAGAATGGGAATCACAGTCCTCCTCTTAACACTTACCTTTCCATCAAGTGAAAAAGGTCCCTCACGAAATTTTTTTTGCAGTAAAATGGGATGTGATGTTCTCTATCAATCCTCCCACGTTGCTTTAAATTGACAAACCAATTTAGAAATGAGCTAAACAAGCAGAGCAGTTTTCTGTCCAACTCCATCCAAGCTCCACAGTTGCTTTTCAGAATATATTCTCTTCTAATTTCAATTAAAGCAGGATTACTTACAGACACAGTCGTCATCAGCACACAGCTTCTTGCTGGCAAGTTTATCCATAAAAATTCCAGTTACAAGGGGATACATTAATCTGAGACACAGAAGTAAGATAACCAAATAAACACGTTGTGTCATTTTTTTCTTTGCTGCAGCACCTCCCAAATGTGGACTGGGTCAAGCAATCCATATCTTTTATGGAAGAACGAAACATCTGGACAAACATCCCTGGCCAATGGGAAGGGATCAAGGGGACATTCCACTGCTACAGGAGGAGCTGCAGGCAGGAGGAAAGCCTCAGGTTCCACTTACAAAACAGAATCCCTTCCCAAACCCATTCTGGGTTAGCATTTCAATGAGCAACTGTATTACTTAAACATTCTTAAGCCTTCCTGTAGTCATTCATAAGCTTAATCTTACCTCAAGCAAAAATTGTCTGAGAATGAAAAATTAAGTCAGACTGCGATAAGCAGGAAAGGAAATCACATCCTTTCAAATTCTTGAGTCCTTTATTCTCATGAACACTCACTGACAAACCGTCTTCCCTGGACCATAAACTCACCACAACAGAAATTTCCTTGTTACAGCCTACAGACAGGCCCTACGAGGACCCTAAAACGTAGGTGCAAATATAACCCAGTAATTAGGCTTAGCAAGTCAGCCATTTAAATTGGTGGCCTAAAATTCAAGCATTGCATACTTGTATAGGCAAGATTTATTTTCCATGGGAAGATGCAGAAAAAGAGCAAACTACGCAGGTTGTGCCAGGATAGTGGCCATCTCACTTCTATTTAAACAGCTGATCTCAGTTGAGATTGCAGATGCAAGACACTAATACCGTGCCCACAAGCTGACTTAAAAGGTGCTTGTTATGTCTTAGAGGACATCCAGAATTGATCTAACTTGCCAAAATTCCATCATAACATATATGTAAGGAGAACGAAAGGAGTATTATAATTAAAACAGACGCGCACACACAAAGAAAAAACTGAGTTACTAGACTGTAAGCTGCTCGCATCACAGCTGTCATGCTACAAAAAGCTAGTTTGGATCGGTCCTTAGAAGTGACCAAAAGCAAGTGTGTGAATTCTCCAAATGGTACTCCAGTCCATCAGTGCTCTGTGATTCACAAGAAGGCCTAAAGAGCTACCAGCTGTACCGTCTTTCAGACAACTGTCATCGAATAAACCCATTATCTTTTAAAGAATGAACATCTTGCTATTTCTAACATCACCCTTATATTACAGCTGACTTAACAACATTGTCCTCTAACCTGCCAGCCCATTACTCCTTCCTCCAACCTCCCATACTTTTTTTTTTTTTTTTATTTGCAGACAGCTCCACACAAACCCTTCTAAGTGAATCAAGGTAGTGTGTGGCAGTATCCAATGGAGTCTCACATAAATGAAGTAGTGGAAGGCAAGAACAGCATCATTAATACCTACAAAATTGCAATCGAAGAGGAAAAAACCCAAGGTTAATGACAGAACATAATCCCTTTTACTCTTTACAGGTACACAAAAAAGTTTCCCTTGCAAGTGCTCTAAATTTGTGAATTCACTAAAAAATGAAAAATGCATATACGGAAATATGACATTAATCAGGACCGCTGGAAGAGGTATCATCCTTCACTGTCATCTGAAAAAAAGATCAATTTGTTTTGCAGATCTCGTGCAAAAAAAACCAGCACTTTGTCCACAGAACAGTCTTAAGTCAAATCTCAATCTTCTCAGAATAACAGAAAAACAGTATTCTGCAGCTAAAACTAAGCCCACACAACACAGGTAGGGACCGCATCAAGCCATGGTAACAGAGGAAAAGCTACAGCCACCAGCATACTCCCTCCTTTTCCAGTTGACCCACTTACTCTGGAAACAAAAAAAGCCTCAATGCTTGCAATGTAGCTGATATGCTAATTTGAACATTCTTCCTTGTAGTTTCTGGTCTTAACATCAGGTACTCTAACACTTTCCTGAACCACTTGTGAAGGAAATCGTGCTAATTCTGTCCCATTACATTTTTGAAAGGATAGTTAGAGGGTATTTAGAGGCCTCGCAGAGAAAGAATTTAAGAATTGAGGAATGGTGCAACATGACGAGCACAAACACATTACCTTTTCCTCTCAAACACGGATCTCCAAAGGTCTGATAGAAATGCTTCTAGACATCACCATGCAAAACTCACTGTTCCACCAGAAATATGATAATACTTTAAGTAAATTTCATTATTCTCTTAGCCTAAAATATCTTTCTAGGTCCTCCTTCACCTCAACAAAGCACTCCAGCTCTTGAAGCAATTTTTTTTCCATGCAAATATTTATAATAGCTATAACTCCCAATACTGCATCTGATTAATTCTCTGCATGTAGTGTATTTCATGTCCAACAAACCCCTTAACTGTTTTAAACAAATGGAAAAGACCTCAGCAAACCACACACATTAGGACATGCATTTTGAAAAACCCATCTGTCAGACTGTCAGACACATCAGCAATGTCTTTGTAAAGAGTAAGAAAGCTCTTCCTAAACCATTTATTAAAACTGCTGGTAAATAATGGAGGATTGGAAAATAAGCTTTTATGGGCCCTCTGTACACTTGCTTCTATTACCAGCCATCGCTGCAGAGACAAAACCAAAGAAGTTGAACAATGCTATCAAATTCTAATCAATGTCTACCAGTACCTGGAAAAAAAAAAAAAGAGACTCCAATGATCTGTTGCTTTTCAGTGAGAGTAATTTTGTCTTAAGACAAAGATAATGCCTTAATGCCTTGCCTTAAGACTTAAGATAACGGTACTGAGAACTGAGTGTTGCATTCTGAATATGCTGACATTTAGTATTCCTGCTCATGCTTTTTGCTCTGAAGAGATGGCTATTTTTCCAACATTCACTTTTGAAAAACGAATGCCACCTTAAAAGTAGTTAAGCCAATATAATTGGCCCTGCAAGCCTAACAGATTCAAGGAAAGACAAATTCAAGGAAAAACAGTGTGAAAACAGCATGAACTGTATTTATTTTATAAAAAACGGTATTTTAGCACAAAAGTTTACTATTCAACAGATCCACGGAAGTCCTGCAACTGGCCCAACAGCTGTGGCCATTTTACACAACAGTCTTATCTTTTCTGTAGAGAACAGCAAACATGCTAGCTGATCAAAGTATCATCATGATCAAAAAATCAATCCGAAGAAGTCCTTTAAAGAGTGTCTGGTTATTTCTTAGCATAAGTGATTTTCATGGCATGAGACGGAGTGATTTTGAATCCTTGGAGAGCGTCTCGAGCAGCTCCTGCTTGACATTCATTTTCAAACTCCACAAATGCAATGTCATGGCGCCCAGGCACTAAACGTACTTCTTTAAATCCAGGAAACCTTTAAAAGAAATTGAAAGAGTCAGATATTATTTCCTGGTTTGATAATTTATCTCTCTTCAGTAGCCTTAGGCCTTACCATATACATCTACTAGTATAACAATTACTACTAATAAAAGATTCAACTGAAGAATTTTTGTATGTCCAGTCCTCAGAACTATGCCTCACCTAAGGATCGTTCTGTGGAAGTAATTCAATCAGTCTTGCACACATGCAGAAGCAACTAAAGTTAGTTTTGAAACTGTTGCTGATATTGTAAAGTCTTTCATATTGGTCACTAACTCAAATCCAGTGCAGACTGATAGTAGATAACTTACACAATCAAAAGCAACTCAAAAGAAAAAAGAAAATTGCACTTGCTTTCTGCACCAAGACATCAGACCTGACATCTGTAATCTTGGCAGTAACACAGAAAACTGAAATTCTTTCAAAACCTCTTATTTCTAAAAATCAACTTGTCAACTTAGAAAGCATAAAGATAACTGAAGGACTCAAAGGAGAACTCAAAACTTACTGATTGAATAACATGGACAGCATCATCTCATTTGTTTCCTCGGGCAGGTTATTAAGGAAAAGGATATAGTTCGGTGGGTTATCAGGCACCTGCAACAACAGAAGAACAATGCTCAGCAGATTATCCACAGCTGTCCGCTCCTCTGCAATCTATTTGCATTATTATTTGAACTAAGACTCACACATCCTCAGTTTTTACTCAGAATACTGCTAGTTGGGCTTTAGGATACCTTCACGCAACATGCAGACAAATCTCTGTTTGTTTTTTCAAACTGTCTATCTCACAGTGATAAAAATTTAGAGAGTCTCTCGTTTCCACAAAAAAATCACATTAATATATTTTCTTAGACATCTTATTTAAACTTCATAGCTCAACGGTTGATGCTGCAGTACTCCACCATAGCAGGTGCCTTACAACTACCCGTAGTGCCATTTTTGATTATTCAGACCATCCAAGATACCTGCGGGGGAGGTGATGAACCTGGGCCCTCCACAGCTCCCTCACTGGTAGAGCAGTTGGAGGCCACAACAAACACTCTGTTCATCTACAGACAACTTAACTACTGAGTTTCTTTGAGCAACTGAAAAACCACACAAAACATTGGTTTTACTATAGTGTTCTACTAAAATATATTGATAAGAAACCCCGTTAGTTTTTAAGCTTCAGAATCTTTAACAGATTTGGTCACAAAAACAAGCATTACCTGCTGATTCTGTGGTGAAGTCCCAGGGGCACTGGCTGAATTTTGTGTTGCTCCCTAGCAAGTAAGTACAAAATAGTTTTTAAAAGATATTTGGTTAGAAATATATAAACACACATCACCACGTTCCTATACAACTCAAGCAGTATGTTAAGGCTGGTGCGTTTTGATTTATTAAACCGTAATCCAAGGAACGTTTGTTGTTTATGAAATACCTGCTGTAGGGAAACAAAAACACATGCATTTCACTGAACCCCAAAACCAGACAATGAAAAAAAAACCATCTAACTAATGGCGATGTCAGCAGAATCACTACTTCTCCACATCATAAAATTCAGTTTTATAAGACAAGAAGTCGTTCTGAAAATGAAGGCCTACACAGGATACATTTACTAGGAAGAAGACAGATGTTCCACTGAGGACACCAGTTTAAAAAGGATACCTTAAAGCTACTACCATTATCAATAGAAGCACTTAATTCTTCCTAAGAGATTTGTATATAACCATTGATTTTGAATAAATTGTGAGAAAACTGAATATTCTACTTGGAAAGAGTTGTTTTCTATGATCGCTCTGATCTCTCCTTAATTGTGTCTTAGCAGGAACACTAGTGAGGTAACAATATTCAAACCCTGCGCCTCGGTGTTTTCTACTAAACTTGAGGACATACGTGACTAAACATTATTAGTTTATGCCAGGACCACCCTTAGTGGAGATATATTCCAAGCCAACTCCTTCCCATCTAATTGTAAATGGGTAATCTTTTTCCCTTTTAACTATTTGCCATTCTACAGTGTCTGTAGTGCAAATAAGCATTTAAACATTGAAGGGAAAAGCTGGTTGAGCATTTGAAGCTAACATTAAAGCCATCTCTCTCGTTAGTTGTTTTTAAAAATAAAAAATATGTTAGTTTCTACTTCAGTTTACTGTACTTTTGCCCTATATCTTTTTCATCTGAGAACAGGAATGAGAAAAAAAAATTATAAAAAAGCAGTAAGGACTATGTAATCACTCTCTCTCCTGTGGCTTCTAGTGAGTGATAGAGAGCAGTAGGTATCAACAGGCGATTCAAAGAACTGGGAAATACTAAAAGACAATAATTACCCTTCTGAAGAAAAACCTAAATAGCTTGTCCCCCCCTCTCATTTTTTAAAACAAAAACAGCCTACCTGGATAACCTTTTTATTTGCTGCATTTGCTGACTGCTCCAGAGATTTGGCCTTCTTCTTTTCCTTCCTTTTTTCCTTATCAGCAAAAGTACCACGCATTTTAGAGATGATATCAGAGTCTGTTTTTGCATACTGAATACGCTTTTTAAAAGAAAAAAATATATTTTGTTGTTTATTATACTGAAAATCTTGTAGCAACTTTGTTGACTGTGTTCTACTTGCACTACTGACACGGTATTTTTGTAGAAACTCGTATTAAAAATACTGTTGTAAGTTGTAGGTATGCTTACAGAGTACGTAATCCTCATAATTAATTCTGATCACACCTAAAGAACTTTTTTAAGAACTCAGATGGACCACGCATAAGAAGAAATTACTAATTTTACCTCACTCATTGGAATCGGAACTCTAATCAGCTAATAGCACCTTTTTAATGTCTATCAAGGTAACAGCTGTACAAAGCTATATAACGTCAGTTAACAAAACTGCCACCAGATGCTATTTAAAAAAGAGTGGTTTAAAACATTTGGGGGCAGGAAGGGGGGTGTTAGGCATTAAGACTCGACAGTAGTTTCTCAGATCTCTGCAGAAAAAATGAGTTCAGCAAAACTCAGACAAAAAAGAGAAGTATTTGCCTTAATTCAACCTGAATTGCATGAATTGTGTCAGCACCACAACAGAGGCATTCCGACAGGGGAATCCCAACGCCCAAATTCAGGGAGGTAAATGGATTCAGTTAGAAATTTACAGCTGGCGTAACATTATATATGTAAATGTGTACACACACGCGTGCACACATTTACAATCTTATCACTTACTGGAGACTACCTCAATACAGAATTACACAAGCCAAAGATTTTTTTATGCTTTTGTATGTTGCTAGATGTAGTATGCGTGCTGCAGTCAGTATTTAAAGAGGAAAGTATGCCTAAAAAACTAATAAATAAATTGAGGCTTCATAAGCTATTTCCTGTTAAGTTTTACAGAGCACAAAGCTCTTCAACGGCAAACGACAGAACTAAGCTTGCACAATTCCTCGTTAAGGATTTTGTTAGATAATCTGAAAGTGTTAATGAAACAAGCTTGCGGCTCAGCAACACAACAGTCTGTGCAATCCTTAACACTCAAAGCCATGACCTGAAAGCCAGTATTAATACATCCATCTATCACTGAAGTCAAGTGGGCCATTTGAATGTATCATGCCTCAAATACAGTTGCAGAATTAGGAGATGCGTAGTCATCCAAGCAGGCAACAACAAAAACGTGTCAACTGTTGTGCCATTCTGCCTGTAATCAAGTACATTATTAAATCAGCTTTTCTTGAGCAGTACTGCATTTGCATCATTGAAGCGGTACCGAAATTCGGTCACTTGACTTGCTAATTTGATGTATGCACAAGCAAAACTATTCAACAATTTCAAAAAAAAGATATTACTGACCACACCTGCCAATTTCTGGAAAGTAAAACTGTAGAGATCTTCACCCTACCCCGTTGCCTCAAAATGGAAGCATCATAGTCTAACTATGAACAACTAAAGTAAGCAATAATTATTGTATCAACAGAAAGCACCTAACTTCAGGAACATTACTACAGGAATTTTATCTGTTCAACAGAAGACATGATGTGTAAGCTGGATGCATTTCAGATCTTGAAAACTTCAACCTAACATAGAAAAACATAAAGCCATCATTTAAGGCATCTAAATGCTAAGTTCAGCCTCACTGTACTTTAACTACTGTCTCTCCAGTCTGTCCTCAAGCTTGCATAAATATATCTGTTAATCGAGAGAGGACATCACTGAATAATGGCATAATTAAATGCAACAGCTAATTCTTAAGGTGCAAATACCCAAACATTGCATCCATACCACAATACATTTTCTTTATATATTAAAAAAAAAAAACAAAATAACTTACCATTGGTTTCCCATAAAATGGAAAGCCTTGTAGTTGTCTCAGAGCATTGGTAGATGATCCAAGTTCTTTAAATATAACAAAAGCCTGTCCTCTCATCTTCATAGTCTTCAAAGCCACAATGTCAACCACATGACCAAACTGTGAGAATAATGCATACAAGGACCTCTTCAGCTCTGTTGACATGTTAAAAAAAATATAATCAGTTACATATAAATGTCTGCTTCTAGAGAGTTTGCTGTCCTTTAGGGTCATTTCTGCCACCTTGATCTCACAGTAATAAGTTATATGAGCTTAGCCAGAACTGCTGCACAAGTGCAAGTTGATTTGCCCGGTTTCTACAAGTTGGCATATAATGCTTGGTTTCACATCACAAGCATTCAGCTAGCAAAGAAACTGCACCTCCATGCATTTTAACTTCCTCAGAAAGTAAAAATTACAGGAGGGTACAAATGCACATTCTTGTGTATACATATATATACACACATATATATACACAAACACACTCGAGTATGATATATTACAGCCATCAAAGACCAATTAGCGAATCAATACTGTCACATGGAACAGTAAAGAGGTATGACTTAAGAATACTGCAAAGAGCTAATCAAAGGCTAGATAAATTTGGACTCTTAGTTTCTAACTGTTTAATCAATTCTTTTAAGCGCATCAAATATTTTTCATATTCTATATATGAATACATTTTTGTACGATCACACTGTAACTTGCAGTTGCCACGGATTTATTTTTACTATTTAAAGTCACGTGACACGTCAAACTCAACTTTAATCTTCTCCAATTAAGCTAAATATATCCTCTGTATTGCATAATTATTCTAACTGACAAGTCTTACACTTGAAATATTTCAGCTACATAAGAGCACTGCCTCTTGGTTATTGCTGTTGAGACCTGATAATGCCAGCCCAATATCACTTTTTCTAGCTGCTCTTGACTATCCACAGCTCTATCTACATAAAAAAAATCAAAATCAACAGGAAGCCAATTAAAGCAACTTATGAAGTATGATACCTTCCAAAAGCAACAGATTCATAGTAAAATACGAGAATGCAGCTTGCTTTATCAGCATTTTTTGTTTTCTTATCAAAATTTTTATCTTTAAATAACTTTAAAAATGTACTTAAAAATGGGATTTGCAGGCTTTATTGGTAATTTGAAATACTGTATTTAAAAATTCTAACCAAACAATTTAATAATGGACACTTACTAGGCTATAGGGCACTTAAAACGCTACAAATAAATCCCTAACATTTACTTTATTCAACAGAACCATCTTGACACATCACTTTATTAGCAAAGCTGTTTCCACTTCCAGACCATTCTCTGCAGCACCCAGAAGAAGCATTTGAGCAGTGCATGATCCAGCCGCTCAATCCAAACAACTACAATTAAATTACCTTTGTCACTTAAGATTATGAGCTAAGCACGAGCATTAAGAAACGGATGGTTCTATACAATGAATACAGAGCTAGATAAAAGCATGAGATTTTTCATTTGTTTTTTAAAAGCACACTGAGGAGCGGAGATTCCTCCACAGGAAGCTGGAGCAGCTGTGAGGCAGTGTCTGCAACGCGTGGATGCGCAACAGGTTAGTTGTGGCGCCGATGCTGACAGGCGAGGCCCACCAGAAGCACGTCAGGACGCCCGTCAGGGTCCGGGGGGCTCAGCCCCACCGCCGCAGGCAGCCCCTGGCCGCCCGGCCTGACCTTTACCACGCGCCTTCCCACCGCGGCGCTCCCCGAGCAGCGGTACCTTCCTTCTTGATCTTATCGTTTATGTTGTTGATGTAAATGGTGTGGTTCGGCCTGATGTCCATCCTCCGCAACGCGCCTACAACAGAGCGCACGCACAGCCGTTACCGGCCGCAGCCCTTACAGCCGTTACCAGCCGGCCCCGCCCCGCCGCCCCCCGCCGCCTCCACCGCGAGGGCGCCGCGCAAGCCCCACAGGGCGGCCCCGGCCCCGGCCCCCTAGCGCGGTACGCACCGGTCGCACCCGGCCCCTCACCGCCTCGCTCCGAAATGGCCGCCGCCGCCGCGCGCAGGCGGGGCAGCCGCTGCCGGAGCCATCGATGCGCCGAGCGGCCCATGCGCGGGGCGGGGAGGGGCGGCCGCCGGCCCGTCAGGCGGGTGGCGGGGCGCCGCCGCCATCTTGGCGCCCGTCAGAGCCGGCGGTGGCGGGGGGCGCGGAGCTCCGTGGGCTGCTTCAGCGCCGGGGTGAAGCTGACAGAAATTGGGGCTTCCTCAGTCAGCTTCTCCCTTTATTGTGTTCTAATTGAGTAATAAACAAACCTAACTATGATTTTCGTGTCTTCTCACTTAGGTGATGGGGCGGCTGTGGAGAACGAAGAGAAACAACACCTAAAAACACCTCTTAACAAGCATCCATTAACTAACAGTTGTTTTTAGATTGCCTTTTCAATATCCAAACTATCAGAACGTTTCATTTCTTGAAAGTACTTTTAAAATCCCTGCGGTAGTGGAACCTGGGGATAAATAAACAGAGAACAGATTGAGGTTGCAGCCTTTGAACGTTTGGAATAATTTTGCAGGCTGCATACCTTCATTTCTATGAATGAACAATGATGCAGTCTATTCCAGAAACAACTTCAAGTCGTGAAAGTTTAACCTGGTTGCATATCAAAAAGTTACCGGGGAAAGTTAGAATCCATAAGAGACTTTGGGTTCAAATTAAACTATATTTGGACAGGTCCACATTGACACTCATTTCTTTGTAAAAAGACAGGGCTATTAGGGAGCTGTTGTTTCAGTTGCTTGTCAGGAAAAGTGAACGCATTAGTTCCAGATTCTAGAGTTTTCCTGATTACAAAGAAAATCTGTTATTGAGGAAGCTTATAGAGAACAACGTGGATTAAAGTGAGTTAATAGCAAGAAAGAAGAAAAAAAAGAAAAAAAAACAGCACTTGATTGAGAGGTTTACTGGTGGAAGAGAACGGCATTATCTTTAGTTGCATTGCATGGTATGGGAAATGGTGCCAATAGAAAGCTGTGTGCAATATATACACATCACAAATTAAAATGATGATAGCAGTTCAAAGCACGCTTTATGGTCCATTTTAGGGCCCTTCTCTTTTTTTTTTTTATTGTCATATAAGTATTTAACAAAAAATATCTTTGGAGTCCAAGCATGAACAATTTATTAAAAAAAAACTTTTTTAGAGAGGCTATGTGCTATTTTATGTGTTGATCAGCAATACAATCCACATAACTCATAATTTAGTAACAAAGTTCAAAACTACTTATTTGTTATTGAATCAATGTAGCTAAGGGAATTTGATTTTCTCCTGGAATCAAAAACATTGACATATTATAAATGACTTTATTTTAAAGTCTTTAAACTGTTCATAAAGAAACTAAAGAAAACAAACACACAAAAAACCTCAACCTGACACAGAATAAGGAAGAATTCACGACTTCTATAATTCTTCCAGTGCAGCGTGCCACACTCATACATGCTCAGAGTCACTTTAAGCACTGCTGATTTATTCTTGCAGAATGCGAATGCAATAAAGCAGAAAGCTGTGCCTTTCCTTTCCTGCTCTTCAGGTGGGATTTCAGCCTGACTGCTGGTTCAATAGAAGCAACATTCATTTCTCAGGTTGCCTCCCCCACCCCTCCCCAAGATTTATTTGGATTACTTTTGTTTTCTTAATCTCCAGGGAGGTACAATACTCTTGTATTCACTACCACAGTTATTTGTTTAAAAGTCTCTGAAAACTTGGAATATTGTAAAAATTATTCCAAGTTTCTTAGCAAGAATGCCCATAGCAACTTAGTAAGGAGTTATAATACATCACCAGTATAATGTGCTGGAAACATACGTCCAACTCTTAACAAGTAGCCGCTTTCCAGAGACTGTCAAGCGGTGCTGGAGAAGCAAAGCAGAGAAGACAGGGTTCTTGAAAAATCATAGTATAGTAGCCCCAGCTCTTCCCTCTTCCTGCCCTTTGCTCAAGGTCAATGAAACCTAGCATTTCTTTATTATTGCTGTTGTTTGTTATGACACCTGTAATAAAAATCCTTTTTTTCTTCTTTTTCTAAAAACAGTTCCTCCAAAGTAAAGTACAACAATAACTAAGAGCTGTGAACAGTGGAAATTTCACTCCTGGTTTTAAAGTGTCGTGCAGTCCTCACAGCTTTGATGGGGTCCACATACACAAAATGATGCTTCAAACTTGTCACGGTAGTTATCTTGCCTCATTAAGATTGTAGAATTATTAAAATAGTTACTAAAATTTATGAGTACAGGAATATTTTTGTCTCAACGTGGAGGGAAAAAAATAAACACATGCTACAAAGCATGCACGTGAATGCTTTGTGATGTGGCTGGATTTGTCTTTAGTATTTTGGTTCCACCCTTTGACTGATCTGTTCTGCTGTGTCAGGCATGATAATATAGCACATTGCTAAACGTTGGAAAATGGACAGACACAATGGACAAAGTGTCAGGAAATATGGAAATTCCCAAGCAAGTACCAATGTACGTTAGTGGTGTGAGCATCTGCAGAGTCAATGAAATTCATTTCTGCGTGAAAACTCACATCTAAGGCATAAAAGGTTTTTTGAAGGTTGAGCAACTTTCAGATCTATATTCAATTGGAAGGTGCAAAATAGAAGGTATTGTGTCCTGTAAATCAGTGGCTGCTGTGCCGTTACGCTGACTGCCATCCACTAGTGTAAATTGCCAGAGGGAGCTGAGGAGGCTGCAGTGATTTACAGATAGTTGTTCAGAGGCTCAGGATACATGATCTCTAAACTAACAAAGCAAAGGGAATGGACAACATGATGGCAGAAGAAATTTAGTATTGACAAGCGTGTGGCAAGGCACTTGGAAAAGAATCATTTGAACTACACAGTGAAGTTCTGAATTAACTGTAACCGCTCAGGAAGAAGACCTAGATGACCCTGTCTGGAGGACAATAAAACACCCAGAGGTAGGAAAAGAAGCAAACAAAAACACCACACAAAAGGAAAAATAATGTACTGCAGTTCCCTTAATAAGGCTGTTTCATAATCACTGAAAAGATGCTTGAAGTTACTCCTGCTTGATCTAAAACAAAACCCCATATGTTCCTCTGACATTTACTATTAGCAATTTATATTTCTAACTATTAAATACACTGCCTGATAAGCCTTTCACTTACTGTGTGACTTAGTCAAAGAAGCTTCATCAACCAAGAGCAGAGTACACCATCACAACCAATTACTCCTATTGCTTCAGAGGAAGAGTGCTCTATCTTGATTATAATATGTAAATCTCTGCTTCTTCTTGTGACAACATCACATTTCCACCTTACCAAGCCCACAGGAAAAAAACAAACAAAACTATTTCTTTATAATATATTCTATTTTATGACAATAGAGAGCAGTTGCATTGCTTTAAATGAAACAACTAATTATCGTGGTTAAATGAGCCAGAATTAAATTTTAGATTCTTACCATTCATAGCTAGTTATAACCAGCATAAGCTGTGAAAGGATTACATGTCACCTTTGTGTTTTATTAACCATACTGAAAAAAAAAATTAAAAAATCAATTGAACTTAGATGAGGACTCAACAGGTCACAGAACAAACCTCTTTAACAAGGCCCCAATGCAACCTCACTAATGAATTAATTGCTCTGTTCCCCATCTCAGCTTGGTTTCTTCAATTTAGTGGTCAACAGATGACAGCAATTATCATTGCTATATTAATACCTAAAAGTTTCAGTTAATATTAGGGCTGTTGGAAGCCAGCAACAGCTGCCTCCTTCAATTCCTCCAACCCACCCAAAGTAAAGTAAAAAACAGAAAGGAAGGGTCCATATCCTAGAGAACTCACCAAACCCTTAGTAGACTGTTTAGTTTCTTCTGTGGTCATACACTTTCTAGACTGATCTTTCCTTTATCAGACAGCCTTTTCCCCCTTCTCAGACCAGTTGTTGTTCCTGGCAAGTGTAGGGCTTTTAGACTACTTCAATTCCCATAAGAAAAATAAATCAGAAATTACAAGTGTATTAAACGCCACCCTTGTAAGAACAGAGAATTCCTTGCATTTACTCTATTTAGTGTTATGGTAATTCCCAATTCACTGGGGCATGCTAATATACTGAAAAACACGAAACGTGGGTGGTGTTTTTAATTTCATGCAGATGGCTCCAAATTAGGATGCTTGGGTTTCCCTTTTATTGGTAGTGATTGGTGGCAGCATCATCCGTCCTCACTAACTTTTTGTTGAGAAGAACAGCAGCACTGGTTTGTTTTATAACTCTGCAAGAACACACGAATTCCTTTCCTTTTTCTTTCAGTTTGGGTTAAGTTTTTAGTTTTACTGGAATCAGCATACTAGTACAGTACGTGAGGTGACTAACATTATTTTGGCATTTTAAGTTAAATTCTTTTGAATCCCACTACGTAGGAAACACTGTAGTATAATGAAATCAAGACTGATCTGCATGGTTACATGAAGTTGCCTCATTTTTTTTCCTTAATCTCACAAATAGCCAATTCTCCACTGAACATCTTTACCCATGTCGATACAAAGCAGTTTTAGCTACAACTCTTGCAGCACCTCCCCAGTGCATGAACTCCCAGCTCACCAGGGATTTCCTGGCTGCAAAATCAGGAAAAGAAACAGAATTATGGTTTCTCTGTGCAGCGCACCCACAAGGGATACTGGGCACAAGAGGGATGGGCTCTCACAGGGCACAAAGTCTGGCCAGGAGCAGAGGTAGGAGGCTGGGAGCTGGCTGCAGGGCATGACTTGCTGCAGAGCCAAGCCTAGGCGGCGCAGGATGCCCCGTACTACTGGGGGAGCAGCCGGGGAAGGCACCGCTGCCTGTTAGAGGGGAAATGGAGACCAAGGGTCTGGCTTGGGCTGTCAGGGAGCAGCAAAGGCAGGTTCACAAAGAAGGGCAAGCCCAAGAACCACGTACGGTAAGGCTCAGCAGGGGCACCGTCCCATGGTGCCTGAACAAGACGAGCAGATCTGGCGACAGCAGTGAGAGTTGGCCACTACGTGCTAACCAGCGGACAAGTGAGGAACAAGAAAAGGTCTCAGATAAGTCTGCAAGTCTGGATCTGAGATACCTGGCCAGACACAGCTGCACCACAGCTCAGGCAAGGACCAGAGGCAACAGACTGGGTCTAAACACACCTCCCACACAAAGACAGCCCTTCTTGCAGCAGTCTGAGCCAAAGTCACAGCTGCACCATGTCAGAGCTGGTGTTGAGCACAAGCAGCCAAACACCTGGGAGGGATGTGATGAGGGCTGTGATGCAGGTTACAAACACCTGAGGGACTGCTGATGGCGGAGCCAGAAGTGTCATGTGCAAATGGGTGCTGCAGAAGTTGTCTGTGCCTCTGAGCTGGCAATGAACTGGAAGTACAAGGCTAGGGGTGATGTTTGTGATGGCAAGGAGGTGATTAGGAATCTTAGGCTGCTTTAAGTAGTTTTGGTGGGTTGGAAGCTAAAGCAATTGCTAGGTATGGTGGTCTCAAGCAGCTATTGTTACTGCTCTACTGCTGAAGAAACTTTTCCATAGATGAGGAGAAAATACAGTATGCCCTGGATGGAAGGGCAACTTTCCCCTTGAAAAGACAGATTGACTACAAAACTGAGACAAGCTTGTCCAGAAAGAGGGCCTCAAAAGCAGAGAGTTTGTTACCTCGATCCTAACTGAGGGAAGTCTGTGTAGTTGAGGGTTCTCACAGCACTAGCAGCTTGCTATCAGCATCAAGTGTGGGGCTTTATGGACCATAAGATCCTGTAAAGAAGCTCTCAGATTTCCACAGCTTTTTTTTTTTTTTTCTCAAGCCAGCTCAGCCTTGAAATTGCTAAGACCCATGCCAGCATCAAACTATGAAGCCATAAATAAGCTTGTTTATTTTAAGTCTTGTGCTTAATAATTCCTGCAGCTTAGGCAAACAGCAGTAGTAAGCCTCTCTAACAAGTTCTGCCTGGGCTTGTGTTGAAGCTCTGCCAGTTCTCCGTGTGGATACTAAGAAAGCCTGAGAGCTATTTTGATGGTTTCATTCCTTCAAACATTTATTGACCTAAATCATTTAGTTCTCAGTAACAGCAGGCACTGGGGAGCTGATGGTAAATCATACCATCTCTGGTACTTGAGTTTAAAACTGTAAATTTACCATATCTGGTGGACTCAAGCAGGCCATAAATTCTTCTAGTGTTCCTAAAGCTTGACTGTCTGTGGAAAAGGCTGCTCCTGTTGTGCTGCCTTGTGTTTGCAGCCATGCTGGGATGCAGAGGGCCTTTCGGTGCCTATTTCTCATTTAGCTTTAGCGTGGTGTAGCCCCTTCCAAGTGTTAGGGTTCTTGTATGCCACACACCCTTAAAAATATATGTATGGTGTAGGTCGAGAGCAGTGTCAAATGGGGCTTCGATCTTCTTTCCGTCAGAATTCCACCCTGGAGCAGCTCTGTGTGGGCATTAGCTTCTGAAAATACTCCATTCCAGCAAGGATTTACGCTGTCCTGCCTTCAGTAATGTAAGAAATAAATCTTAGCTCCGTGAGATGAGATTTTTACCTCTGAAGGAATAAATTTCTCACCTCCAAAGAATGAAATGAGAACGGGTGCTTGGATATATATGAATGTACGGATCTGCTGGCTTAAAATTAAGTGTGCAGGTGGATTAAGACAATCCTTCCCGCTGCATTTCTGCTTACAAAGTAAGGCTATACAATATTCAGCAGCCAGCATCCTAAATCAAATAAAATTTTCCTGTTTTCTGACTGGAAGGTAATTATTCCACATGTAGCTATTGTAATCTTTCAAGAGAAAAGTAGCAGTGACAAAAACCCAGACCTGTCCCAGATCTCCATATTGATAAACACTCTTTGGAACCGCTCTGTTGGCAGGCGTAAGAACAGGAGTTGGTCTGTTAGTACCTCAGCACTTCTGTTTCCAACCAATTTAAAAAAAAAAAATAAAAATCTACAATACTTTGCTGCCAGCCTGGCTGGCTGGCTGGCTGGTGTTTAATAGTGCTACTCCATCAGGGTTGGAGGGAGACCTATTGTGAATAGCAACAGTTTGTCCCAAATCTGTCATAAATTGTCAAACCAAATATTTTCTAGTCAATCACAGTGGCTGAAAAAGTTCTGGATTAAGGCAGTGTGATTTAACGCATAACACTAGGAATATTTTGAAGGAACTTTAAAAGTCAGGTCGCCACGGAGTATGTAATTCCTAAGCAAGGCGTCTTATGGGGGGGGAAGTTCTCTGGTGCACAGCGTATCCTGAGCCGCAGTTGGGATCTCAAGCTGTCATCTCAGCTTGACTGGCTCACAAAGTTGGAAGTATGCAGACAAATGTTAAACAATGCGTTCCACAGTTTTTAGCCCTAATGTCCAGTCTGTGGTGGTTTGCAAAGGAGTTTTTGCACTGGCAGGAATACGTTGAAGTAGTTTTGTGGCAATGCAATGTATCTTTGGAGGCTGTCTTGCCCTTTTATACGTCTGCAACCTCCTCCCTTCATCGAGAGGAGACATTATGAAGTTTGAAGTTACAAATCTCTTATGCAGAATATGAGCCCCACAAAGTAAAGGTAGTTGTTCATCTTGGAGGGAGTACATTTGAATCCAAAACTCATCTTTAGGACAGAAGCAAGACATTAAGCTCTTTATGTTAGTAGGAACATGAGTTTTTCTGCCTGGAACACGATTCAACAGAGCAGTCAACCATTTCTTTAGCTTTGAAGATGCTGAAATGGACCCTGGGTTAAAAAGAACCAGTTCCCAGCCTGTCTCTAAAAATAGTTGCTTAGGGCTAAAATCTGAGTTTCCTTTCTGGAAGGATCCTGGGGGATTCTTGCTGTGGCCAGATCTGTTATATGAAGATCCAAAGAGACTCATCCTCCCTTCTCAGTTGAGTTCTTCCTACTCTTAAGATTTTCAGTACTCAGTAGTGTACCCCAGGCTCTCATATTTTGAGAGGGATTGCACTCCCCTTAAATAATATGGGAATCCCATTTTTCTGTCTCAAGGGTGAATGGTGTAAGGCACTTATAAATCATTGCAGATTGTGGTTGTTGTCAATTGCCATGTAAATTAAGGCCATGCAAGTACCTTCTACTGTTTCATCTTCCCTTTCATTTGTAGTCTGGTTACTACTAAATATTACATATTTGGTGAAATGTCCTAAAAAAACATTACTTTTTAATTTTAACAATCTTTTTTTTTTTTTCCTAAGTCTGCCAGTAGCTGACAAGGTAGAAAGATATGCTTTTCTCTTTCATTCTTATGAAGTTAGAGACAGTGCCAATTTAAACCGTGACTGAGGCTCTGCAATGATGCAAGTCTATCTTACTACTTCAAATTCAGTGATGCAACCTGAGTTTACATTAATTACCTTTCAAGGATTCAACCAATTTAAAGCTTCTGGACAATGACAATTATCTGAAAACATTCCTACAGCTTTATTTTCTTCATTTACTTTTGTTTGCTATCCCATCTCATTCAAAGCAGTCAGGACTGGTTTGCTTCTCTCTTCTCTGGAAATTTGCACTAGGAACCAGTGTTAGAATCAGAATCCTGATCTAAGAGTATGATGAAAAACTTTGCACTCCAAGTTGGAAATGGGAGAGGAAATTGTTCCTGTATACTTAAGAATTGTACTCAAACAGCTGATTACACCTTTTCTTACACCTTAATAGATGCTTACACCTTTTAAGGGAAAACTTTAAACCTGAGAAGCAACAGGTAGTTTTCTACGTTTCCCTTGGGGATAGTGTACTCTTCTATATTTTGCTTCTATACAAACAGTTCAAAATTTTAAAGTCATGTCAGTCATACAAGCAAACAACCTTGCATGGCATTACATGTTCCCCCCCCCCAGATAGATCAAGCCCTGAATGCAAGACCAGACAAGTAAATAATGCCAGCATGTAAAACTAACTTGTAAATACATTACTTTTTTGGCATTTTTTTTTGGCACTTTATGGGGCTTAACTGTACTTCAATTGAAGAATGTCTTCTGGTATGAACTGAAATTATACCTCTATGCCACAATATCTCAATATCTTTTTTTTTTTGGGGGGGGGGGTGGACAGGCTGGCATAATTCCTTGCGGACACCTGAAGGAGTTGCAAAATAATAAAATTTAGGTGAAGGAAAAGTTTCTTCTCTTAATTTTTGTTGTTGTTGTTTTCTTTTTCCATACAGTCTTAAAATGAAGGTCACATTTTCTGGCCTTTGGCAGATTGTAAGCATGCTGGAACACTTCACATTACGTAGACCATATTTGTCTGAAATTACAATATCGTACCTATAGTCTGCTGCAGGCTCAAAAGTAGACTATGCTCCAGGTACTGTTTTATGCCTTTGCTTTTGTTACTACATCCTGGTAAGTCTTCAAAAGGGAAATGAAATTATCCTATACAGAAGAAACAACATACAGAAGAAACTTCAGTTGTTAGGGCCTGAATTCTCACTGAAACCAAAGGCAGGTATCTTACTGACTAGAAGAAAGAGTCTTTAATCTATCCTGGTTTGTTTACTAACGAAGGAGCATGAAAGAGATGCATGTTCTTGTCTCTGAAGAGGAGGTGAAGGAACAGCTAGTGCAAGGAACACAAAAATTGGTTGTGCCAGACTAATATGTGGTTGTATGTGAGCTTGGAGACTGCAACCATCTCCAGACTTCCAGATCTAGAGGAACACTTTGGCTGCAGCCTAAAAGCCACGTGTACATAAGCTCCCCCAAGCCAGTCAATCTTCCCTTGACCTGCCAGGAAAGAGCGATGTAGGCATGGAACCAAATTAAAGCCCAAAACTTCAGCCCAGTCCTTGACCTGAATAGCGAGTGAGGATCTGGATCCTGGCATTTATACGTGATAGTTTATATGCAGCCAAAGTAAATACTGTAGTCAGAGGTCATGGGGCTAGAGTTTAAAAAGTTCTGCATAAGGAAGAGATCTCAGAAAAGCAAATTAAATAACATTAATGTCAAGAAAAGTAATTCTGATTGCTGTATTCTTTATCTGTCATGACTAGACAGACAAAAATCTATGACAGCAATTTTGCCTTTAAGGTCATTTCCTTTATTTATTTATTTAATTTATTTTTTTTCAAGAGGCTCTATACTAATTTTCCTCACAGAATGACTAACAGAAATATGACCCTTGTGCACCTTTTGCAGTTAACTAATTAGGTCAACTCTAACCACTAAGCCCCTATGTCAGGTTATTTCTATTAGTGATAAGGAGCAATTGACCTTAAAACATTGAAGCCAGGTAGATGAGCCTGTTCCACAAGGTTGTGGATTCTAAGCTCCCTTCCTAGTCCTAAAAAACAAACAAACAAACCACAACCTCAAAAGCTCAATTGCATACAGGTAAGACTGACTTTGAAGAATGTTCTTAAGTATTTGTTAAGATTGAACAACAGGCTGCGTGAAAAAGGTGCCTTAATGTGAATTCAAATTTTGCCTTGTGGTAAGTAGAAAGAGGTTTGGATAGATACTGGTAGCATTATTGTTACTTTCACTAGATGGAAATTGTGAAAATGTGCTGTTCATAAATGAAATGCTGTTTTTGCAATATGCAAGTCAAAAGCCTTTAAATTACTAGAAGTTACAGTTTCAAGGAGATAACTTTTAAAGAAAGAAACTATTGTTGGATGTCTCCCCCTGACCCCCTCCATAGATTATCTCCCTGAAGAAAAAGAGTGAAAAGTGTAACTGTTAATAGTTCCTGAGGTAGGGTTATGGGAAGATGTTTTTTCCCACTTGTTCACTCTCCCTTTCTTCTCCTCCAGGTGAGTTATGGTAGCTTTCCAAAACTTTGAATATGGGATTTTTGACCTTTGACCTTGGGATGTTCAGACCAGCATGTTCTTATCGTTGTGTCTCCTGAATGCACTGCAGATTTTGTCTAAGGTTAAACAAATACTTAAGAGTGTCATCCAGAGATCTGTCCTGAGGCAGGATAGTTAGGAGTGGCAGGGAGAGTGGGGAGGATATGGGCAGGTATCTAGAGGAGTGGGCACCTCCTGTGCTTTGGAAATTCACCCCTGAACAACTGAAAAAAAAAAAACCCCTAAAATACTGGTGGAGTGCTTGAGAAAGGTGTGTCATTGCCCTGGCAGTACCAGACATCCACAAATCAGTGCAACGTGTTGGGGCTTGGCCTGTGCCTACCGAGCTGCACTCAATGCCAGTATAACCCCAGTGACAGACCCTGTGGCCACTTCAACCCCTGAGACAGGCCCAGCGGCTACTCCAAGCCCTAAAACAGGCCCCAAGGCTGAGCCAGGGAAATAAACTGTACCAGTGTCAGTTGCACCCCTAACCAAGATGAAAAAATGGTTTAGAGAGTCAGATCATTTAGAAAGCAGAGAAACTCCTGCTAAGACTAGGTATGGAGAAGATGAGGCCAGGCCATCGGAAGAACAGGAGGATGAAGATGTCACAAAAACCTTTGAGGCTAGTAGTTTTTTCAGATAAATGTAAAATTGTGATCTTACGGTTGCTGTCTAAAGGGAGGTCTGTGTTGCTGCCAAAGATGTGATTTCCAGCACAAGGAGACATTTCTGCTCTAGCAGCGATTTAGCTAGCTCTAGTAGCAGTAGCATCATGGTGACAAGAGCCCAGAAAGGTGACTTCTGCAACGCGACCGGTGATCTCGGGTAGTGGAATGGCAGGTTTCTCTCTTTCCGATACTTGATTCAGGTATGCACTGAAGCCCTCTAAGAAGGCATGGAGAACTGTGTCTGTAACGTAGACAGGAGAAGTGATAGTTGAGCCACTTGCTGAGCCTCAGCTGAACAAGATGACAATCTCCTCCCTCACTGCAGCTTTTCCCTTGGCTCTGCTGCAGCACGGTGGCTATTTTCCATTTGTCCTTCCAGCCAGATCTTGGGCTGCTGTTGTTACCTTTTTGCCCACTTCCACTGCTACCTTTGTAACCGCGGTTTTTACTGGGAGAGATGCCATAAGCCCTGCTGAGCCCAGGGCGGTGTGGGCATCTCCTCAGCCTGAGAGCTGCAGGGCAGGACCAGCAGGCAGAGCTGAGTCTGTTTCTGTGAGTTTGTCAGTGAAGGTATACCTATTGGGTAGCACTGCCTTAAAACACACTGCCTTTTCCTATATGGCACCCCCAAACCTGGAATAGCATTAGAAATATAATGCTACCTTTTCCACGTTACGTAAAATCTCTTATCTAAAAATGTAGAGTTGTGTAGTCTTTTTCTGTTTGCGAATTGTGAAACCTTTTGGTTTTCTTATTGTCTGGGTTTTAACTAGTCCATGGGTTATGGAATAGTCGTCGCTAACACTGCGTTATAAATCAGTGTTAAACATTCCCAAGGAGTATTAAACCTAAATTTGGTTCACAGAAAACAAATTTCCCCTCTTCCACAGAAAATGCTGTAGTCTGTCCTATGCACTATTAATAATGTTGAATAAAGCCCCAAATTCTGCTCCCACTCTCCTTTACCAGGCTTGGGCTCGCAGCAAAGCCTCCCTCTGACAGTCTCCCTCCAAGCACCAGACGCTGGTTTGCAAACAGCCCTAGGAGGGACAGCCCATAGCTTCTCAGCTCTGGCAGCTCTGCCTCTAACCTCCCAAAAACAGAGAGTGTGAGTGGGAACTGGCGTCCAAAACATGTCTGGGAGAGTAATCAGTTGTACTTGGACTTTATCATGCTGCATCCTTGCCTGCTCTTTATAGCTAAGCAGCAAACAAGACTTGGGACTGTCATTGCCCTTTCAGACTTCAGCAGATCTTGAGCTCTCAATTTCGAGCAGTCTTGCAATGGAGAAATCCATACCCTGGGGAGGGAGTAGCCTGTTGTTTAGCCTAAGTGGGTATATCGACGAGGAGAGGATGAATATTGCTCCTAGGTGTCCAGCACTCACGTCTCTGTACTGTGTGTGACTTCTCCAGTCCTTTGTGGCTGTAAAGGTGTCGTCTCTTGCCCCTGTGTACCAAGACCACACAGGGCACGATTGTGTTATGGCTCATCTGGTGGGGATTGGCTTCCAAAGGACTTGCCGAAGAATAAAAACTTACATTTTTTGTGGGATATCTGCTTATATGCAAGAAATGTCCTCGTGCAACTTGGCTCCACAGCCACTGAGCCTGGGTAAGTCAGCTAGGGCTGCTGTCACCCCAAGAAATACTGCTAGGCAGCCAGATTATATGCCCTGAACCGTTTCTTCAGGGAATCCATCTTAAACTCATTTTAGGCTAACACAGTCAGAGCTATATATTACATAAAGGGGCTGCTAACCCTTTATATCTGCTAAGTGTGATTGAAACACATTACTCACAGACTTTCTCACTACGTGGACAGTTTTATCCGAGAAAACAATCGTTGGGGGGGAAAAACTCCCTATGCAGACAGTCATAGAACAATGTTAATGACCCAGAAGGTTTCTTTGCCCTGACTTTAAACAAGAGCCAGCTGCCAGAGGGAAAAGCACAGAAAATTGTCTGTTCAAGGGTATGCTCAGATTCTTCCCCAAGATAAAAAAATGTTGCCTTAGGACTTTGAAGTATTAACAATATTGACAGCATCAATGCAAACCTCTGTATTGGTTCTTTGTCAATAGTGTTTTTTCTTGATAATGGGACTGTGCAATGCATCTTCTCTGTATCTGCGTGCTGTAAAACTGACGGCAGTTAGGCATGAGCAAGCCCTTGGGGAAGGCAGGCACAGTGCATGTGTGCACTGTGGGGGGAGTGGGGGGTGAATGATAGATCCATCTGGGGCCAGATGGCTGCAGATACTCTGCATAACCTGAGACAACCAGCAAAGCAGGAATGAAGGAGAGAAGCCTCGTATTAAAATACTGGCAGAAGTTCTCTGTAACCAAGAATGAGGATTAGTATTCTTTCTCTTTTTTTTCCATGACCTTCAAAACTTGTCCTAATGCAGGTGATGCTTTTGGTTATCCATTTTCTTTTGGCTTTTTAATCTGTTCAGGTTTCCTAGACTGAGCAAGGGCTTGCTGGTGCATACTGCTTCAGCCAACAACTGCAGCTGAGAAGAGCTGCTGGTGCCCAGCAAAGTTCATGGCATGGCAGAAAGGCAAGAACCTCTCTGTGCAGCCCCAGTGGGTACCATCACACTGCTGCAGGAGGGCTCTGCCCCTTCCTTTTCTCCCCATATCAGCTGCAAGGATTTAGGCTCAATTCAGAGCCTCCAAAACGGCAGCTGACTAGGGGGAGGAAAGGAAAAGAAGGAAGTCTGCTCTATTTGAAAACACAAATGTGCATTTGAAAGTTTATGCGTTGTTGGTCTTTCTCATCCCGTGCCTGCTTGGACTTCAAGGAGAAGTTGCTTGGCAAGGGAGCAATCCTCTCTCGTTGTGCATTCACAACGGTATATAAAATACAACAAGCGTCTCCATCTGCTTTTCTGCCTTTAGTTACTTCTGCCTTAGTTCTGTGCTAAAAAGACTTGAGAGTGGTATCACTCAGATAGAAGAAAGTGTAGCAGCTTGTTTTTTGTCTTCTAGTCTTTATATTAATGAAATGATACCTCTGCTTAGAAAGGGAAATACTAATTATATTCATTTCTAAAATAAATGTCTTCTATCCCCAGTGCTAGACTTCTCACATGACCACACATTCATCCTGTAAACTGGGAGGAAAAAAAATCCAACAATCAAACTATCCAACTGATAGAGCCAAACGTACTGATAAAATCAGACTTATTCTTCACAATTGGAGCAGAAATGGTATTGTTATATTTCTGGGTGAAATAATATGCTATGATTCCAAAAAAGCTGTGTCTAGAAAGAAACAGAAGTGATTTTTAGATAAAATCACATTAATAATGCTTTTCCTGTACAGGAAAAAAACCCCATGATTTGTGTTTGAGTCTGATATTCCAGGAGCTGATAACACTGATATGCTCATTCATTTCTGCAAGGCTCTCAGGAAATGTCTAGAGGCTATATGAATAAGAATTGTTAGCATTCATGAAAGTGCCTGGGTGCTTTGTTGCCAGGAAACTGTAATGAAAGTATAGCAATGCCAGCTTGATGATAGGGATACGGGGCTGCTGCATTAATCCTGTGTTTCGCAGACACGAGATCTCTATCATTTGCAAACATGAATGCGTGCACAGGCTGGCAGGGATTTTTGGAAGGTCATTTCACTAATAGTTTTCTAGAAATGAAGAACATTAAAAACCCCATCCAACAACAGCATCACCCCAGAGCTCTGAAAAATGTCTTCTGCTGCTTCACATGCAGTTTTATAGGGTGTTGTGCTTGTGCATAAAGTATTTGTACTGGTTGCTCCTTAGATGTGGGGAGTATGGCCATAGTGACTTGCCTCTGCAAGGACCAGGGACCACCAGGTGTTAGCGGTGGTTAATAAGCAGAGAGATGCTCGTATTTTTACTACAAAAGGCAAAGGAGGGACCTAGTCAATTAAGAAAGGGCTTTTCTATACAGGCTTTTGTGTGAGCAGAATTAAGAAAATATCTTTGAGTCACAGGATGTAATGTAACGTATAGGATTTTACCAAAATATGGAGGGTTTTTGTTTTTCCTTCTGCCTTATTTCCTGTTGTTTGCTCAGTGGGAAAGACATAAGGTTCACATCTACATTTGCAAGAGGGTAGTTTTTTTAATGGTCTGTCCCATACAGGGAACTTTCTGCTGTCCTGCTGACTTTCAAAGGATTAACATCAGTTCCTAGTAAGGGTAATGAATTCTAGTAAGGTTTTGAGTCTCCTTCTTTGTCTTTTACCAGTCATTCAGCAAAATGTGTTTAAATTTGTGCAAGAGAAGTATTGTCAGCTGTGGCAAAGACTACAGAGAAGTTGAAAGTATGTTTTTTAAAGCAACAGCTTTTTCTCACTCTTGTCTTTTGTCATTAGGCTGGGATTTTCAAAGTGGGGAAAAGCCCTGAGAAATAGAGAAAAGTTCACAGTGTCCTTGGGCTCTGGAATCTGCTGCAGGAGACTTCTTGCAAGTTCAAAGGGCTGATTATAATGAAAGTCCGAGGCTGCTTTTAGACTTTCTATTCTTTAATCTTCAGGGAAAGCAATTTTTGTGTATGGCTCTTCTAAAATGACTCCATACATCTTTTATAAATACCCGGTGGAAAGCACAGTTCAGCTGGATCAGTATGCGGGCGAAGGACGTCGGCAGCAGCTGCGGGTCTCCTTGCTGCGGACAGTGCCCATCACCCCGGAGAGCTGTCTCTCCTCTCAGCAGCTGGACTATCATTGCTGTCTTTACTTGCCGTCATTTTGAAAGCAGCAGGCCGACATCTTGGTCTTAATTATTCCAATAGCACCTCTTAAGGAATGCTTAAATAATGAGACTTCCCTGAAAAGGTAATGCAGAAGTCGTGAATGCTGCAGTGAAAGGCAGCTCCTCGGTAGCGCACAGAGAGGCTATTTGTAGCATCTCTTTGGAAATTAGATACTGTGATATGACATTTCCTTTTAGCAATCTTGGGAGGCTCCTCCAGTGCTGATAGCAATCATCTCCAAAGGAGGAAAAAAAGAAAGCGCCCTAACCTCTGGTAAATGTATCTCTTGAGGGAAGCAAAACCAATCTTGTGAGAGGTATTGCCCGGCTTCGGAGGGAAGGAGCCTGAGCGAATGTGCCCGGCGTCTTGACCTTTCCAGCCAACGGGACGTGAAAATGCAGAGATGAAAGAGGCAGAGCTTGTCCATCAGGTGGGAGTTTCTAACAGAGAACAAAACAGCCCCAAAGCATTGTGTTTCCCTTTGTGTTAGAGGCCTCGTCTAAACAGATTCAGGGAAAAAGTGAGATGGTTCCCTGGAAAACTGATGGCCCTGTGAAACAGGTAATGGGTATAGCTGCTGCCGCTCTCTGACAACAAGCACTTTCTTGCCATGCCTCCCTGTTTCCCCCCCAATTAGGAGGGACTCTTTCATCAGGGGGATGAAATCTGACCTTGAGCTGGCTGTGGTGGGTGGAAGCCTGGCAGATGTCTGTGACAGAGCAACCATCAGTCAAAGGGATGTCTTTCGGGACTGATAACTGAGAGATAACTTTGGACTGTGTCACAAACGGGGTGGCTGAAAATTGGGATCCTTATTTAGCTTGCAAGCACTGTCAGTGTCCAAGGCATCTGGTATTTCTTAGGCTCTTGAGGATCCTCACTTAGGGTCAAATCACTCCTGTCTTTAATCAGCCCTACCAGCCATACTAAAACTTGCTAGCAAAAGGTCCCACACCCAGGAAGAGTTTATCTACGTTAATTTGGAAAAGGCCACTTGCTGTGCTAAATTCAATGGTGTGACAGAGCATGGACAAAGTGCCTGCTGCAGAGGTGCCCAGCCACCCTTTTCCTGCGTGTTTCTCTCCCTGTTTCCGTGCTTGCTTTGAAGCAGGCCCTTTGGTTTCATCCTGCCCTTGCTGTTGGTGTCAGCAGAGCCACAGCTGCTGGGAGTGGAGGGATGGGCAGAGCAGGAGCAGAGCAGCCCATGTCTCCTGCTGTCAGCGTGCAGGAACATCTCGATTGCCGCAGCTTTGCCATGTGGGATTAACATCATGTCTTTGGCCCGTGTGTAGATATAAGGAGTTTCATTTCAGCCTTTGAATGGTAAATACACCTTAAAACTGCACTGACTGTAATTTCAGTACTTTACTAGAATTAATTTCATGCATGAGCAGGTTGCTTTTTGTTCAGAGGCAGGACACATTTTTCCCGAGCATGCCAGACGGGGCTGCTACATGAGATAAAATGCCCACATGCCATTATATTGTCAGTCTTCCCCTCCTCGTTAAACAGGGGAGGGATTAGCTGGGGATGTGCTGGGAGCTGCTCTGCAGTTTTCCAACATGACCCACGCTGAGCAGTGGCTGTGCCCTCCTGATCAGTCTGTGGGACCCGGGTGTTCAGCTGTGAGTGTGTTGTTGGTAAAACCTCTGTTCTTGCTCGCTGACTCGTAGCATTACTGCAGGCATCTCCTTTCCCTTCTTTCTTGCCATCCTCTTTTATCCCCCTTCCCTGTCCGGGCTGCAAATTCCTTGTGCAGAAGGAGCCGCGCTGCAACACCGCCCCTGCAGTGGGCTTTCTGTCTTCACTGAGTGGGTGCTCCGGATGTTTTATATGGCAGCGTGAATTGTTATTGCCAATAAGAATATCACCATATTTATCCCAAGGCAAGGAGGAAAAACATAAATTCTCTCTGGCAATGCTTATCTGAAAGTATGTGTACAACAATATCCCATGTACATTTTCTAAGGATGCCATCATCATTATAGCAGCAGTGATGCTTCTTATATCCAACATAAATGCTATCACGGGTTTTTAGTGCCGTCAGGTATCACTGAAATACTGTATTAGTGTTCTATGTGTTTATACACAACTTTTTGCTACTCAGGAAAGTGATATTACCTTAAATAATTGTAGCACTGCTTACATCTCGTTTACATCTCGTACATGTTTACAAACATGTAAACTATAGCAATTGAAATACTTAAACATAATACTAAAAAGAAAATTCTGTACCTTAGTTTTTCTTCTGCTCTGAACTCTAGTGAAGAGTGGTGACTCTTTAATGCAGTGATTATATGGCAGATCAGAAATGTTTCTAGTGCTTTCTTGCTGGAACCATAGCTCAGCGATTGAAATGCAGCTGGCCCCTCTCCAACAAAACCCTTCTGACTGTGCTTTTAAAACAGATGATTCTTGCTGGAGCTCATGCATGAGCATACAAGATCTCAGTGGCTGGCTTTGCCCAGCAGTGTTGTATCAGCTAGGGAGATGGTGCTAAGCAGAAAGGTAGACACTTGAAATTAAGAGCAGTTTTAGGGTTCTTCACTCTGCTTTGACATTGCTTTTGCAGCACAGTACAATTTATCTCCACACCATTTTTTTTTTTTTTAAGAGAAATATTGGCTACTAGAGGGAGAATAGGTTGTGTTTGCTCTGGACATGCATGCTTCTCATTCATGTTAAAGACCTCTATATGCAATTACTGACACAAAGCCTGTTTTTCGTGTTATGGTCTGTGTGATCCTAATCTAATTTTATCTCATTGAAACACAATGAAGTCAAAATTACAAGCTGTAGTTTCATTAAAATACTTAGTTTGACTTGATCTGAGTATAGATTACAGCAACCATCGTCTAATGCACTTTGCAGTTATTATTAAAAAATAAATGATGTTACAAGTTGAAGAAATAATTGATAATAAACAAGTAATCTCTGCTCAGTAAAGGTTATTTCTAAAAGAAACTAGGACTGGGTAACACTGGCAACTTGGAAGAGAAAAAACCTTTCTGGTAGTGTTTAGCTTCTTGCTAAATTCTCCCTAAAACACTCTTTTGTAATATATGCCACTTCCCAATTATTATTTTTAGCTGGTTGAGCTGTTCAATGCACTTGTCTGAACATCTCCGTTTCTGCTCGTGGACAGTGAACGAGATCCGTCCCCCACTGCCGAGTGAGGAAGAGTGGTCAGTGCCTTCTGAGGGCTCAGTACCCGGCACACCGTGAAGGGATGCTCTCTTTGTGGGGGTCGATCTGCAACTGAAGCAACATGGGCAGGGATTTTGGAGAGCACACCAAGCTCTACCTACCCAGCTCTCTTTCAGAAGAGGCCAAGTCCTGCGGTCCTTCCTCCTTACTCAGGCCAAACCGGCCTTTGAGACTAATGGCAGCTTTGCATCATGTTTATTTTTTCTTGGGGGGGAAAGCAGAGTCAGTTCTATACATCTCCAGGGGCTTGGCAGGAACTGCAGGGATGGATGTTTGCAGTGGGCTGCTTGTGCTGCCCCCCTGGCGGGCTGAATCCTCCCTTGTCCACCCCAGACAGGAACACAGCTTGCATTCATCAGCCCACAGCTCTTCTCGTGCTGGTGCTCCCCATATGCCCCTTTCTTCAGAAGAGGACCGCCTGCCCTCGCCAGCCCCAGGTAGCGATCTGTCACCACGCGCCTGCCTCTGTTTGCTATTTGTGTTGTGGCCTTCTCTTTGGTCCCTTGAAATTCTCAGCGTGACTCTGCCGCTGCCACGCTGGGCAGGAGACTTGGCTCGCTGCTGATTGCTTCGAGCCTTATTAGAAAGCCGGGTATGTTTATTTTTCATGAGCAAGTATCAGGAAAATGGCTTTTCCGGAGCGCCTAAATATTTCATTCCAATCGAGTGGAATCCGTAGATCCTTTGAAGATGTGTGTTGTCTTTGAAGTACCTTCTGAAATAGTTTTCTTATGGATATTAGCATATTCAGCAGTTCAGGCCTACACCATCTCCTTCCCCGGGGGTTACAGATAAGGCTTATCTTCAAAAAGCTGACCTGTACTCAGACTATTTTTCTACCGATCCTAATCTTAACATTAAATACAAGAAGGCTTCGCATAGAAGCACTGTATTAGGAAATAAATGTGCACTGTACTAACTCAGAGCGATCTTTCTCAGTGAATTTGGCTTGTCCAAATCCTCTAAGTGTTTTCTCAGGGAGCGTTATTCCAAGAATGCATTCGTCTGTCTTTCCCTGTAGATATTGATCACATTGTACTGAGGTCAATACGAGATTTCTCAATGATTTTCAGAATTTTACCTTAGACTTCATATCCATTTATATTTTCCTAGGTTCCAGGTAGTTTGTTTTGTTTGTTTGTTTTTGGGGGCTATAATAACTTTAATTTCCACTGGAATTCCAGTAGCTCCTAAAGATCAGGGAGTAAACAGTGAAATAGAGGCAGCTATGCTTTTTGTGCCCATGACCTTCCAGCATCCAGACTCAAGTGGCTGTTGACTATCAGTTGCCCTCAGCCTGTAGTGTAAGGTGTTCACTAATTCACATCCTCGGCCCTTCTAGGAAAAGGGAAAGGGAGCTTCTGCCTGAGTAGGAACAGAAATAACATGGGAAATACAGAATGAAAGCTGAATTATTACTTTCTGTATGACATCAAGCAAACCTTTTGTGGCCTCCAGAGAGACTTCACAGAATCATCTAGGTTGGAAGAGACCTCCAAGATCACCGAGTCCAACCTCTGACCTAACACTAACAAGTCCTCCACTTAAACATCTCACGCTGTTTAACTTATGCCACACAACTCATGGCCTTGTTCTGCAGCCTGCTGTTCCCCAAGGCTGGTACCTGGAGGACCCTTTCCTGCCTTAGACCTAGATGCCCTGACGGCAGCCGTAGCTGATCCCTGGGCCTAGCAGGCCAGACGTGCACCTCGCAGCTTTTCTTTCTTGCTGATGAGGTGGTCGCCATCAGCATCCTCTGTTCTGAGGCTTTGGATGTGAGATGGCAACAGGTAGCTGCTGAATCTCATGACTCATTGAAAAGCCTCAAAGAAAGCCCACGCAGCCCCACGCTTCTTCCCTCTTTAATGCTAGCTGTGGAGAAGACAATTACAGCAATAAACGCTTCTGTAAAATGGGCACAAATGGGAGGATTCCTCCTCCACAGAAATGCTTTTTCACACCTTTTTCTTTAATCTCTATAAGGAGAGACTTGAAATGCGTGGCTATTTTTGGTACCGAGCAGTGAGACTTCTTAACTCAGTGGCACCAGCCAGAGACAGCTTACGTGTTAATGTGTCGTGTAAATCCCAGGGTGCCTCCGAGAGAGCGTCTCTAAACACAGCATTGCAATAATTCATTAGAAGTTATTAGAGACTTCTGTGGCTTGCTTATCAAGTGCTGTCATATTACCTTTTGACATAACAGATTGCCTGTGTTAATTGAATGATGTAACAGAAAACGGAGCAAATGGAGAGCTCAGAGGCTGCCACCGTACATGAGTTGTAAATAATAAGAACTTGATAGGGAAAAATTATCAGAACATCTCCCTATTATATTTAATAAAGAAACAACAAATTGCTACGTTCTTGGTTGGTTGGGAAAAATAATGGATTGAACAATAGACAGTCTCATTTCTCTTTCCAACTGTGCAGAAATTAAATGTCAACTACAACCACTTATTCTTCATTTCTACTTCTATGTACCATACTTTTTCTTGTCAGGCTTCTTAACTGAAAGTGAAGGGAGAGGGGACAAAAACAAGCTCATTTCTGAGAAGCCAACAATACATTTAAAATGCTGGAACGTACTCTGTGAAACTCCTGAGTGCTCCTTGTAATGAGAAAAGTTTCGGGATAGGACGAACTTTTCCTGTTGTGCAAAGCCATCTCTCCTTAGTAGTATAAAATAGAAACGGAGAGGCTGTGTTTCCACGGGTAGGATTTGAGGTGACAACTGTATGTCAAAGGGGAAAGTGGTTTCCTGTAAAATATATATGAATGTAAGCACTACATTTGTTTCTCTGTTCTTATGTACTTCATGTGATTATTCCCACATGAAGTAGGTTTAAAATTCTTTGAAACTAAAGGGAGATGAAAAATGCAGGAAAAGGGAAATCAATTTGCAGAAGAATAAATGAAGCAATTAGCAGTAGATTGAAGGAGCAGAGAGGCAGAGTGGTGGATTCAGCTCTAAGCTTTGGCTGGAGCTGTTCTGGTTCAGCTCTGGGTCAAATCTAAGAGAACTTGGAAACGGTGCCACGTATCCAGCAGTTTGAATGGTTGCTTCTTCCAGCTTTGGTTTGATTAATTCTCCCAGATGGTGAAATTCAAAGGTTATTTACAAATTGCTACCTCTTTTGTGCGGTCCAGAAGAGGATTTGATCTTGATGCTCAACCTGGCAAGCTGAAGGAAGTGATCTCTGCTCCAGGAACTGGGCTTTACTCTTGGTTAGGTGAGCACCATGAAGCAGTTGTTTCCCTGCTGCTCCCACAGAGCATCTCACTGCCCCTTGTGCGGAGAGATGTACTCACGCATCTTCTCTGGGAGACGCCCAGCGTGGTGCAGTCTCTACTGCAGCACTAACAGCAGATCCAGAAGGAGCCTTACAAGCAGCACTGCTCACTTTCTACGTGCAGAAAATTCAGCTGCCTGTACCCAAATGCTGCATTGGCACTAACTCACCACCCCCCTGTGTGTTCAGCTGCAGCCCTTTCCCCACTCCTGCCCCTGCAGCAGCTCCTCCTTGCCTCCCTGGCTGCAGGACGAGGTGCTGAGGATGTCCCTGGGTTTGCTTCTCCAGCTCCGTGCAAGAGCCAGGAGCTGCTGGCTGGGGTGGGTCCTTCTCCTGCTTGGGCAGAACTGGTCAGCACAGTGTATTGAGCCCTTCTCCACTGCTTCCCTGGGACAGAGGGAGGAATTGTCTGGGAAATCCTCTGCACCATCCAGCGGGAAGCATGTGCCAGCTTTCTGCTGGAGAAACGAGCTCAGGCAGTTTTGGGCACAGATGTTTCTCCATGCTCAGTATGGCTGTTAGCCCTTTGCACCCTCTCTCATTTCACAAAGGTCTGCATAAGGGGTATCAGCGAGGTCACCCTTCAACCCAGCCACCCATTTCTCTTTCTGCTCTGGCAAGGAATCCAAATAATCCCAGTGGATGTGCTTTCTGCAGTGGAAATGGGCTTGGACAGCAGCTGCTCTGTGCTCACCGATGTCCTGTGCAAACAAATCTTGGTGCAGCCTCCAAACACGGTGATGGGCACAGGGCTCTCCAGGAAGGGGGGCACCTGGGAAGGAGGAAGGTGTTTGCCAGCCGTGACATCCAGCTGCTGGATGAGCCACGAGCAGGAGTTGTCGTGTTGTGTTGTATATTGTCATCGGTATCACAACCACAGTGGTCAAGGGGAGGGATGCAAATAGGAAAGACATGAGGGAAACGGGCCCACTGACACTTAGAGCTTCACAGGGCTTCCCAAACGGTGGCCAGGACAGCACTCAGCCTGGCACACAGCCTGATGTGACGCTGGCACTGGGTGCTGCTGCCTCTGCTGCAATTGCTGCCACTGCTCTCCCTGAGCCGCTGGGCTCCAGGTGACCAAAATCTGGCTGCCAAAAACTCCCGGCTCCAGCCTCAGCTGCTAGCAGTGCCCTGCCAGATGGGCTGGCTGAAGGACCCCAGCATCCCCATCCCCAGTGTTTCATTGAGAGCAAAAAGGCAACTGTGTGAAAGAGCAAAGGGGAAGGTGCCAAAATCCAGCACTGGTGGTAGCTCATTAAAACTGTATGGCTCCAAAGGAGAATTTCAAGCTGACAGCTTGATACTTATTTACTTGAAACTGCCTGCTGAGCCCTGCTGGAAATTGGATAATTCTCCTTGTTTAATGTGGATTCGTGCAGCACTTGGTTTAATTCTTAATAGAGTGCAAACCTTTCTTTTTCAACCATCGGGGGATTCCATTTGGATGCTCCACCAGGAAGATATGAAGCATCTTTGGCAGCCCCCAAGGGAGCAGAGTGGCAGCCACCACATGTAGAAGTTAGCCAGGACAAGCGCACCTGCCTGAATTGAAGCATCATCTCGGGGACGGCCACCAAAGAGTGACAGCAATGGCACTGCACACCCACTGCAGACCTCATGGAGGGATGCGTGCTGCTCACTTTTGTTTCTGCAGAGTTCAAAATGGAGATGCACAGGTGCATGTTTTGTGCCAAGCGGGTGTGAATACACACCTGAATGTTAGCTAGAGAATGAGCCCACAGAGACAACGGTATGTGGATGAGGAGGAGGATGTCAATGGGTAGGGGCAATGCTGTTTGCTCCTCATGAATTTGACAGCACAATGAGAATCCAGCAGCCTGGCCAGGAGGACAGTTCCTGTAGCTGAGATAAAGAAGTTCACAAAAGTCTCAATGGGGAAGGCAGAAATGACAGCTAATTCTGCATGGCAAGGTAGATTTTAAAAGCACCCCCAGCCTGTGGCTCACCGTGCCAGGGAGCAGCAGGCCTCAGGAGGAAGCTGAGTGTGTGTTTTTCCCCGAAGACTTCACAGGAATCAAGAGAAAGATAACTTGCCTGATGAATTGATCCGTAACTGTGACAAGATAATACCTTGTTCCCAAACAATGGCCACAGAGGACCCTCATGTCACTTTGTGAAATCGGTCTCTTTAGTGGTGACAGCTTGGCTTTCTGCATCAAATTAGTAAATACACGCTCAGAGTATGCAGCTGAGTGGGAGCTCACAGCAAGCTCCCCGCAAGACGGGGAGATGTCTGTCTGTCTGTCCCCTCCGTTCGGCTGCCAGCTGAATGGATATCTCAGCAAGCTCAGGTAGAAGTCATGGTCACCAGCATGTTCTCAGAAACCTATTTCTAAATGGGATAAAAAAGAGGATTACAGCAGGTAGGACGTCACCACTGGCCAAGCTGTTAATTGCTGCCCTTTGATGCTATTTGCATGTAGAGGGAATAAAGTGGGAAGTACTGGGCGAGTAAGGGAAGCTGGGCATAGTCATGGGAAGGGTGCATCTGAAGGGTGTGAATGAATGAATTTGCATCACTCGTTAAAGTCCAGACTATCATTTTCTGGCCTTGTGACCTGTTTTACAACCCCAGGAGACAACAGTGTGTGCCTGAGGGCGTTTCTGAGTGAGCAGATCCATTGCAAGAGGTCAATTACACCAACCAGGAGCAGAAGGAAGTGCAGAAGACTATGGTCAGGAGTTAGGTGAAGCCCAGTTCATCTCCTTTGGAGACTCACAGAAACACCAAAGGTCCCATCTCTGAGTCCAAGCCCAATTTCTACAGCAGGTGGAACAGGCTTTCCAAACCAGGAGTGAAAGGTAGCAGAAACTCTTTGTGGTAACACAAGGAGGAACCTTGAAAATGCTTCATTAACCATACCCAAGTGACGTCTTTACTAAATGCTTTTATGCCAGGGAAATAAAGGAGTATTTGGGAATGTGTGTTCTTGGGTTTGGTTTGGATTTTGGTTTACAAACTTTGACACTGGTTTCTGAGTGTAAAATATTTAATACTTAGAAACTGACAGCTGTGCTTTCCACCAGGTTTTCAAGGAAAGGAGGTTGAAACGCTTTTGTGGGTATGTATGTGTGCCTTTATATTTGCTTTTTTCATTGATATCGACACACTTATCTATGAATGGAAGTCTCAAAAATATCACATTCTGGCAACTTTTGTAAGAATCAGACTGTGTATAGAGTGACTTCCCTAAAGGCTCAGCCTTCTTCCAAACATCCACCAAAAAGCTTAATTACAGGACGCATCCATAAGGAAGCAGACTTCCTGCTGGATCCCCATCTTCTACAACTAACATGGTAGTTACTGAAATTGCAAAAGATGTTACGTGCTTGGTATGAGAATGTGTCAGACTGAAACAATATGAATTTCAAGGCAAATATTAACTCATTGCTGAACAGAGCCATTAGAAGGGAGAGAGCCACAGAGACAGAAATGGATCCAAGGAGCAAAACTGTGCTCCCTGTGGATGTTTGTTAAAGACGGGCAAGTAGTGCAGGTGCTGAGCATCTCTAACCAGAGCAATATTTAACTGAGGGCTGCTTAGTTATACTGAATGGACTAATCTATTCCACACTGTTTACGCCACTTCCCTGGCCATAATTTGTGTTGGATTGAATTGCAATCAGAGTGCAGCCGGGGAGATTTTGCTGCTTTACCCTGGGTGCGCTGCACGTGCATTAGCTGCTCTGACTTCCATCTGTAATGGAAGCTTCCTATGGAAATGGGAAAATATTTTCCATTTCATGGGAGGATCTGCCCAGGTGGGGAAGCTTATTGCGTGCCCTTATGGCTGGCCTTAGGATGCCTCGAACAGCAGCATGTGGAGGCGTGGTCAATGAAAGGTTGTACCAGAGGCCTTGCTTTGTAGCTTTGTTGGTCAGAGCTAGCAGAGGCACAATTGTCTGAGAAGAGTTAGTAGATGCTCTACAAATTAGGGTACATATTCTTTCACTTTTCTAGGATCTCTGGCTGATGCTGAAAATAGTTATATTGTATTTTATTATTTTTACCATTGTTTTTTATTCTTTTATTATGCATGCATGTATAGGTTTATCTACACACACTTTTTAGCTTATTCTTCTGTTTCTAATTTGAACGTGGTATTCACTGTCATCTCATTGCACTTTTTCCACGTCCTCCTTAAAACTTTCAACAAAATTCCAGCAGTGTGCCCAGTTCCTTCATGGGGGGTCCCATGCTCTGCCCATCTGGCTCACATGCTGTGTTGGCTCCAAACCCCTTCTGTCGTGGCTTTCTGTGTTCCTCTGTCTCTCTTCCTAACACTCTGCCAATGCCTTTAGGTTTTACACATGGGGCCCGTCTGTCTCTTCCTTTTCCTAAGTCATCTCATTAGCCTGCATGACCCTGGCTGCCACCTACGCTAACCACTCACTAGCTAATGTTTCTCTTTACCTTGCCCTCTTAGCATCCCACTTGGAGCCTCCCCTTCCCTCTGTTTCTTTGACACCTGTTCCTACTGCTCTGCTCCTCACACAACTTCCCCTGCGTGGGCCAGTGCTCCCAGAGCCGGTGCCGTGTCTGCCAAGTGTGGTCCTTCTGCCATGGGACCTCCCCAGCGGATGGTGGGGACTTGTGGCATTTATCTGATTTACTTGGCTAGCCCAAGTCCATGTTTTTAGCCCTATTCCTGTGACTCCCCCGTCTCATTCCTATTTTTTGGATATGATCAGCTGTTATGATGAGTCTTCACTGAAGATAAGGTTTTGGGGTGTGAGGCCTTCTCAGGCCAATAACGCTGCAATGACTGACTGTGTCCATGCAGCAGATGTCTCAGTCCTGTGTGTAGCTTCCAGACCGCGACAGCTTCAAACAGACCAAAATATGTATTATGTATTGCATTATTACTTTTAATCCTGCTTATTTTGTTGTTGTTGTTGTTGTTCTTGTGTGTCCTGCTGCCCCCCTGGAGCCAGTGCTGGAGGAGCTCACCTACCTTGCACTCATCCTCAGGAACTGTGCCAGCACCAACAAGGGGGAACCATAGTGGCTCTGGTGGCCACGGCCACGCTGGGTTTCATCCCTGTTTCTGCATGGCAGTGGGGCTCCTGCTGGGGGCTGCTCGCAGCTGGTCCGCTTGTGGCTTGGAAGAGAAAACGAGGAGAAAAAAGTTACCAGTGGAAATCTGTAGGGATGTGTGGACGTGGACGTGTAGATCCATTTATCGGTGCAGATCTCTCTGGTTGTTGTGGATGTATATTTATGGATACAGATCTCTAGCTATTGTGGATGTATAGATCTGCTTATGGAAAAACATCTCTGGCTGTTGTGGATGTATAGATACGTAGATATATGTTGCGGATGTACAGATATTGACAGATGCTGGCACCAATCCTGTGTACAGATATTATAGTCATCTGTGTATCTAGCCATGAATCCACCTAGATAGCCGTGGGTGGGCAGTGTGGCGGGCAGGCCTGCACCACCCGTGTTACCATTACAGCTCTCTGCCCGCACGGCTGGGTAGGCTTTGACACACACAGAGCCCACCAGCTCCCGGCGGGAGGCCTCGGGCGGCGCCCTGCCCTCGCCACGAGCAGCAGCCACCCGCGGCCGCTCCTCCCCACCCTGTGCCCTTCCTCCTCCTCCTCCTGCCCTCCCGAGGGCGGGCTGCAGCAGCGCCCTGCCGCCGTTTGTCCCCGCCGCGCCCCCGTAGCGGCCCGCCGGGGCAGGGCGGCGGCGCCACAGCGACATGGGCTAGGCCGCGGCCTGCCTCGGGCCCGGCGGCACCGGGCCGGCAGCGGGAGCGCGGCGGGGCCGCGCCATGGCGTCGGTGAAGGTGGCCGTGAGGGTGCGGCCCATGAACCGCAGGTGAGCGCCGGCCCTGCTGGGGCAGCCGCGGCGGGCAGAGCTCGTCGGCCGCTGCTGGGGAAGCAGCGCGGGAGGGCGGCCCCGTGGCGGTGAGGTTGCGGCAGGCTGCGAGGGGCGATGCCGAGTCGGCTTCGGGTAGCGCGGGTCGCTTGCAGGGAGCTGGGGCGCCGGCATGGAGCTGGCTGTCGCAGGCCGGCGGTGCTGGGTAATCCCGTCACCAGCACCCTCGCGGGTTTCACTCACCCACACGCAGCGATGTTCTGCACCTGCACGTCGCTCGTCCGCAGCGGGTCCCCGACAGCAGGCAGCGCGGGGCTTGAAGGCGCGGGCAGGACTTGCTGGTGTAGCGTTTGGTAGCGTGGAGGAATTCAGTTCGACCGTCGTGTGCGGAGAGATGGAAAAGAGAGGAAAGGGAAAATGGCAGGAGAGGAGAGGGCTGGTGGTTGTGGCAGGCACTGGAAGCAACGCTGGTACCGCGCGAGTGGAAGTCGGCGAGCGTCATCGCAGAGCAGCATTACGGTGACCCTGGACCTGCCGTCCAGGTGACGCGTGAGAGGACAGCTCGAATGGGGCTAGACCAGAGCGCATACCTAGAAAACAATGAAATTAGTTGGTGGTATGATGGAAAAGAAAGAGCTAAAGAGCAGGGCAGGCCAGGGTCTGCTGTGGTCAAAGCAGCAAGCCAAGAAAACGGTCGCTGACACCACGTGCTGAGTGGCAGTGAGCGGGCTGTGGAGAAGCTTTTTCTGAAAGTTTCTGGGAAGTTTTCTCTGACTGAAAATAAGCAGTAGAGAGCCTCCCTGTTGAAATTGCTCAAACCTTGCCATGTGCAGGCCGGTGCTTGATGTTTATGGTACGTATCAGGAGGCTGGATTCAGCGCCAGGGGATATTGCGCCCAAGCCCTGACTTTTGGATGCACGGTTACTGTTCCGCGTGGCACCGAGCAGCACCTCAGGTGGCTCTGGCAAACGGGAGCGGTGCCGGTGGTGCTCATCTTCAGGCAGTGTCGAACTGACGTGCTCGAGGTACTGCCAACACGTGCTGTAAGCTGGGCACCCACTGCTGTCCCCTGTTGCAGTAGTGAAGGTATTGTGAACCGCAAGACAGGGGCAGCAATCATGTTTTTCTTCTTGGTTTCCTTTGTGTCTTCGCTTAGCTATGCTTGGCTGTATGGGTCGTTGCTGTAAGCACGGCAGGATTTCCTAGAGGAAGGGCCTTGCTGACAGCTCAAAGGGACTTCCCAACTGGGCGTTCATTCTGCAGTGCTTGCTTCCAAAATCTTTAACGTGATACTGTATAGAGTTAAATGTGATTTCATGTGTGTCTGTAAACTTGCTTTGGTTTGTTCTAAGCTTAGTCATATAATGCAGCTTATTTCATGAGTCATTTTTAATTAGAGAAGACCGAGTTAATGAACAGTTGTTCAGACTCCTGCATTATGGAGCAGTTGCACTGTATGGTGTCATACCCCTGCTAATTGTGTAATAAGTCATGAACACGGATCTTGGAATGAATCATGTGGCAGGGCGGGGGTTGTTTTGGGATTGCTTGCAGTGCCATGGCTTCGATGACAAGCTTTGATCCTTTTTTTTTTTTTTTTCCTTTCCCTTCTCCCGTGACTTATTTTTGTTGTTCTCTTTCTTTGGCTTGACCTGGAAGGAATTTGTTCATTTCAGTGTCATTGTCAAAGCGCTTGACCATTCTTCTATAAACAGTTAACATCCCAAATTGATCACACAGAGGTTACCCCAAAGATTTTTGACTGTATCTCTGGATAATGTAATAAAAGTGGTGTCTAATTACTTTACAGTTACTGCTTTGAAGCCAATTGTGAGCATGAGCTTAGAAAGTTCAGTTACTTTGTGAATCTCCGTCTAATCTTTCCTTTCCCTAATTCAATATACAATTGCAGTGACAGCCTTTCAGTTCGTGCTGACATTTTAATAATTCTATAAAACGTGTAAAAACCTGTCAGCTGGCTTTAAGACTACGTTTTCTTCATAGAGTAGAAATCTGCAGGGAGCTGAACTTGGGGTGTTGGTGCATTTTGCTCTGGAAAATTTATGATTTTGGTCATTATTTTACAGGTTCATTTTTTTAAACCTATCATTAGAAATATTTGTTTATTGTCCTGTAATTTGGAGGACTTTACTGGAGGGTCCTGTACGTGGTCTCAAAAAATGTAGTTTCTCATTGAGATTCTGTCAGAATGGCCATTTTCTGTAATAAATAATGGGATTATAGAGAAAGCACTTTTCTGGTTGTTTACTGTGCACACTTGTTTGGGCTACCACTTACTAACCATTGTCTTCCAAATTTGGCATCCTATTAAGTCTAATGTAATTCTATCTCTGTTCTATGTTCCCGTATCTGCACAGTTCAAATGAATAAGTTGCCTTACTTTCAACTGTTTAGAGTCGTTTAAGAAGAACGAGGGGATAATCTCTTCGTAGCTCCATTTTACATCGTTTTATTTGCGTGAAAACAAGAATTAAATTAGTATTCGGGAAAACCACCTTTATACTTTTTTTTTTTTGTGGGGGAGGGGGATGTCAATTAAATAAAACCACCTAGAATACGCTGATTAAATAAGAGAAGATGTTTTGATATGTAATAAAGCGAATGGTATCTGAAAGAATCAAGTTGATATTACTAATTATTATGCCACCTCAGTTTCTTATACCTGGCAGCTCTGTTCTGTTTGGCTTTCAATTCATGAAGTAATGGAGGAAAACAAACCTTTTTTTTTTTATGCTTTTTATCTGTTTCTTGGATTCACATAAATTAATTACTGAATTTAATTAGTTGAATAAACTAAGTAAAGGTCATATGCAGCCTTTCCTGGCTTTGCACTGCAGCAAGTTCTTCCTCCTGCGTGCTTATCCACGAGGATGCTCAGGGGGCTGGAGCACCTCTCCTATGGAGACGGGCTGAGGGAGTTGGGGTTGCTCAGCGTGGAGAAGAGAAGGCTGTGAGGAGACCTTACAGCGGCCTTCCCGTGCCTAAAGGGGGCTACAGGAAAGCTGGGGAGGGACTCTTGGTTGGGGGCGTAGGGATACGACAACGGGGGAGTGGCTTTAAACTAAAAAAGGGTAGATTTAGATTAGATATAAAGAAGAAATTCTTTTCTAGGAGGGTGGTGAGGCACTGGCACAGGTTGCCCAGAGGAGCTGTGGCTGCCCCATCCCTGGAGGTGTTCAAGGCCAGGCTGGATGGGGCTTTGGGCAACCTGGTCTGGTGGGAGGTGTCCCTGCCCATGGCAGGGGGGTGGCACTGGATGGACTTTGAGGTCCCTTCCAACCCAAACCATCCTGTGGTTATCCAGTGCTGTCGATGTTTTTAAACATTTATTTAAATGAACTTCGTAGACTTTCCCACAGCTCCGTTATTATTTCTAATATAATGGAATAGGATTTCCAATTTGATTTTTTGAAGCGATCAATCTTTAGCTCTCCTTAGATTTGCTCTACAACCTGAAGTGGCTGATGGGGCTGGCAGAAACGTGTGGTCAGGAGCCGTGGTGCTCTACCTGGTTGTGCCGTCGCTCACAGTTACTGCACGAGGATTAACAGCTTCTATGTTTGATAGTGGTGAGACACAGAAGATGTTTTACTGCTTATAGAAGGCTTTCGTGTGACTCTGGGACTTGTTTGGATTAAAAGCCATGCCAATACTGACAACTTAGTTGTGTAGGCTGTAGTTGTATATTAGCCATTACACATGAGGCTGTCCCACTTGGTTTTACATTTTTACGCCTCTCAGTTAAGTCTAAGTAACTCTTCAGCTTCAGGGCTGGAGTCTGAGTACCCCGGGATTTATAGGACCAACATTTTATTATCTTTTAAAAATAACTCCTTGCACAATCCAAGCCTTAGTATCAATAGTAGAGTTTTCAACAGCTCGAATTAATATAGCACTGCAAAGGACAGAGCTATAAAGTAAGGGGCTTCATTTTACAAGAAACACATGACTAGAGTGTTTTTAGTGGCAGCAGTGATAAACAAGTAAACAACTAAGAGCCAGCAGAAATTGTAATTTGTATTCCTTATGTTTCAAAGTGATTTATGTGGGAGATTATTGGGAGTGTGAAAGTTCTTCTTAGCTATCCATGCTTTTTGGAATTGAGACACACGACATATAAATGGAGAATATATTACAGGATTTCTAATGCAGGGAAGAGAGGAATGCATTGGTGTCTCTTAATAAATTGCTCTGGCTAAAATACATGTTACTGTGGGTATTTTTCATTTTCATGAATTTATTTTATCAAAACACTCCATCTTTATATTTAAAATATCAGTATAGCAGGTAGAGTAAGAAAAGCTGAAATGATTACAAGGAAGGACACCAACAGTTAAATACTGTGTTTGTTTCTGAATTGCCTGGTGAAATTTTGCTGAGTCTGTTTCTGAGCATTGATCACCAGTTGCGGTTCATAAGGGGCACCAGAGCGATAGGAGAAGCGTAACTCAGAGCTTAAGTACGGCCAAATGGTGCAAAACTATCACTTTTTAAACGACAATACCAATGAGGATAAGCCATTTGTCAGCAAGCAGAGTTTGCTATTTCTTATGTTAACTCTTTGAACTTCTGTTTTAATAATGGTGCTTGTGACTTATTATCATGTACAATTTCCCTATTATAAAAAGAAGTTGAAAAATCTGTAAGGATAGGTGAGGCTCTGGTGTGCCTAGAGTGAGTGTACCTCTCTCTTGCCTCATCCTTTATCAGTGGGGGAGCCTGAATTCAGTAAAAATCGAGTTTGATGCCAGGTTGGCAAGACAAACTAACTGTTCTGAATGTGACTTTTCACCTTGCCATTTTTTACATCCAAAATCTTGAACCCATTTAAGGACCTCCAGCAGATTTTTCCTTCGGGAAGGTTGCCAGAGTAGAGACACTTCTCTCCCTGAAAATAAGGCGTGTGTGTGTGTATAGACCATCATCAGTGTGCTATTTCTTTTGTAAGTGTTGGACCAGTGCATAAAGGTGTAGGCTGAAGTCTGAGTTCTTGTATCAGGTAAAGTTGATACTAAGAGATCTTGGAAAAAATCCAGTGGTTTTGTACAGTCTATTTTCTATTTATTATCTCATCTTTTCAAGAGAAGCAAACAGTAGAAATAGCTTTATCCTACAACATGGTCATGTTCATCTTTTCAGGATAGGTCCCATAGTCATGGGAGAACCGGAGAACCAGAGAAATGAGCGTCAGCATGGCAGTGTACACATCTTCTGTCCCTAATAATTGCTGTCTTTTAAGTGACCCAAATGAAGATGCACTTAACAGATGGGTAATGTCTGGCAGTGGCTTGATGATACCCGGTGGGTACGGTCAGGTTCCCAGGTGGGGTTAACGTGGAGAGAACGCAGGTTCTTCGGGCATCTGCAAATGGTGACGTAGATATCTATAACTATGTAAAAATGCCCTCAAAGATGATGGAAGTCTCAGCGATGGTAGCTTGTGACTGTTACTGCGGTCTGTCATTTTGGAATCAACGTGCAATTGAGCTAACAGAGATTGCTGGGAAACAGAGGTGCTGGTATTGTGGGGTTCCTTTAAATGTCAGCTAAGGGAATTATGCTTGAGGACAGGACGTAGTAAGGCATGTTATAAGGCTGCAAGCAGACCTTTTGAAAATGGGGGAAAGGCTGGAGAATTTGCTGTTGGAGCAAATGAATTTAGAAATTACAGCTTGTTCATAGCAGAGCATTACCTTAAACTTTTAAGGACTAGAAAAGATAAAACGGAGAAGAGAGTAGGGGGCTTACAGAAAAGTTCAGGTTATCAGTGGCAAAACTAAGAAGGAGGTGACAGAAGTCTTATAATCAATATAGTAGCATGGGATATGGTTGTGGTTTAAGGTTGTTTTTTTTTTGACTTAAAGGTAGTAAGTAGTAGGTGCAGAGTTCAGCCCTGGCCCTGTAGGAATGGAAGAAGCAGCAGCCGGGAGTGTTGGGGGGGAAATGCCAAAGGTGTTTAAGTAGTACAGAGAGCTTTGCAAGTGTAAAACAGAACAGTTGCCCTCTTCAAGAGCTTAAATAGCAAACATCACAGGTTTCCTAAGGGGTGGTGAAATGTGGTGTTGGATGTCTGTTATGGAGCAGGGTCTAACGAGAGTGTGGCCTTTGCTAAGATGAGAAGTTAATGCCAAAGAGAGACGGCAACAGCAAGGATGATTGTTGGCTGGGAATTGGGATGCCACAGGTCAGGATATTCTAGAAAAACTTGTTGGACTCTCATTGGGCTTTTCCACAATAAAAAATGTCAGCGCTGCTGAAGCAAGCTGAAATTTAGGGTTGCAAGCAGTAACGAATGCCAGCACTCCGGTGTTTTGTTTCTTCAGAACTTCTCACCTATGTTAAAGTACATGGTCTTTGGACATCAGTGGCTTGTGACTTGTTTTCCTCTTCTTTCTGAGCCCTTTTCCTCGATGGTTAATCTTTGAAGCTTTTCAGCAAGCTGATGAATTTGAACTTCTGAGTGTGATCAGAGTTCAGCTCTTGCTTGCATGTACCTCACGTGGCCAAACAGAAGCTGCGTTCTGTGCTTCCCCCGGTGAGCCCCTGTGTCGGTGCCTTTTTAAGTTCAGTTTCTAGAAGCTCATTATCTGAATTATGTTGGAAAAGCTTAACAAAACTGACTGGAATCATTGATTCAAAAAATATCGAGCTAAATGTGTACTTCATGCGTTATGACTGCTGGAATAGATAAGGAGATGCAAATCTAGAAATATTTGCAGGGCTTAAATGTTGAAAAGAGGAATTAAATATTTAGTTATGGCTTCTTCGTAGTATCTTGGGAATAATGGAATGAAACTAAAAATGCATCAGCTTAAGCTGTATCCAGGGAATTACTGCTAATGAGATAGTTTAGGTTGTGGAAGAGCCAATCTCCCAAGGGGAACGAAGGCCCAGGCAGTTGGGAAGAGCTAATTCCTTTGAAGAAAGTCATTATAGGATGTGATCTTGCGTGAATGGGAAGGGGAGATTAGATGTAGATGACTTAAGTAGCTCCTGCCTTTGCCATTCTGCCTCTGGCTTCCTCTGCAGAGGGCCTTACACGCAGGCCCAAAACGAAACTGAGTACACTGTCTTTAAAGCAGCGTCTTGCCATTTTCATTGATAAAGCAAGGTGTATTGGGGAGGGAGAGCCCCAGCCGCAGAGCTTTATCCTCGCAGCAGCGAGTGGCAAAGCGAGAGGTGAGCTGAGCACTGCAGAAGGTGCTCGAGCACAGTGCTGTGTTCGCGTTACCTGAAGAGTTAACGGCTGGGACCGACAGCTTAGCCTGCATAAACCAGGAGAGAACAGGAAACCCACACAGTGCTTCTGTTGATGTGGGCTCATTTTTCTGTCCTTTTCGGTGCTTAATGCAAATGCTTCAAAGTTTTTCAAGCCTGAGGGATTTGTCACAATCGCCACCTTGTTCCTTCTGTTGCCCTCCATGGCATGAAGGAACAAAGACCTTCCAGTGCCAGCGTGGCTGGAGCACAGCAGGAGCGTGGGCACGTGTGGCGGCAGGGTTCAACTGCCCTCATTTACAATTTCTAACCCCCAAAGCTTTATGATCTTAAGCATTTTGAACTTGAAAGCCTGGCTTTAGAATAGCATTTCCTAGGTCATTGAATTCAGTATTATCGAGCACATTACCAGGTTACCTACATGTTATATCACTAAAATGATGAATGATAAAATGTTTTCAGACTCTGCTTTTTGTTGAGAGCTCCTTGAGACCAGCAGAGAAGGGCGGTGAGTCTCTGTGTTGTAACTTTCCTAATGAAACAAAGCAAGAGAAAGGTGAGTCTGTCGGTTTCTTAGGCTCTGTTTATTTGAAATGAAGACTGATTTTTGAATAAATGGGATTAGCACTCAGCAGTTTTAACCTAACTGAGCTCTTGGACTAGAAGGCTCTCAGAAGTCTGAGTATCTCTGAAAGGCAGGTATTGTTGGAGAGAACAGCTGGCTGAACTGAAGAGCAAAGTCCTTTCTTTTGCAGTAGCTATAAATACAAAGCCGGGGTTATTTATTGAGAGAGGGTTTTTCAGAGTTATCTAACAGAAGGAGAGCATGCATGGCAGTAGGCATCTTAATTGCCCATGGGCTAAAGTTCTTATTGTTGAACACTCAGACACTTCAAATACTGGCTTTATGAAGGCTTTCCTCCAAAGTTTATATGGTAAATATAAAGCAACAGAGAGACGCGAAAACCTGGAGTGCACCAGTCATTTTTCTGTATGCTTATGTTTGGCAGATATTTGTACTTAGGTAACTGAAGTCATTTGTTTTTCAATCCAGATTGCTTGTGTGTGCCTCGGCTAAGGGAAAGAGTGACTGAAGAACAGCCTTATGGATTACTTGGGAGCCTAACAGATGTGTGAGGTCAGGCACAGTTTGTCAGTTCTGGATCTCAAATTAGAGGACCCCCTACCCCAAAAGCCAAGGACACTGCAGGGAAGCAATCTGCTTTCTTTGAATCAGGCTTTGCTGTACACAAGAGGTTAAGTCAATACTGTCTTTATGACTTGGAATAGCAGCAGTAACAACAGAAGGAATCAGAAGAGACAGGATATTAAAAGCAAAGTAACATGTGGCCTAAAAGCCGAGTCATAGAGAAACTTTATAGTTTCATAATAATGGCAACAAAATTCCAGGATGTCACTCAAATCAACTTGGTGTTGTGTGAGGTTAGTCTATGTTGCTTCTGCTAAATAAGCGATTTTGCTACATTTTCCTGTAGAGTGCCAACAGAGAGGTGTAAGAGGGGGTTCGCATGTGCACGGCTCAGAGCCATGCAGGACAGGGAACTGGTGAGGCCATAACCGAGCCTGGTCTGGCACTCCATCTGCACAGACCAAACTGAGAAGTAGCCATCGAGATAGCTTTCTGGTTGAGGCTTACATATTGTTCAGGTTATGTGATCATTGATTGCGGCATGTGTGGATACGGTGATTTTTTTAAAAGCTAGCTGTTGCTAGTGGTTAAAAAATTGCTTATGTTGATACCTGCTAGGCCTGAAGTCTATCTATTGTGCTGTTAAAAACAAATGTAAAAAGCAGGTCAGGTACCTGATTTAATGCAGTGACCAGTCTGCAGGTGTTGCCATGAGCGTGCATAATTTTCCAAGAAAAGCTAGATATTATTGGACATAAGACAGTGCAAGGACACCCCTATGTTCATTTTCCAGGAGAGCCTTCCTGCTGTAGATTAAACTACTGCTTTTCAGTATTGTTGGTGAAATTTATTGTTATGGCTAAGGGCATTTAATCTAGGTTGTCCTTCATACAAGAACTGATACGTGCGTACTAGTATATAAACTAAGGGAATATTTCTGTTTCGTGAGTTGTACAATATTTGTCCTGTTTCTGCATTCTCTGTGACTGAGTTTGTTATTCGGGTTTCAGCTGCATTGTGAAAAAAAGTTCTGAGAGTGGCAGAGCTCTCCTTTAATGATCGGCAAAGTTTGCCAGCTCTTTTTATAAAGTGATATCACAAAAGGGAATGTGGGTATCGTCTTAAGCCAACAGTCTGCACTAGCAAAATACTACGATTACATTGACCACAGAAAAATGGGCTTCATGACAGAACTGCTGCCTTTTTTTTTCTAAAGTCTCAAGTATGTGTATCATGTCTTTGTCTTCCTGAAACACAATTACAATCATATCATAGCAGGCTGTTTATTTAAACTTCAATCCCCAGGATTTTTTCTCTGCTGTCTTCTTGTCAGGCTGCTTGAGGTGAGGCAGAAGATGTCGTGCAGCCTGTCTGTCAGTCAGTCGGTTCCCATGTCACAGCTTTTGAATCTGCTGGCCGATGTCATCCAGACTTGACAGCTTGGTAGAGATCTCCAAGGTGACGAAATGGTGGTGTTCAGAGAAAATGGGAGGTGGTGGAAGTCTGTAGAGCTCTCCCTGGCGAGGGGGAGGCTGCAGCCCGTAGCAGCCGTCAGAGAACCCACTGGGCACGCACCCTCACCTGGAGCCGAAGGACACCTGCCTGCATGCCTGACGCTGTAGGATGTGGAGTTCCTATCTTTGAGTGTGAACGTGGTTTCAGTCGTGTAATTCTGAGCCTGCGGCCTTCCTTGTCAGTCAGCAGCACTGGGCCGCTTTGAGCTAAGGAAGGCCGGGCTAACGCTGGGCTACTGCCCTGCTGTGGAGAGGACGCTGGTTTTTATAGAGTGCGGTCGTGTGGCACTGGTGGCTCAAACCACCAAAATCTTGGGTTTGAATTGGATGTTTCATATGCGGACCTCCAGGTTTGTTCTTAACCTGAACCCGTATATGTTTTTAAAAAAAACACATTTAAAGAAAACGCACTTTCTAAAAAACGATTCGATAAGCATTGAGGAAGCGAATAAACAAAAACCTCTGGAGAGCAAAAGGAAAATTAGAAATTGTGTGATAGTTTAGTTTGTGCTGACTTTTCCTGTAGTTAGAGTAACAAAAACATCCTTGTGTAGTGGGCTTTTTGTTTGACACTTTAAAGCATACAGTTGAATCGAATGTTCTCCTTTCAAGAGTTCCTCAAACAAAGGAAAGTGCTCTTGGTCTGTGTGATTCAATGAGACATGAAGGCACAACGTACGGTTAGCGTGTTACCAAGCTACAAGAAAAAGCAAAGTTCTTTCTGTGACACATTGTGTTTGTTTTGTAGTTAAATCTACCTTGAATTCTCCTGGTTGTGAAGCAGCCCTCATGCTTTCACATCGTGAGCCCAGAAATACACCTGGGCCGAGAACAAGCAGAGTGGTAAAATAGGAAATCTGTAACGCCGTGCCTCAAGTGGGAATGTAGGAAGCAGGCGCTTGGCTGAAAAGAAAAGCCATTGAGCATGGTTGAGTTGCTTTAACAAGCACTCAGACTATGTTTTTGAGTAGTTGAAAAACAAAATCACACGCTCGCTCTTTGATAACCCCGTTTTCCAACAGGTAGTCCATTAAATGTCTACAGTAAAGTGAATTTCCAAGACATATTTTACAGGCCCTCTTTTCATTTTGACACAGATGCTCAGCAGGCAGTTCAGGGAGTACCTGTATCCTTGTCCGTGCAGCCTTGGAGGCCTGTTGAAGTGGGCTTTAGAAACACTGTGATGGAGAAAACTGATGGCACTTTTTGTCCCGTCCTTTTTGGTTTTCCCCTCCAGTCCCCTGGCCAAAACACTTCTTGTTTTTTTCTGTTCTTTTTCTCAGAGTCATGTCTGTCGGATATTATGGTAGTCACAACTGATCACCGTGGTATCAATTTAATGGAAAACATATCATGATTTTCTGACAGGATAAGCTATAGTAAATGCTCTAATGTCTGAATAATACAGAACAGGTTATTAAAAAGCCACCATTTGAATAACTTAACCTTCCAGTGAAGGACCTTAAGGATGAGCTTGGAAAAAGACCAAAGGCATTTTGCAACTTTGTAATAGGGTTCTTCCGAAAGCTTCCCTTGTTCAGTGACATTTGAGGTAAGAGTGCATTACCGTGTTCCACTCCTTTCTGTCTGTCTGTGGGAGGACTCTCAGAAAGTCTTGTGGAGGATGAGGTGAGTGACTTAACGCAAAGAGGTCTTTGAAAGTTGCCTTGAAAGCTGGAGATACTGCTCGTGTTTTACTGCATTTGGACTAGATGCCCATGGAAGTGCAAAAACTGCTCAGGTCTTTGTCCTGAAAATATGCGGGGAATATAAGGGAAGGAGGGAAAGAAACTCACCTTAGAGGTGTCTACATTGCAGATTGTTCCATGAAGCTACTGTGTTTTGACAGGGCTGCTGAATCATCTTCAGGTTGGGGCAGTTCTTCCTAACTCACACAGAAAGAGGAATTACTGAAGCTTTGCCCAACTGAAGCATTTATCAGGTTATCCCATTAAAAGAGATGTATGCAGGCTCTTTTGAACATATCTTGGTACTGATGCTGGTATGGTTTATATAAAGATAAAACGACGGTATTATTTGAAGAGCTTATTCTGATGGCTTCTTCTCCCTTTCCCTTAATTGTTAGCTGACTAGCTAGCTGAATTCAGCAGTAGCAGAGGGTCAGTAGCAGCACTGAGGTGATGGATTTCTTGGTATCTGTGCCAAAAAACTCTCCTGCTTGATCACGCTGCCGTTTGGTGAGGGGCCAAGGGATCACGGGTTACACGTTTCATTCCCTTGTGATCCCGGAACTCCACGTGGTGCCTGAGCCAGCAGCGAGTGAAGCCTGCAGGCTGGCCCGAAACACCACTCCGCAAACAGATCAGGCTTCAGGGGAAACAAGTCATCTTCCGTCACCAAAGCAGTAATTGTGAACTAGTTTTGGCAGCCGGCCCCTCGACATTGCCTTGTAATGGAGGTTGTGGGACTTGCGGGGCAGTGCCTTTGGTTATCGGCTGGGGCTTGCCTCTGGGCCGAGCTGGTTGCAGCCAGGGCCCCTTCCAGCCCTGAACGTATTCGGGAGGGTGCCTAAAACTGAAACACACTTGTTTACAGCCTGAACCTTTAACTGAGGTGGAACTCGCGATCAGAACTTTTTGAAAGGGATTCAGCCCCTTCTGAGCTGCATGAAATGGTTACCTGGAAGTGACTGGTGTTGGACAAGCAATTTTTTTTTATGGGATCTTCTCAAGCTCTTTATGTTCAATAAATTATACTCAACTGTCTGATAACAAAGTGAAGCTTTAGTTTTTGATTTGAATGTTTTCTCCTGTCAATTCACCCTGCTTCTTTCAGGTAGGCTCACTGACTCAGATAACAGTACTCCTGCTTCAGGTCATTCTCTCCCTTTCCATACAAAAATGCAAAATAATTTTTTATTATTGGCTGGTGCTTTACTAGCCCCATATTTATTTATTTATTTATTTTTGTGGCTTTGGAATCCTTATTCCTTAATAACATTTAGTGATACTGTCACTGTTATCATAAAAATTAACGATTCCAGGCTTGTCAGAACAGTGGGGCGGCTGATATATGGGTATTAGATGTTAAATATTTTTTTTCAGTTTTTCACTGTTAAGTAGCTTAAGGTTTGGTAATGTGGAGAGGCGGCTGGGTGCAGCAAAGAAAGCACAACCACATCTTATTGTTTCCCCTTGGGCACCTCAAGCATGACGGAGCCCAGACAGAAAGCAGGAGTTCTGGCACAACCTTCTGCCCATGTGGAGTTCTTCCAAACTTCCTAGAGGAAGCAGGTTGCTAATTAGTTGAAACATTTTTGTGACACAATAGACCGTTTAATTGGGCCAAGTTACATATTACACCTTCTCTCACCAATTAGTTGCTGACAGGTAGGGTGTGGGGTGGAGGTGGGGTGAGCAGTAGCTGTGCACGGCTGCATTACTGCTCTGACAAAGCCTATTTCCTGCTAAAAGGTACCACTGGAAACTTCTCCTTTCCCTGTTTATTACCCATAGTTGTATTTTAGTATTTGAGTCTCTTAAGTTCAGACCTAGTAAAAGATAATGAGCATGACTTGTAAATGACTGAGAGGCATCTCTAAAAGTATGCCTCTAATGTTTTTCACTGGTAGATCTAAATTCAGTTGTATAATTATTGCTGCAATTATTACAATTATATATTTTATTAGCTTAGAAAATAACTTAATGTGTTGATATTTAAGTAAGCACTTTTATTTGCTTAATCTTTATTCATTAATGTAGATTTTAAAATAGGCTTTGCTTTTCTTTAGAATTTCTACCAGAAAACTGACTGTGGATAGAGGGTGACTTCACAGTCAGCTGATGAATGTAGGAGAATTAGGTGGTCCAGCGCACCATGGAGAGGAGAATGTCGTGTTAAAAAGCCCAAACTCAGTTCTCTTGTTAATATGAAGAAGTTTCCCTTTCATTTTTAGGTTGGTGTAAGTGGATAGCCAGCAATTGCTGAGATGCTGTGCAATATGGTAAAGCCGCACATTACTGCTTTAAAGCCCTCTGCTGGCTTTTGTACCAGTCAGCAGTACCCATTTGTCAGGTGCTTTAGCAGGTGGATTTGGAACAGGCGTGTCTGTTAGCATTTGGTGAACAAGGTTTTGTATGATATATAGCAGTCTTCCTCTTTTTGTTTCTTTTTTTTTTTTCTTTCATGTGCATGTTTTTAGTAATACAAGAGGTTGTCATTCAAGAGCAGCCTGTATTACTTTTATGAGGAGGTGTGATGAAAGCCCATCTCTAGCAAGCAGGTTGATACATGCAGGTTTTAGACACCGAGCTAGCAACTTTTTATGCCACTTTTGGAAACATTCAGAAACAAATAGTGAGATACAGATTTGCATGCATGAAAACACTGCTGCAGAAATGGACTGCTTTTCTTCCTGGAATCATGGTGCTATGAGAGGCAGCAAACCTGCGTAACACACCTTTGGTAGGAGAGCCTCTCTCCTACACTGCCATGCATCACATTTCAAAAAGAAATTGGGTGCCCACTTCTAAGAGCTTAAAATACTGGGAGTTTGTGCTTTTAATATTTAGGCCCTGTTACCTAAACCATATGGGTAAATGGGTACTAAGATGGTAAGAGGTTTACCTTGCAGTGTTCTGTTTCAAAATTTTTTAGAGCCACATGATTGACTTCACTGACCTTTGGATCAGACTACTTCAAATTAAGAACAAACCACTGAGTTGACTTGCAGAGTCAAACTTCTGAAGTAGATTTCCCCAAGCTGGTTGTCTGCTTTTAAGTGAAAGGATTTGGATTTTGAGGCAAGGCCAAGTGCTTCAAATATATCACTAGAAAAAAGTAGACATTGGTCACAACAGTCAAATATGGATTCATTTGATTAATTAACTGTGGCAAGTGACTTATTGAATGGAAATATTACTGTGGATGATTGTGATATGCTCTATTTAACATACTCAAATATTGTTTTTACTTTCAGGGAGAAAGACCTCAATGCAAAGTTTATTATTTCAATGGAGAAAAATAAAACAACAATCACCAACTTAAAGGTGAGTAAACACAATTTAAAGAAGGAAATTCTAACCAAATAGCTGCCAAAATATGGACAAAACAGTGATGCTCACAACACTATGGAGAACAGCCCTTAGTTTTGGAAAAAGTGTTGAAGTAATCCTTAGGGGAAACGGATTAAACTGTTTCTTTCTGTACCACGGTTTTCTGTTAACGAAACTGTAGGATGTATCTCATATGTTTATTTTTCTGGTCATTACTTAGCTGGAAGAAAGCCTACAATAGAAGAAAAGTACATGCCCACTAGCTATTAAACCTTCGGTTTATCCGTAGAAGCAGTCTTTGAAAATTTCCATGAAAATGAGCTAAACCCAAAGTGCCTATCACTTGCTGTAATATTTTGATGGTGTATTTTAACATTTCTGTTACCAGGAGAAATCACGCACAGCAAATAGATTTTTTGCAAGATAGCTTCCAATGACAAATATATGAAAAGGAATTTCAGTGTAGTTTGTTTAGATAGACAGATTCAGATAACTGTGAACATTGCTGAAGTATATTGCTAACTGTCATGTCTTGAGCAAGATATATGTAAGTAGCAGGTACGTGATGCCATTTTAATTATGGCTTCACACTGAAATGCTGTTCACAGTGCAAAGGTCTCTCTGGATCCTACTAACTACAAGTGTATGATAATCCCTTAATATAATCTGTTTTTCATACACAGGATTGATTTAACTAAACATAAATATTGTGACAAGCATATACTGCTAGGAGCAGTACGCTAAATTCCAAAGGATTCCTGCTATGCTGTCCTGTAACACGATTATTGTTACTTACGAATGTGATATATCTGCTGCTAATTTTTTCACTGTTAGAAAAGCAGGCTAACCTGTCATTACTGTAGTTTTAATGTCTGTAGCCTGATGTTAAAATTGCATTTGGATTGGTTATTATAAATTGTTTTTAATTATTTCGTCAGCATGGATTGTATTATCTCTTTATTTATTTTTTAATAGATACCAGAGGGTGGAACTGGAGACACAGGAAGAGAAAGAACTAAGACATTTACCTATGATTTTTCCTATTTCTCAGCAGACAGTAAAAGTCCCAGCTTTGTTTGTCAAGAAACGGTAGGTTTTTTCAATGTTAATAAGAATTTTGTTTTCCACCCACCGCCCTTTCCTTTGTGGTGAAAGCATTATTGAAACTTCTTTCCACTGGAAGTGCTTCTCCTCTAATTTAGAAATTCCCTAGATGCCTGGGAGTTTGGATTTTGTTTTCTTTTTCTTATCTAACATTGTTAAGTGCTGTGTTTTCTAATACAGCAGGCTAAATGCCTTCTTTCTGGTTCTCTTGTCTGACGTGTCTTGTAAGGTCAAGCTAGAAAACCTCTCTGGGCTATTTTGTGGGAGGAGGCACTAGATTTTTTTTTGAAAAGCTTCTTGTAAAAATCACTTTTGATAAGCAAACATATATCTTTAATTCAATTAGACAGAAACATTCTTCTTAGGTAGTTGAAGTGTTTTTTTTTTTTTTTTTTTTTTTTTTTTTTTTGTCCAAAGGACTTGGTACACATTGAAGAACCTGCTTGAAGAAGATTGTTTCTTCTCTTCCCTTGAGTATTTAGCTTAGGAAAGGACAAAATCACCTTTCTTCCTGCATGCTCAGAATAGAAAGTCTAACTTTGAGCAATAACCATAGCTTAGGTGAACAGGTTGGCCCTGCCTGACCTTGCATTTCATGTGAGCATTGAACCCCTTTACTGTTTCACATCCCCATTTACTGAGTGAAGTTGAAGTGTTCCATTATTGCTATATTCCCTTTTTTTTATCTTCTCTTTTGAGTCTGTCTTTCCCCTTAAAGTAATGCAAGGGTTTGCTGAATATACTGTAAGCCAGCTGACTACATCCCTTTTTGGTATGTACCTTATCTATTCTATAATCCCTAAATTCAGGGATATTAGAGTGGCTAATCCTAACAAGCCTCGGAATTAAAATTATTAAGAAGAAACAATAAGATGTAGTCAATTTTAAATATTTATAGGAACGGCAAGCTGTGCTGATGTTTCTAATGACTAAGCTGTTTAATAGGGAATTTATACTTGACATTTCTCTTTAACCATTAGCATAAACAAATGATCATGTTTTTTTCTGAAAACTTGTTAACTTCATAAGTCAATACTTAGTGCTTAATCTAGACATTAGATCACATACTCTTAAACTTTATTTCTTGATGATGACTGTTTAACATTTTTTGCTGTGTTTTCTGAAATATCAAGAAGTGTATCTTTATTTGGGTATTCATGTAGGAATATCCTGATTGCTTTAGCACTGCTGGAAACTCAAGAAGAAGCATATTTGCACACAAGGCTTGGAACGCTAGTTTCTAGTGAATAGTTGAGTAACTTAAGGAAAAACATGCTTATATAGGGATAGTTGCATCAGCCTTGAGCAAAATATATGTACGTATCTATATTAACATAAGTGTACATTAAAGCTGTGAGCTTTATGGTTTATAGTAGGAGGATGTTAACAACAAATCCTAAACACAGCCTAGATGTCTGTGCTTAGTATTCTGATGTTACAGTGCGTGCCTTGATCCCAGCCTGCCTCCTTGATCCTTGCAGGCAGGAATGGTAACTTCTCTTGTTCAGTCAGAAAAACAATGTTGTCCCATTATCAAGTGTTGTGTTAATTACAGAGTATGCAGCACGTTGAAAACAAAAGGAATTCTTGAACAATGGGAATGCAGTTTCTAAACAAAAGCTGCACAAGCTATTGTTTTGGTTGTATTATTCATTTCATATTTAATTGGAAGACTTTGTAGTTTAGCTCTTATCAAGTTGCTGCAGAATTTCCAGTTTACTGCACCAGTGCTGTGGAAGACGGGCGCCCTTCATTCATGTTCATCTTGCTGTGGAATAAAATTGATCTTGATTGTTGGTAGTGTGCTTTGTTCGTGACTGTTAATATTTTTCCATTTGAATGGCAGAGAAATAACACATGAAAGTCTGTCTAATATTATGTACCCCATTAATATGTCTTGTAGATGTGAAATACGCTTTATAATTCAGAAATTAGAATGGGAGTGGCAGTTTACCATCAAGCTACTTAGTTTGTATTCATGGAAGAGAAACGATTAGAATATTGATGAGCTTACTGACCTTCCGTGACAAAACAGTATCTCAGTGATTGGGTCCTGACGAAATCCCATCCTAACAATGTATTTTCCTCTGACCTGTACGTAAAGTCTGTGTTCAGACAGCTGTGTATAATTGACTATCCTATGTACTGCCTCAAATTGCTTTGCAAGGTATATACAATTTTTAAAAGGGGAAATACATAAAGCTGACAAATAGGTGTGGCTCTGACTTAAAATTGTCTGGAAAGATGAGAAAGACGAAACCACTCTGGAAAAGGTTTCCAGAAGCTTAGAAAGGAGGAAGGAGGCTTTTTCTCATGATACAGCAAGAAGGGAGAAAGTAGTGCTAGTTTTCTGGATAGATATGGATAAAAATAGTGATATGCATTTTCATAAAGCCTGGTATTTATGGCCCACAGACATTTTAACAAAAAGGAAACATTTCAGTTTTTGCTGTGAGTGAAGGATGTGTAGGGAGAAGCATTTGGGGAATAATGATCTTATACCTCTGTGCCTACAGGAAGACAGTTAATGGTAGCCTGTGCACCCTGGAGGAACTGTGGCTAGGCCCAGACAGTGCTGCAGGACATAAATGCAGATGGGAATTTCAGGAAAGCTGCAGTCAAAACAGTAGTGCATAAAGACATGGTCCAGATGGTGAAGTAAAAATTTGGACATAGGGAAAAGGGAAAAAGGGAAAAGTCAATGTAGCTGGTACTCAGGAGGGAGAACTCTACTGAGTTGCTACTTTTCAAATGACAAGAGAAAGGGAAATTGTGCCTTGGCTGATCCATGTACTCTTTCTCTTTGACAAGTATAACTGATTACAGCATTGTGTAGTCTCTTTGCTCAAGGGAAGGTCAAGTTAAGTATTCTATAGGCACCCTTGCAACTGAGCATTAATAATTAAAGGAACTACCTGGCATTCCTCCATGAGGAGTGGCATAATTATAGCGAGTGTGCGTGTACACTATTCTTTATTAATAAGGACTTGGACACCTTGGTTGATTTATACCACATATACTGAGGAGTAGTAGCCAAATTGTGTAGCTGTTTCTATGGCTTCTATGAGATTTTTTGAAAATCATTTATGGATTAGGAGACCCGTTTTCATTGAGGGAGAAGTTGCACCAAGTGTTACTTGGGCCACTGGGGGCACAGATGGAAACAAGGAGTAATGATAATGAAAGGCCAGGTATCTGGGGGGGGGGAACTGGAGGCAGGACTGCAGAGGAAGGTGGTGAAGGCATCTAGGGAGAGCGGAACTTACTGGGTGAGAACAGATCAACCCATATTATGTGATGGGGAGGATGGAGTGTTACCAGTTTCAGACATAAATGTTGGGGGTAAAACAGAAAAAGGATTACTTACCATTATAAAAAACATGCTTCATTATTTGCCAGAGTCTAAATTACAGCAACAATCAAAAGCCAGTTAGAAAATAACAGGACATTTTCTTCTTACACTTGGTTAAAGTGTGCGAAAAAGAATTCCATCCCAAAGTACTGATAGGATCATTGAAACATTTCCTTTTGAGACCAGGGCAGATATTTATAGGACATGCAGAATTGGCAAAGATGCTAAAAGTAAGTAGATATTAACAGTAAGGAAAATTGAATGAAGCATCTGAGATGAGCTTAAAAAAATGGAGCTATAGAAAGGAGAAGTATTTTTTTATTACTTCTGCATGTCAAGGTGATGTCTGACAGAAAAACAAGTAGGCAATACAGTGTTATGCTGTTGTAAACTAAACACAATAAAATTTAGCTATTTTATTAGAAGTACTTATTTTCAGTCATAGTAAATATCGCTGGTTGATGGCCATAGTTTATAACGTGGTACTTCAATATTATTGTTTAATATTTGTTATGCTGGGCTGATGACAAATTTTTTTCTCCAAACTTCTGTTGTCTTCAAAAAACTTTCTTTGTTTTTAGGTTTTCAAAAATCTTGGTACAGATGTACTTAAATCTGCTTTTGAAGGTTATAATGCTTGTGTTTTTGCATATGGACAGACTGGATCTGGGAAGTCCTATACCATGATGGGAAATGTGGTATGTATATTTTGCAAATGTGCATTTTTATTCTGTAGCAATGCATTGAAATTGTGCTATTGCAAGTGCATGCATTTATGTTATTACTATCACCAATCCGCTCTGTATACTACTGGTTCCCCTTGTATCTGAACTTCTAGTAGTAGTCAGAGGTTTTAGAAGCTCTCTTTCTTCTACACATAGATGTTAACAGTTGGAAGAAGTTTCTTTAAGGGATGCTTTGTTATATTGGACAAATAACAATCATTTCTGTTGTGTAACAGAACCAAACATTTCAAATGCTACCATTGATTTTCAATGTCCAAAAACAGATACTGATTTTGAGTACATGAATGATCAGCTTTCTGAAGAGATCTGGTTTTTAGACCTCTTTTGAAGGGTTAGGAGATTGAAACGGGTCCTTGACCCTCATTTCGAAAAGGGTATCAGGTAGGGAGTAGAAACTGGGGATGAGTTTGAGTTTGATTTTAAGGATTTCATCCTGCTTAGCACTGCCGTAAAGACCCTGGAAAAGGCAAGGTGTGATAGGAGGGATATTGGGTGGTTTTTGAGTAAAGAACAGGAGTAGTTTCTTGCAGCTTCCTCTATGATTGCCCGAGGACGCAAGAAACTGATAAAACTCTTGGGAGTGGAGCAATTTAAAGGGCCGACTGATGAAGCCTGTTTGCAAGGCAGCTTCTATGGGTTTCATTCTCCTGTAATCCTTGGTAAAAATATAACAGGTCTGTTCCCAGCAGAATTGAAAAGGGGAATATTGCCTCTTGTCCTTCGTTAGATCACTCGTTGGAAATGCAGTGAGATTGGCCACTTTGCACCTCCTTGAGTTTAGGATAGTAAGTTATCTGTAAATATTTCTCTTTCAGTTGTCAGAGAGTAAGTAGCTTTATATTCAGCTTCAGTATGGTGAACAGAACAGACTTTTGTAACCAGAAAAGATGTTATGACCTAGATGTGGATTTCTGTTTCAGAATTTTTTGTAAGTGACATTTTTATGAGACTGCCTGACTATATGTAATGACCGTAATCATCAAGACATTTTGCAAATGAATAGGTGCTGAAGTTTGTTTGACATTATTCAATAATAAAGGTCTAATCTTCTTGCCATGATACATAAATACTTTAATCTGGTTTTGTACAGTGTGTGTATAAAATACACTCAGCCGCCAAGTTAAATGCTTTAAAATTGATGGCCCTGTCAGAGACACTACAGTGTTGTAAGAAAACTTGAATTGGAAATAAATTTTCTTTTCCCTACTTCTCCTTAACAAGTATGAATTCTGTTCTCCTTTTGCTTTAAGTATCTGCTGTTCTTGGCTCTGGAAGGCTGCTTCTGCAATACTGTGTGCAGCAACCGTTTTGAGAAATGTGTGGACCAGTTAGAAGAAGTCTTGAGCAGAGATACTGAAATGGTCACAGGTTTATAAAACATGATCTGTCAGGAAAGTCTGGCTTGCATATGCTGAAAAAGGAAGGCTGTGGAGGAACAAAAGTCATCTAAGATCTGAAAGGCTGCTGCAGAATAGAAGGGAATGTTTTTTTTCCCCATGTTTAAGGTAGATGGGAAAGCAGCAATATGCTTAAATTGCCATGAAGAAGTTTCTGGTTAGATAGCACAGAAGGAAAGCAGGCTTTTAATGAGAAAGTTCGGCTCTGGAGTGAACAACTTATTTTGGTTCTACAGGCTTCCATGCCTGGAAACTCTGTAACCCGGAAAAAAAACTGTCAGGGATGCTGCAGATGTACTTAGTCCTGCTGTGGAGCTGTAGGGGGTGAAAAGGGAGAAAATGTTTAAATTTATTTCCTAAAAAAGAATATACATTCTGTAAGATGTGCACTTTACTGACAAAGTATTCTGGGAATTATGTGTTCTTCCTTTCTTGCCACTGTATCACTATGGTTGAAGTTACTCAATTAGAGCTAATATTTCCTATTTTAAGACTTTGCAGTTGCTAAAATATGTCAGACACTAATGGCTTGCCTAAAACTTTGTGATGGATCTTTCATGTTTTTTTCCTTAAGCTTTAATTAAAACTATTCAGGGGTTTCCAAGCATGAGATGAAAGAAATGTCTTATTTTTTCTCTTCCTATGTTCAAAAAGAAAAAAGAAAAATGTGTGGGGAAATTCCAATACTGCACCCAGAAATTTTAGCTGGAGTAGAGGTTGATTACAAAGGCAACTCTCAAAAATAAGCCTTATTAACGTGTAAATTTATTTTTTAAACAAGGTGTAGTCAGGTGAAGGGCTAGATGTGATTGAAAGAGAGAATAGAAAAATATTTTGAAGAATGAATGCTGATTTGGGTAGGACAGAGCAGCTGTCGTTAAGATCTTGGAGGAAAAGGGAAAATGGGGGGGGAAGTGAGTAATGATTTAAAAAACAAACAACAACAACAACAAACCACAACAACAAAAAACTGGATGAAGAACCAAGAACCAGTTAGGAATACCGTCTGAGCAAAGGAAATAAGATGAGGAGCTCAGCTGTGGCACTGAAGAAGGTGCTGAGGAAGGATTGGGCCAGTGCAGGAGCAGGCTGGAGTGAGCTTGAGCAAAAAGGGTCAGATTTTATTTCCGAGTAGAAGAGAAACCTTTGCCTGTGCAGCACTTGTCTTGCCAGGATCTGGTACGGATGAGTCCACTGTTTCTGTGTTTTCCTGCAGCCAGGTATCTCTAGAATCCCATCGGGCAAATTTTTTGGGGTGCCTGAAGTGCCTGGACTATTTTCACATGGGATGTTCGTTCTAGTTTGTCCTACTTTGCCTCCTGCCTAATTACAAGGCCACTAACTCTAAGGAAGAACGGTTCTTGCCTCAGCGGTACATAGAATTAGAATTAGTCCATCGCATCATATCTCTTCTGCTTTTTGGGACTGGAGGCAAATTGTAGCTGACAGACTGTTTTGTAAGCTACTTCTGTTTGTGTGTCCCTGAGCCCAAAGCTCATATGCGTGTCTGTGCCCTCTCCCTTTGTCCCTGGGAGCCAAGTTCACTCATTTCAGCTCTGGAGGGGCATTAACTGCTGTCTTTCTGAAGTGCTGGGGAGGAGGTGGGCTCAGCAGGTAGGTGGTTATCTCCCCGGTGGGACCCAGCCCTGCATGGGGACATGGAAGCTGGGAGCAAGCAACCACTTGGCAGCTGAAACCAGAGCTGCATGGAGTTCTCCCTTCAGCCCTCTGCTGCTGGGGAAACCCGGGCTTCAGCTGGGGAGGGCTGCTTGCTGCCTCACAGCGTGGCTGGAAAGGGCTCTGCTGGAGCAAGGGGAAGAGAAGAGCTCCACGCCAAGGTTCTGGAAATCTCAGCTATGCCAACTGCTGGCTCTCATGTAACAGCGAGGGGACAAGGCTCAATTATCAAGCAATGGCTTAACCTGGAAGGTGAAATCCTGCTGCTGCTGGCTGCTGCGGTAGCTGAAGTGGCAAGGACCCCGTAATGGTCGGTTCCAGCCCTGCCAGTAAAGCATGGCCTGTAGGGATCCATGTGAAGGGATGAGTTTCTTCAGTTTGCTTTTTTAAACTGAGCACGTTATGCATAAAAAGTCTTTAATTGCATCCAGAGCATCCAGAGCATCCAGTTGAGCATCCAGAAGGTCAATGCTAAATTTAATTTGTCTACATTGTGAGATGTAGTAGATATAGTTCTAATTTTGTTATTTCATACTAATTTATCCAGAGGTATCTTTTGAGACGGTGGATGGACTGTGAGCTGGGGATTGGAGGTTTGAGTGCGGGTGGCTCATGGATAAATGTATATAGATCATCCCATTCACTGCAGGTGTTGCTGAGTCCATAGTGAAGTGGAATAGATGGAGGACTTAGAAAAGATACTCTTGAGATAAGGCAGTTCATAGGTTGTGTACAGTCAGTTTTTTGCCTTAAGCAGCCAGGGTTATTTGAACTAAGAGAGAAGGGTGACGTATAGCCCGATAGCAAAGAATTGGGCTAGTATATACATTGCAACACATGCAAAGATTAAAGTAGCACGGTGAATGCAGTTGAATAAACGGCAAGACAGTATTTGCCAAAAAGGTTTTGTGTCCCCCCCCCGCCACTGTTTCTGGATGTTGAAGCTCTCAGCTAGTGATTTGGGATTTTATTTTTGAAAATATATTGTGCAGGCATGTATAGCCTTGGGAATAAGAATTGTTGTTGTTGCAGGGTGATGCTGGCTTAATACCTCGGATTTGTGAAGGATTATTCAGCAAAATAAGTGAAAAAACAAAGCGGAATGAGGCATCCTTTCGAACAGAAGTCAGGTACCTCTTGGCACATTAATAGTTTGCTGTTTCATCAAACTTGTTTCATTTGGAACCATTGTGTTTTGCTTATCTCTGAGAAAAGTATGCTTCTCTGATAACTTTCCATGCTTGGCCTCAGTCCTATAATTGATTTTTGTTGGCAGTCATAGTCGAAATGCGCAATACTTCAATCTACAACTGTATATTTTGCTTTATTTACATGGTAGTGAAAATGCCTTTGCTATTAGAGGGCATATTTCTTATTTTACCCTTTTATTTAAGGCTGTCATTAGTTGCTCTTGATCTTGCTAATGTACATTTTCTTTCTATTTCTTGTTCTTGTTTTTTTTTCCTCATGATGCAAGTACACCGTAGTCATTACTACATTAAGTGACTCTGAATCTTAACTTTGGATTTGCTTCTCCAGGCATCTCATCTTGCTTTCAAACAAGCTTAACATGGCTTTCCTTGAAAGAATCTTGAATAAGCCAGTGGTTTTCTGACCTTTTTCTTTCAGTTATTTGGAAATTTATAATGAACGTGTGAGAGATCTTCTCAGACGGAAGTCATCAAAAACGAATAATTTACGAATACGAGAACATCCAAAAGAAGGGCCATATGTTGAGGGTAAAAACCCTTTCAGTGTTTTGCACTGAATATTTTATTACCTTTATATATTTTAAAGTGTTAGATCTAATTGCATAAGGCTTTTTTTTCTTCTACAATATACATGACAATGGATACAGAACTTTGCTTTGATATAAAACCAATAAAGGAGAATAGCCTTTCATTTTCTATCCCCACCTGCTTTCCAAATTCTAAGATTATTACACCTGTACAGTTTTTATCTGTAAAGTATAACATTTTAAATAATGCTAATAAATGCAATTAGTTTTAAGAATTTGTTGAACGTCATTTACAAAGCTAATGTTTGAGATGGAAAGAACTAATCTAATTGTCTTAATCCATCTTCTGCCAGGGAAAGGTTCCTGTCTCTTGAGAGATTATGCTTATGCACTGAATACTTTAGTAAGATTGTATAATTTTTTCTTAATTTGCTGTAACTGTGTAAGTTCTCCATCGTTCACACAAGGCCCTGTTCCTTTCCTTAAGAGTGGTAAAAACAAGCATAACGATAAACACTGTAATTGCATCAGTGCTTTATAATAGTGATAGTAATCCTGCCATACCTAGACTCCTACCTGAATCCTTTTGTAAAGAAAGTCAAGTGCATGTATGAGCATAGTGTAACACCCTACTTCTCTTTAGATTTGTCTAAACACTTAGTGCAAAATTATGCTGATGTAGAGGAACTGATGGACGCAGGAAATATGAACAGAACTACAGCAGCGACTGGGATGAATGATGTCAGTAGCAGGTCTCATGCCATTTTCACAATCAACTTCACTCAGGTAAAACAACCGTACATTAGTGTACTTGAATTCAGTAACTTATATAATAATTAAAAAATACAGTTTTCAAATCAGCAAGTATGGATAGATGATGGCTGTATGTTTTCTTCTGACAGGGAAGGTTAAAAGTGTGAAAATAGAGTTTTGAGAATTGGAAATATCTTTATCAGTGATCATACACAAAATTTACAGTGCAATAAGATTACTTTGACATTTAATAGATCTTGATTTGGCTAGGAAATTCAGGCTAAATAACACTGAACAGTTAAGGCACATTTCATGACTGCTGTGACAGAAGATACGGCTGAGGAGAATGTTCTGAGTGACTTCAGCAAGAGTTGGGCATGAGCTGCTTTTTATGTTTTTATGCTGTGATGTTATCCAAGGTTTACAAAAAAAAAAAAAAAAAAAGTCTTGTCTGCATGTCCTGTCTCTATGACCAAAATCAGAGAGAGTAGAATTGTTTTCTGAGCGTTTTCTTGCTGACTCTTCCTCTGTTACTATTGGAAACCTATTTATATGCCTTGATTTACTGATGGAATGATGGAGAGACTGATCGCATATTTTTAGAGCATAGTGGTATTTTTGTTTGTATTTTATGTCTATATACTCTTTTTCTAATGATACCTGTTCTTTGTCATTGTTTTGAGGAGGGGTTGGGGAGCTTTCTAGACAGTCCATGGGTAACTTGCTGGGAGAAGGTAGCACAGAGATGGTTTGCTCTCCTGATGGAACTTTGTGTGTCTCCACCCCAAAGCAAACACGTGCAAAGTGGCATGCACTAACTGTTCACTAATGACGAATTGCTCATCGCAAAGCTTATAGAAGAGGGTGAGGGGCAGACAGCAAGATTTAAAGATCTTTGCTTGCTGTTGCGTTGTAAAATAAGTCTGAATCTATTTATACAAATTAAGATTAAAGTTGGTTGGAAGTCTCAGTTAAAAATCATAGTGTAAAATTGCAATTGCTACTTACTTGAACTTGGAGATGGGGGGGACAACGTGAGTGTAGGTGTATCTGTGTGTGGAATGTGTAACTCTAAATGTTAGTTGAAAGCCAAATAATATGAATGCAGCACAAATGTTTACAGTGCATCAGGTAAATACCAATTCACAATTGTCACTGCATGTGCATAAATGGCTTGAAAGTTGCAAATATTACACTTTCAAGAAATAGCTACTTGTGTGGGAGTTATGCAGTGATTCATGATCAAATGCCTTTTTGTGGCACCTCTAATACACCTGTCTTCTGATGTTGTGCTAATGTAAACAAGTTAAATCATGACATGAAAAGGCAATTAAATTGGTTTCAGTAAGATTTCAGAATCTGGTAGCTTAATGCTTTAATGCTTTTTTTTTTTTTTTTTTTTAGGCTAAATTTGATTCTGAAATGCCTTGTGAGACTGTTAGCAAGATTCATTTAGTAGATCTTGCTGGAAGTGAGAGAGCAGATGCCACTGGTGCCACAGGGGTTAGATTAAAGGAAGGAGGGAATATTAACAAATCTCTAGTTACTCTGGGAAATGTCATTTCTGCCTTAGGTAAGTCACTGGTCTTTATGCTTGGCTATTTGGGGTTTTTTAATTGTTAAGTACTGTTCTGCTAATTTACAGTTTTTATTTATACAAATAGTGGCTTAGCACATAGCAGTTATGTATTTTCATAAATGGTATTTTTTTTCCTACCCCCACATCACAGCTGATTTATCTCAGGATGCAACAAATCCTCTTTCAAAGAAGAAACAAGTATTTGTGCCTTACAGAGACTCCGTGTTGACTTGGCTGTTAAAAGATAGCCTCGGAGGAAACTCTAAAACTATAATGATTGCCAGTAAGTGTTTTTAAATTACTTTTTTGGCATCCTGAACAGTTCATGCTTAATAGGATTAGCTGTAAATATTTAGATTCCAGATGCTTCATTAAGGCAGAGCGTTATTTACATGTTTTAATTTTTTTGTTTCTTTCTTTCTTCCTGAGTTTTCTAGTAACACTCTGCTTTTACCTGTGCTCTACAGAACATCTCTTGCAGCAGTAAAACTGTAGGTGGTCTCATTGTGTATAAGGGGGCCATCTAGTTTGTTCAGTAATGTCGTGAGCAATAGCGGGGATGTGTGTTGCCAGAACTTGAGAGTTTGATTTCCATACCCAGATCATCTGTGTGCATATATCACTGGCTACTTGGTCACAAATGTAACAAGGCATCCAGGTTGTGTATGTACTGTCATTAGGTATAAATAAAGGTCATCCAAGTGTATGTGCATAATGGTTTGCATCTGCTCTGACATCAGACTCATTGTCATATTCATCTTTAACACATGCACAGTGTAACGATAATCTAATCTGACCAGTTAAGCTTCAAGTAATAGCTCTTGTGGCTTATTTGCATTCCATACAGCTCTGTTACTTGTGATAAATGCTCAAACTGGGATCTAGATCAAGTCTTGTACCAAGACTTGTACGTAAGCCTGTCCTCAGTCCTCCCCAGGTCGCAAGCTTTCATCCCCATTAAAAAAAAAAAGAAAAAGATTTGTGTGTCTAGTCAATATTGATGTGTGAATTCGTCTGCTTTTTTAAAGCTGTGTTGTTTTTGTAGTGTTAGTGGCAGAACAACCTGGTCTCTTTTGACATTCAGTGGATTAGAATGTCATTTTTATTTAACCCACTTTTTGAGGCATACAGCATTTTAACTTTTTGTCTAAATTTAATTATTCACGATCAGTCATGTTACAAACTTTTTTACAGCTTCCTTTTTACCCATTGGAAGCTCTTTAAGGATCACTTGTTTTAGAAATGCACCTATGGCATAACTGCAGTTTTTTCAATAAATTGTAATGGGAGTGCCAGTTCCAAAAAGACAAGTGAGGATATTTAAGGGGAGGGGTGGATTTGGGATGTCAAAGATGTAAGGTGTGAAGAGACGAGCAGCTCTGAAATTTCTCTTCCTCCCCTGTTCAAATGAGATGCAGTTTAACTGATAGAGTCGTCTTTTGGGAATGGTGAGGGAGCAAAGGTGAGATAGTAAAATGCAATGGATCAAATTCTGGTTCTTCACATGCTTTGCTATAGGCAAATTCTCTTCTTAGCACTTCTTTTGTTGCATGATTTTGGGGATGTTTTTGGAATCCGTGCTGCTTTCTTTCCTGAGACTGATCATAGTATGAAAAGAGGATCTTGGACCAGATGCTGCTTTGTTCTTCTGGCTGTTCAACTAACACTGTGCTGACATGCTTCTTGATGCTTTCTTTCAGTTACACGCTTGACTAACTTGATGTTTTCTGTTGGGAGGGATGGGGAAGAGAAGTTTTAGAAACACGGTGAGCTTTCAGTGCCTTTAGTAATGATTACAGTGCACAGCTGCTTTTTCAGCTACTTCCCCATCTATTAACGATGCATCTGCTAGGCAGAGTCCTGATGGTTGATCTCGTCTCCAGCAGTAACTCTACCGATAATGTGGCTGAATCACCTAACAGAGCCTGACAAGCTGTCCAGATACGTTTGGTGTACCTTTTCTTTAACTAAACACAAAAATGCAGGAAGATCATCTCAAACTCTAGGAAGGGATCTTATAAAAACATGTCCAATTCTGATTTGTCATGTTTCTGTAAGATATTGTAACATCCTTTCAAAAGGAAAGTAATTGAGTACTGGAAAGGAGACAGTAAATAAAGTAGTAAAGTGAGTAGTGTGAGCTAAGGGAAGTATACTCTGTTGCTAGAGCATCTCCCCCTAATTCAGGCAGTATCTACCACAGAGAGTATTTATTACTGTTGGTAGAATGAGGAAGGACAGAATATTGGTTGCTTAATTATTTTTGAGGCGTTTTCATTGCCTGATTCTTCAGGTTTCTTGTTCAGTTGGATCACTAAGACTTCTGATCTCTCATTGCTGAACGGTGTTCCCTTCTATTTTTTTTTTCCTCATCTATTGGGATGAAGTAAAGTATCTTTTTTTAAATTTTGAACATCTTATATATTAGGAAAATTATTTGAAGGACAGCATTAGCACTTTCATTAAAAATCCATTATGTTTCCAGGTAGAGTTGTCTGCAAAAATCATCCTGTTTTTCCTTGATGCCTCAGCTAAGTGATAGTTCTGCATGCTGTCAGACACCTGCAGCTCAGCAGAACAGGTAGACTTGTAAATGGGTGATAGAAGCTCTTCTCGTTTTTGTTTTTATGTCTGCTTTTTGCATAAATGCTGTTTAATTTCCTTTCAAAACTTGAGTAAACATACAGTTTTTACCTGAAATGACTTTTCCATTACATGATTACATTGATCCTCGACAAAATACTTGCTGGTTTTCTTACTGTTCATGCAGAAATTCATGAGAGCATCTGTAAAGTATTCATACAGCACGTTTACACTTCACATAGAGTTGTAAATATTAAATAGATTGACAACAAAATTGCTTTATAAATCTTGATCGCTGGACCTAATTATTCTAATACAGTGTTTAATTAAGCAAAGTTGTATTGACGTGAAAGCAGTGGAGCAAGATGAAGAGCTGGAACAAATTGTAGCCGTAGTGGTTATGTATTTCTGTCTCTTCCATGTTAACTTTATCCGACTTTTAAACTATAAGCTAACTTTACTAAATGAAACATATGGTGATGGATAAACTGTTTCTGATTTCATCTCCTTAGCTATTTCACCTGCTGATGTCAATTATGGAGAAACTTTAAGTACACTTCGCTATGCAAATAGAGCCAAAAACATCATCAACAAGCCTACTATTAATGAGGATCCTAACGTCAAACTGATCCGTGAGCTGAGAGCTGAAATAGCCCGATTAAAAGCCTTGCTTGCTCAAGGGAATCAGGTTAGCTTTACTTAAAATTTATGTGTAATTTTCCTTGAGTTATAACATCTATTTCTAGAATGTAATGAGATAATTATCTTTCATTATATTGATTTGAGTAAACAAGCTCTATGAGGCTATGAATGAATATTATTTTCCTGATTGAATCAGTTTCCATATGGCCAGTAGATTTCCTCTTTTAACATAAGGGGGAAAAATTGTCAACCTAATGCTTCAAGTTTTCTCTTAATATAATCAGACCTTGATTGCAGTGGGCTGTGGAACAGGTACTCACCACAGCCAAAGGAGACTGAGCAGTAACATTTGCCATGACTAGTCTGACGGACTGAAGCTGTACTTTAGTATCTTAAAAGTAGCAGAAGGTATTAAGTACCTTAAATCCCTAAAATGTCTATAATCCTGCATTTTATATTTACAAGAATTCGAATGGCATTTGTGTTTGAATGCATGGTACATTAGAAAGCATGTCACATGCTAAACGTGAAAGTATTTTCAGTGACGGTCTAAGAAAAGATTTATACTTTTTACTTGAACAGACTGGAAACTCTCATAGTTAGATTTATGTCTTAGATAAGGGAAGACAAAGAACTGCTGAGGGGCTCTGTCTTCTTAGACTGCTAATTCTTTTCTTCCAGTAAATACCAGGTTCCACTTGTGTGTATGTAATACAGAGCAGAGAAAACATGAATGATATACTAGTAAATCCAAAAAGATAAAAGCACAGGTCTTAGATATTTTTCTCACTTTTCTGATCTTGGTTTGTAAAACTTGCAAAGTTTATTTGATACCAACTGCTTACTTAACCTTACTGTTTCTGAAGCAACACATGGTGATTATGATAGAGGTTATGAACAGAAATAACGTACCCATTACAGACTGGGAGTTCATATGGCCAAGAAATGCCAGTGGTTAAAAGCTATATTGTTTTGGGGTTATTTTTATTGTGAGGAGGGATTCTGAACTTGATTGCCTGAACAACCATTGTTTTGTTTTAAAGCATGCTAATTTGGCTTACGCTTGCAGTGTTGAGTCACTGAGCTATTTGATTTGAAGAGTCAGAAAATGCACTGTTGTTGCTGTTTTCCCCATGTACTAGGCAAGCTGACAAAAATAAATAAATAAATAGTGCTGAAATAAATGTAAATCTTCCCTAAGTCTTAAAGGATAGTGGTTGATTCAAACTTGTGAATAAACTCAAGAAATCTAAGGCATTGGGATTTATCAGATTTGAAAACTTTCATCACATCAGTACAGGTTATTGTCATAACCATCCTGACCAGTATAAAGCCTCTGCATACTGGAGTATATCTGATGTACTTATGGGGCTGTTCAGAATGAAGCACAGTTTCTCAGAAATGTCTCACTCTCTGTATATACAGAATGTTGGTTTGCTTTAACAAAGACCTTTTGTTGTGTCTCCTCTTTCCCTACCTGTAATGACCAGCAGAGTTTCTCTTTTGCATGGTGCTATTTCTTGTTCTTCTATCAGTATTGGCCACTATAAACATGTGCTGCACAAGCCCAGTTAAGCTTAATTTCTCCTCTGTTTTCAGGGTGATGAAACCAAACTAACAATAAGGAATATACAATCACTCAGGCCAGTCATCTCTTCTAAATAATGCCACTTGAGATGGCTAGATTTAATACTCGAGCAAATATGATATCGGAATACATCTGAAATGATACTTTAGATTTATCTCTAGAACCGAATTTTACTTTAGATAGGCTGTGCAATGTGAAATGTCAGTTCAGCTCAGACTTGTTTTATGGAAGTTTAATACTTCAGCTAGATTTCATTGTATAAAAGATTCCCTGAAAAAGGGGATGGGACCACAGTATGAATCAGTAATAGGTATTGTAGATGATTGAAGCTGAGAGCTTTGCTTTGTTACAGACAATTAGAAAGCTCTTCATGGGTTTGAATTACTGTTCTACTTTTGTATTTCTTTTGTATTCGTTAGGAGGGGAAAATGAGTTTTTGTTCCCTGGATTGTGTGATCACTTTTATTTTCAAAATAAGTTTTGTTTCAGAGTTAAGAAAGTAGATATAACATAGACCCTTTTGAAGATCTAATGCTTTGACCTAGTTCAAAGCTGTAACACAGAGGATATCACAAAATAAATCTGGTTCAGTTCTAGGATGTGTGGGGCACAGCAGAGAACTTGCTTAAGTTAATTAAGTTAATTGTGGTGCTTGGTAAAAAGTGAAGTGGTGTTATGTATGCACAATAGAATATAAAAACCTGTATAATTTCTTCTGTAATCTTCCTTTATATTCCTGAAGTGCTGTATTGCAAATGCTTCTGTAGATCACTGAAGATACTGGTACCCAAATACAGTGCTGGATTCAGTGTGGGAGGTCATATAACAATGAGTATTGCTTGTGTGTGTTGTATAGTAATTTTCCTTTTCTAAGGCCAGTTATCTTTATATATTTTTTAATAAAAGATAAGCAGTAAGATATTTCTTATAGCAAAGTCATCAAATGTTGATACATCATAAATTTTTATGTTTAACAGGAATATAGCTTTAAACTTCAGGAATTACCTGTTATAAACTTGTGTCTGGTTTCTGTGTGCGCATGTGTGTGACAATATGTATACTTAGTGAATGAAAACAGTACACCTAAAAAGATGATTTGTATTCAGAATATCTGCTTTGACAACATTTTGATTACTCTGTTTATAGTATTTTAAGGTAAAATGGTATACATTGGAGTTCAAAATATTTCATCCTAAATAATGAAAGAAGTTGATCAATTGCATTTCTTTCATTTGATTCTGCCAGAAAATTCTCACCGTTTTTCTAACTTGATACTGTGTATTTTTTATGATTTTAGATTGCTCTCTTGGATTCTCCGACAGCTTTAAGTATGGAGGAAAAGCTTCAGCAGAATGAAGCAAGGGTGAGTTATTTCATAAATCAGTTTGACAAAATAAAATAAAAAAGTGGTCTTGATGCAAATGATAGTCATTTTCATTTTTTTTAATAACGACTTAATTTTCGCCCACCAACCAGCATTTCCTAGTTTTATTTTTTTTAATTATATGTTAACTTGTATCTTTTTTGTCTTAGGAAGGTAAGATAACAGATTACAACTAAGAACAAATGATGTGTCTTGGATATTTATATTATAGTTCCCTTTAAGTAAAGAAGATATTTGTTCCTTGGCCAGCTTGCCCTATTTTATTAAAAAGAAAGCATGTTTGTAGGTAGAACAGAGAGGGAAAACTGACTGCATTATGTTACTAAATCAGACTGACAAAGCATTCATACAATAAATATTTTCTAGGGAAATGGTCAACTTGCTCATGCTTTCAAGTAATCAATAATTTATATTGCAGGTTATGTTTTCTGGAAAGTTTCAGTCTTTAAATCTGGAATGGACACATACAAATATGTTCGGTTTCTAATTAACTGTCTTTCTGGGGGAGTCTAAGATCTGGGTGGATGTACTTCATGGTGTGCCTCTATAATAATCCAGCCCAGTGCAGAAGCTGGGAAGAATTCCTAGACAGTTGAGATTTATTGATAGGGTCCAAAAGAATATAAATGTAATGGCACTCGGATTTCTTGAATTTGCAGTCATTCACTCTTTGTCTTTTTGTGTTAATTCTTTTCTGTCTACTTGGCTGTTCTTAAAGCTACTACAAACCATTTAAAAAAACAAAAAAAGAACAAAAGTATTACACAGAGTTTGGAAAAAGAGGGAGGAAAGAATTTGGAATCATTCAGCTACATGGCAGTGAAATTATTTACTGGCATATTTACTTCTGAGTATTGTCAACAACATGCTAACCAATATATAGATACAGATGCCTCAAAAAAATAGGGGCTTCTTAGCAGGGTTAAATTGTAAGGCTTTCACTGGTGCTGCTCAGACCTTTACAATCAGAGAATCAATGCACTGCTTTCTGAGAATCCTGTTTTGACTGAAGTAATTGGTGGTATAGTATCTGTTTGCACTTCTTGGGATTCTAGTTGGTAATGCCAATTTTAAAGAAATGTCGAAGTACTTTTCTGTGAAATGATTCTTCGAAAATAAACTTCTTGATAAAAATGTACAACATGTATTAGTGTGAACCATAGCTACAAAGCAGACTCTAGGCTTCTTCATAAGCCAAGTTTCTTTTAGGAATGTATTTTGCAACTCTGTAATATATGCAGGAATCCATATTGTGTTGCATTCAATACTTCAGGTAAAACCTACAAAGCAGTGATAGGAGCCTTCAAGTTGTAAATATTTTTTTCATATTAATATGAGGCATTTAAAATGTCTTCAGCTGAATCAGAAGAGTTGATGGTAGTGTTGGTAATGTAATATGCTTTTATTTTGTGCACAAACACAAAGCTTTTATCTAAGAGTAGGGAGCAATATGAACTGCTGGATATATGCTAATTAGAACGTTATTCATGCCCTGACAGTAATCACTGCTTGTCCTGCTCATAAGTGTTGGTCCTCTGCATGGAAAGTATATCGAGCATATTTTATCTTTTGTCAACCTCATTAGAAGGTTATGTGATTACTATTTAATGCAATTACTACAGTCACAATTACTGAAAAATCTTAGTAAATATTGCAGTGTTTATAGCTTTTTTATAATTGAGTGCAATAACTAATTTGTTTATACAGATCTACAGATTTTATCACCATATTTAAATTATCTGACAAATATATAGTGGCTTTCTTTAGCAAATTGATTTGTCCTTGTATAAGGACAATTTTGAATAACTTTCTGTTGAATAAAAATTGCTCTGGCATGGTAATTAGACTTACAATGGACATTCTTCATATTTTCTGTTTCGGTTGTTTTCTGTTTTAACATTCTGATTACCAGTACTAATAATGCACTGAAAAATGTGTTACTTTTCTCTGTTGAAATTTTGAAATGTAAGTAGAAATGAGATAAATTTCTTTAGTTCTTATTGATTAATTTGCACTTGAACTGCAAAGATAGCTCGGGTGGTAGGCTATAGGCTACAAATGGAGAGTTGTTTGGAGGAACAGCTGAAGACCTTTTTTTCCCCAGTGGATTTAAATATAAAGTATTAAAGGGACGTAGCCATTGTGTTTTTCAGCGTTCTGCATGCTGAAGTGAATTTAACTAATAAAGGATTGTGTACGTTTTCAAAAGTCTATATGTTAAATTCCTACAAAGAAATCTGGTGATTTCAGAAAATGGAAGTGTGTGTATGCATGTGTGTGTATATATACATACATATTTATATATGTATGTATGCAAACACTCACACACATAAATTTAATATGAGTATGATTCCAAGTCAGCCAGAGCTTTGAGGCTGATCTGCCTGAAGCACCTTCTATACAGCGCCTTCTAAAAATTCAGAAGGGCTTTGAAATGCAAAGAGCCTTTACTGGTGTATATAAGCTATGAGTTAGGCAGCTTGGTGAGCAGAAACAGCAGGGCAACACAAGCATTGATACACAACGTTTTGCCTGTCTGTAATGCCTTTGCAAGCAGGTCCTCACTTCAGTGCTGATTTCCTCCAAGTGTGTGACTTTTCTGTTGCAGCAAACTTTGCTTTCATTCTCTCCTGAAGGCTGTCTGTCTGCGTCTTCCTCTCATGCATGAGGCTGTTTGAGCCAGAACATGCCTAGCTGAGATGTAGGAAAGAAGCTGTCTTCCTGTCATAGTTAAGGGACCATTCTGCTGCAGTTCTTTTCGGGGCTGACTAGGCAATTTTTGAAATTATTCCATTTCTTTGAAAATACCTATCATTATTTGAAGTGGCTATCCCTGTCCTTTGTTTCATTTTATATTATAAAGAAGAGCCTTCTAGTTTTCCTTTTTGAGAGAGAAAAATTGTATGGTCACTTAATGCAGGAGTAATAGTTCTCTTTTAAATATTTAAGTATTAAACTTGACAATGAATTCCACTGATTTTTAGTACTTGTGTAAGAATTTATTATCAAGAGCTTTGGAAAAGATGTGATTTTTCAGATATTTGTTTTCTTTTATAGGTACAGGAACTGACCAAAGAATGGACCAACAAGTGGAATGAAACCCAAAATATTTTGAAAGTAAGGCAAATACATCCTTTTTCAACCTGGCATTTGAACTAATCTTAGAGTTTTTTCCTTAAAAAAAAAAAAAAAAGAAGTTCCTGTGCTAAGTCACCTTCTTTGGCTTTTTTAATAACACAGAACTTTCTCAGACTTTTCACTTAATTTTTTTCTTTCTTGAGAACTTCCAAGAGCAAAGATTCATGCAAGGGGTGGTATTTGCGAATTAGACTTTACGTAATATTAATAAAAAGCACAACTCTCTGCTTTTTTCAGTATAAAACACTTTATTTATTACAAATCTTTAAAATACTGAATGGTTCCATCGCAAGGGCAAGTGGATCCCCTTAGTTTTTGTGTTGTATCAAGACCTGCGAATAATCACCTTTTAGGTTACACTGGGTATCTCAGTGAATGCAGTGCATGTGGATACAGATTTTTGCATTGGCCTTCAGATTTGTTTCAGTCAGGAGGAGTATGTAAAGTTGAAAAACAGCTTTCAGTGGGACTTCTGCAGTTGAATATCCTCCAGTAGGTCTCCATGAAACAAAACAGATGCATCTGAGCTAAGTGTGCTGTGGAGTCTCCAAGGACAGGGATTTCTGCAACTGATTCACATAAGCTGGCTTGCCTGCACACTTTAGATGACTCCAGACTACTTCTGGAGCAGTTAAATCCACGCAGTGCTCTCTTGCATTTTGTAGATTTAGTATAGATCCGAGAGGGCAACTTAGAGACTACCATACTGTGTTTTTGCATGATGTAGACTGAGACTCTCGAGTTCTCTGCGTATATCTTTGCCTCCATACTGTCCGATTGTACTGGTAAGTTTTTATGTTGGTGTTTGGCTCTTGATGAAAGTGATATTCTGAGGTGATATTTTAATGAGTTACTTCATGATTCTGTACATGTACGCACACAGAGTGATGAATCCCATAGTTTCTTTTTCCACAACATTCACCAGCTTCTTTGCCAAATGTTTTATTTGTTCTGTTAAATAAAAATATGGAAAAATAAACCTTAAGCTTTCATGCCTTGCTGTATATGCTGTGCATATGCTTGTTCAGAGTGCAATTCAAGCACGCATATGGGAGTATTTTTTTTAATTCTCCTTATCACTGACCTGAGACTTGTTTTTGGAGTTGATTTTTGCTGTATATCACTTTTTAATTGTTAGTTTATTTTTTAAGTTCACCTCCATGTCTTTTATCTGACTTCCAAGTAAGTCAAATGGCTCCATGCTTAAAAATAAAGCACAGATAGCTTAGAGAACAGAGCAGGGCTGGTAACTGCCTAGCAGATGGCATGACAGAATGGACTGTTTAGTGTATGTCCAGATATTGAACTGGGAATTACCATTTGCATATTCCTCAGAGATGTTTTGGGTCCAGTTTTACATTATTCCTCTGTTTTGTTATTTTGAAGCATCTATACAGATATACATCTATATAGAACTTTGTTAATCTTCTCTTTACTCAGGTTTAGATTGGAGAGTTCATTGTTACATGGAGAATTTGTGAATTGAAGTTGTGCAATTATGAAGTCAACATGATGTAGGTAGCACGTGGAAAGTCTTTATACCTTAATGTTGGAAATGCGCTGATTATTCCACAGAAATTACAGGATTGTAAGAGGCATTAATTGAACAATTCAAATAAACAAGGAAAAGCCGTGTTTATTAAGTAGTTGAACATAAAGGACTTAAAAACCCAGAAGCTGTAATTCTGCTTTTCTGGTACTGAGCTTTTGTTAGTTTAATTCACACAGCTTCTGTATTTTGCACTTTTATGTGCTGATATTTTAGCATATAAATATAGCTTATATTTCACTTTTGAGTTAAAGGCAATTGATGAAACTTTCTTGGCCCTGAAAAACTGAAAATCTGCAAAAGTTTTCATGTCCTTACTGCTTTATTTTGCACCATTTTACTGAAGCTATCTGTATTTTTATTTGCTTCTTGTTTAACAATTCTTGAGATCCCTGCCAGCATATGAGTGGGAAAGAGCTTTTTGGAACTTTGCCAAGCTGAGTAGCAGGAAAGCAGATTTTAAACTAGAGAAAGCAGTGGTGTTTCTTGTAATAGACTCCTTTAACTTCACTGGCTTTTTTGTTTCTTCATTCATATACCACCTCTCACATGCATGGGTCATACCTTGGGTTTATAAAACTAGAAGGTCTTGGTGCACTTTTAGAAATGGGATTGTCGTCATGTGCCCACATCACCACAGTCACAGCTGCAACTTTTTCCGTGCCATAATCTGGTTACATTCAGAATATTCTTTGTTAAGATCTTTAGAATATCACATTTGTATTTGTGTTTAAAATCTGCTTCTCTTTACCTTCCTCCCCCTAAGTAAATAAGTATGGTATGTAGGACATTGATGCTGACTGTGTGGAGGAGTCTGGTAATTTCTTGCCTGTGTGTTGTTCCTTGTCTGTGTGATTTGGGCTTGGTTAAATGGCAGTTCTATTTGGGTTGCATTTATTGGAAGATTGTCTGAGCTGTGCTTGAGCAGATGAGGCTTGTTTGTTGTTGTTCAGTGAAAACATTTAATTATTTAATGTTCTTCCTGCAGCGCACTATGGCAGACTCTAATGTTGAATTTGTTCTTTTCTAATCTCTTTGTGATGGTTCAAAGGTTCAAAAAATTTAACCAGCTTGATCACTCTTCAGAATTACTTTGAACCTTGTCTTAAATTATATCAGCAACAACTAAATGCTACCTTGAAAATACAGAACATTCAGAATGGAAAACTCTATTCAGACAGGAAACACTGAGAACAAGAGAATACCAAGTGAAGGCAAATTTTTGATTAAAAAGTATCTGACAACTTAAAGTTCAAATATTTCAGTCAGTACAGTTCCACGTGTGCAGCTGAGATGTACATCCAGGTATCATTCATTATTTCTGCTTGTAGCTTTTAACATGCTTATTCCCCTTTTGATGTTTTGTCTCTACGTAGTTCACCCGAACTTATGGTTTCCATGACAGGGTTCATCTTCGTGTTGAGGACGTTGAACCATTCCGTCTGTAAATGATACCAATTCAGAGTTTGGTGCCAAGTCTGTGTGACTGAGTGCCATTATCAGCTCTGAACATCGTTTATAATCCTTCGTATGTACTGCTGCCAGAATGAACTTGTCTTGGACTGGCGGTGGTAGCAGTGATAGTGTGCTCTTTCTTCCATGCATTTGGAAGAAGCCCTTTTTTTGTAGGGAGATTGTCTGGGTTCATATAGAGTCTGAACTACTGCCAAATCACAGCTAAAGCCGAAATTCTCCCGCTATCATAATGCAAAGATTAAGACACTGCATACATTTAAAGATGAGTTTAAAAAGGGGTTTAAATCTATGCTAATTCATATGAAGTATCCTTTACTGTAGCATGGCAGCTGCTTGGAGGTCTCTGTCTAAAGGGACAAGCATTGTTTCCAATGGTGGTGTTTACTTCCATACTTGACCTCCTCACTATAGTATAGCGTGATACTCTAACCTTACTAATCTAGCAGTTGATTCTGTCCTCTATCCCTCTTTTTAATCAAAGGCAGGATATTCTAATGCTTCATAAATAGGTAGAGTGATGGTTGGCATTGGGTAAAATACTGCATAGTAAACAGAACTGATAGTGTTTGATTTAAAGCCTGTAGGCTTTGGGTTATTTCCTCAAATGTCATCAGCTGTCTAAAGAATTGCACTTTACAAGACAGTACTGCTTTGCATCGCTTCTCTGTCTTCAGGTGTCTTGCAACCTCAGCAGTTGTTTAACTTTAGGATTTTGCTTTCATCTTGCTCTCATTGAGTCTTTCTCTGAATTTTTCTTCCATTAATGTTCTTCGATGCACATCCGTGTGAAAGAGGAGGAGGGAGGAAGAACTTCTCTTTCCCTTAGCTTAGTCCTTTTGTATTGTTCTGTTAAAGATCAGTCCTGGGGTCTATAATTTCTTTGGATCGTTTCTAAGATGTTAAGGTAGCCTATCCAACTTTTGCTTTCTTTCTTTGAGACTTTAATTGGTACAAAACTTCTTTTGATGTGGCAGCTATATATGACTGCGTGTGTTGTCATTCTTCTATTTTTCTTTTACTGGCATCTTATTTTTTTTGTTATCTTCTGTGCATGTTCCAATTTCTAACTGTAACCTTTAGCAGCTTTTATATTAATTTTTTAAATGTGCACGTCTTTATATAATTCTCCGCTGTTTTCTTCCAACTGTCTTTTAAATTTCTTCTCCCTCTCACTGTTTGTATAGAAATTGGTTTAATACTTCTAGCGTTTTCCTTCTTTGATGCCATTCTTACCTAGTGTTAAGGTATTCAGATGCTCTTTTGTGTGTGCATGCATGCGTTTTAAGTGGATTTAGTTGCATTTTATTTCATTATATTGTTGTTTGATTCTAATCATGTCATTAGCTTTGTGTAGGAGCACTCAACTGATGTCAAAGGATGCAGAGATCTGTCTTCCCAGAGTCTATGAAAGGACAGAGTCCATTTTTTTTCGTGTGTGTGTCTAATTCTCATGATCAATAGTTTAACTAGTAGCTGCTTCTTATGGCTTTGTCTGGTTGGATTTAGTGACATAGCCTCACTTTAATCAATAATACTAATTCTGCTGCAGTACTTTACCACATTGTATAAATATGTTATTGAGCACTGTCTATTTGATCTCCTTCTTTTTTGTGCCCTTTGGTTGAGTATCAGTTAATAGTACATTTTTATGTACTATTGTTTTTCCTACAAAAACAATTGTTTTTCCTACCTAGGGAAGAAAACTGTTGCTAATTGTGTCCATTTGTAAGCATTAATATCTACTGTTTTTTTATCTTTGTTTTAGCTACATATGCCTTTTTTGAGGGAGGTGAAAAACCCACTTAAATTGCCATTATGAATAAATGCAGGCAAATACTAAACACTTATTCTAGTAGACATTTATCTAAACAGGAATTTATTATCTTTATGAATCTTGGCTACATCCAGCAAAGGCATCAGGAAACCAAAACTGAAAGTAATTATGCTGCTCTGTGTAAGGTATGGATTAGGGTGGCAGAAGCTAATAGATTTTGATTTTAATCATTTCCTTTCCATGCTGGCTTGTATACTGGAGTGAATTCTGTCAAGAGCAGTCTGTTGTATTCTATAGAAATTCTGCATTACTCGGCACTTACTTGCACTTTCAGATAGTGTTTTTTTTTTTTTTAACCCTCACTTGCCGAATGGTATTTAAGCACATTTATCTCAGTTATGTTGCATATAAGGATAGACATATATCGCAGTTTCCTGTTTTATGCCGTTTTGTTAGTTTATATTAACTTTAACTGTTTTGGTCCTTGACTATTTTGGGTCCTTTTCTTCTTCTCACGTTTCATGTCCTTCCCCAGTACTTTGCCCTTTGAGCATTTGCTTTCTGCATTCTTTCCTTTCTCTTCATTGTGCTTCTTGAATTGGCCTCCGCTAACTTCATAGCTTATTTCTGTGCTTTACTCACTTTAGCAATTCAGTCATGTTAACCTAAATCTTGTCTGTTCTGACTTAACGGGTCTGCTCATCTTTATCCTCACTGACATCTTTCTCACCTGCATCCTTCTCTGTAGTGACTATTATAACAAGACAGGCAGCAAGCAGGGATAAAATACAGATTGAAGGACTTTCTTTCCTGTTTTAACATGCTCAATCCTCAGGTGAAAAGTGCTTTCAATTAATTATCTGCAACTTCAACATAAAATCCTCCTGTCTAAATCCACTCTGACTGTAGAGTAGAGAACTTGTGCAGACTGTTGGGTTCTTGAAGAACAAACTCTAGATTTTTTTTTTAAGTACTTTAACATCATTAGTTAATGGTAGTTCGTGACTCATGACGTGTTTCAGTGGTTGTGACACTTCCCTATTCAATACTTTTAGTAATCAATAAAATCTTGTGGGTACTAGAACATTAGGACCCTAATGCATAATCTAGTTGTCCTAGATCGCTAATGAATAACTGAATACAAAATGAATAATATATTCATTGTACATATATGTATGTATGAAAATTATCAGACAAAAACAACAATTTGATATTTATAATCATTTCTATCACCTTAATTATTTTACCATTGGGTACTGGAAAATCATATATTATGGAAGTTTTTACAAAAGACACCAGTATATACTTTAATCCTGCCCTTGAAAAGTATGTGTGACTCTTTGAGTCTTCTTGGATGTGTGCCTTTGGAACACAGGTCCTAAAATGGTTATATTTATAGGTCAATGAAAAACAAAAGGAGTTAAAGGAATGGTGTGCATTTATATACAAAATGATGTATGCATGATACCGTGTTTAAACTGTTCATTTTCAGCTTTGGCATATGTGTTTGTTTGTATGTTTGGCAGGAATACCACTTGTTTCTAAGGATTTTTCACATTTCAGTTGGTGAATCATTTTTGTAAAATTGTTGCTAGTTAGATGTGTTGGTGTTGCATTTTGGTTAGAATGTGTGGTGTTGGCTGTGTCTAAAGCATAGCTGTATACTTTTAATGAGACTTAAATCTGTATTTTCTTTTGAACAAATGTTGTTACTTTATAACTTCTATTTGTCATCTGTATAATACAAGACTCTTCGCATGCTTCCAGTTTTTGTTTCCTACTTTAGAAGCTATGTCTCCTGCTTGAGCTTTTTAAGGACGAGGTTTCAAGATCACTGGCAGGAAGAATTTAAGTCAGATGTTATTCCTGGATTTGTTTCCTTTTTTTGAAAAGTTGACAGAATAAATAGAATACGAACTCTAATCCGAAGGTTGGTTGTTTTGTCAGGGCAACCCCTCTACTCAGCAGTTGCATAATGTATATACATTTATCAAACTGAATTTATAAAACTGGATTTGTATGGAAAGGCATGAATGCACATTTGCGTTAAACAGCCTCTTATATTATGCCTAATACTGTTCCCTTCAGCGGGATTGTGAATGTTGTGAAGAAGATGATATTAAGAAAGATTTAAAAGAACTGATGTTAATGTTTCATGTCTGTCTTTCTCATTTGGAAATCACACAGATAAGAGCTTCTGTTCCTCTAGAAGCCTGTTAAAATGTGGTTTTGTTTTTTTACACTAGATGTCACTGCAGATACAAAAATCGGACGTTTCTACATCCTTAATTGAGGTTTAATTCAGATATTTTAAGGCAAAATGATTTGCAATATCTTGACTTTCATTGCTGTGCAGATGTACTAAAATAAGATTATGAGAATGCCAAAACATTGGTTTAAGAACAAGTCCTGAAGAACCGGAGTAACTGTTTTGACAGAAATTGTTCTGAACAACAATTCACAGGTGGGATGAAGTGTAGAGTGATTATGTGCGTTCAAGATTATCACAATTATTTGTCAGTACCTTTTTCAACTCTCTTTTTCAAACTACTGTGTATCTAGAATGTTTGACAAATCACTTTAGCTAAAGCCTTTAAAACACTTATTTTCTCAGCTTTGAAGCTCTGATAATTTGGGGATAATAAAAAGCAGGTTCTGAGAGAGGTAGTTCCTGTTATTTGGCCAACTGGTACAGTTGAAAAACCAAACGGGCTTTTGGACATAGATCCAGGCCACTTCATCTATTTTCTTTCTCTTTTAATGTATCTTAGAGTTGGAAAAAACAGTTAGTTAAGTTTCAGTTAATTTAGTAATTTTTTTAAAAAGAAAGTTGTCTGATAACAAGGAAACGTTTATTGTTATTAGTCCTTGTACAGTATTTAACTCCTGCCCCCTGTGTCATGACACATAATGTCTGATTTAGTTGTCGGGTTTATTAGCATTTGTTGTCTGATACCTGGCCCAGTGCTTTGTTTGTTTGTTTATTTCTCAAGTTTAGCAGTTATTGGCTGTAGTTGTAGTTCATAAAGTCATCTACTCTGGTAATGAGATTTAAAGTTGGGGTACATCGTAGTTATTAAATGTCACTTCTCTTCCTGCCTCCACAGCCTCTGCATACCAACTATTTGTTTGTTATGAGTTGGTTCACAGAAGCAGGGACATGAAAACATATCATGTTTTTTGCCAGTTTAATGAAATTAATATATTTATATGCCAGGATCTTTACGCTGTTGGTCATTACACAGACTTCTGCGTTGGCATTTGAATTTGGACAGAGATCATCCAAACAGGATATATGGTTTCTTTCAGCAGAAAACAGACATTGTTTCTGATACTATATTACGGATCAGATGCCGTTATTAAATGAAGATTATTTCTTCATCAGATTGCTCCCCTTGCTTAAGTCTGATCAATATGTGCAGGTTAGTGTAGACTGAGAATAAAGAAGATAAAAAATTCTATAAAAGCAAACAACCCAAAACTTTTAAAGGGAATATATAGTTGTCTTGAGGTACACATTGCTTTTTCTTCAGGAGAGCAGCTCTCATTGCTCTTCACTCACCAATGATTTGTTAAAGTGCTTTGTCCACAACGGCATTGGCTTGCTGTTGTCAGAGAAAGGAAAAAATACTAAATTGGGAGCTGGTGCTACTGATCTACTGTAGCTCTTTTCCTAATAGAAACACTATTGAAAGTGTCCCAGCCACCTGGGGAACACTGAGTGCAGCAGTCAAAAGTAGATTTCAAAAGAAATAGATGTCTGATTTCAAGTCTGTCTTTGCCACCTGTGTTCATCTTATTAAGAAACCTCCTTTCTCTCATGTAGCTTCTTTAGCTGCTTGCTATGCCTCTGTGGTGGTCTGACCACTTTTAACTTTCAGTTTCTACTAAAAAGTTGCAATCAAGAGATGCCTAATGCTACTGATTGTTTTTTATTTCACTTTTAAGCCATTTTTCCCCACTTGAAACCACCTGGACCATCAGAGAAGCACAGTTGGGGGCTTCAGCTTCTGAGCTCACCAGCCGTGGATTAAGGCAGGCTTGAATAGTTTGGTTGATCCTGGCTGTGCATTCCAAAGGAGGCCCTCTGGTTTCTAGGAATAACCATACTCCCAACTATTTTGCTGCCATCCTTCTCCTTACAACTGGGCCCCCGCATTTGTAGATTATCCGGGCCATACTTAGCTTTAATCCATCCCTAGGGCTTGTGGGCAATTTTCAAATGAGAGGGAGTCAGACAGAGAGAGTTGCTTTTGAAATTCTTTCTACAGCTCAGATGCCACTTGTTCAACAATTCCTCCTGGGCATTTGGTCTGCTTTTCTATTAATTTTCTTGTGGCAGGAAGGGGAGCTAAATTGAAAGCAGAGGAAGCTTCTGATTTAGCCTGTAGAAAAAAGAGAAGAAGAAATAAACCCTGAAAGCTATTTCTTCTAAAGGATCAGCAGAGCAGTAATGAGAAGGAGCAAAGACAGAATGTAAATTCCTTGTTGGACTTGGTTATGGGAGGTTATAGAAACATTCTTACATCAAGATCTTAGAAGAAGGCAAATTTGTCTGATACCTTCACAAAAGAACTGTTTATAATATTTGTATGGAAGTAAGTATTTGATATGAAATACTAGAACCGCTTTATTCCACGTTTTTTTGCCAGCATGTTTAGGAGTTTATTACTACATGATTCTGAGAGCTTTGAATACATGGTACTGCTGTACACGTGACTTAATGTCTTAATTGGCAACTGAGCATAGCCTTGATTCATACAGTCCTACTGCTGTAGGAGTGGTGTGTTTGCTCTTTGTTCTTCTTCTCAAGTACAGAGACGATATTTTTAATGAAATCCACTAAGATGTCTCAAACACAGATGGCAGCACAAATCTGCTGCTATTGCAATCAGACTGTCTTCCTGAACAAAGGAGAGGACAGGTTCATTCTTCTGGCTGCCATGCGTCTCTCCAGTTTCATTTATTCTGTACCTCACTAGCTGGGTTGTGAGGGACAAGAACGCTCTGGCAACCAAGCTGCTTTTTTTTTTTTTTTTTTTTTGCAAAAGATTTTGCTATTGCATTGCTAGTCTAGATTTTTTTTTCTCTCTTCTTCCTTGGTACTTACTACATACTGTTGTCCATTGTCCTACTCCTTTCTTCAGTTTCTTTCAGTAGTGAGGGGCACGTTTTAGCTGTGGTAAGGGACTAGTGGATTTAAAGTAATCTGCAGAAGTAGAGATGATGTTCTAGGTAAATAAATAAAACAGAATTCCAGAGAAGTGAAACACTTCCTTAATTTTCCCATCCCTCAAGAAACACAAACAAGAAAATAGCTTTTAAAATGAATAAATGTATTAGCTAGGAGACTAGTCTTTTTTTCCTCTGCAATTCCATGACTCATTCATCATCCAGCTTGAGCAACAAATGAGGTAGGAGTCCTGTAGATAATAGTCTTGTTCACTGCATTCTCTTGATTCATTCCCAGAGTACAGTCTGTAGAATGAATTATTCACAGGTCCTGTAGACAATATATGATCATGTAATTAAAGACTGTATCATAATGCATAGGGGAGAAGAGCCTGAATTAAGATTGGCAGTTTCTTTCTATTCCAGCCAGGCCCTTTCCCTTCCTTAGATACCAGCCTGGAGAATACTGAGGGCAGAGTTGCTTTCTCTTCGCTAGAAGGTACAGTACTTCCTGCTAGGAAACATCAACAAGGGCAAAAATGTCACATTTTCTCCTGTGATAGTCAGCGTTGAAAGTCATAGATATAATTTTCCTTTGAGATTAAGATACGCTCAGTGCAGTCACAGGTAGAAGGCTGTGAAGAGGTGTACCTGTCCTGCTTCAGACACAGCTTACCTATAAAATACTTCGTGTGCCTCATTTGTTGAAATAGAAGAATAGTTGTCCCTTAAACTCAAGTTGGTGAGGGCACAAACCAGCCTGCCGCAGATGCTTCAGCGTGGAAAATGGCAGCTTTGATGGCTGAAGCTTTATAAGCCACTGGAAAACAGGATTTTACAGACGAGTGTCCAGGAAGCTTAAGCAGCCAAACAGGCATCTATACTTACAATTAGCCAAATCCTGCAGTTCTATTCAGGGACTTTTTCTCTGATGTCAGTAGCAGTTGTGTCTGTACAAGATCTAAAGCGTCAAGGAGCAGGCATTTCTACCTGTTGGATTTGTCCTGATAATTACAGGAATGAAGGCCAAGGTTCCTGAAAAATTACTTCGAATTTGCCAAGGCTTCTAATGAAAATACTTAAATTGCGTTAAATATAATGGTGCTTTTGGGTGCCACTGCAATAATAGGATGTCCGTGTATTAATACATCGCTGCATTTCCATGGTGAACACAGGGCAACCAGTTTTGAGGGCGAAAGAGAAACAATAAAAAATGGAAAAGGTAAGCTGACGTTAGGAGACTGGTAACTGCTCAAGCAAGCTATTCTTATTCTTTATTCTTTAAAGGAATAGCATCATTAATTTTCCATAATTTTAGCTTCACTATGTTAGCAGTTGCTCATTTGAGTAGTTTTGTATCTGCCTTTTTAATCGACATTCATTTCAGACAGCTATTGATGCCTGTGTGGGCTGCTGCAGAAGCACCTGCACTTTTACAGTAAGCTGTTCACAACAAAACTACAGTTTTCTGATCTCGGTTGTTGCAGGCTTTTTAATGGGTTTTCTTGATTGATGAGGGTGGTGTGGCCTAAAGCTCTAGGAGATGGTGAAAAATCTGATTAGAGAGTTTCTTCTCAGTTGTGGTTTTCTTTGTGGTTTTTGGTATTAGAAATTTCTTCCCCTCGCAAGACCTAAGTGTCTTAATTGTACTAATTGTACTGAAACTGACTTTGGTAGCCAGGAGGATGGTGTTATTTCTTTGACCTGTTGACTGGAAGGAGCAGGCTTGGTAGGAATTTGTGCCGTATTTAATACGGGTACGCATGGGAGAATCAATATCACCTTTCATAATTAATGATTATATCAATAATTAATTTCTTGCTTTTAAAGGAAGGGCATATTCCTTAATTTTCAGAACCATTTTATTGAAGTCCAGGGATAGTACAAAATGTAGTTTGGCTTTTCCACAGATTATAGAACAGATGCTTCATTGCTGGTGGTATCATCCATATTTCCTCCTCTCATCCCTTTGCCTTCCAAATCGTGTCTACTTTTATGGCAGGTGATTGATAATTTTTTTTTGTTATTCCTGAAACTGCATCTGTGTCATGCTGAGCATTGTATAACGTAGGACAGACAGTTGGTATTGTATGTACAACTTTATAGAATACAGAAAAAGCTTAAAATGTGCTCTAATGAGACAAGCAATGTCACTGATACAATACAGAAAAAAACCTGCTTTTCCTAGTTGATATGTCACTTCAGTGGGAATTGCAAATATTTCAAAGTTGTTCTCTTGCAGCAGTGGTTTGGTTTTTTTTCTCTTTTTTTTTTTTTTTTTTTTTAAACTCTGGGGCTAGACACAATTAACTTTCTCTCAGCTGCTGCTCAGTGTTTTGACTTGGCTGATTCTTTGTGGCAAGATTTTGTAAGGGAGTGGGCCTGCAGAGTAAGAAGAATATGCATGTAACCAGTTTCCCTCTAGAACTTAAGTTAAACAGTCAGTTCTGCTTATCCCCCCATCTCTTTAGGAGTTACTACTAGTAAGTCCAAACCAGTTTTCAGTGTGTTGAAATCTCCCCCAATCCCCTATCATTTTTCATACAATTCATACAATCGTGTTGACAGTAAATGTTTTCTCATGCTTTGCTGTGGAAATTCCTCGTTTGTCTTCTATTCCTTGAGTTCCTTGAATATTAATGATACTTTTTACATTCTAAGCCATCATAACAATAACTTTCTTAATGTTGACATTTATAATACTTACTGATGTGCATTGCTTTCTAATAGTGGTAGGATGCGTACATGTGTGCTAGTTGTGTGGGAAACTGTTGAAATGTCTCTCTCTCTCTTCCAAGAGGCAATGCAACGTTCAAAAGGAAGAAGTGGGTCTGTCCCATCTCTTCAGCATGTAGTCTTCAGCAGTAGGGATAATTTAACCCATCAGTGCAAATACAAAAAGCTCTCTGAATATAGCAGTGTGGCTTCCAGATCACTTTTCTGCCACTGTTATTGTAGGTTTTCCAGTTGGTCAGGCAAGGTGGCTTATTTATGCAGAATACTTTTTTTCTGGTATACTCACATTTACCCCTCTGATTATGAGGATTTTATTGAGGCAGACAGTATTGAGAATACTCAGCCCTGACAATCTAATGTAACGTAATACTGTTCTCTTTCTATTCTTAGCCTTCCCAAAAGGAAATAAAAGGCCAAAGTGGTGGGTGGGTGATAGGTGATGGTAGGCCAAGAAGAGTGGCTCAAGAAAACACCATCTTTTGAATCTTTGGAAAAAGGAGTGATTGGTCTTTGCTGTTTTTCAGTTGGATGCGGGGGTGCTTGTTTTGAAGAGTAATTTCTTGTTAGGGGTAACTATTTAAACTTTCATATCCTAATCATGATGGGAAGCTTGTTTGCTCTAAAGATCAAGGTAAGCTGTTCAGAAGCTTCTAAAAATAAAAAATAAATAAAAATCAGAGTACCTAATTGTGGATTATGTTTTTGCATGAAGAAATTATGTCCTTTTTTTTTTTCTTCACCAGCAGTGGGATCTACCTGTCATTTGTATTTCTGCAGCTTCTGTGGTGACAGCTTTTTAATGGGGACTCTGAGAAAACCAGAGTTTGAAATACTGATATGGGAATTCCTCTGCAATATTCATCTATTTGCTGATTAGATGCTGCAGGAGCACTCTGAATTTTGGGGAAAAATTATACTTGGGCTGAGTGACTTTCAGATAACCAAGAATTACCTGTGATGAGTAAGGAAGAAGAGAATATGCTTCCAGTTTTCTGGTGTTCCTTTGAGTTGTTAATTGACCCCTGTATGAAAGCATGCATCCATTTGTCTTTTTGGTTGCATATACCTACTTAATGTTTGCAAAGAAAGCTTTTATATTGACAAATGCAACTGATAATGTGGCAAATATAACATTGGACTTCTGAGCAGCTGAAATGTGCATGTTTAAGCTGCCCAGTTGAATTAGAGCAACACCCACCCCTTTTACCTCTGTTTATGCAGTGTTTAATTACACGATCACATCACAGTTTCCCATTATTTCTTTCTATGGTTTCAATCAATAGAGAGAGAGTTCCAAAATCAGTCTAAGTTAATGAAGCATTCAAATGAATATTTCCAACACCTAGTCCTCTTTTTATTGAAAAAGTTAAAATTAGACCCATTACAAGGTCTAATTTAACTTTTCAAATGTGAAACACTATTGGTGTCTGGGCTGTCTCAAAGGCTTGGGCTTACATAATAGACTTTCTCTAACCACAACGAATAGAGGGTAATTTACTTGCCAGTCATAAAGTTATTGAAAAGTGCTACATTGTACTCCAAACCAGTGCATAAATCTTTTGTTTTGAGCTCATTTACTTAATGGCAAGAACTACCTCGCACTAGATCTAGGACTTTGAGGTGCAGTAACATCTGTCAGAAGTCACTGAGAATTCATGTGAGAGGCAAAGCTGCCATGATGCGCAGCATTTGTGCACTGATGTTTGGAAATCTCAGTATGGTTATAAAAATATCATAAATCTTTGCTGCTGGAGAAGGAAAAAGATAATGTCATGCCTCCTTTCGTGAACATGACTTTCTTTCTTATTACTCTGTAGTAGCTCTGTAGGCCCATGGAGGTTTTTCTGAGAATGCAAGAAAGATGACGGTTGTCTGAGTTAGGATTCAGATCAATCAGTGAAGTGCAAAGGTCACTGGTAGCATCTTGAGGTTTGTGTGGATTGCTTTGAATTTTCTCCGTAAAGATACAGCAGGTTTACATCCTTAAATGAAGTATTATTTTCTGCTAATAGCTGGCAAAGCTGTGCTAGTATACTCTCATGGGCTAAATGGACCCTAAATTTTAAAAGTGTTCTAACCTGAGAAAACTTCAGTCTGCCAAGAATGCCATAGTATACCTTAATCTAGATTAAGAAGATTTCAAGAAATCCCTTTACCATCACCCCAACCCTTTTTTTGATTACTTTTTTCTATTCAATTTTAGTTGACACGACCGAAAATGTGATTGGAACTTTTCCTTTCAGTGAATATTTGGAATTTCTGTCTTGGCTCAGGAATAGGATTTAAACATTATTATTTTGTTCATTAGATCTGATATTTCTTTTGGCCGTCGTGTTAGGGACTGGTGCTGGATTATAGATTTCACCTCTCAGGTAGATTTTATTTATTTAATTTTATAGGACACTTCCATTTGATACAAATAGTACATGTTTCTGGTGAGTATATTTTGAGGATTATGTTATCTTGATTAAGATGACAAGAGTCATCTTCCCTCTTCTCCTTTTTTTGTGTTTATTCTCTTGATTCTCTTTTTTTTAAATGGATGTTTCTGTCATGTTTGAGGTGTATATTATGTGATTCTTTATTGTTACTGATTAAAACGGGTGTCCTTTTATTATGTTTACACTTCAAGCATTTGGTGTTCCCTCATGCTGTTCCTTTAAAAGCAGTTAAATGACTGTATCAGGATATTGTGAAACAGAGTAAGTTGTTCATTTATATTTTGTTATTAAAATTGTGAAATAATGTAGCTTCATTAGCTAATTAATGGGCATAGGCATTTCCTGTGTCTCATCTCTTCTGACATTCAGTAGTTGTACAGTAAATGCTGCAATTTTGAGAATTCAGTTCAATTGACAGTATATTGTATATATATATGTAGACAGTTTTTATTTACATATTTTTATATGTTCTTAAACAGATCTTAGATAAGTATAGAATATGTTATAAAATATATCTTACACTTTTAATGATATGATTTATGTTTGTGTTTATGTAGGGTTTATTTCACTGGAATTTGAATTAGAGAAAGATGTATATAGTTGCTAAGAAAAGTTTAATTCTCCTGAATGGACCAGATTTTCAAAAGAAGAGTATCAACAAACATAGTCATTTTATGATGTGCAACCAATTACTAATGACATTTGTGTCAGCTTAAAGCACCAATATTTTATGCTTTGGGTATACAAAATAAAATTGATAGTTTTAAAAGGGCACTTTATTCTGTCATTTTGTAGCATCCTCAGATGTTTGACTTGAGATCAAACAGAATATATTTTTTTTTGCAATTTCTGACCTTTTAATAGTCCTTTAATTTGCATTAAAAACTTGACGTAAGTGACAACTTGTGTTTGCTGTCACTGACCTAGTAAAAAGTAGCACATTATTTCTGGGGGAAAAAGTAAGGTGATAATACCTTCATCAACTACCAGAAAAGTCATTATAAACTTCGTTCTCAACATGAAGTGAAAGAAGAAAAGTTTGTTAAAATGCTACCTAGTGGAGCTAAACATTTAAAGCTAAACCAGATGTTAAATTCAGAACTGCTACTTTGACCTACATTCATTATGCTGAAGTAAATTGTGGAGGAACTCAAAGCCTTGACTAATATTAACTGGATTGTATTTGCAGGGTTAGTGAGGAAATTTAAGAAATGCTTTACTTCTGAAGATTTCTTTAAAATGGAATACTTCTGCCATATGTCTTTCAAAGTTGGAACAATTTGTTTTTAAAAAAATGCTTTTAATATAATTCTTGCCTTTTCAGATAATATTTAAAACATTGTCTATGATCTTGTGGTAGTTTCTACAGCTAGTTGTTACTACTTTGCCATCTCAGTACACACTGAAGTCTGTCTGTGATCTGGTCCGTCAGTGACCCATGCTAGAAACAGCTGTAGGACTCATTCTCATCTCTGTGCCTGTCAGTAAAGCCACCTGGCTGTGGGACACACAGGAAAATGTTTCCTTATTTAGCTGGTGTGGAGATTAGACCTTAAAAAATGGTTGTAGCGAGGATATGATAGAAGAGGAGAGGGAAGTTGGTAGTGGGAGCTCATTGTTGGCCCTGATCATCTTTAATCTTCTCCTTAGGAGTATTAACTGGTGAAGTTTGTTGATAATAAAGTTGGGAGACATCATTTTTCTAGCAGAACATCTCACAGAGGACAGGATGACTCAGAATTAGAATAATAGAAGGGAGATTGATGGTAGATACTTTGAAGTGCTGAAGCATGGGGACTAATAAGAACTTGAAACTCCATGGAAGGGGGGGAGGACAGCATGAGACTTCAATGTCAAGAGATAGTACAACACCAGCACGAAAGACAAATGAAAGCTTGGAAGAATCAGATGTTTTGTGTAGTGAGTGAAAAATAGAGACACCTGACACAAGCAAACCTGCATATTCATGAGGAACACTGCATGTAAATCTTCCCCCAGACTGGGGGATGAGAGGCTGGAGAGCAGCCCCATGGAAAGCAATCTGGTTAATGGCAAGTTGAACATGAGCCAGCAGCGTGCCCTGGCACCAAAAGGGCCAACCAACCATATGCTGGGGTGCATCAGGTACGGCACCGCTAGCCGCTCGAGCAAAGTGGTTGTCCCGCTCTGCTTTGCCTTGGTAGCCTCACCTCGAGCAAGGTGTGCAGTTTTGGGCACCACAGTATAAGAAGGACACCAAGCTATTAGCCTCCAAAGGAGGGCTACAAAGGTGGTGAAAGGTCTGGAGGGCAAGATGTGTGAGTAGTGGCTGAGGTCCCTGGGTTTGTTCAGCCCAGAGCAGAGCAGGCTGAGGGGAGGCCTCATAGCGGCCTGCAGCTCCCTCACGAGGGGAGCGGAGCGCCTGATTTCTTCTCTCTGGTGACAGGGATGGAGCCCAAGGGAACACCATGCAGCTGTGACAGGGGAGGTTCAGGGTGGGTATTAGGAGAAGGCTCTTCACTAGAGGACTCTGGAACAGACACCCCAGGGCAGTGGTCACAGTACCGAGCCTGCCGGAGTTCAAGAAGCATTTGGACAACGCTCTCAGACATAAGGTGTAATTTTTGGGTGGTCCTTTGTGGAGCCAGGAGTTGGACTTGATGATCCTTGTGGGTCATTTCCAACTCAGGATAGTCTATGATACTATCATCTTAAGGCAAGGAAGATGTGTCCAGATGAGAGATGCAGAGAGTGGATGTGTTAAACACCACAGTATGGCCAGGCTGGTCAGGTGAAAGGAGACGCTAAGTGTTTGGCTTGTTAAAACTGCAGTGAGGAGAGGGGATACAAATGCTGTCAGTAACCATATCAATAAATAAATATACCAGAAGAAAAATAATTATTTCAGCTGAATGTCAATGATGATGCAAAATACGGGAGTATGAACTATTAGTAAGTTCAGATAGAAAACTGTTGAAAACAATTTCAGTTATGCAATGGATGAGAGCCTGAATAGAATCTATCAAACGTTTTATTATGGAATTTGGGAACTGCACTGGTAACATAGGAGGTCACTTTCAGTTCATCCTTCTGAGATAGGAGGAACATTGCTGTCGTTTTAAGCAGAGGTAAAATTCCTGAAACTTTGTTTAAACTACAGAATTAATCAAATACGTTTTCTCGTCATCTGTGGTGAAAACTGGAAATTTCACTTTTTTTTTTAGTGTGATCATGTCTTAATATGGAGTGCAACTTTAGTAGTGTGCCATGTATTCTTTACAGTACATAACAACGTCCCCTGTATACAGTATTATACTGTTATATAATACAGTATAATAATTAGCATGCCGTGCAGTTGAGAATTCAGAGGAGTAGTCCATCTGTTTATGTAGCAATTCTCTTCCAGAAGAATGAAATCCAGAATCATTCAGATAATTTCTGTAAATAGAAGTCTATTTGCAGTGTATTCTTCTTAAATATTGCTATTTGTAATCCACTAAAAACCTTTCCAAGAGCTAGGACTGTATGATTGCACTTATTAGTGGTAATAAGCTTTCAGTGGAAATTGTTAGAATGTTTGTGTTTGGAAGGGAAGAGAAATATGCGTAGATGGACCTGGGCCATGACTTACAGCTGTTTTTATATGAGTGTAGTGATCCTGTTGCATAGTTGAGTTTACAGGACTGGCTTTTGTCAGAGCTCTTATGCAGACTTTGACTTGGTAATAGGTTGGTGTTTTGCAAGCATTTGTTTGCTCACCTGAGAGTGCACAGTGGAAATGCTTGGTGGGTTTTGCTTCAGACATGAGGCTTTAACAATTACATGAGTCATGAGAGTAGCAGGCAAGGTGAAGTCATCAGACATTTTAACGAAGGACAGTTGCTATCTACCAACACCTTATGGAATTAATATATTTACAACAACCTTTTCAAGGCTTCCATCAGAAAATTGCATGTTGGAGGATGGTCTGTCTTATCCAAATAAGTAAAAAATGTTCCCTCGTTGGAAAAAAAACAAAAACGGGGGGGGCAATGGGGGAGTGGAGGCAGATAATGAAAAAGTATGTTTTCACTTTCATTGAAAGGTCTCATATTTTACAGGAGTATTTGATTAACACATCTAAACACATAAATGTACCACTGTATGGAGGATGACATACAAAAAATATAAGCATCACATATCCCAGTGTCAAATCTGGAAAAGTTTTAAATTCTGAAGATAAATTAGACTTCTTTGAGACACATAGATGATGCATACAAGAATATGATAATATTTTGTTGATATGAGTTCCTGATTATTTGATAATTTAGTTAGTGTGTCAAAGCAATACATTAATGTGGAAGATTGCAGAATAATTTAGCATGTGTACTTCAATTGTTTGATGGCAGCTCTAGTAATTTATTCAGCAAAACAGTTCCTGGGTTTATTCTATAAGACTTCCGTGATCTATAATTTAGCTTGTTCAGCTTTATGATACAATGACAACCTTCATCTCTGTGCAGAAAGGATTTACAGGTTAACAAAATTTAACTGAAAATTTCTTTCTGCTAGTAAATTAGAGTGTAGTTTCTTTAGTCATTCGGATGGTGAGTGACTGAACACAGGTTTTTACTATCTAATGCAAATGAATGTTGTGAGTTTTTTCCATTAACAAGACATGCTGTGCCCTTTGGTTATAAAATGTAAAGCTATGAATATAGGTAAAACTTGTATTGTTGCTGCATGTAAGAATTCAGAAAGCTATGTGCTATTAAAAGGGGGAGGAGGATATATATATATAAAAGACAATACATTATCCATAGATGTGTTGAACTACACCTTGAAGAAATTGAGAAGAAAAAGAGGGCTAGGTAAAGAAAGACATCCAACCTGACAAGAACTGTAGGAGTTGCCACAAATTGCAAAGGTAGGGAGAGGGCCAGGGAAGGAGGCATTTCTCTTCATTCAGAAGTGCTGCTGTCATGTTTGCTGCTTCTCTGCAGACATCTCTTGAAAGGTAACTCTCTGAAAGCAGACGAAGCTGCATAATGAATCATTATGTGATTTTTGTATCACAAAATTGAGTTTAAAGTATTAAGATCCTATTCCTTCAGAACACAGGAGAAAAACACTATTGTATGAAACAAAGCAGTAAATGTTAAAATGTTTTCTTATGGTGTTTTTTATGCATAATAGCTGAAGAACTCATTGCTCTAAGGATTTTTTAAAGTCAAAAATCAGTGGGATTCAAAAGAGACTGGATTTTTATTTGTAACACAAATTTCTAAAGTGTATTTACTGGTAATATACTTTAAAACACTGGTAAATCTGGTTTTAAATTAAACTTTAAAACATTCTCATCCTTTTTGCATTAGTTAAAGATTATACTGGATCAGACTAAATGCCCCTGTAGGTGAATTCAGATTTATGCAATGGTGCCCACTATTGGAGCATAAAACAGCATGCAGAATAATAATAATCCTTCTCCAGAAAACTGTCTATGTTTTCTGTGTCTGCAGTTCTTGGAGTTAGGTGTTAGATACCCTTGCACAGTCATCCACATTCCCTCCTTTGCTTTTCTTGCTGTTCGTCCAGTTTTTCTTGTACCTATGTAAATTATTCATGTCAATGGCATCCTTCAGTTTAGCAAGGGGTTGTTTTTCATTTCTGATCTGCTGCTGGATAATTTTATTTTCTACTCCCTAGTAAAGGAAACAGCAAATGAGCATTGCCCAATGGGGACTTCTCCAGCTTGGGTTTTGTATGCTTTTCTCATGGTGCCTGTCCTACAGTTACACCTTGTTTTCTATTTTCTGAAAGGTTATCTCTGGAAATGCAAGCAGTGTAGCCCTCCTACAGCACACATGCATAAACTAGCTTTGACTGGTGTATGTGTGTTTTTTGCTGTAACTCAGGAGTTACTCTGCTTCCTGGATTTATCAAAAACCTCTACTGCAGAACTGGAATTGTAAGTCACCTTATCTTTCACCATTCTGGGATGGAGATTTTATAAATTGCTTACTTCAGTGAGTGAAGTCCTGTTTTTTTCACCCGTCTTGATCATGGGATGACTGGCTGAGGATGTTACATCCATGTTTCTTACTGCCTCTGTTTGAGTAGCCTCTTTAATTCTGTGTATCTGCTGGGTTTTAAAATGCACATTTTCAGGTGCCTTTGAATTCTGAGCAATATGGAATATCTTTTTCTGTAGGTATGAAGCATTTGTTTCCAGTGATTTAAAGGGAATGCAAAATATAGTGAATACACTACTGGAGGAAAACCAATTAAGAATTTCCTTTGTGTACAGTTTACATATATATTTCATAGGGAGCTTAATGTTAGTGCCATGGCACTGAGGATCTTCAGGCAGTTTTGTGAACCCAGGACATAATAGCATATTTTCAATGAAATCAAATGCACCCAAAGTACCTGTTAGTGTAAGAATTTGCTCTAGTATATAGTCTGGTTAAATATTAATGCGAAGACTTTTGTCATTGCACATTTTTACCCATAACTTCTTTAATTTGGTATTATGCATTTTTGCATAATTTAAATATAGACATCTGGACAATTTACTTAGCTAGCATAATGTGTTTTACTGTAAGTCTCTGCACAGTGTACTCTCAGAACTGTGTGCCAGAAGTTAACTGTTGAATATTTAAATGAAAGAACTGAGATTTTGCAATGGAAAGTGTGACACAAATTAAACTTCACCAAGCAGTTCTGTTCATTGAAAGGACACCGTACTAGTTATGTATGCTTTCTAATATGTGCTGGGCCAGTAGCAACTGGAAACAGCAAAGGTTTTGCTTGTTTTACTGTATTGGTAGATTGGCCAAGGAATATTAGAAGTGTCTTTTGGGCTCACTTTCTTGTTTGTAATTCAGTATCCTGTTGGTTAAAATCCAACAGGAATGTGATTCCGTTTTTGTGTGTGCTTGTATGCATATAAATGCACTGAAAGAAATGTTACGTATCCTAATGGTTCTTTGTCGTGGGCAGTTGTATATGGTGAAAATTAACTTACAGGGTCATACAGGTACTTTACACAAACACCATGTTTCTAAAGTGCTGGCATGTATCTTAGCTGTGAGCTTGGAGATGCCTCTAGATCTGGTTAATAGAGCAAATGTAACACAAGGGTGTAGAAGGTATGAGTTTCCCTAATAGCTCTCCTAGCTGCCACCAAAGTGTTACTGAATTTATTCTATCAGGACGTTTCTGGCTGCTGAGTCAGAGCTGAATTCCAAGAGACCATCGTTTACACAAACAATATAAATCCTTTTATCTTTACTGTGACTCGGGAAGTATTTCCTTATGTACTGACTCAGAAATTCAGTCAGAAAATAATTCTACTCTTCACATGAGTCCATTTGGTCTAGAGGCTTCTAAAGAAGAAAACTTTTCTCCGCACAGAGCAGCCATTTATATTCACTGGAGTGCTCCTTTGTGTGTAATACTTGGCTTGCTTTATTTTCCACAGTTTATGAATGCATCTTAAATACAGAGGGAGTACATGTACACTTCTCTTTTCAAGGATAATTCAAGATAAGACGCATGCAGTACATGCGAATTTTTTAAATTGTACCTTGAGGCTTTCATACATTTTCTGAATTAGTACTTTTTTAATGGGGACAGTGACCTTTCCTACTCCTGTCATTTTGGCTTATGGATTCACTGCTTTTTAAAGTTGTGTTACACAAATGAAGGTGAATCAAGTTGCGGATCAAACCTAATCATTTCTCTGCCTTATAATAGCTTACAGACCTTCAATTTATTTCAAAAGAGGTCCTTCCTCCTTTAGATGTGGCCTTCCTATGCCATCAAGGATGAAAGAGGGGCAATTTGGCTACTTCTTTCTGGCCTTTTTCTCATCTTTCTTTCAATGTGAGAGAACGGAGTAATAAATATTGTTGAAAGAGTTTCTATGATTTTGGTTTGGGGCAGAAGTTCACAGTTTGGAGTTTTCGTTTGAATCTAAAATTAAATTTTCAGCCACATGATTAAAGTTTAGCAGTTGTTCCAGGTAACTGATTAAGATTCAGGATTTTTAGTAAATTGTATCTGAAGATAAAACGTAACGGGCAAGAAATATTCAAGAAAAAAAAATTGCACTTAATCCCACTAGTCTGTTGCATTTATTATAATGTTTCCGTCAATAGGATGTATTCTATGTATGAATGGTAGTCATTTACAAAGTAAGGATTTAGAAACTCAATTAATTTGTGTTCTCTAATTTTAGACCTGAATAAATAAGCAACACATCAATTTTAAATCATAATTATACACGCTCTCTTTCTGAATATACTAAAAATGTATTAAATATTTAAAACTGGAGAATGAAGCGTTTTTTTCTTCATTCTTAATTATTTGTGATAGATTTTTCTCACCCAGCGATCATTTCTTTGCCTCCTGGGATGCCTGTTTTTTCCTCAGTCCGGGATGTTAGTAAATGCTTTGTTATGCTGGAAAAAAATGTTCAGCTCTTAATATTTTATCAATTCCATTGGGTGAAAGGTGCCAGCAGTTGTGTGAACAGCCACCCGTATTCACTCTTTTAAGTCATCAGCCTTGTCGTATAGGAACGTTATAAATTATGTATAGCAGTAGATGCCACTCAATAAATATTTAATATGTGATAGGTATTTTGACTGAAATTACTTTTCACTTGAACAATGATTTAAGCTGTATTTTTTGGTTTTATGAGGTGACACTTTTATAATATCAAGGAATAGCTGGATGCGGTTTGAATGTCAGGGAGCTGCAGGGCAACGTTAATCACAGCTTTTTTCCTTTCTTTCTGAATGCTGGAGAACTTCTTAATTCGCCCGTGACCAGGGAGGGATTTCCTGGTTTTCTTTTGGAGTGCTTTTAGTGTGTTGTGTCACCGTCTCATTTTGCCCAGGTGTTTGCAGTCACAAGAAAACTTTTTAGACAGTGTCAATATTGGCGACATTTTATACTGTGCAGGAAAATGAAATATTACATCTGTTTTCTTCAGATTTGTCAGGTTGCTGTACTTAGGAAAATACATACAGCAATCTCTGCTTTTTCGTACAAATACTGTAATGTCTTGGTTGGCTCTGAAGGATGCATGTTGATGACTTGGAAAAGGAGCAGTAGTCGTACTGTTGTCAGAAAATTTGTTTTCTGTATTTGCTGGCACCAGGAAAAAAGTGTATGCCTCATAATACACAGAAGTGACACTTGCTGCTGCTGCCTCTCCTTCCTGAGTTGTCAGTCTTCCTTGGCTCATAATGGTTCAGTTGTTTAGGTAGTAAAACTGATTCACTTCGAAAGGCAGTCTGTGTACATGTTCACAGCCTGTTGCTGTTAGCTTTGAGGTCTAAGAAATCAGTAGGATTTGAGTTCAACTTGCAAAATAAACTTCTTGAACACTAAAACCTTATTTCAAAGGTATAGTTAATTTCTTATTTATTGCATATACTGATGAGTACAAGGTCATGTTTCTTTTGAGTTTTTGAAGCCTTCCTGTTGTACTCCTGTTGAATGATACTTTACCCTACAGGTGATTGCAGAATGTGGCCAAAAGGAATTTTGGAGAATTAAAGTTTTGTTCTGCAAATATTTCCTACATTTATTTACTATTGTCACTGCTTCTATTACATTGCATGATGTTTTGTCTGCTTAGGCTTACTAGGTTTTCAGGTGCCTGGGATTTTTATTGCATAAGGTTCAGTTTATTTAAAGGATTGCTAAAGCGCTTTCAGTTTTCTATTCCTTAGCCATACTGAATTCTGTGTAGTTTCAAATTCTTCTTTCTGTCATGCAAGGTGGTACGTAGCTTGCTTTTAGACAACATTGCTTTGTTATCCTCTTGATTGATCTCCCTTATCTGGTATAATTCAGCTGTTTGTCTGGCTTCTTTCAAGTAACAGCTTCACAGATTTCCTGAATGGCAAGCTTGGAACACTCACTGGAAATATGAAAGTTGCATTTAGAATGTTAGGAAAAAAAATCACCAAAAAATAAGCAGGGTTTATTACAGAGGATAAGTTACTTTAAGTGTGGTTTAGAAAGCGAATGAAGAGTGCTATTTCTTGCATATTTTAATAACTATACTGTTGTCCTTTACAGGAACAAACGTTGGCTTTGAGGAAAGAAGGGATAGGTGTTGTGCTAGATTCTGAACTGCCTCATCTAATTGGCATTGATGATGATCTTCTTAGTACTGGTATCATCTTGTATCACTTGAAGGTAAATATACATCTGTGTTTTCATAGCCTTTATATGCCTTGTGATTTTTCAGTAGACAAATTGTAGTAGTCAAATAGTAGTCAAAATATCGTGCTCATATAAGTGTTCATTACATCTCACCACTATGGAAAGAAAAGCTCTTTACATTTCTCTGCTAGAGTAAGAAAAGCTCTTAGGAGGTTATAATTCACTGAATTACATTATAATAATACCTGTTATTTTACTGTTTAGGTTTATGTAGACCGGTTAACCAGAGATAGGTGCTTAATATGCTTATCTATCTATATTAGTTTTCCATTTTTCTGATTGTGAAGCCTGACTTGAAATCTAGATCTATGTTAAATGCCTCAAAACTACAACGGTGGTGCTATGCAGGACAGTTGAAACTTAAATTTACTAGTAACATTGTATAATAATGACTGAAAGCATTCTTAAAATACAAGGAAGAAGAAATCAGGTAGTATGTTTAAACATGTATTTGGTCCAGAATACTCTGAGAAAGTAGAAAAATAAAACATCTGTGTGTGTGTGAGAGAGGGAAATTTCAGTTGAAAATATGTCTCTCTTTTAATTAGGAAGGCCAGACATATGTTGGCAGAGAAGATGCTGTGACAGAACAGGACATTGGTATGGAATTTTGCATTTCTTTATTTTCTTTCTTCATTTTTTTCCTCTTTCTTCCAACATCCCAATAGGTTAACAGAGCTGTATAATTTTTCTTTTTTTTCCTTGTAGTTAATTGTTTATATGTTCTTGTGTATTTTAATTTTTAGAAAATTTATGAAAACTAAATTACATGGGATTTGCTTCAAAAAGCATGTCTTCTGAAATAGCTTGTTGGCTTCAAATCTATTCATATACTTGTTACTAATTTATTTCTTGCTACTTTTGAAAGAGCCTCCTGTAAAAATACCATCCTTTTTCATACAGCACCTGTCACAATTATTGCACAATCATTCTCTTAACCTTTGTATAAAGACAGTATTGCTATATTGTTATATCTAAAGAAGTCTTTGGACTTTAGATTTTAGAAGAAAATTCTGAAAGTTAATGAAAAGTAAATAGTCTTCTTGTGCTGATTTTTCTTACTTTTTATTAAAGCAACTCAATGCCATTACTGGACTAACCTGTCACATCAGCTACTTAGAGGTAGTTTAATCAAATAAGCTACATCCTTTAGTTCTCAAGTGAGAAACTGAGAGACAAATAACATAGTTTTGTGTATTTCATTTGGTCAAAAGATGCCTGGATTAAAATTTATATATAAATTCCATGAAATTCACATTGCTTTGTAAGATTAAGCAATATGGGTAGAGATAATCGCACATTACTTGAAGAAGAGATGGAAAGTAGCATAACTGATGGATAAGTGCCTGAGCGTAATAGAATATATAACCTTATTTCAGCCTTTCTTATTGTCTACAATTGCATGTTTTATCCTATCTATTCAGACTTAAGTGTAGCTGCTTTAAGGTCTAGAAGCTTTTATGATTTCCCAGTGAAACTAGCCAAAAAAACCTGTCTCTACAAATATGTAAACTTTTCTTCACTGTTTTCCAACAGAACAAAATAAGCATTTACTAATCTGGTGCCAAAACACAGGAGAAAAGAGCATTATGTAAAACAAATCAGAAAAAAAACACTTCTATTTCCACTACAGTAAAACAAGAAATAGGGTCAATGTTTAAGGAATGCAGGAGGTCGTGAATGAACAAACAGAACACGGTCTGGGGGGTGGGGGGTGGGGAAAAAAGAGAAGATGCTTGCGAATATGTTAACAGTCTGTCCTTAATAAATCACTATCAGCATGCAAATTTTATTAGTTGTTAAGAGACTAATTATTTTTTTGTGTGTGTTTAGTTCTTCATGGTCTTGATTTGGAAAGTGAGCATTGCATCTTTGAAAATCTCAATGGTACTGTGAATCTTATACCACTGAATGGAGCGCAGTGTTCTGTGAATGGAATTCAGATTACTGAGGCCACGCACCTAAACCAAGGTATTACCCAGCACAGTATAGTTTTCCATACAGCATCTGTTTATTTCTGGCAACACTACTGAAAAATCTGTGTGTATATGAAGAGATTACTGTTTAATTTTAATTCAGTTTCTTCTTATCTGCATCCCAAAGTTATATGGAGAGCCATAGAGTTTTTGTTCTGTTACAGAACTGCTATGTGGTGAAAAGAGAATTATTTACTAATTTGAGCCACTTCAGAATCTTGAGTATGAACTGATACTTGCTGTCTGATTTCATTCAAAGTTTATACATAAAGTGAACTCCGTGGAAGATAGCTTAGATTGGTGTGATATTAAGAAAAATAATACTGGTCTCTGCATGACTAAAATAACGTCAGAGTTGTTTTTTTTTTCCTTCTCAGGGCTTCAGTGCAGTTCCACTTAACACTCTATTGCCAAATCCTCTTGGGTAGCAGGAGATTTAGTTGGAGTATCTGTTAACTACAGCTGTAGGAAAGTGACAAAAAGAGGGAGGCTAACCCTTACAGATGAAGTTCACAGGATTATAATTTTAATATAAAAGCTTTAAAATCTGGAAATGATTGAAAGCAGCTGGTACAACTGGGAACAAAGGTGTATTTTGTTGGCTTGGAAAGGACGGACTAACAAGTAAGCTGAAGAGTGCTGCAGCAGAGGTTCTGGATATTTTATCTTCCAGGAGCACCCAGCATACTTTCCCATTTAGCTATGAGTTGAAGTCATGTTGAGAAGTGAGGTTGTAACACAGCTCAGCTGCTTAGAAGCAATGCCACTTTAACGTTCCTGGACAAAAGCTTTCAGGATAAGCTCATTCTAACAAATGAGGAACACAGTGGACAAAGTAGTGCTGAACAAGGAGTCTTGCACCTTTTCAAACTCAAGTGCTGCAAGATTTTGCTTTCAGAAAATAGGTTTGTTATGGCCAGGGGATGTTGATTCTGTGAAGTGTATATTCATGTGAAATAAGAGACATTCAGTTGTTTCTGTTACAGATACGGAACAAAAAAAAGAAAGCCCAACTCCTTTGTCCTGAATCTGAGTAACTCCTATTGATAAATTGTTAGGACATTGGCATTAATGGCAAGAAACACTGTTAACACGAATTGTGCTTGCAGTGGCTCATCTTTATTTTAGCCTACTGCATTTCCAAGGCATTATAGGTTTGATTGGCCTCAGACGAAGGCAGAAGTTTGGGTCCTGTTTCCTTCTTTCAGGCATATGCAGCAACTTGATTTTTGTACTGTGAAGAGTAGAAGCATGTTTTTTTTTTTTTTTATTATTATTCTGAATTTCTGTCTAAAGAAATTTGCAACTCAGAAAAAGGGGGGCAGGGAAAAGGGTTGCTTTGAATTACTAAATTTTGAAAAACAGCTGCACAAGCGGATCTGTAGACTGTGTAACCAGATTGAGTCTGAAAGAAGGATGGCAGCTTTGACATCAGGTGGGCAAAGCTGATGAAATAACTGGTTTAACAACTCGTGCACAATACATCTCTCCTAGCTGTGTTAGCATTTAGTCTCACAGCATGAAATGCCAGCCTCTTTAAATATCTGCTTTAGGTATTGCTGATTATCTACTGATATATTTAAATGCTTCCGTTTGTGACAGTCTAAAAAATTCAGCACACTTTCAAATGAACAGTTATTAATAATAGTTGATAAAAAAAAAAAAAAGAGGCATGGTAATTAATTACCACTTCCTTCTTCAGATTACTTCCACTGTTTGTGAATTCTGGCTAATGTGGCCTCTTGAGTAATGCAACTTGCTATGATATTTTGTTTTTCTAAAGAACATCTGATAGGATTTGTAAAAGTAATTGAACAAATACTCACTGGAGTTTGTTCTTTACCTTAAATTTATCCTCAGTTTAAAATGAATTTTCCATTTTGAGGCCAAACTGCTAACCTGTCTGTAGTTATTGTCATTTCTCCGTGCTTGTTTTTTTACAGTTTGTTAATACAAGTAACTTTTAGAATCAGAAAATAAACTTTTAAAAGTTAGGAAGATCTTAATTATGGATACCTTTGTTTGCACAGTTCCAAAATACTGGTGTGTGTAGATGAGAAGTGCTTGATGGTATTTGAACATACATTCTTCATACTTGTTTCCTATTCTCTGGTCACTTTTGTGTTGGAGTCAACCAATTAAATTACCAGATCAGAGTTCCATAAATGATAAAGACTGTTTTTGAATGGTGCTTGTTGTTCTTAGTACTGTCGGTGTATTTGAGAAACCTTTTTTTCTTTGCTATTTAACATTCCAGGAGAAAAAGAATTGTTGCTTAGAGTAAACAAATGAAAAGCAAACCCCATAGCAAAGCCAGTTATGTTTCCATGACGACATTTATGCTGCACACTTGCATTTTGATGGGGAACTGCATTGTACGATAACGGACAATCTAACCTGATGCTTAGGAAATATTTGACAGTATGCTTTTGATCCAAAGTTTTTTTCCTTGATAGGTTTTCATGTTGCTGCATATCTAAGTTCTGTCAAGTGGGAGTTAAGATTGTAGTTTTTCCTTATTAATATAATAATAATTAAAATACTATATCAGCAAACAGATAGAGGTTCCATAATGCAAGAAGTGGCAGCATGAAGTAATAATGCCTATGACATTCTGGGATAAAAAAGAAGAATGTAATGGCAGAAGCAGAGGAATTGTAGTTCCCCTTCAAATCTGTGCGTTGACCATAATGGTGTACTAAAATGGGCAACCTGGCCTACGGGAAGATGTCTCTGTCTGTGGCAGGGGGTTAGGAACTAGATGATCTTTAGGGTCCCTTCCAACCCAAACCATTCTGTGATTTGAAGTACTTCACAAGTGTATCATGTGACGTGCACATACCCCTTTTCCTTCTTCCTGTTCCGACTTATGCTAGGCTCATCATCGTATGATTTGGAGAAGTACTTAAAGAGAAACCTAGTTGTAATTCATATGATCCTCCATCTGATTTTGAATGTCATGTGCTGCTGTTAAGCCTCTTCTACCTGTTTTCTTTTAGATATGTGAAGTTAGGAACAAGTATCTTTAGCTGAATTCATTCTGAAATTTTTAATAATTTACTTAACTAACTTCTACCTAGCAATATGGCCAAAAATGTTTACAGTTATTTGTGTCTTCATTTGAAAGTAACTGAAGGAATTTCACTGGAATCCTCAATGTCTCCTCTGCTAAAGTAGTGAAAACGTCCTTCCAGGCAGCTAGCAAGAGTGGAACAGAGAGATGTTTGGCATGACTGTGAGCGTGTGAAGACTTAGCCCTTTCACTACAGCAGTCATGACTAGCAGGGACCCCTTTTAATATGCTTACATTTAAAAAAAATTAATTATATATATATATATATGTATATATACCCAGCGCAGTTCTTCAAGAGAGGGTCAATCAGCTTCTGTCATAAATTACAGAAGTGGTATCAAAATGACTTTGCAATGCAAAGCTACATACAGATCTATGGAAGGTAATTCTTCTTAATGTTAGTCTGAGCTGGACTGTTCTTATGGTCCAAAATTGAGGTGGTGTGTATACAGCAAGAAGTGATATTGTGACTATAGTGCCTCTTATCATTGAAATGCCAAGACTGAATGACCTTATTTAGGTTGGTGTTCCTAATTAAGCTAATTTTAAGAGAGGCACTGCTTATTCAGTACAGCATTTCATTCTCAGACGATAACAATTTGTTTGTAGTAAGCAGTTGTAAGTGCAGTTTTTTTCAGGTTTTAAGTGTAATCGAATCTATTCTCTTTTAAAAGTGCCTCACACCATTCGACAGATAAATGCTTGATTTTTGTGGTGGTTAGTTTGGAAGACTTCAATGTTATGACAGTAGTGAGACATCACTGACAATGTGCTTTTTAGTGGGAAAGTGTTAATCTTGGTGCTAGTGTCTTTAAAATATTATAAGAATTGCCCAGAATCACATTATATATGACCTGTACCGTAGCTGATTAAATACGATAATAGATGTGCATTGAACAACATGAATTATTCAAGATTCTTTCCTCAGAAAATAACTATTGGGTATAAAAGACTAATAAGCCTGTTTTGATTGATGACAAACTTCAGTGTTGTTCTACATAAAAAAGAAAAAGGTAAGCGAGAGTACAAATTATGAAAAAGTGTAGCTTTCAGTTTAGGTTGATTCAATCTTGACTTCGATCAGAAGTGGATGAATAATGATTAGTTCGTTCTTAGTCACATTTATGGACGTTCCCATGGTGTTTGGTACCTGCTGGTAGCCTCCAAAGTAACACTGTTGAAACGTATAGGTCAAACTGGGGCAGCTGCTATGACTGCTTCCTCTACTTATTCTTTAAACTAAACTGCATGAACATGATTGACCTTTGTGTGCATGAACATATTTTTTTTTTTTTTAGGTAGGAAGAAGGAGGAATAAAATATATTTTCTTTTATTTTTATTTATTTTTTATTTTATTTTTTATTATTTATTTTTATTTATTTTTTTATTTATTTTTATTTATTTATTTTATTTTTTTATGTGCTTACATATTGGATGACAGAAAAATTATTTGGCATTTCCTGATATAGTCTGTTGTCAGTAAATGGTGTGTGTTTTTCTCATCAGGTGCTGTTATATTACTTGGAAGAACCAATATGTTTCGCTTTAACCACCCCAAAGAAGCTGCTAAACTAAGGGAAAAAAGAAAGGTGAGATAAAATAAGTATTTGAGTGAATTTCAACCTCTTCACAACTTTACTGCTAATATAGACATACCTTGAACATTGTAGATTTGCTTTAGTTTTGCTTCACATATAATACTTCATATTTCATGAAGTGAAACAAAAAAAGTTTGCAAGCACAGCAGTGTTTGTCTAATATATATTTTATGGTCTGTTGTTAGAGTGGACTGCTGTCTTCCTTCAGCTTGTCTATGACAGATCTTTCAAAATCTTGTGAGAACCTATCAGCTGTTATGCTTTATAATCCAGGGTGAGTATATTAAAAAATGTTCTTGTTACAATTGCACCTGTTCTTCATTTTAATGGTTTGAATATTCCAAATGGCAGTAAGGGAAAATATTTTGTTCTCATGTTAATAGTATATGCGTACTAAATAATGAGCTTCTGAATGAGGTGAGAACTTCTAAAAAAAATGTTATTTGAACTAAAAATTCAACTTCATGCTAGAAAATGGGAATTCAAGTTCATGCTAGAAAATGGGGTAAAAAGACACTGAGAAGCTTTCTATCCAGCTTAAAAATTTCCTTTACCTGGGGTCTCACTATTGAAATACAAGAACCGTAACTGCACCAGCAAACAGCCCCACTGACAGATCTGACATGCAAGTTTTCTGGGAGAAAAGATCTGGTATTCTAACGAAGGCAGTTCAGCACAGTAATGACATTGCAAATTTGCATTTATGCTTTCTTCAGAATTACAAGTTAACTATTTTTCATAAGAAAAATGAATTGTAAACTGAAAATTAATTAATTAGTATAAAACCAATGCAGGCATAAGAAGTCTGGAAAATTCATGTCTTATGTTCTTGCTTATGTACCTCCTAGTAGGTGGCCAAGTTAGGATATGGAAAACCATTTTATTATATGGTTACAAGGAAATAGAGTACTTATTGTAGAGAATCTGCTTTAATATCTTTACCAGTGTTGTTTAAGTGACTTATAGAGAATTGATGGTGTTTTTGTTCTGTTTTTTTTTTTTTTTTTTTTCAGTAGCTAGTGCCTGTGTTTTTAATTGAGAGTGAGATGGGATGCTTAAATCACCTATGTGCTTTTGAAAAATTGGCCATAAATTGAATTACAAGCTTGGATAGTACAGCTCTATTCCTGAGTTTTACTGGGGGGTTGTTCTTTATCTGTTAGAATTTAGGAAGATCAGATGGGTAATAATAACTTCAAGTTAAGCAAAGTCTTAAATACTGTGAGTATATCTAATACCGTTGCTTCAAATTCTGTCTTTATTGCTCTTTTGCCACTAAACTACCTGCTGAGAACTTGAAACAGTGAGATAGTTGTTCATAAATAACATACTTTTTTCAGACAGAGAAGAAAGACAAGGTCAAAAAAAAAAAACCAAAAAACTGTGCATGTATATATGTATATTTTTCTTCCTGTTTCTTTAGCCTTTTCAAATAGTTATTGAACTTGTAGTGACAACTGCTAGAATTACATCTTCTGAGGGCCAGGGAAAGTTCTATGAAAGTTCCTGGCTGTTCTTTGTTACCTCTAGTTATTGATCTGCCTTGGCCTACAGTGGGTTTTTCCAGTCTAATGGCATGACTCTGTTTAAAATACTATTATGAATAATTGTATCATACTGCACAGTGCTGGCCTTGACTTTGCAGTCAGTGTAAACCAGGACAGATTGTTTCAGCATTGCCTCATGTTTACTCTTTCAGATTTACAGCAAAATATAATGGCATGGGCATGGCCCAGTTGAAGGTAGGCTTAACAATGATTTCCCTGCCCAAGGAGTTCATACTGTCTTCAGATAATGCTAAATCACGTCTTGTAGAAGGGAATTTTCCTGTGATTTGTGATTTCAGCAAGAACAACAACAATAAACAATAAATAGAAGAGTTACTTGATCTAGGATGGAGTAGTTTGCTGCAAATTCTTTTTTTTCCCCAACCTTTTGTGCAATATAGCTTCTTTTTTCATTGTCAGTTCTTCAAATATCTTGCCTTGCTTTCCTGGAACTCAATTAGTATGACTAATATAATTAAATTATCAATGTATTCAGCAATTTTTAAAAACTCTACCCATCCAGCACTTCTTCTAACTTGTATTTTGCTTTTTTGGGTGTGGTGAGAGCTGTTCATGTTGAAATTGTGGCTCAAGTTAGGTGAAATACCTTCATATGCCTGAACACTTTCATGCCTGTGTGCTATTAGTCTGTAAACTATGAGCAGAGGGCTAATTATTAATATTGTCCTGCTCTTCTGCATCCAATTAATCTTTGTGGATTGTCTTGCAGGAATGGATATTTTGTCTTGCTTAATTTCTAAGCACAAGCAAGCATTATACTTAAGTCTCACCTTACAGGAGAAATGCATGACTGTTACTTGTGTGTGAGCAATAGAACCTATCTGTTCCAGTTGTTGTTACATACATTTGTTTTTTGAAGTGAGGAAGCTCATAGTTGCATATTCAGAATTTAAACTCTTATCCCTGTCTTTAGAGGCTTTAACAAAGTTTAAAACAATATATGCCATACCTAATAATATACATTGCCCACGCAGTGCAGAGGCGGTTCTCATTCTAATAGATCAGTGATTTAAAAAAAAAAAAAAAAAAAAACCCACACTCAAATATGACTGGTTTTACTGTTTTTATGACTTCTGCAATGACAAAGTATGTTCTGAAGTTTGTACTGCTGTTTAACTGACCATTGGTCTTGTAAATCAGTAGAAGAAAGCATATTCCATAATTGATGCATCATTGTGGACAGCAATTTGGCAATAGCAGCTTTTCAGCTTAGGCTGTGGTTCCATGATAATTTTAAGTTTGTTTATGTTGATGCTAAAATTGTTTGCTTTCCATATCATCCACTGTGACAGTAGTGTTTTGTTTTTTTTTTTCCCTGTGATGTTGTGAGCTTGTCCAAAGAGGTGTAATTCTGCAGAATATGTCACTTCAAGGGAAACAGGTGGCTGGGGTAATTGCAAGTTAAAGAAAACACGTTTTGAATAAAGCATTTCCCAAGCATTTAGGACTCAGTCATATTCAAAGCCAATGGCACCATACCCATAAAGCGTTAGCTTGCAATATAGGGTGTGGACTCCTTCCTTTATTCTGAACCTTTATTACAATGGGCTGGGCTGTAGTATGAGTTCCTCGTAATGTAATGGCATACTGCTCACCTTCTGTGCAGAGCTAGATTCAGTAGCAGGCCAATTTTTTTTTTTGGTGGGGCTTCTGTAGATGACCAGCATTCTGCCTGCTGTTAATTTGGTAATTCAAGCTCTTCTTTTCTTCCAGTACTGATAACCTAAAGGCTGGTAGCTAAATTTGCAATTTCTGTAGGTTGCAATAAACCTCTTGTAAAGTCTAGTATCTTTACCAATCAATGCCAGAAGAGCCTGTGGGTTATTCCTTTCAGTTGTGATAACAACAGATAGCAGATAAATGACAATTGCTCCGTGTGCGTGGCTTTAAGGTCTACATAGGTAGCTGGCTGAATTTTCTTAATTTCTGGGTATGTCATTAAAGGCTGTCCAATTTGAAGCTGTATGTGATCTAGACCTATTTCAGAGTCTGACAGAAAGTAATAGTACCTGATTTAAAGTACGGTGTACTTATAAATAAATAAATAAATAGAACTTAAAAGAAACTTGTAATGATTTGTAATAACTCTTAAAGCACTTGGTTTTTCTACTAGTTTTTCTACTAGTTTTTGTACTCTGCTTTCAGAGCACGTTAATGCTTGTTATTCTAAAATGAAGAAAATGGGACAGTAGGGAGAGTTTACACGCTTTTGAAAAAGATTCAGCTTTTAAACAGCAAAAATACTATTACTTCAAGTTTTGCCTTTGTTTTGCAGTTTGAACTACCACTAAAAACACTTAATTTATTCTTTGGGGAGGAAAAAAAAAAAGCACCAAAACCCACTTATCCCTGTCATGCAGGGTGAAATTTAGGTGCATTACCTCTGGCGTGCATTCCACGAAAGCTTTCCCCAGATTGCCCCATGCTGGTACCCGAAAGGTGCATCCTAAATATTAAAGCTCTGCTGCTGCCTGTGCCCAGAACTGCTGCCGTCTTGGGGAGCCAAGCTGGTGACGCCTCTGCTATACCTGCCCCGGGTTTTCCTCCGTTGAAAGCGAGGGTCTCCATTGCTGAGCTTGGAGTCATTCTCCTTCGTGGCACCAGAAGTCTTTCAGATCCTTCTACACAATAGCACAACTCCAAGGAGCGGATTGTCCATCTGTGTCCCTCCCTCCCTCCTATGCAGGGTAGGTGACGGGTGTTTTACCTTGCTTCACTGTCCCTAGTATTTTTAGGTCTTGAGTATTTTGTCTTATATTGTAGAAAATTCCTTCCTAATCTGGTGTTTTTCTGGCAAGGAGATGAATGTGTTTATACTGTTTAGGTTAAGTGTTGTCCAAATTAGCAGTTGATTTTTAAACCTATATTTTCTCAGTCCCACTACTTTTAGTGGTTGTCACTGAGACATTATGCATAACAAGATCTCTACTGTATCTTAGACAGTGTGTCTGGTAATGACAGCTAAATGCTGCTTGAGTAGAGGAGTTTGCTGCACTTTGTGTTTCTTTCTATATGGTTCTGTTCTCTAACTTCATTTGTTTTTCTTTAAAGGAGATATCACGCAGGTCTTGCTTATTTTATTTCTTTCCCATGTGAAAATCAGTGATATCTTTAATTTTATTTTTTTTCAGATGGGTGGTCTGTGTGTGCAGCTTTTGCTGTATTTTTTTGTTTGTTTGTTTGTTTGGCTGTAGATTTTCCATATGTGGAGATAGTTGCATAAAACTTTGGCTTGCTGTGCAAAATCCTTTGTTCTGTTCATTCCTAGTCTTTGTCTTTAATCCAGTGTCATGCAACGCTGCTTCAGGTAATAAGCTTTGGATAAAACAGTTCTGCTTGTAGATCTGTGTTGAAGATTTCATTTGTGGACCTTCTGTAAGGTATATTACACTGTAACTCTAAAACCACTCATGAGAAACCTTGATCTTGTCTTGTCTTCAGCATGTTGGGTTTTTTAATTAATCTCATAAATTGGGCTACTGAACAGCATTGTACCATCTTTGTAGTCCTGATAGTACTCAGTCTTTCCTAATAGATGTAGTACCGGATCACACTTTTGTGCTGTGTAAATTAAGCTATTGTGGTATTGTACTAGTAGAACTGACTTCCTTTTCTCTGCAGCTTATCTACACTGTCCTTATCACTAGATACTCCACATTTTCCAGGAAAATGGTGACTATTTAATTCTACACTGATCAGATTAAGTTCTTTTGTGGTAGATCTACAAAAGAAGAAAGAGTAGATTCTAGTCCTTAATATCTGTATTTTTTTTTTTAATTTCAAGCTAATATTTTTTTTTCTATTCACAATAGCGCTCACATTAATAAAGGGAGTAGAGTTTATGAGAAAAAATATTTTTATTAAGGATATCCTAATCCAAAAAACATCAGTCTTGCATCTGTGCTTTGTAAAACTGGCAGTGATTTGTTACAGCCAATGATGTTATTGGGGATGCTGAGATTTTTTTTTTTACTAGCTTCTTAAAGAAAGAAGGCTTCTGCAATCATTGACTGCTTGTTCTGCCTCTTAGTTCCTCTCCTGTCCTGAAACACCTTTGAACCCATAACCAGTTTGAAGCAAATATTACAGAGGTAGTTGTCTCAAAAGTAATGGATTCCTGAACGTGTTGATAAAATGGGCAGCCAGATGTGGAAAACATGCATCATTATTACCCCTGCAATAATAAAGTCTGCAGTGTGAGCACGGTTGGTAGAGAACAGAGACACTGAATATCTGTGTGGGAGGAGAGCCTTCAGTGGAGCTCAGACCATCTTAGGCATCACCGAACCTAAATAAGCAGCAATACACAAGGCTGCGTTAGGCCGTCTGTTCACAGGACTATTTTTCACTTGTCTAAAATTCATTAAATATAAATTTTTAGAGCAGCTAGATGTAGTGTTTGGAAGCTGCTGTTTGGGATGTTGATGGTGATCTGTATTTGCTTTGGGAAATAGCCAGTTACACTGAAGAAGAAACTGTTTCTGTGTAGCTCATTCCTGTCTTTTCTGAACAACCCTTTGAGCAGCTCTAGTTTCATTTCAGTGTAAGATAAAACTTGTTGCCTTCACATGACTGGCGAAGGTGGTAGAGATGCTTAATCAAAGAGAAAACCAGGGAGTTTTCACTGCTCACGTGTTTTTTTATCAGTGATTGCTATGATGGCTCACTTTCCTTGTATAAGATCTCTATCAAAAGCCAGTTACCATTTTTATGTAGATATAAAATATGTTTGCCAAATTATGTGTTTTATAGAAGTGTCACAATATCAAAAGATTTTGCTCTGGGTTTTTGAATTATGTCAGCAGATCTGCAATGTTTTACTTCACTGTGGCTTAACTAAGCATGGGAATACTTGTAAATCGTCTCTGCCAACTCTCTTAGCATAGATGGTTTACTTCTGACAGTGCTTAATGGGAATCTGCATTTCCAGACTCCAAATCCCTTGGCTCTATATTATTTTGGACTGAAATAACGATGAATATAGTGACAGCCAAGCCCTAGCTAAGAAGTGAGAGCTAGCAGCTATGAATTCCAGAGGCAGACTAGCTACAATGAGGGATTATCAGGTATAGCTTAAAAAAGAAGAAAGCTTAGTAACCATTGAACAAGGCTTTTGCTTTCTGAAGGTCTCTTAAGATTGCTTTTGTACTTGCTCTTGCATAACTTTGTGAATCTTGCACTACTACTACAGAAATTGATGAAATATACTTAAGTTATCTCTCCTTGTGCTGTGGCATTGAGATAGCGCCTACAAGTGCCCATCTTAGACATGATCTTAATGTAAATGTAAAGGGGTCTTGGTGAGAAATTTATATGAAGGCTCTGAATATCTGGAGTTGTGTATAACAATCTAAAATGGGGAAAAATGGAATTTTTTAAATTAGTGTTTCTCCATTATTCCAGCGGTTAGAAAGATGCTTCTTAAACACTTTGGAGTCAAAGTTTACTTGAATTGTTTTATAAACATTACATTAGTGTTGTATTTTCCACATGTTTCCAAGGATAACTCCTTTCAGACAGTTGTATGATTTTAGAAAGAGATATTAAAATATACCTTACATTTAAAACACATGCCTACGTAATTGAAGTCATGATATCTTAAAGTGCAGTTCCTCAAATAATTGAAGTTAGCTTGTGGTGCAGTCTTGCATTTTTTTTCAGCATTTCTCTCACCTGTGAACTTCTTAAGATGTAGCAGCTCTGAAATAACTGAATATTTGTGTATTTGGTTGAGTACTTCAGCTCATATATAGGTTCTTTATGCTTAAAAAAAGCACAGAGACTATTTCCTTTGGAAGATTGCCTTAAAGAATACAAATCTTTCAAAGGAAATTAAAATAAGAGACTTCTGTACAACTGTAATAAGAGCTGATATTAAAAAGACAGAAAATACTCTCTTGTAATTATTCACAACCTTATCAAGCTAAACATATTAAAATCTCAAAATATTTTAGATAAATGGGCTTGTATTGTGTTCTGTCCATGAATGTTTCACTTCACAGGGGTATGAATTCTTTTCAGCCTCACTCATCACATCATAGTAATGCTTCTTTTCTTGGGAGGAAAAGGAAGAATTGCAGGCATATGCTGTAGCATAGTTCCGTAGCTCACTCCCTTCTCAGAATTGGCCAAGCTAATAAACCATAGGATTATGAGCATCGATTAACTATCATTGGCACTTGTAAAACATGTTTAGAAAGAATAACTATTTAAATTTTACTTTGAATTGTAGTGTGATTGACTGTTCCATGAATCTAACCGATTTAACCTCTAATAAAACAAACTGTTGGTGATGTTAAAATAGTCTGTACTGCTAATATGTTTTTGCTATCAATTCCTCTCTTAATTGATTGCTCTGTTTCCCCCTACCTCCCATGGCAGTCTTTTCCCTGTAAAAGGACCGATCTGTTTAAGGTAGAGAAATTCAATTCCTATGTATTGATTGCCATGTCCGCATGTAGTTAACTTGCAGAGGCTATGCTAATCATTTGTCGTGTTTATCTTAACTTTTTAAATGGTCTTTTTCCCCCAGAAATTCATTCACTTTTCTGTTTGTACTTAAGTGTCAGACAGCATGATACCTAATTTGTAACCCTAATGAAGGAAATACTTTCTTTTACTGTAGAAAGTAGTTTTATAAAACTTTTCATTTGCATCATTGTTATAATAATCATTGTGAATTACATAATTGTGTATCTTGCTCTTATATATTCAAGATTTTATTTTGTTTTTTTTTTTTTTTCCTAAATAAGGCTAGAATTTGAAAGACAACAACGAGAGGAGCTTGAAAAATTAGAAAGTAAAAGGTAACGTTATTCTCTGGTCTTTAAGTATACGTGTTTGTATATAAGTACACACACATGTGTATATATATATATAGAGAGAGAGAACGTTGTGGACTCATTTAAATGATTTTGAATCATGGTATTAGTAAGTAGGGTGTCCTGATATAAATATTCTTATCCCTCTTTCTTTTTTCCTCTGAAAGTTTTGGCATTTCCTTTAAGAATTGTCAATTCTTATGGATTTGTAACCAGATAGACAAGCTTCATTGTAGCTAACAGTGATCTTTAGCAAAGGGAATACCAAACAGAAAGATATATAGAGAGTGGACAATATAAATGTAGTATATTATATTATTCTTGCTCTTAGGTTTCATGGCGTTATTTTAAAGATGACAAATGAGGCTCTTTACCTGGATCTTTTTTACGCTCCAGTCACTTTTGGATTGAATCTCGATTAATCTGTGAACTCTGCTTCTTGTAAATAAAGCTTCTACGATGGCATGGGCATGCTAATAATACTTATCAGAATGCCATTTAGCAATCAGTTCAAAACAAAAAATAAAGCATTGTTACCAGCTGGAGAGCTAAGCTGATTTTTCTGGCTCATCATATCTGCTAAGATTTTACAAGTAAGAGATCTCACCTTGTTGCAGATCACAGCACTGATTAGATTCATAAGCTGAAAGACATTTTCTGCCTTCTCCACTTCATACTGCTTACTCAGTTTTGAAAGAGTTTTTATATAGTCGGACCAAGTTAATTAAACTCAAAGTAAATACAAAAAACAAAACAAAACACACAAATCCAACCCAAACTCTGAGCAATTGGAAGATTTCTTTCAGAAAATGATGCAGTAGAATCACTGATCTTATCCTCTTTGTTATGTTGATAGACTTTGAATTCAGATTGCATTGAAGTTGCTTTGTTTGTCCTCTAATCAATCAGATTTTAACTTCTCCCAAACTAACCAAGGACTATAGGTTGTTTCTATGTGTATTCAGGTGATTGTAGTATAGGGGTAACTGTGGCATCTTCAAGTCTCAGTCTTTCCTCACTTGGATTCCATTAGAACCTTTAAAAGAGTTATTGCATGGGCCATACTTTGTCTTAAATTTGTCTTTCAACTCCATCTGTTCCTAAGCTTATATTCCCGTTTATCAGAAAATCAGTTGGGTTCACAAAAAGAGAAGACATTGTTTCAATTCATCTGTTGACTCAAATTTGGTGAGGCAAATTTCACACCAAGTCCTTTTATTAACTTCTGTTTGTGTGAAAATAAGTGTGCATGCGTAAAAATATATATGGTTATTTTTCACTGTGCGTTCTATCAATATTTTTATTGGATTGGATAAAACTAATATAGTCTAATGTTATTCTACCAACATAAATGCTATCTAACGTATTTCCTTAGAATTTAATGTATCCACAACATTACATGTTGAAATAAATTATATGAATCTGTGCCATTTTCTCAAGGATTGAGTTACTTCTAAGAAGTATAAGATTTTAACCTGCAGCAAAACAAAAGTATTAAAAAATATATATATAAAATTGTGGTATGTGCTGCAAAATCTCTGTCCAAAACTTTTTAACTTCTAAGTGATATATTGTCTTTTGGACAAAACAAACAAAAGAGTTTGATATATTTCATGTAAATGTTTTCTTGTAGGAAACAAATAGAAGAAATGGAGGAGAAACAAAGATCTGACAAAGCAGAACTTGTAAGAATGCAACAAGAAGTAGAGTCACAGCGCAAAGAAACAGAAATAGTACAGCTGCAAATTCGAAAACAGGAAGAGAGTCTGAAACGCAGAAGTGTTCACATTGAGAGCAGGTTAAAGGATTTGCTGGCTGAAAAAGAAAAATTTGAAGAAGAGAGATTGCGGGAACAACAGGAGATAGAGCTTCAAAAGAAGAAACAGCAGGAAGAAATTTTTGCCCGTGTCAAAGAGGAATTGCAGCGCCTACAAGAACTTAATCATAATGAAAAAGAAGAGAAAATGCAGATTTTCCGAGAACTAGAAAAACTTAAAAAGGAGAAGGATGAACAATATGTTAAGCTGGAATCAGAAAAAAAGAGACTTGAAGAACAAGAAAGGGAGCAGGTGATGCTTGTGGCTCATCTAGAAGAACAGCTTCGAGAGAAGCAGGTCATGATACAGCTCCTGAAGAGAGGGGATGTACAAAGACTTGAAGAAGAGAAAAGAGATCTTGAAGATATCAGGGAATCTCTTTTGAAAGTCAAGGAAGCCCGATCTGAAGGTGATGAAAACTGCGAAGAGTTAGAAAAAACACAGGATAGTTTCATACAGTTTAAAAGGAAACAACTAGAACAGTTGACTATTTTGGAAAAAGATTTAGTTCAACAAATGGATCACCTAGAAAAGGAAATTGCACATGAAAAAGTAGCTGTAGAACACTTAAAATTTGCACAGGAAGAACATGTAAATGTAAAGAAAGATGATGAAAACTTTGCAGATGCTGTGCTCAAGGCTGATGAATTTGACGAGATAAAGACAGCGGAATACAGGCTTCAATCTAAAGTACGGCAGCTTGAGTACCTGAAGAGTAATCATTTGCCAGCACTGCTGGAAGAAAAGCAAAGAGCTTCTGAAGTCCTCGATAGAGGCTTCTTAGGATTAGATAATACTCTCTATCAAATAGAGAAAGAAATAGAAGAAAAAGAAGAGCAGCTTGCACAATATAGAGCTAGCACAAATCAGTTGCAGCAGCTTCAAGAAACATTTGAATTCACAGCCAATGTAGCTCGTCAGGAAGAAAAAGTTCGGAAGAAGGAAAAAGAAATCCTTGAATCAAGGGAAAAACAGCAGAGAGAGGCACTGGAACAAGCTGTTGCTAAGTTAGAAAGGAGGCATTCTGCTTTGCAGCGTCGTTCTACAATAGACTTTGAAATTGAAGAGCAGAAACAGAAACTTGCTACCTTGAACAACAGCTGCAGCGAGCAGGCGGGTCTGCAGGCTAGTCTAGAAGCTGAGCAAAAAGCCCTTGAACAAGACCGGGAACGGTAAGTGTTACAATAGCTTCAGTTTTTAGGACCAGCGATTCACAAAAAGTAAATCATTTTTATCGCTTAGATTTTGAGAGGGCAACTTTTTCTGTGTCCCACTGTTTGAGTTTCTTATTGTTTCAAGTAGTTTGCCCAGAATTGAGATTGCGTATTGCTTTTTAAAAGATTCTTGCCTGCTCATTGATTTCTGTTTGGATATTTGACCCATCCCCTGCAGTATAGTACTTGCATGAGCCATCACAGCATTCAGTTAAGTTGTTCTTACCTATTTAGAAAGCTCAGCCAACCCCATGCTCAGCCCTTACAAATGCATGTACTATTATACAAGTTTCTTTTTATTAAAATACTTATGTATAGCATTTTGTTTCTTTATTGGTAGCAAGCTATATGGTGGTTCAAGATTTGTAGATTGATAGTCAAGGTAGATTGCCAACTGTCTCTCTCAGCTGATGTTGTGTGGAACACTCCTGGTATTCCAACTAAACCAGTGTAATGTTTAATGTTTTGTTACTGGCTTTAGGGGTAAATAAAGTAGACTAGCCATATATCTGTGTAAAATTTGTTGGTGTTTTTCAAACTTATTTGAAAATACACAGCTGCTTCGATACAGCCCTGTGTTATGACAAACCCTTTTAGGTATAGAAGCAATGTCATCAGCAACACATGTGATGTTTGGAACTATAGCCTAGTATTTGTGCTAAGTATAGAAGGCTCAGAGGAAAGTGTTTCAGGTAAGGAGGGTTCTTCCTTCGCAGGAGAGGAAGAATTTTTTTATTGTGTTTTTGGCCCGAGCAAAAATCCACTGGGGTTATTGGATTCAATCCATGCAGTCTGGAAGAAGGGCAAAATTAGCATTTTAAAAAGGTGTTGTCTGATTTGCTAACACAAGAGCTTGAAAACTTGTCATTATTGGTGAAAGAATGATTTTGTTTTTCTTGAGGTAGAATTAGATTTGCTTTTTTTTTTAATATTCCAGTGATTACCTGATTCTTCTTTCAGAAGCACTTCAAACCAGATGCTTGATGAGAAAAATCACCAAAAACATACTTACCTATAGCAAAACTGATGAACTCTTCTGTATCTTGTTTATTTTAAACCGTTATCAGGAGATAATAGTTCCTTTTTACACCCTGACCTTTAGGTCACTCTTTCCACATGTAAAGCTACGTTGTGTGGATTTTAGTTAGGCTTTTTCAATACCGAGTTATCATTTTGTTGTGGCTATTTGCCTATATTTTTCGTAATTGTCTTGAAGAACATGTAATCTATTTTTCTACACTGAGCATCTCGCTTGAATAAAGCCAGCTATAAACAACTGGAGGTTCCACAAAAATAGACAGCTTCTTAGCTAGCCCTCAAGATATTGCTGGTTTGTGTAATAAGTGGGAAAAATATATTGTCAGATAGAAAAATTAGATTAGAAAAAGATTCCAAAGAAGTGAAAAGGTCTATTTTTTTTGTTGTTGTTAACTTTGAAGACCTCTTGCACAAACTGAATAAAACTTTGTAGTCATTCAGTGAGGGGCCCAGGGGCCTGAATAATTTTGTTCGGACTGTCATTTATGCACTCACAAGGAGAGCTAGCTTTTTATGAATGTTGTAGCAAAAGAAAATCTTAAGATACATGATAGTATGTTAAATATTTCAGAATATTTACATAACGTTTGTGCACAAGTGTTCAAGTTTACACTTCATAGTAAATAATGTCTTGGACCCTAGTAAGCATATGAACTGTATGTGCTGCTTATTATTAGTCTAGGTAATATTTTGTAATGGTGTGCTTCGGAAAAAGAGGTTCAAATCTGTTAGCTATCTAAAAATGTTTAAATCCAATATCCATCTGAAATGTTCTATGCGCCTAAGTCCATCATAACTGGATAAAATGTTTTTCCAGTTTGCATAATATGCCGTCTCAAAATCCTTTCGCCTACAAGGATGACCCCCAAAATGATAACTTGGAGCTAATTCATACTGGAATTATGCACCCGCACTTTGTCTTTATTGGCAGAAATTTGGGGCTGTAGAATGAGCACAAAGCAACTTCAGAGCCATCTTTGAGGCGATGCGATGCATCACTCAAAAGGGGCAAGGAGCAATTCAGTGCACTTACTGGCGGATGCATCGCACAGCTGGATAAGCTTATAACTGTAGGAAATGATATCTTTTGATAGTAGGATGTTTACAAATGAAGAGATAAGCTATGCTCCCTTAATATAATTGTGATTTTTGTGGTTAAATTGATTTTCCATAGATGCAAACACTCCCCCATATCCATCAGCCATCTCCCATCCACTTTCCCTCAGGATGCAAGGTTGTTTTGCTGCTAATCAAAAGAAACAGATGGCTTCTGGCTGTGCTGCAGAAAGTACTCTAAAAATGAAGTAACAATTCAGCCTGCTTTACTCCTGCCTAAGCCACAGCATTTGTACTCGCTCTTCAATTTTCAGTTTTAACCTCCAGGAAGGAATAAAGTAGCTGTAGCATTGTACTTCAATTTTGATATTTGTAATTGCAGTTAAAATGTTTGAATCCCTACTTTGCATGCTTTCCACTCCTTTTGCAGGAACTTCTATTCTTTTACTCTTTAATTTTCGAGTAACCCGTAGAAAAACAATTACCTTTGGAGACAAAAGTTGTAATGGAAGTGAGGAAGATTATTACTTTGTTACTAATCTAATCTCAGATACATTATAAGTGAAAGCTATTCTGCAGATTACTTTGTCATAATATAGTTTAATTTGACTAAATGATAAATATTGCAAGAAGTGCTACTTATTTTATACCAGATGCTTCAGGCATTTTTGGTCAAAAATACTGTATCTGATTTTACATATTCTATTGCGTGCATAAATCTGGCTGATACAAAATTTATTTGTTAGAGAAAGTGAGGAGGTTTCCATTTCAAAAGGTGACTTATAACGTATGGAAAATAAATACTAGACTTTTGTTGGTAAATTTTCAAAAATATATGTGCAGAAAAGAATAGCTGAAAAAGAGTAAGATTTATATGTATAGTACACAATTTTAAGATTTTCTTATAAATATGCCCTTCCACATTGTTGTCTTGGGTTGTTGTTGTTGTTTTTATTATTACTGTATTTTGTGTTACTTCATTTTTTTCCCTATTTATTCGTTTACTTCAACCTAGAAGCCGAATAACTGACATAATTGGTAGAGTTCTGTAATGAGGAGAGTTTTATTCAAATGATCCCATTAGATAAGTTTAGTCTTTCTGAATTAATATTTAATGTGCTGAGTTAGATACCACTTGTGTTGGAGGTTTATGAAGTTGTTTTATTTAGCTTAGCATTGCTGTTGGAATGTGTTTTTTGAGCCATCTTTATTTTCCTATCTAAATATGCTTAAAGAACAAGTAGTATGCTCTTATCTTCATAGATATTAATAGTTCAGATATAACATGTTTCTCAGTGTAAGTACAGCACATCTTTTAAGAACTGTGGGAATCAGTGGTACCTTAATACAGACAACATGAATTACACTTTAAGATGTCTTTGTAGCCTGGACCAGGAAATTCAGCAGCTGAAGCAAAAAATTTATGAAGGTGATGGTGGTCAGAAAGGAAATCACGGAACATTAGAAGAGAGACTGTCCCATACCAATTCCCCTACCAGCCCAACAAAGGCACAGCCACCCTCTGCTCCACTAGTTGATGATAGGTAGGTAACCTGTACTTCTACAACTTGTTGATATGAAAAGAAATATTTTGAAAGTTCTGTTCTTCTAGGGTTGAACTGGAACTAAATTCTGTAACTGTACCTGAAGAGTAGTCTGGAAATAAAATTATTTTGCTATACTTTAAATAACCAGCAGACTTATCCGTTGCTCTTGTGCAATTTGTTTTTCAGTAGAGTTTTGTGAATCTCTAGACGTAAATGTATTTAAGTTGGTTTTGTGTTTACACTTACTTGTCTGTATGGTATTGCTTTATGTACAGTAAAAGTGACAAAGTAAATCATATTAAGCCTTTTTTAACAAGACAGTTGCCCACAGTTATTTAAAATCTATTATTTTTCCTCTTTGTTCTTTTTACACTTATACAAGAAGTCATTAATACCAACTTTTGGATCATTCTTTCTGTTTGAAGACCAAAAGTTGCCTACATTGCAAAATTGATAAAAAACAAACCATTAAGTAATAAAGATGCAACCCCAGCCTTCTATTTCTTCCTCATCCGTCTTACCCTCACTCCTACTTGTGCATAGAGTTTTATGCAAAGCAGTGTCTTAACCTGTGGCCCATTGAATTGTGTAATTGTGATAACAAATTTGTTAACCTTTGTCTGTTAAATGAACACTTGCTCAAAAATCCACATTCCTTGAGGGATAAAGATGGTCTAATGTTAAGCCTGACAATTAAGCAATTAAGAGTTATGCAGTGTTTAGGGTTCCTAAGTGTTTCAGAGAGTCTTTTAACTTGTCTTAAATTTTATCTAAGAATATATATATATATATATATTTTGCTTCATGCTTTGCTATGTCTTATAGGATAAATGCCTTTATTGAACAAGAAGTGCAGCGAAGGCTCCAAAATATTCATCATAAAGCTGAGGATAATGATGGTACCCTGTTCTTGTCTACAGAAAGTTTTAAGGTGAGCAGTGACTGGTAGGAAATCCTGACCTTCGATGTACTGTGTGTAACCACTGATTTTATTGTTGTTCAATAATTTTCATGTTTTCCTGCGCATACTTACCAAAAAAAAAAAATAAAAAAAATCAACCAGTAAGTCAGGGCTATCAGTTTTAGATTTTGCTGTTCATATTTTCTAGTGGCTGTATCATGTTCTATTCCAGTTCTTTTCAATGAGGATTATGTAAATGGTAATAAGAAGCTTGCAGGTGGAATCACGATTTTCATTTTATACCTTTAAAATACATGGATAAAATTTCCTTCAGAAGAACTGTAACCGTTTACACTGGAAACAAATGCTCATTTAAAAACTGATAATCTGACTCATCTGAGGACTGGCTTGATTGACTTCTATGCCAGTGGTTTAATAAATATAAGTAAGAAAACAGTTATTTTTAGCTATTAAAAATAACTCTCTTCCTATAAATACTTTTAAATGAACTTACACAAGAAAGGCACTTTATTTAATAATAACCTGTACCTTTTTTGTTCTTAGGATAATGAGAGACTTAATAATGGCACTGTTCAGCGCAAGCTGAAGTATGAGGTAGGTCATAATTTGTTAGAATGAAGTGGTTGCCTTAAATTATGGCATGCCCTGTAATTAAATTTCTTAATGTTTAGCTGCATAATTAGAATTTTGAATTCACAGCAAGATTAATGGCTAATAGAGACAGCAATTTATTTTTCTAGCTTGCAATTAGAGTGATTTTTTTTAGGTTGGGCACAGCTTTTTCCTTATTTGAAAGGTGTGTTGTTGTTGTGGATGTTTCTTACTTGCTTTGTCATGATCTTGATTTGGAACAGTATCCCTTTCCTGATTTTTAGAGGATAAAAGCATTTAATAAGGAGATTGTTTGAATTCAGAATACCACTACACATTTTGTGACTCATCGTAAACTCGCTACTGTATGGATGTTTGTGATGATAACAGTAGCATTGGGCAAATTTACCTGAATGTCATGAAGGATTACTACATGCATTCCTAAACTGAGCTTAGACCCCTCCCACTGTATTCAGTTGCTTAACTTGTTTGAAGTGTTGTTAATTACTTGACTCAGAGAGTAATTCCTAAATAACCTTATGGATTTAAACCTTAATAGGAGGAGGACTGCAACCCCTCTCATTTGGACTTTTTTTTTTCTTTTGGACTTTTCCACTGTTATTTTTAAACTATCTTGGACTTTTGACATTATCTTGTGCTTGTTTTTGCACGGTCTTGGATAGTACAGGATTCCTTTTTTGTGCATGTGTGGAAAAATAATAAAGGTCTTATACATTTCTGCATTGTCCTTTGACTTCCCTGTGTTTTTTGAGTAAAACAAATACAAACCAAGTGAAATGGATACTGTAAAAAGGAAAAGCAGTGGTGGGCTGGGAAGATCAACCATTCCTGAATCAGACCTCAATCAGTTTTGTTTGATTTTTCTCTCTCTAATTTCGGGAGATTATGCAATTGTACAAATTTTGGATGATTGTACAAATGTACTCAAAATCAAATCTGAATTAAAGAAATTTTCAAATCAGAAGACTTTTAAAGACGTTTGTTTTCTTCTTTTGGCATTTTTAACAGAAAAGTCAACAGTGGCAGCCACATTATGACTTTCCATTTATTTCCAAAGATGACAAATGTGCTTCTGAGTTGCTTGGAGAAAACACAGGAGTAACAGATCATAACAGACAGAAGGAACATACAGAGATGTGGAATTTCTTTTCCAGGCTTGGAAGAATCTCCTTCCCCTTTACATCAGAAAAGGCATTTGAGAATGAAAGGGGTAATTCAGAACAGGAGAGCTTTGCTTGTCTCTGTGACACTGAAAGTAGTTTAACTCGCTCTGAAAGTAGTAATACTTTAAAGAGTAAGAACATTCCTTATCAGAACGTTTTATCTACTTCTTTACCAAGTCATGACTTAAATAATGTGGCTTACTCACTCTGCAAGTTTGAAAATTTCAATCATTTTGACAATAAAATAATTACTTCTCAGGATTGTGACAGCTCAAGAGCTGAATCTGATTGTTCCCACTTGCAACAGCTGTCTCCTTTAGGATTCTTAATGTGTGCTAATGAGCAAGCTGGTTTTAACAGCACATCATGCCTTGTCTTTTCTCAGTCTAACATACACTCTGGAACTTGTAAAGAAAACAGACCATTTAAGACAGAGCAACGGGCAATGGAAGACCAGTCTAGTAGTTCTCAGCTTCCAAATGAAAAAAACTCTGATTTGATCTCTTCCACTTTGATAGGTTCTCATTTGGATGTCAGACCAGAAAGTGCCTATGGTCTGGGATATGTTTTCAGTAAGCTTTCCTGCCTTTACAAAGATACCAGCAGACAGCTGCTCAACAGTACCTTGGTTTCTAAACAAATTAAGGAGTTGGGAAGTTTGTGTGACAAAAGTGAGAGATGTGCACAAGCGGTATCATTAATAAAACGTCTGCCACTTATAAGAAACTTGCAAGTAGATGTATTCTTCAAGTCTGATATGAATCAAGATGTATCCCACTCTAGTGATGACACCAAAGCTCATACTGAAAATTTTCAGCTTGAATCCCCTGTGCAAGAGAATGTCATGATGTGTGGAAGCACAGGAATCTCGGATGCCCATGTGAGAAAGCCCACTGAAGGATGCGTATGCGGGTGTAAAAATGAAGAGCTGGAAAATAGTCTTGTGTTAAGACAGACATTTCTGCATTTTTCTGATGTCTTTTTGAAACTCCAGGTCTGTTCTCTGGAAAAAGTGCTCGAATTTTTGACCTGTGCCCTACCTCAAATTTGTATTAGTATGGAGGAGTTGAAAGGTATCTTTTGGCTCGCTGTTAGCAATCGCAAAAATCCTGATCCAGAACCTGCTTGCTTGCTCTTGTTCAGCTCTGTTTTATATGTTGTTGTTTCATCAGTCAAGCAAGACATCTGTCAGAGTTCCTTGTCAATATTTCACGAGGTTCCAGTCATCGCAATAAGGGAGATTCATGTTGGCTTTGCTGGACAGAGTGTGAGTCTTCTTTCTGCCGAAGATGATTTGCTCACAATATTTACTTATAACAAGCACTACACTCAAAGAATTTGCCATGACATAATGAGCATTTTGATTTCTACAACGGAGGATGCTGTTTATTTAAATCATCAGCTCTTGAAAGATGATTTGATGCGGATGTCACTTGACTGGACGTCAGAAGTAAATGACTTAGTTTTATCAAATGGAGTACTTTTGACCTGTAAATTCAGAACTATATTAGCCGATCTGGCGTACTTACTCCATGAAAATATGGGATGTATTAAACCTTCGTTAGCTGATATTCAAGTAGTGCTGTATGCCACTGTGAAAATAGACTGTGCTAAGCAGAATGTGTATAGATCTCTGGTTCTTACAACTACTCATATAGGTCTCCTAAGGGAAAACAGTATCTTTTATCCTGCACCTAACCTTTTGGATGCTTCATGCCAGCGATCACAATTTGACAGCCTTCAGTTGTACAGTTTGAAGGATATTCGATGTGTAGTTTTGCCAGACAAAGAGAATTTCACGAAAATTGAGCTTGTGTTTTCTAGAAGGAGCAAGGTTGGATCTGATTCAGGAATTGGTTTTTTGAAATACTGTGAAAAAGAAATAAATACTCAAATGACAGTCATCCCATCAATTCTTCAAAGCAGTTTGCATATCCCATCGGAAATCTGGAAATTAACATTCAGTTCAAGTGAAGAAGCCGTTTGGCTAATTATGCATCTGACTAGGTGTTGAAATCGAAATACATTTAGATACATTCAAAATAGGAGGCTAATGAATATTGATAAAATACTTTTTTTTCCCCATCAATAGGCAAAAGAGTCCTTTGAGCCTTTAAGGGAATACCTTAAAGATGTGTACACACATCTTACCAAAAATCATTATTACTTGATTGCTTACTTTTTGTGTGTCTCTAATATGCTGTATGTACATTTCCTTGGGAAGGTGAGGAAATTAAATGGTTCTGTTTTAAGTGGTATTGGATCAAAACTATAATTACAGCTGTGTCTTCTGATTTCCATTTTGGCTGTTGTTTTTGTCTTCCTCCATCTCCTATCCGTCTTAATTAATGTCTTCTCCATTCCTCCTTGATTGCCTTTTCCTTAATCTTTCTGAGTATCTTTGTTTTTTATGCTTCTCATCTATGTCGTGCCCTTGATCTCAATGCTTCAAAACATTTGCAATAAATGTGTCTGAACCATAAGGTGCGTTTAAGCCTATGGTACACCACTATGTGGTGTTAATAGTAAGGATGTTTATGGCTTTCATTCTTACAGTTTTGGGAAGAACACTATTGGCAATTCTTTTCTGCTTTAGAGTTTCACATTAGGATTAATATGCTCTTCGATTAAAGTTTGTCGTGTGGCATATTTTAAGTCACGTAGGCTGAGGTACCAGGGATTGGTAGATTTACCGCCTCTCTTTTCTCTTGGGTTTCCCACCTTTGCCTACAGCCAAGAGAGTGTAGGCTACATGGAAGCAGTGAGTCAGACGAACAAAAACGGAGAGAACATCCAATACCCTTTTTCAATTTCCACTCCTCACACCCCGCCACCCCACTCTTCTCTTGCAGAGAAACAATATATGGCTTTTTTGAGTCATTCCTATCTACTTCGTCCAGCAGTTAACTTGTACTCTCACGAACAGAATGCCTTACAGTCCTTTGATATGAGTGCTTAAGGAAAATGTGATGTTAAAATGAAGGAGGTTAGAGGGTGTAAACAGACGTTATGCTTTGGCTTGTTGACCTTTGGTCACATCACTATAACTACAGTAAGACAGCCGTTTCAGGTTTATGATTTGTGTACATGTTTCTTGTGATGTTAAATGGATAGCTAGCAACTGGGGATACTGCCTGAAGGGTGGAGTAAATTTAATCCTAGAATCATCTCCATGTAATGTGTCAGATACCTGGCCTGAATTTCCTCACTTTCTCATGTTTACCAGTGGGGTTGATGATGCTGTGAGACTGCATCTCTTTCTGGCTCTTTAGTATCACGTACCAAAAAATAATGAAACTATTGAAAAAAAATAGAAGATTTCCCCTTGTCAAGGCTTGCCTCGAGCTCAGTAAAAGGTTACTCCTTCCTTGTTACTCCTAGCCGATGTTCAAAAAATAAAGAAGCCATTGTTTCCCATCTTTTGTTTTTTCCCTTGCAATGGGAGCTGAATACCTTTGGATCCTGTTGCTTGAATGTGCCATCTGCCTTGTTGGAGGAAGATGGTCCTTGGCAGAAAAAATGGTGGCATCTAATCTGAAATTCTAAATGCTGTAAACATATTGCCAGGAGAGGTGTAATCTTCTACCAGACAGTTAGACTTCAGTCTCCCTACTAGTATAAGAACGTTTCCCATTTGTTCTTACCATACGTTAAGACATGATAATGTAATTCACTTGACACTTAAAAGGACATAACTTGCTTTGGATGGGGAAGTTGTGGCTGGAAAGATGAAGGGTGGTTTGGATAGCAAGTTGTGTTATGATTTAAAAAAAAAAAAATCACAACTTTATGCTACCTAAAGCAATTCCAAAGATGAGAGCAAAATATGTCATTTTACTTTGATGTATAGTTTTTGTTTTTAACAACAAATATATGTGTATATATACACACACACAAATATCTCACAGACCATGGAGTAGACAGTTGTGTTGGAGTGGAACATCACAGCAGCTCACTTAGAGAGTGGCTCCCTTACTCACACTGTTAAGGCATTTCTTCAGTCTTGCTGAAAGTAAACTTGAAGCGTGGCACTGTCTGTGAGGATGGTCTTAAATCAAGGCTGCTAAATGACAGCAATTACTGTAACTAATTGCTTTTCAGATGATACCCCACATTTTAAAAAATGTTTGTGCATGTTATGTTCCAGATAACATGGTTTTCTTCTTTGTTTTGAAATCTAACTTGCTAGATATTATGCATTTTTATGGAGAAAATGACTTCAATATCTTTTATTCCACTGTAAATTAAACATACCATAATGATGGATGTTTATCACTATCAAAGAGTTATTTAATGTATTAGGACATGTTTTTCACAATACATTGTGTTTGAAATTATTCTTCTATTAGCTGTAATAGTTTCCTGAAAATGATTGCCAATAAATTATGTGTTGACAGAGGTGGTTTTAAGAGTGACTTTATGGTTTTCTTGTTGTTTTAAAATGGATCATATTGTTGTCAAGGCAATGAACTCCTCTTTCCCCCAAGGAAAGAAGTGCTTACATTTGTACACTCCGGAAAGCTGAGATTTACTTGAAAAAGCTAGTAACTTGGGGAGAAGTGAAAGAAGAGCAAAATGGAGGGAAGAAAAAATTTTGTTATGTAAACAAAGATCGTTTAAAAAAAATCCATTCAAACCCAACCTTTTTGTTTTAAATTTTCAGTAAGGAAGAATATTTGTGGAAAACAACTTCTAGCTAAAATCAGTTGATTGAAACTAAAACTCACCTCCTTTGTATTTTCTTTTCCAATACTATTAATGTTATCATTAAGGAAAATGACATTTATAATTGACTACTAACAAAATAATGAGATAACCTGTCTTCTCAATAACCTGATGAGGATTTTAAAAAGTTACCTGTAACAGCATTCAGAGGGGCATCTACCCATGGTTTCAAACTTCACTGCTGCTGTTTTCAATAGTATCATGAAGTATAACGTGTACTTGGTCACCGAGAGTTGCTACAGAGAGGCCAAGTGTCACGAAGCAGAACTGTGAACCACATTCACATTTCTGGATAGTATTGGTCAAGACTGAAGGATTTTGACCAAGCAGTATGTCTCATGGTAGTTACTAAACTACTGAAAGTCAATGTTGAGAATACAGTTATGGATGAAGTGATGGATAGCATCACTAAAAACAAATATGTAGCGTGGTCATAAGTTTAAAGTGATAGTGTTTCAACTTTTTTTAACTTATATTTGCAATGGTGTTGTTGCTTCTTTAAGTACAATTAAGGTTTTCAGACCAAGTACTTTCAGTTGAGTTAGTGGATGACTTCCCAAAAGGCAGTTCTTACTTTTATTGCCTACAAATGGTTATGCTACTTTTTGGACACTGTCACTGCAAAACATTGAGCTTTTCAATTGCAAAATGATTTTATTGTTGACAAAACTTCACAATTAGAAATCCTACCTGGCTGTTAGACCAATGTACCTTTGTTACAAGTAACTCTTCACAGCTTTGTTCAGACATTGTAAACTTATCATACTTGAGTTTTCTATAATGAGATTTAAAGGAAACGGTAGGAAACTGTTTTGAGAGTGGATTACTAGGTTATTGTTTAATTGTAAAGTGACTTTAGATTTGTCTAAGATCTTTCTTAATTGGCTAGATACCCTGCAGCTTTGCATATTTGAAACAGATTTTTTAATATAAATACATATGAAAAATAAAGGCATGATTCATATATGTATTTTTTCAAGGAGGGTTAATAAGTCTTCTGTTTTTCTTTATTTTTGATATCTAAGCTGGAAATGCCTTTTGAAAGAGTAAGCAATATTGTAAAGGAATTTTACCTCATATTTTTCATGCATAACAAAATGCTAGGGCTTGCTTATAAAAGCAGATCCAATTTGTTTTCAAATAATTCCTTCGTTTTCAAAATAGTTTCTGCCACCTCCATGCTCTCTTCTCCCAGCTCTTCTGGCTGCGAATGTTTTCTTGTTTTTAGTGAAGGTTTTTTTTTTTCTTCTTTACGTAGTGATTTTGGTTTTCCTTTGTTCTCCCTATTTGGTATGCACATGAAAGCGGATGGTCTGTCGTTCTCTGGGAGCAAATCCAGATGACCTAAAGGACCCAATTAAAATTAGTATTCCGCGCTATGTCCTGTGTGGGCAGGGAAAGGATGAACACTATGAGTTTGAAATAAAGGTAAGTGCTTTTCAGTTGCTTCTCCTTAATGTTTTGTATTTGTACAACAGTAGCATCATAGTAATAATAATAACAGAAAAATGTTTCGTTAAAAAAGTTAGCTGCTAGTTGTCTTTGTCCAGCCATTGGTGTTCTCTTTGACAACATCACAGTTAGCAAAGGTGGACCCAGCAATAGGAAACACACCTGAGAACCTCCAGATTCCAGAAATCACCTTACTAACCCCAAGGAAATGTATTCCAAATGTGCAATTTTTGTCCTTTGTCTAAGTGGCCTCAGTACTGTGAAATATGAGGGGTTGTGATAAGGCATGCACAATACAGGATACTCTCAAGACAAGTATTTTCCAGATGGATCAGTTGTATGCAGCAAGTTGGTGGTCAGGCTCTTGGGATGGAAATTTCCAGGTCTTACTGAGATGTAAGCGGAAGGTATAGAAAATTATTAGACTTGAAATACTTACCTGTAGTAATGAGAGCCTAATTTAAGTATTTTTCACTTATCCACAACAAAAGTTCATTTCATTTCTGGCCCTTGGTTGTTCTGATTCTTAATTTACAATAGGTCTCCCTTCTCCAAACTGTTATCTGTTTCCCCTCCATTCTAGTGTCTTTCTCAGCTAATCTCCTGTGCAGAAATGCTGGAAAAAATGCATATTCATTATGTTTCCTCTGGTACTAAGCCAGTATTTTTTCAAAGCAAGATGTGAAATCTAATTGGAAATGTGCTCTGAGTGCATGTGGACACGTAGCATAACTGATGTACATGGCATCAGAGACTGAATTGGCAGCCTTCTTCACTGAATGTACTGCCAGATGCTTCATTAGGTGGTGAAAGTTGGAGTGACCTGCCTTCATAGTGTGCAAGACTGTTTTTGAGCTATGCTTATGGTCTCTTTCGCAAAGTCTTTCATTAAGATGGTCAATTTTAGCTCAGTTTATGCTAATTAAATTTTCACCTTGAAACACACTGCACTGTTTGTGGATGGAATACTTCCTTCTGCCTTCTGAGTGTTGACTTTGCTGGGGCCAGTAAAAGCCCAATAGCCATCAGAGATGATGAGAAAAAAGTAAGTGCATGTGAAACTTTCCCAAGAACTGTTCTAGTTGCCAACTATTTTCAGCAAATAAGATTTACAAAACTGGATAATGGTTAGTAAAGGTAAAAAAAATAAAAAAATGTTTTGTACTTTTAGTAACAATCAGTGGATTTCTTTTCCAAGTACTTTTCCTTCATCCCTAAAACCCACAGAAGCATGTGCAATGTCCTGGGATAGAGGGATAGTTAAAGAATATATGAAGGAAGACTTGAACTTATTCAGAAGGAAAGGTAACGGGGAAAAATTTAAAAGGAGTGTGATTCTTAACTAGCAAAGAACAGGATGATGTCTCAAGAACAGGTACAAGTGCTTACGAAACTAGGCTTCAGCAGTTGCTTGTGTTTTGTTGCCATGAGGAGCAAGGCTTGCAGACTGACCTCTGATGGCATGGAATGACCAGATGCAATCCTGTGGCTGAGAGCAGTGTATATGGAGCGGCTGTTCTCTTGTGTCGTACTCGTCAGTATCATCTTGCTGTTTCTCCTGTGCCATTTCTAGGCTGCCTATGAAAGAAACTGCTGCTTAAATAACTGCTTTGATGAAGTTCGTAGCAAGGAAATGATGACATACAGAGTAGGGAATGGGCTATCACTTTAAAAATTGTATTCCATTGCTATCAACTTCCTTAGAGCAATATTTTTATTGCAGCTCCTATGGACCTTAATTTGGCAGTCTTTGGAATATTTCTTACAGTTATTCCCTTACACAAATCAATCAACTGTGTATGCTGCTTTTCATTTGCCTCCAGATCTATGTTACACTGGGCTGCTTTTGCTGTGGTCAGGATTTGGCTCCAAGCTACAATCTGCAGAGCTTCCACAAACTTTTCTATGTGAAATGTTTTCCTAGCAGAGCTTATATCTCTGATCTGTCTTTCTACAGGCAGGGAGGAAAGAATGTGTACCTCTTTCACCCCTTCTTGACGGGTCAGGGTGCAGTGTCAGTTGTTGAAATAATTCCTTGTTTTAGCCCTGCTTTACTTTGCTCAAGTTAATTTTCAGGTGATGGCATATTAGATTGTACGTCAGTCTTGGGAAGGAGCTGGGGTGGTGTTCATCTCATTCCCTTTGCCGCTATCCAAATGAGCTTTCTTTACCAAGGTTGCTCTTGTTGGAAATATGGGTAGCTGACCTGTTTGCATGTAACAACAGAGTTACCCGACAAAGAGTCAAGAGATGATGGAGTTGCATTGTAAGACAGTCCCCAAACCTTTGAATCATATCTCATACATATCTCAGATGCATTTTTCCATCAGCAGATGTTTCTAATCGTTGTAGATAAATGCTGGCTTATTGCTGTATAGAGGAACAAATCTGAAAAATATTCTATGTAAGTTTCTTCTCAGGACATGAAGTAGTATATAAGAGGTGAAAACGTATCTAATATGCTAAAAGAGTGGGAATAAGTTTTACACTTCTTAGCAGTGTTGCGGTCAGTTCATAAGTCTTCCAACCCTGATATACCATCCAAAAATAATTTTAGTGCAGGTGCAGCATCTTGTCCATCTAGACATATATAACCTTTGAGAATGAGCCAGCAAGGTGCTCTGTCCACTCGTGTTCTTTCAATGGATATGTCAGATTTCAAGATATTGAGCAAGGCCCATGAGAACCTATAGGAGAGAATTTGAAATAGAAACAAAAACATTCTTTATTAGATTTAAGTTAGCACCTTCTTTTACAGCGAGAGAAATTGTGGAGCTGTTTATGATCTGCTATTAAATATTCAATATTAATGGGTAAATTTCCAAATAAACTTCCATTTGGGCAACAGTTTTATATGCAGTCTTTAAAGACGTGCTGAAGCAGTGGTAACTTAATCAGATCTAAACATAGTTATCATAGACCTGAATCAGAATACCAGAACACTGTTCTTATGTTCTTCTCTTCCTCTCATGTTGCTGTGATACACAGAATATTCAGGCAAGGCCACAGCAGAAACAGCACTTGGGAAGATTTTCTACATTGTAAAGATTGTTGGCATCTGTTTCAGAGAGTACCTGTGGTTACAGACAGCACGTTTGGAAGGCAGAAGGAGCAGCAAGGTGGTAGGGAAGGGGGAACCTCCAGCTCGAAGACACAAGAAGGTCTCCTGAGGGCAGGTGATGGAAGCCAAGCCAGGAATCAAGCACAGCCCTGCAGGGGGTCCTTTGACAAGAACCAAAGTTCTGCATATATAAGCCTTCTCATTTTTATTCAGCTTTCCCTAGTTGTTGTGACTCCTTTCATTTTCTTTATCCTGTTTGATATTTCATCAAAACTGTCTTTTTCTTGTGTTTTGAAGTCTTTCAGTCATTGTTGATGTGTTCTCTACAGAAGATCCGGGCAGACGCACCCCAAAGCAGTGTTGTTTTGTTTTCCAGATCCATTCAGCCAAGTGCTGTGGTGGGTCTGCTCAGCATGTTGATATTTTTGGTCATTGTTTTCTCCTGAGCTCTATGAGCTATTGTAGAATTTTGGAGTAAAGCAGAAACAGTGCTCATTATTACACAGCTCTTAAAGGAAAAGATGCATGCCCTATGTGGACCTAAATTAGAAAAAAACTAACAAACCAACAAAAATAACAACAACCAACCAAACAAAAAGCCCAGCCTTCCCTCAACACAATTGAACTAACATATTTAAAGATTGATCAAAAAAAGTTCCAAGAAACGGGTCTGGATAAATTCCTTAGTACATTGCAAGTTCTAGATTTTCATATGCTGTATTCATAGATCGCATAAGTGTCCAGATAAGAATGATTTCAAAACATCTTGCAGATTTACTCAACTGTGCATATTTTAATTAAGAAAATACTTTAACTACTAGTAAATTACAAATAAAAAGTCAATGGCTATCCAAATTTAGTTTACTTGGTATTGTTCAAAAGATCTACATTTGTCCTAGTCCCATATGTACAGAGTTTATATTATCTGTCATACATCTTTATTAAATAGGGGGAAAGGAATCCCAGACCAAACTGGCTATATCAGCTGTAGGATTAAAAGACCGTGTTCTAGAAATGTTACTGCTGTGTCGTGTGCACTATTATTCTCCTGTTTATATGAGTGGAGTTTGGTCCCATCTGTTTTAATAACAACATTACTGTGGAGCTTTGGGGAATGGCTAAGATTTTGTTAAGCTTTGAAATTCATTTTCCAATAATATCTGCGGTATGGAAGGGGAGAATGGCTAATGGCATCTCACCTGAACAAAGGGGAAAAAACCATCATTAGCAACAATAAAATTTTGGAGTGTGTTTACTTGCTAGTCTCATACACGAAGTGGGAAAGTAAATGAAGAGGACGAAGGGAACCAAGTCGAGCCAAGCCACCAAACGCTCTAGAGAGCAAGCATCAGGCTCTAGGCAGTGCAGATCTGTCTGTGGCTTTGCTGTTTTCCTTCCTGTGCAGCTCTAACAAGTATTCCTGAAGAGGTAGTTAAAACAGTTGTATTTATTAGCTTCCCTTAAGAAGTTTAATAAAATCGGCTGCAGGCAGTTAGATAAATTTGACACTGCCCCATTGCCTAGACGTCTGTCATGCACACACGACTTCGCTGGCAAGCTGACATACCTGCCCTTCCCCAGGCTTTGCAGCTGGAAGACTCGTGGACGTGTTGTGCTAGACTGCTCCCCTAAAGGCACGCTTCTGTGAAAACTCTAGGGAAAAAAGAGGTCACTTCTGCATTGAGACTGTGTACAAATGAAATCCATCACAGCAGAATTTCACAATTCAGTTGGCAATACAGAATTAAAGCAAAGCAGAAATAATGAGTCGCATCTTTATTTTATGATTATCCGTCGCATGCTAATGTTTACTTGAACATTTAAGTCACAAAGCGCTTTACTGAGTTCTGAGTAATTACTCAGAACAAAATGGTTAATAGGTTAATCAAGATCAGCCTAGCATGCATATTCCTGAATCACTACTCTGTTTGTAGTTAAACCTGCCCATGCATGTTAAATCCATTCACTTGATTTGTAAGGCTTGAGACATTGCTAACAGTCTACTGAGGGAGGGAAACTGCATGATTTTTTTTTTATGAGGGAGTATAGACCATCATGCAGACATCCTAGTAGCAGTCAAGTTTATTGGTGACATGAAAGATGAATTTTATCAGAAATAATGAATTTGCATTGAGGAGATATGCTAGAAAAACATACGCTTTAGAACAGACTAGTTCAGTTGGAAGGGACCTTCCAAGATCATCTAGTCCAACTGCTATTTGTGAAAAGTACATATTTGTGAAAAGCAAATGTATATTTTGAGAAGTCCAGTTTTGTTTACGTATCTTTTTAGCTAAAAATTGGAAAACAAAACAAAACCTGGTTGCTGATGTCATATGACAAAATATGTTTTGGTTTCCAAAGCACTTCTCCCAGTTTCACTGTTCTGTATGCCCCAACAAGGGCAGAGGAAATGGCGAAGGGTGTACCAGAGATCGGCTTGTTGAAAGCCTGAGTTAGCAGCTGTCAACAATGTTCCGTGGTTGCTGGCTTCCTCTGGCTTTCTTGTCCCACTTTCATTTTATCCTACTTAGTTATCCTGGTCCATTCCCGCTTTCCATAACCCTGTAACTTTGTGATATGCTCAGCAGTGAGGGAGCTGTCTGTTCTTTTTAGGAGTCACTTTATTATTAAAAGCCAAGCCCATGTCTTTGTAAAATGCATTTTATGAACATACTTGTTTTTGGTCTTCCCATGCAAAATTGTTGCTAGACAGAGGCCGTATCTTATATTAGGCCCATTGGATTTAAAAACAAAAACAAAACAAAACAACAAAAAACAACAACAACAAGCTTTCAGGTGTAGGCAATGCCAGCTATTTTTCTCCAGCCATGTTAGTCAGTGTAGAAAAATGCCCACCTCTCCCTGTAGCATCGTTTCGTGATAGCCTTGGACCATCAGAGCTACAGAAGGGCTTTGTTGTAAAATCAAAGGCTCCAGTCATATCACTTTTATGACCCACTTAGAGATTTCCTTCATTACACCTAATTTCAGGCAGTGAAAAAATTTTCTTTTACTGAAATTTTTATTTCACTTTTGCAGTTCCAGTGAGGTTTTGGTATATAACTGATGGCAAATGTGGGTAGTTGGATTGCCTTCCTCTTTGGAAGTTGCTATGTGCTTTTTCACAGGAACATTTCTGTTAATTTTAATGAATTTTCTTGTATAAGTGGGATTTTCATCAACATACTGATGATACAGGCCCAGAGTATTTTCAAGGAATATCTTCTACTGAAAACCTATATATATAGGTTTATATATATATGTATGTATATTTATATGTCTATGTTTATATATATAATATATTTACCATACAAATTGGAACGACGTTCTACATGGTAATGAACTGTGTGTATGAGAAATGTATTTAATGTATTTGTGTGTATCTCTATATACATGTATGCATACACATATGAGAATATAGGAGTTTATATGAACATACAGAGAGGCTACACTACACTCGTGCTGGGTGATATTCGTTAGTGGAACACCCACTGATTGTAATGCTGTGAGCGTCATAACTGCACCAAGGAGTGATTGGGGATATTTTAATGTGTTTACAGACTTGTCAAACCACTCTGGAATGTGGAATACGTGTGTTCAGTTTTTAAATTTGCAATCAGTTATCCTTATTTTAAAAACAACAAAACAAAACAAAATACTCTGTCAGTGTAATAAAAAAAAAAAAAAAGTAAACCTATAAAAGCCTATGGAATTTAAGGAAACTAAAATCACCCATTTTAATCTGATAACCTTGTATACTGCACAGTGTCTTGTGTAGTATGTTGTGTGGTTTTACTTCTGATTTTTCTGTTTATATTATCTGATACAGATAACAGTCCTGGATGAGACGTGGACAGTATTCAGGCGGTACAGTCGTTTTCGGGAAATGCATAAAACTTTGAAGTTGAAGTACCCAGAGGTAAGTCTTAGTAATTGTCCTTTTGCAGGAAAGGCTGGAGATAGAGAATTGAAAATAAGTGTTGTGTTTTTTTGTTGTTGTTTGTTTGTTTGTTTTTTTTGGGGGGGGGGCAGCGGAGGGGAGTAGGGTTGGTTGGTTGGTTTTTGTTTTTTGAAAGATACTTACACAAAAACATTATTCTTAGCCATATGCTTCTAGTAAGATTGGCAAGCCCTTTGGTAGTTTGAACCTCCAAGGCTGCTAGAGCAAGGATGGATTGTTGCACGCTGTTGCTACAGTGAAAGCTGCAACTAAATGTGCTGCCTCTAACCATTAATTCCCTTTACTGCTGACTGGCGTCGTTCCCTGGAGGTTGCTGTTTTGTTCATTGCAAAATACTTGCAGTCATATCATGTCATCCTGACAACTCCTCATTTAAAAGAAGTGCGTTGTTCCACAGATACCCTTTTGTAATAGTGGCTTCCAGGTTTCTGCAAAATGGAAAATTGATCTTTCTGACCACCTTTGAGACTTTGAGCATTCAGGATATGAGGAGCTGTGCCTGACAGAGCCTTAGTTCATTGGAGTGAGCGTTTGTAGAATTACGATTTTTGGTTTCCACATCTAGCTTTTAATTATTAATACTTTGCTTCCTTTCTCTTTGTTCCATTTGATATTAGAAGAAATAAATCATTCAAGTGAGTGAAGTGATCCTGATTTGAGAGTTGTCAAAAGTAAAGAAGCCTGGGCTGTGTGTTCAAATGCTATGTAGTAATGCATTAATGTTTGAGAGAGCACGATGCAATAGTGTGGGAAGGCTTTCTTGGTCTACCCTAATGTATTTTTAAGCTAAAAACTGATTGAGCATGGGAAGACCTTGAGATTTAAAGAGTAAAATATCCAGAATCCGTGTCTTGTGGAGATTCAGAAACTTAAGATCATTTTAATTCCAAAAAAGAATGAAAACCAGAATTTGAAACTACCACACACCAAGTATCTAAAGAAATGTAAACCTAAAGAAAAGAAAATTGCAGTCATCTTTTCTGATTGTCAGGAAATTTTAAAAGGGCAAAATGAATTATGAAGAGAAAATTGAAACATTCTTTTTCTACAAAAGCTTTTAAGAATATTATTTGTGAATGAACATCACGGTGATATTTTTGATCCAAAGAAGTTGCTATTTCCTCTTGTATGTCAGAGATCTAGGATGTCGACACTAATATCCTAGCTACCCTAATATCCTAGCTTCTGAAAAGATGGCTAGACAGTCATCCAGGTGAAATAGAAAAGGGTTACCTGTATCCCTCTGCAGACTGAGCTTCCCCATTTAGGAAAATGTGTTCAAGTAGTCTTTTTCAGAGTCCTGATAGTACATTGAGGAACAATTGTATTTGACTTTTTCAATTATGTCAGAGGGAGATCAACTTCATTGCAGCTTCATTACATGTAGTAATCAGATTCAGGAGGAATCCGATGCTCTTAAAGCTTCTATTAAAAAGTCCTTTGTGCTGCAGCATGTTATTGTCAGCTTTTTGAATTAAGCATTTGTGACTCACAGGCTGAAAAAAGTCATGCTTTTTGGTGTTACAGCGGGGAGGTTTTTTTGTTTTATTTTTTTCTGAAGAAGCATAATAATTTAGGAGTGGTATTAGCAGGTCAGAAAAAAGGCAGTAATGCCTTCTGCAGGTTTCTTACCAGCTTTGAGCAAGAGACATAGGGGCCCTGGTGTTATATTACCTCCGTGCATCTCCTGAGAACAGTTACAGGTAAATAATTCTTTCCCAAATACGGAGAATATATCCTTGAAATAAGCGTTTTTTATTCTTTTTTGCTTCTTCACTCTGTCTGCCGTCATGCTGGCAATCTCAATCTATTTCCCATTTTAGTGTGCTGATTTCTTTCTTATTGGCTTTTTTTTGTTGCCATCTATCTGGTCTTAGGTAAATTTACTGAGATTAACATCAACTACATTAACAGAATTATTGGTTTAACTATACAGATAATTAAATTTCTAATTTCCATGTAGGAGATTCGTTATAGTATGTTTTACTGAGTTATCTGTTCCATTCTCAACAATTTCTGTGTAAGTCAGAGCAAATACCAAGTCTTACAAGTTTGTCAATATAGCTTTTGCTAAAATATGGTGCTCTTTGGAGAAGCACATTAATGTGCTTTGGCTTCTAATATGCTTGAAAGAAATGTTTGCTATGTTACTTTCTGAAACAACAGATCTGTAGCTTTATTAGCATCTTCTTCCAGTTTTTATTTAGCCTCCACTTTAAAACAGTCTCGGGTAAATTATCAGTCAGGTTCAATATGCATATCTTTGCTAAGTACAAAGCATTCTAAAGTTCAAAAGAAGAGAGGTAAGTGTTTGATCGTGTCATCTGCTGCGTTTGTGGTAGTTTTCTCCCTGTCACTGAAGTACCTGTTCTGGAAACCCTGTTCCCTGCAGCACTGATGTTGTCTTCTCTGTTTTATACAGTACAGGCTGTTGTGTTGTGTCCACTTCTGCTTTGAGACTTTGAGGCCCCACAAATAAATGGCAAGTTTGTTGGCAGAAGAAACCTCACTAATACACAGCTGGTTTCTTCTGCTCGTCAGCATTTCCACAAACTATGGTGCCTTTGTTTGTTGGAGGGGACAAGCACATTGTGACGGATGAAACTTATAATGTTGTGCACTGGAGTAAACACTTGGTGTTTGTTTTCTTTGAAGGAATTTCATTATCAATGTTACGTATGTGAATGATCGATGGTTTCCATATTTTTACCTTTTTAAAATAGTCTTTATGATAATTTTGGATTGGTTTTGCAAAGTGGGTAGGAGTTCAGTTTGTGCGGCAAATTGAAAGTCATCTGTCTCCTGCTGATTTGTCAGTGGCTTAATTTGGCATTCGTTATGACACTAAAATACATTTTAATACCAAACTTGGCAAAGTTGCATTCGTAGTTACTATATTTTGTTCCGAAGAAATGTGGTTCTTAAAAGCAATGTTATCAGAAGCCATCAGAGATGCTTTTTATTTTGCATCGCTCACCTTCCAACTCTAAATTAATATTTATAATGAACAGAGAAAATACGGTGGATGGTGCTTAATATATGAGTGTCCTGCTTTTAGAAGTGAACTTTACAGCTCATTAGTTGCTTGGCTGTGAGTTACTACATCAGTATTTTAATAATTTGCTGATCTTGCATTTCATGTTGCTGCCACTGAATTCCCAAAGGAATGCATTGGAAAACTGATTTATTGGGAAGGCTTAAAAAAAAAGGGTCTGTCTTTTCAGAGGCAGAAACTGTCTGTCTTCCAGTCTCAAAATATATTATATTTTATATGCCTGCACATTTCTTGTTATGTAAATAACTGGATGGTGAGAACTGTGTATCTAACTGAAATGTGTCACGTGCAAATTCTGAAAGACTGAGGAAGCTGAAGTAGGGTGAGATTGTGCCAGAGGCAGATAAATACCAGCATTTTAACAGTCCCTGTGTGTGTTTGTTTATTTATTTATTTATTTTAGGCCTACACAATTGCCATTTACCCAGCTACACTGCTAATTTGTTAATGACATTCTGATTATATTTTGAAATTTAGTTAAGACCATACCTTGGTTTTCACTCGCAGTGGTCTGTGTAATGAATGTACTTTTTGTTTGTCATCAATCAGAAACAGGAGCAAATGGGCTCTTTAATTGAGATATGAGAACTTCCAGTGTAAGATTCTCTTTTTTTCCTTCTTCATCTTTTATTAGAGGTTCACAATTTTGAAGTTGTACTGGAGTGCTGGTTTCTACAGAAAACTTTTCCTTCCTGATCCCTGCCTTGATGAGAGGGATGCTCTCTCCTCTCTGCTAGTTCTGCAAGTTTGAGTGTTGTAAATCTGTGATGACCAGTGCTCCCAATTTCTCCCCGCTTTCTTGTCTCTTCTTTCTTTCAAAGGACAGTAGAGGAACAATTGACTATTTATCATTCCTTACCTGAATCCAGGGTCGGTGAAGGGCTCATGCTTGTGTGGGTCCCCTGTTCCCACCTCCATCTGGGTAGAGAAGCCAGGCTTCGTGGGGCTTTCATTGTTGGCTTTGCTTACAGTTTCCCATCACTCTTCCTGAAACTTTTCGCGTGCGTAAAAATCTCTAAATGGTGTTAAGGGAAGCACCTAGTATCAAGACATTTCTATTCTTAATGATGAGTCCCTGTCTTAAAATATTAGTAAATTCATGCAGAGATTGCCAAAGAGCAGTTAAAATGTATATTTGCATTTATAGGTTCATTCATGAAGATAAGGATGTGTGTAGGCAAGATTTCTAAAGTGCTAAAGCTGTTGACTTCTAGTCCATATAACAGAATGTAATAATTTGTGTATTTGTATATGATGTATGGAGGTCTGAATATAAGTACATATTCACATCTATCACTGTCTAAAGCACAAAAAGACTGGTTATGATTTTTGAAGGATTTTAGATCATAATTGAGCCAGCTTCGCCTTCCACTGGTCTGCTTTTTGTCATGCATCCATTTGGTCATGGAATATAATATCCACATCCAAAGCAGCAGGAATGTCTAAATAAGCTTAAATCTTCGATCCAAAGTTGCCACCTGACCTGCGTCTCTCCATACGCTGTTCCCAGCCAGGGACATGAGTGTGCGAGATAGATTGCAGTAACGCATAACGTGAATCTTGAAGTTAGCATTGCAGGCTGCTGTGGGAATGTTGCTTGGATGGTTGGGTTTTTCAGGAACGTTACGTATGGGACAATAAAGATTGCATTTTATAACCATAAGGTCAACATGCTGTCTGTCTGGTTTCAATTTTTCAGTCTAGATGTCTGGAGGAAAGGCTGGTATCGGTAGTGTCAATGAGTCATATGTATTCTTTTACTTCTGAAGAGAATATCCTCTTCTAATCAGAAATCTGTGTAGCAGAATATAATTCTGTTGGAGCAGACTCAATTGTAGGTGTTAATAGACTCTTGCTTTGCATAAGAATTGTATGAAACTCAAAGAGCAGAAAGTACTTCTCAAGTTTGTCAGAAATGGTATGTAAACGTTTTAGAATATATATTGAATTCAAATTATTTGTTGCAAGCTTATTTTCAAAATATTTTAAATATTTCAGGCTTTTGAAAGTCCAAAGTAGTTTGCCTTTTTTACTAAAAATATTTTTTATTTCAAAGAGATGTAACAAATGTTTTGTATCTCAGTGAATCCAGTTCCTGTTTCATCCAGCCACGCTGCCTGCAACAACCCAACTTTATGTAGATGCATGTTATTAAAATACGACACCAATTTTCTAATCCTTTCTAAAGTTCTCTACTCTCACTTATTATTGGGAGTAATTCTGCCCTGTAGTAATGAGTGAAGAGTCACGAACTGTTTATTTAGCCGTCACGGACTGATCTCACAGTCCTTTCCTTTTGCCTCCATCCTCTTCTTTTGGGTGACCCCCAGAGAAGGAAAAGATCTTCACTTTCTTTTTAAGTGGTCTGTACCTCCGTTGCTCTTGATAAGTAATAAGTGGAAGAAATCTTCAACATGAAATGCCAGCACAGTTGATGGTAAGGGAATGAATATGAGGTGAAGCCACTGATTTTTGATAATCCCAGATTCTGAGATTATCAAAAGGGTCACTGAAAGATAAATACAGCTTTTTGGTAACTTTCAAGACATGGTTAGTGGAGTTTTTGTTTGTTAATTTTGTTGTTGTTCTTTTTCTTCTGATAGTTATAAAGTAATTGGGTGAGCTCTGTGTATTTGTGTAACGGTTTTAAAAAATCTTGTCTGAGATGCAGAATTCTACCAGCTAAGAGAGAATACAGTTAGAGAAGTTAAACCCAAACCAGCACTAGGCCGGCGTACCTTGTGCAGAGCAGTTAGGGCAGCTTTTCAGCTGCGATCTTAGCTTTCTGACTGCTTCCACTTTCTGACTTGTAACTGTGCAGCTGTAGCATTTCATTAAACGTAAAACTGTGTTAATCTCCTGGGGTTACTTCAAAAGGGAAAAGGATGAGGAAGCAATAACTTCGAGGCACTTGGCTTGCGGGGCTGCTGAGCCAGTTGCTGTGTAACTGGTGAGTTTCTGGAGCTTAGGAGCTGCTTTGGCGGCAGAAGACAAACGCTTGTTGCATCACAGCTGGTCTGCCAGAAACTCCACTGGTTTTACCATTGGATTTTGTCATTTACTGGTGTGTCAGTAACTGTATACTTAATATATAAGATTTAGGTTGTACATGTGTATTGAATGCAAAATTCTGGACGCCTTTACGTTTCTGGTGTTCAGTTGTAGCAAATGGAACAGCACTGTGGCAGTAAAAAAAAAAATAAATACAAAAACAAAAAACAAACTTCTAAGACTATTTAAAATGAATTTGTTCTGAAATCTTCAATGCTTATGCCAAAGGCTTGACCCTGCTGTGACCAAAGTCCCAATCCTTTCACAAGTTCAGTGATTGCTGAGATTGATGTTTAGAGACTTGCGAACAAGAAGCAAGTTAAAATCACAGGTTTACATGCTCTAGAGAGCAGGGTGTAGCATACAGTAATGAACATGATGGGACAAATCTTGCTGCAAATGTTATCTCATTATTTTAGAAAGTCTGTTTTTTCCTATATGTGGATTCTTAATTCAGGTGCTTTCCGTTTCTACAAGCTCCATGTCTCTTAGCATAGTATATAACAATATTTTAAGATTTATTTTGCATTTGAAAATTTGACCCAGTGAAAAAATGAACTTGTTGATGCTTTGTGGCTTGACTCAATGGATGCTTCTGGATACTAACTGTCAGTCTTGAAATGACTTATTTTTTAAATAATCAAGAATATGTCCTGTAGGTTTGTTTTTATGTAGGAGAAATGCAATAACAATGGAAAAATGTAGTAAGAGTAGTAAATCTAACATGCTAATGCTAGGACAAACGCTAAGCATATATAAGCAGTCTAACAGTTGTCTTTGTCTTCTTTCAGAGAACTGGATATTTGAGCACAGGTTAACATGCAAATTGTTTGCAACACTAATGTGCTTTTAAATAGTGAGTGCCATGATGGGTACTAGAATAACACATCTGGCAGAATTATACTTGTATAGAAAAGCATACGGAAAATAGTTTTTGAAAAAAAGATCAAGTATTGGCAGACCTTATTTCTTGCGTTCTTGCCCAGGACTTTGCTCTCCGTAGTAATGTATCTTTCCATAAATATTGAAAGAAAAATATAGTAGTAATCTTTAGAATCCATATCTGTATGTAAACCTTATAATACTGTTATACAAGCATGTGATTATAGCCTTCACCTTTATTCAGTACAAATTGCAGTAATTATGGTATAGATAATTTTAGATTTTAGCATTTATATTCTTGTCACCTCTAACAGCCAGGAAGTACAAACACAGGAAGCGTATTTTGTCACATACACTTTTTCAGCTCACATTGCTAATTACATTATGTTCAGAGAATTGTGAGAGCCTGTAGGTTTGTATACATAGGACTGCCATGTCAGCCTTAGCTTGCCATTAGCTACAGAAGTAACTGAAGTGGTAGATCCCTAAATGCTTCATCTGGCCTTTCTTTCTGTAGCGTGAGACTTTCTGCTGCTGCTGTTTTTCAAAGAATTTTTAGCACTTTGCTTAGTATGTCAGTCTGCAAATGTATATGAACAGGAGAATTTGTTCCCACAAATAAAGTGTAAAAATCATCCCTGTTAACCACATCATATAGTTCATTGCAGGTTCGGTTGTGGGGAAGTGTATTTATTCCATGTGGCCTGTCTGAATTCGTAGTTGCCAACTGGGACATGAGCATCTGAGGCATAGCAAAACCACTGGCATGGTTGCTTCCAGCATACTATACCATTCCCTATCAATTTCCAGTGGGAAAATGAATTCAGTGTCTGAATTTTGCGTCATAAAACTGAATTTGAATGTGTAAGAGCCTTGTGAAAGCCTGCCTTTGGGATTTATTTGCAATAATTGTTGTCTGGTATGCTAGATTTGTGCAGAAAAGTTTTCTTGGGTTGGTAGAGGCAGTTCTGCAGAAGCAGTTTCTCTCTATACCTCCTCCTTTTCCCACATTCCCTGCTGTGGTTTGGTCAATGATAACTATTTTTTTTTTTTTTTGGTCTGTCCTGAGCAACTAATGAAACCTGTGAGTTTCCAAAGAGTTCCGTGGGAAAATGCCATTGGCTTTATAGGTCTCCAGATAAATTCAGCACAAGACAAGATTAACCTGCAGGCAGAAATCAAATGCCAGGTTTCACTGATTGTGCTATGCAAAAGTCTTACACATTAACATCATAGGAATTGAAAAAAGAAGAGTTTGAAAGGGGTGAGTCCTTCATCTCATAATTCATGAAGCATTTGACGGGATAATTGCTTTGATTATTTGATAATCTGATTTTCAAAGCTCTGCTCAATTATCTAGTGAATCTGCATGGTATCAAAGTATTCATTTTGTTTTACCAGTAAAATAATTCTGGATGGATAATAGCTGTCTGTGAGAGAGGCATGCCTCTAAGAAGAACAATTCCTCGACAATTTAACTAGAGTTTTACTTGCTCGCTAAGATTCAGCCATTTTTAGCTGCTCCTGAGTGTCTGTAGGCACTGGGAATGCCTTAGGCTGCAACCCTGTCTTTCTATTTTCTGCATGCTTAGTGAAAGGCAGAGAAGAGGATTGGAGTTTTGGCTGTTCCTTTCTCTTTTTAAAGAATTGCCTTACTTTGGAAGACATTAAGACTTGTGCTCCATTAATCGCTAGCTGTTATTGACAGTCTAGCTATCTCCTAACAGTTTTGTGAAGAACAACTTGTTCTCACTTGTTGCTCAGGGATATGTTGCTAGATTAAGTAGACTTTTCAAGTAGAATCCTTTTGGTTTCAGTTGATTTAGGATATGACTCAACTGTAACTCTGGTTTCTGTGAACATATCCAGGCTACTTTCAACCAATAGCATGGATAGTAGCAAAACCTGTCTGCTTCCAGCTATGCTGCCAGTTGCATTTTTTCCTTAGATGTATAGATGGTATTACTGACATAGCTGGAGTCACGAAGTTATTAGGATAATTTTAATTCACCACCTGATCAAGAGGATTATAACAAGTTTCTCTTGAGGTTCGCATGGCAGGGTTTGGGCAGGATATTACAGGATTGTCCTCTGTTCATTTGAAACCTCAGGGACAATGAACAGGTCGATATAGGTTGCAGGTGCTGCTGCATACTGAGAATATTTAGATGTTTATTTTGATTTTGCTGTATTAAGCAAATGAGTGAGTTGTTGTCTAAATCAGATTAAGGTACAGGTGATTTAACTGGTGGAGGTGCCATTCAGATAGGGCTGAAGTAGTCTGAAGGACGGAAAATCTCTTGAAAAATCGTTTTCTGCCTCTGTATTTGACAACAACAGATGTTGGGTGTTCTAACATAAGCTTATGGCTTACAGTTTATCCAGCTGCTCTTGAAGAGTTGAAGAAGAGGTGTATTTTATGCTGAGATACTGACTTATTGTCCCAGCTTTTGGGATATAAAGATTAAAATGAAGCATGGTTCCTTGCTTCCATAGGCCATATTTGCCTTTGCTTTAGAGATGAATGTCTTCACTTAGCACTTGAAAGCATCTACTGCAAGTCTTCAACCCTGACCATCCCACTAGAGGATCCTACACACCTGCCAGAGAGCAGCAAGATCGGGGCTAATCCACGAGGAAAGGCAAGGCAGGAGCTTGGGGTGGCTGCAGCACAGGCAGCGGGGCCTAACAGCCCCGGGGGCAGTCCAGCAGGACCTGAGCAGGGAGCTTGTAAGAGTGTCAGACATCATCTAGCAAGAGCAATTAAGAGGTCAGGTCCAGGGTCCATCCATAGTGGACCAATGACTGGTGAAACATCAAGGGGGGACTGACTGTAACAGCAGTGATCTGTTGCAAATATCCCCCTTCTTACCATACAGTGCTTTAGGTAGAAAGGTTAAAGGGTGAATTGCTTACCATAAGAGGCACTTCTTACCTGAGGGTCTTTTGTAAATATTAGTTTATCTTGTTCTGCTAATGAGGTTTAGGATTTGCTATGGTGAAAATAGTGTTCTGTTTCTTATTTAGAAATGAGTTGGCTTTGGAAGAAAGGAAGAAAACAAATTTCTTGGCCTTGCATGGCCAGTAATACAGTTTGTTTCTAAATGAGCGACCTTGGGTTGTGTGTTCACAAGGAGATCTTCCTGTAAGGCTCTTGGGATGCTTTCTTGACTGCTGTAAAGTAAATAAATAAAAAATAATAATAATGATAACCTGGAAGTGTCTTTTACCATCTGTCTGTGCAACACAGAGCATAAAGAAGGCTCCGTCTTACAAGAGAGAATTTTCTATCCCACTACAGAGCCCAAAGCAAGAAAGCCCAAGCAGTAAAATTTATTAGACATCCCTGCGTGACAAAATCAATAAAATACAATCTCTTATGGTTTAATATGAAAATATACCTAAAGAAGCAGTGGCTTTCAAGAAGAATATTGAGCTGGAGATACAGAATTGAAAATGTCAAGGAGAAGAAAAGTAAAGGTAGAGGATGCAGTCTGGTTCACTATAGGGCTAATTTCAGAACCAAAGCCAGAAGTAATAGTGCAGAGGGCGAACTGTGTGGTCTCCTTTAAAAGACAAATGCCATTATGCGGATGTCTGTGATGCAAGTGCCAGTGAGATGAAAAAGCACACCTTTCTGTGGGTTCAGAGCTTTGGGAGCCAATGCTAAAACATGCAATTAGTTCGTAATTATCTATAAATGGCTATGAAGCTGTGAATGATAAAAGGAATCAGAGCTACGTTTCTGGCCAGTCTCTTCTGAGCCGAAGCTATTATTTTCTGTCATACTCAGTTCTATGTACTGTTGGCATTAATGATACTTTAATGACTTGTGGTGTACAGTGCTGTTGGCAATGCTGAGCTGAGGTTGAGTGTAGACTGTATTTTTTATGAAATACTTTAAATTTCTTCCAGTCTTCATCTTAATGCTGCATGTCCTAGTCTTATTACGCATTTTTTTCTGGGGAAAAAAAAAGCTACAGCAATGATTTAGCAATATTTTAAATCCTTAAATTACTTGCTGCACTTTAAGTTCTAACTCCAATTTTACTTTTTTTGAATTGGAGTATATAGCAATACACTTCTTAGGTCAGCCCAATTTTTGACTAGTACCAAAGTTGTTATTAATAGTAATTGCAAACTACTGTATTTCAGGGGTTATTTACATATTTGGAGCAACGTAATTGCCATTCTGATTGTACCTTATGTGTTGTAACTCATTGTTATGTATGTTGGATAAAAAACAACACCCTTACAGTCTTGTACCTTGCCCCTGCTCTCCAGGGTTACTGAAACCTGTGTAGGTGCAGCAGCAGCATTTGTACTGCCTCAGTGGTGTAGGGCCTGCTGGGGACACAAATACCGGTCTTGTAGAAATCGGCTAACAGAGAGTAACTGGGAAGTTGCTGACGTGTCCCAGCCCCGAATACATGCAGTAGTTAAACATATCCCATCTTCGACCCCCCCCAATAATGATGCTGACTTCAGGATCGTGGCATTTTAGTCAAGTGTGTCTTGGAGCTTTTGCATATGTAGGGTATACGAGGATCTTGCTTTGTCAGCATTTCTCATCAAGTGTGCGATGAATAAATTGTGGTATGCTTGGAAACAAATATACATCCTCAGTCACCTCCGTGACACTAGGATCTCAAGAGGGTAATGAAACAGTAGCAGTGGTCTTTGTGGTCCCCATAGCTGCTTTTTCAAAATCCTTTGAAAGCAGCCCCCTAAAAATGTATCTCTTGAGTTTATTGCATTTAGTTATCAGTCATTTTAAGCTTCACCTAGTGACAACGCTGATAGTGGGGGAAAATCCCTAATTTGTATGAGGTTTACAGCTTGTTTTTAATTCTGTGATAAAGCAGCTAGCTTTATAGTGTCTGTAAGAGTAGATATAAGTGAAAATTTATGTATAATCTATGTGGCTATAAACCACTCTCAGTCTTGGAGGGGGGAGTCGGTAGTTGCTTTTAAACTTCCCATTTGCGTACTTAGATGGCTCTTTCTCTGTTTTTTATCATTTTAAACGACACAGAAGGCTAGCTAACTTCTCCTTGTAATCAGTCCTGTTTGTTGTGAGAGTTGCAGCTTTATACCTGTCACAAATCAAATGCAGAGGCACACTACGTATTTGTTTGCAGGTATATTTCTCTGTGACAGCTGTTCTTTAAGACCCTGAGATCTGCCATTAATTTTGAGTAGTCAGGAAGGCATCCATCTAGTCAGCAGTAGAAATTACTGCAGCTCTTTGATGAGTTTTCATTATTAGCATTTCTCAAAGGCAAGGGTGACTGAAATTTATGGCATCAGTTGGTCACACGAGACGGGGATGTTTCATAAACGCTGCCAGATGTCACTGAGATGAGCTCGTATGCAAGAAGCAAATCATTTCTGGAAGAGCTGTTAAAACTGCTACAGTGACTTCTCTCTGAACGTGCTCCTGTTGTGGAAGCCAAAAGGCACAGTGGCTTCTTGGGGTGCAACCTGAGTGTCCTGCGTGGGGAGCGGCCACGGCTCTACCCAGCCCCAGCACCCCCGTGCCTGCTGCCCGTGCTCTCCCCTGGCGTGCTGGTGCAGGGACGCCGCCTTAACCTTGCTAGAAATCCCAGCGGGAGGATAATGAATCAAATCCCAAATTATTTTTGAAAGGTAAATAAACCCCGTACAGAGCACCAGAAAATTCCTTTTTCTTCTTTTTGAGAAGTGGGATTTGTGCCACATGTTTATGAAGATAAATCAATGTGTTGAGCTTTGAAGATGTGACCTTGCACACCCAGCAGTTGTTGCCATTTCTTTAAAGAAATAAACAAGCACCATGACCTGAAACTACACACAAAAAATAATGGTTAGTTTGCAAAATCGCAGGCTAAAAAGGTAGAGAGTATGTTTTCAACTTGTCCGTGGGCTCTGTAGGTCAGCACGTACCTTTGTGTTAGAACGTGGTCTGCCACATGGCACTGGTATTCTTCCCCAAAGATTTCTATCTTGGAATAAGGAATAGACAAACAAGGGAGCAAAGCCAAGGTAGCCAGGGCACGGCATATATGTAGATTTTTTAATCCAAAAGATATTTTCCAAATATATCTGAGAAGCATATTTAACTATTTTTCATTTGGTTTTGGCTGGTGTACATGTGAGATAACTATATCCTTTTGGTTGATGTATGCTGTCTCTGCACCTTCTTATTCTTCCTACCTACAGCCTGCATAGGAAACTTAATGCATTTTATAGCCACCTGGGCCAATTTTTGTCCCTCTTCCCTTTGTTAATAATTCTCAGCTACGCAGGTAGTGGTTTACATTTAGAAAGATGCCCTGGCCATATTAATTTCCAGTTTTCTTAAGAGATTAAAATTCCCAGAGAAAACAGCGTAGTTTTATAGTGCTGTGAAAGGTTTGCATGAACAGTGATATATCCTATCACTCATTTTTATAGTTTTGTAGGTATTCTGTATTTAAACGCTATCGTACTGCTTATAATGAACAAAACGATGAAGTAATTTGTCAAATATTATATTCTGCATCATTTATGGCTCTATTTTGGTGTGTTATTATTCCGACTAGTCTAAAAATTGCTTTAAGGAAAGTAAAAACACCTCTGTAATGCCAGGTAACTTCATTGGCTGCAGTTAATTTGATTTTCTCAATAGCAGGCAGTAGACTAAATGGAGTTAAAATAATGCAATAAATAGTGGCATCCACGTCTCACCGTAGCTTCAAAAAAGCGTATTGAGTCTAGGTCGACCTGCTTGAGAACTCTTGAACAGTTTTGGTAATTACGGATGATTTTGATAGATAGGTGGGCTTGATTCAAAGACGGTGAGCCACAGTCAGCAAACTGCAAAAGAGAAACTTGTGGAGTTCAATCCCACTTGGCAATTTTGCATCGTCAGAGGGAGGTTTTGGGGAAGTTCACAGGAAGGTGAATTTCTTTTTTGTGTACTTATCCCTCTTCAGTGATGAAATTGAAATGTTCTTTGGAGATGACCGTCTTTGAGGATGGTAGCTGGAAAGGATGCCAGGAAGATCTTAAAACTTCAAAGAGTTGAAATTGCTGTGAAGGTTACCCAGAGTTAGAGATATCAGGGTTGTGGGAACCCGTGCATCCTGAGAAGGTGCTCATGGACTGGGGACTGTAGAGAGGATTGTCCGGGGGGATAGTCATGGCATCTAGACTTTGAGGGATGTCAGAAGAGAACTGCATATGCTTATGGGAGGGAACATAAGTGATAGTGCTTCTCAGCATGTCTTAGTGCCAGTGTTGCAGGGCAATGATAGAAAGCAGGAAGAAAATATTCTTCTCATGCATGTGGGCAAAACAGCTTCCTTTTGGAGAAAAGGTTGTTCTGTAAGAGGATGGGAAACTGGATTGGGACATAAATCGTACTTGAGACAGAGAGAAAAATAGAAACTCCAGTGCATTGCTCTGCAATACAGTCTCTCGTGTTTTTCAGGAGGAAGTTATTTGCTGACTGATTTATTTAGGATTTTCAGGGTAGATTCCCTCAAGGGAGGAGGGAGATGCTCATTCCTCCGTGCACGTCTGAGTGAGATCCAGATGTTGCAGCCTGTAGCAACAAGGAGAGGTGAGAACGGAAAGCTGGAAACCTGCAGCTCCAACGGAGGAGCTGAGAGACAGCAGGGACGGGCCTGGAGCAGCTCCTTGGGTCTCAGAAACACTGCAAAGAGCTGGGGAGCAGAGGGGCCGGAGCAGAGAGTGCTTCCCTCCAAGCTGGTGAAGGACTGGCTGTTAGGCTGGTGCCAGGGGCCCTTCTGTGGCACTCCTCTGCAGGATCTTGTGGGTAGGAAGAAAGTTGCGTAAAAGCTTCTTCCAGTTCTGTTCCCTGGTCACTTGAGTTATCTTTAGTTTAGGAGGTCGATTATCCTTGTTTGCTTGTTATAGTAAGTGGTGGCTTTGTTGCTGTTTAAAAGCTGCTTGTTCTCTGAGGAGTTCGCTGTGTCAGAAGGTTGACGTGAGTCCACCTCAGAGCTTTGGCGATCCATAGCTGCTCAGGTGTCCTATCTCTGAGATTTCAAATCTCTCCTCTCTTCTGGCAGATAGCAGAGAAGAAGGTATGGGAGTAGGAAATTTGATGTAGCAAATGGACAGTGGAATAAGAAAAAAAAATAGGTAAAGCATAGTGAAAAAGACAGCAATAATATAGAGACGTCCTGGGAAGCAGAGAATAACACATTGGAAGAGAAGTAAATGGAAGTTAAGAGAGAAAATCGGAAATGGAAGAGAAAAATAAGTGACAAACTGAATATCCAGAAAATAAACCTATGGTTACTCCCTCTCCTCAGTTAGTTGACAATGGAAGTACTGTCTTTAACCTTCCTGTCCTCTGAGGGCATCACTTGCCTATTGCATCTGTATCAGTGAAACACTGTAGGGTTTACGTGACTGTGAGCTACGTTATTATTTTTTGAATAAGGGTAAGTTTAGAATTTTATTGGCTCACTTTTGGGAAAATGTCATTTAAGCTTCAAATATTTTGAGCTATATAACTTGAAAATGTGACTTAAGTGGCTTTTAATTAATTCTGTTTGTTTCTTTTTAGTGAACAGTACATGTTCAATTGATTTGTTTTTGATCTCCATTAGTTTTTTTTTCAGAATTTATAAAATAGCCTTTAATGTGTTCATTAAATGTTCGCTATTTCCCTTTGCTTAAGGCTGTCCTATGAAATTGTATAGAATAGGTGATTTATTTCAGACAAAATACCAGTAAAATACAGAAGCTAAGCTTTTTAAAATCTTGTTGCCAAATTTCTAAATATTTAGTGCAAGTTCCTAGTTAAAAATACAGCTTTTGTCCAATTTCTTTAGAGTCTGGGAGTCTTAGTACATCTTGAGAAGTTGAGGCTTAAGTTACTTTGTTTAAACTTCAAAAAATGAAACTAGGACAGTTTTTTCCTTCATTACTCCCTGCAAAATCAAGTCTGGTGCAGCTGCCACACTGGCTGCAAAACCGTGCCACATTCTTCTCTTTGATTTTTCTCATCTGTGACAGAGAATTCTGGTACAAAGGATCAAAAGTCAGACATGCCCTTTGAAAAATGAGAAAATTCAGAGTTGTAAAAGTAACATGAGAGTTAAAGAAGACTGACTTTTTAATTTAATAGTTAGCATTTCCTTAATTTTCTTTTTTTCCCCCTTTTCCCCCATTTAAATATATCAAAACACTGAAGTACAAAGAGAATTTGGGATGAAAGATTAAAGATGACTCAGCCTCCATCAATGTCTGCCCTGTTTTTCTTCTTAAAAAAATCTTTTACTATATTGTAGGCACTAAAACATAGATTTTACCCACCAGAAATAATGAGAAGTTTCAAATCCTGTAGATTTTTGCTTGATGTAGGAAAATGGCACTTTTTTTTTTTTATGTTTAGGCAGCATAACACTTTGAACAATTTCACGCTTCAGAAGTGACAAGCCTACATGACTGCGTTATGTGGTATTTTACTTTGGTCCACTCTGCATTGAAATACCATCTGCAAAGTACTTTGCAAGACTTGCATTAAGATGTTATGTTCCACTGTACCGTAAAAGCCCTAAACCGAATTAAATCCAGCAGGTCCCTAGCAAACTTCCATTAGTGTCAGTGAAGAGTTTCCAGCTGAATATAGAGGATACCCTTATACTGCTGACAGTTTTGTATCCTAAAGAGCGTGAAATGAATATTCCAAGTCCCAGGCAAAATCTATTACTGTATCAGAGCTTTCAATTGTACTCTCCTGGTTTCCAAAAGGCCAGTCCCCAAATTTGCATCTCTTTCTGGGGCACAGTAGTTGAAGGCTATGAAGATGCATGGTTTTACTTTAAAAGTGTGTGCTTCCGTGTATGTGTTTATAGTTATATGCTTGTCCTGGAGTTAATTTTCTTCTTAGTAGCTGGTATGGTGTTGTGCTTTGGATTTAAGATGAGAATAATGCCGATAACACACCGATTCTTTAGTTGTTGCAGAGCCGTGCTTAAACAGAGCCAAGGACTTTTCAGCTTCTGGTGCTGCCCTGCCAGCGAGGAGGTTGGGAGGGGACACAGCTGGGACAGGTGACCCCAACTGGTCCATAGCAGTGCATGCTAAATATTCCATACCACACGGCATCCAGCTGAACAATAAAACTGGGGGGGTGGCTGGGGATGGGTGGGTGCTTCTCAGGGGGACTGGCTGGACATCTATCAGCAGGTGGTGAACAATTGCACCGGGCATCGTTTTGTGTATTCTTTTATCATTATTATTATTTTCCATCTTTTTCAGTCCTATTAAACTGTCTTTATCTAAACCCACAAGTTTTACCCTTTTTCTGATTCTCTCCCCCATCCCACTGGGGTGCACGGTGCTGAGCTGCCAGGTTAAACCGCAACAGTGCTGTTGCCAGAATTAGGTGAATCTTACAGTTGTATATAAGAAAATACAGGTGACTAAAGAAAGGGCACTTGCTGTTCTGCCAGCTACTCTTACCAGCATTAAATGCTTGATGATAACCTAGTTAAAACCAGTCTCTTGGCTGAAATGTGAGAGCAATACAGGAACTGAATAATCTGTTTGTGATTTGCTAGGATAATACTTGGTTGGTCTGAAGCACCTTTGACTGGAGGATTGGACCTGGGACTGTCTGAATTTGATTGCATTAATCTCACAAATACTATATCTTGGTAGGTAGGTGTCGTTTCTTGGAGATGAGGTTGCTGAGACACAGACAAATAACATGCCCCCAAGTAATACAAGACCAGAAATAAAGCACAGCTTTTATTTATTAAAAAGAAATTAGGGAATAAATTGCAAATGACTGTTTGCCTCTCCTGAAGTCTGCTACTGCCTAGCAACAATTGCCAGATAGGATAAACATCATTAACTGTAAAAAGTTCAATGCCTAAAAGACATTAGGAGTGCTGATATGCAGTCTTGAGGTCTCTCTGTACTGTTTTAAAACATTATCTTTTTTTTGCATTTGGGGCCTAAGGGTAGTCCCAGTCTTGCCCATGGTATGTGTATGCATACATGTGCCCACTGGTTTCTGTATAATGCAATTTGTGTTATTGTGGTGCTGTAGTTAAGTGTGGTAGGGAAATGCTTCTGCAGCCAAAACAAAAATTAGAAATCTTGCATACTACATGCAGAAGCTTCTCAGGAAATCATTCTAGCTCACTGTTCCTGTCAAGCTGGGGAATATGCCTGTTTATTTCCCCTGACAGAAAACACATCACCTCATCAGCAACCCTAGAAAATGACAAAACATCCAAACTGAAGGAAAAAACTGACTGCCAAACACTTTCGTTGCCACTGCAGGAAGGGGGGGCTGGGAGAGGAGGGCCATGCTTCAGAAATTTCAGGAAAGTAGAATAATTTACCTTATCACCTCTAGTGTCCCGCGGTTACGCTTTATATTACTGCAAAACCCTCATCTCTTAGTCAAGGTGTGACCCTTTAAGAGTACATTTGAGCTAGAGGGTACGTGGTCATTTAATTTGAAAAGAATAATTGATACCTCTGAATCTGGAGAATGTGAAATTCTTTTAGTGTTGGAGCTGAGGCAAACGTCTCTGTGCAAAATCTATACCTACATATATCTTACATACTGAAGTAGTAAGAACAAATGCAATTTGATCACGTACTGTGCTGTGTGTATTTACCTGTAGCAATGGTAATTTCATTTGAAGTTACCATGTAGCTTCTTGAAGGCTTTGTAGCACTACTAATAACAAAATTCGATGAATTTATTGAAATATTCACTACTGCGATTTGGCTTAAATGAGTGAGGTATGAGAAACTTCAGCTGAATTGTTGATTTTCTGAATTGCACACAATTTGCTTCATATTCTGAGTCTTCCTGTCAAGTGGCACATCATGGTAGAGAATATTTATAGGAAATTATGGCAACATTTATCATTGCATCAATATATTCATATTACTGGACTGCTTTTTTTTTCTTTTTGTAAGTGAAAATTACGACAAGATGAGAACATTTTTATAATCACTGCATATTTCTGGAACTCTTGCACCAAAGTATTTTTCCCTCACACTGAAGGACTAACTTTATAAGACATTGACAGAGATCAATGGTCCATATGTAAAAGTACATTACTTCTGGTAAACGTATTAATATTGTATTTTTATATAAATATACTACAATAGATCAGCTTCCTATGACAGTGAAATTACACAGCCACATAATTACATAATCCACATTGCTGCATAAACAGTTCTGGTTCTTATGTTGCAAAGATAATCTTCAGACTGTGAACTGGGTGAAAACTGGTGCTGTGATGTCTGCTTAAGCATTTGGACAGTCTGAAACTAGAGCCTAGAGAGTTTTGGATGTCTCCTTTTTGTTTTGATGGGTATTAGGTTCTGCAGTCTGACTGTTTCTGCTGTAATGGCAAATGAGGAAAATTAAGTTTGCAGTGTATTCTAAAGAACACATTTGCTTTTGTATCTCGTGTGATATTTGGCATATAGTGGAGTAGGACATATTGGAACAATTCAGAGCTTCCAAGGGTTGCTGAAATGATGATGAAGTTTACGGTTGGAGGTTTTGCTGCCATGTAGTTGGGAGGTCATCTGGCGTATGACAGAAGTGGCCTGCATTTTGTTTGTGTGATGGGCAACTGCCAATAGTTTGGCCAAGAGAAGAGCCAGAGAACCCTTGAGAAAGACAAAGCAGCCAAGCAGGGACATGGAGTTATGCCAGCAGACCCGAGGTTGCGTACCTTCTGCATCTAGCCCACGTAGAAATGGTTACTGCAGTAGATAATTGGTTATTTGTAATGCGTCCTGTGCAGGATGTAAAATCTTTCCAGGTACATACATGTATGTGTAGGTATATTCTGTACATGTGAGTATTACAGACATAAGTAACATGCATACGTGTTCCAAATACAGTTTGGCACAGTGGCATTCTGACCTGGATGGTAAGTTTTTGTTGCATATAGCTCACCAAGACCAAATTATTTTGGTCCAGATGTTGATCAGCAGTGAAATAATGATTTTCGTTTAGGTTCAGTTGTAACTTGAGGTGTTTTAGAGCCAGGTTTACTGGCTGAGGCCTTTCTTTTATGTATTAGATTTGTCTGTGGTAATGGACTTCTGTTGTCTGGGTTTCATAGATTTGTGCATTGGCATGATTTGGAAATTAAGGAACGTTAAATCTATGTGACCAGTTACTTTTGTTAGAATGAGTTTCATAGAATCTCAGAATGGTTTGTGTTGGAAGGCACCTCAAAGACCATCCAGTTCCACCACCCTGCCATGGGCAGAGACACCTCCCACTAGACCAGGCTGCCAAAAACCCTATTCAGCCTGGCCTTGAACACCTCCAGGGATAGGGCATCCACAGCTCCTTTGGGCAACCCGGTCCAGCGTCTCACCGCTCTCATAGTAAAGAATTTCTTCCTAACAGCTAAGCAAAATCTACCCTCTTTTCATTTAAAGCCATTGCCCCTTGTCCTATCTCTACACTCCCTGACAAAGAGCCTCTCCCCAGCTTTCCTGTAGGCACTGGGAGGCTTCTGTAAGGTCTCTTTGGAGCCTTCTCTTCCTCAGGCTGAACAACACCAACTCCCTCCGCTACATTTTCATAGGAAAAATGCTCCAGCCCCTTGATCATCCTTGTGGCCTTACTCTGGACTCTTACCAAAAGGACCACATCCTTTTTGGGGGCCCAGAGCTGAACACAGCACTCGAGATGGGGTCTCACGAGAGCAGAGTAGAGGGGGACAATCACCTCCCTCGCTGTGCTGGCCATGCTTCTTTTTTTGAGGCCCAGGACACTTCTGGCTTTCTGGGCTGCAAGCGTGCATTGCTGGCTCATGTTGAGCTTCTCATCCACCAACACCCCCAGGTCCTTCTCCTCAGAGCTGCTCTCAATCCATTGTCCACCCAGCCTCTATTTGTGCTTGGGATTGCCCTGGCCCAGGTGCAGGACCTTGCACTTAGCCTTGTTGAACCTCATGAGGTTTGCATGGGCCCACCTGTCAAGGAGTTTAGCAAGCCTGGCTGTTTTTAGAAAATACAACTAACCATTTTTCTCCTAAAATATATTCAGAAAGCTAACAGCTTTGGAAAACACTTCAAAGGCCATTGCCCATCCCAAAGTTTTGTTGAAGTAGTCCCTCAAAACCTGTTAAAATCAAACTTAATTTAGATACAGAAATCATTCTTGGTTTCAGATGTGATACCTTGCTTTGTCTCTACAGAGTATTTCTGAGGAAGTGGTAGCAGTAGCTTTTTTTCATTTGTACAAATTGGCCTTTTCTTGACAGACACTGTTTTAAAATTCTATAAATAAAGTATTTATTAGTAAATAAATTCAAAAACAGTCTTCCTAGAGCCAGGAGGGGATTGTGGTGGTAGTTGTTTTACCTTGTTTGTTTCTAGCAGTTACATGATTCAGTACTACTTAATAAAATATAATTTCTGCAGGGGTGGGATTTTGAAGCTCTTGAAAATATTAGCACTGATATTTCTGTATAGGTTAAGGAGTGAGTAATGCAGTGAAAATAAGTCCCAAGGACATAATTACAGGATACTATTTGGCTGTGTACTGCTTGTCCTGCCAACATGAAGAAGCAGGCACACAGAGAAGAATATGATTGGAAAAACTTGAGAAATATAATTGGGGCATGTTGGCAAGACTGATGCAGAACAGACATCTCTTCTGGTGCCCCACATCACTTGATATCGCTCATTTGAAGGTGTCTAGACACTTCTATAAAACTATCCAAGTCAGAGTTTAACCAGACGGTGGGAATAAATTATTTGTATTGCAGAATTCCTTTGTATTTTAAGAAAGGTTACATTCAACGTTAATGATGAAGCTCCTCATTTAATTCGGTATACTTCTGCTCCTTGTAACCAGCCGTAGACTCTCTACAGTCCTATATGTGGTGATATACTAGAAAATGATGCATCTTGTTTATTATTTCAATATCATCAGGTAGCCTGGGGAATTCATGCAAGAGGCATTTTTTACACAGGGGTTCTGCCTGCAAAACAACTCCAGCAATAGCACTGTAAGGTTGCGTATTTCCATCTTATACCGTGAAAGCTAGAAAGAAATTGTTTTCAACTGCCTTAAAATGCAAACACGGACTACGTGGAGAGGACTTGCTTTCTTGTACATCGTTCCCAGCAGCAGTGGTTTAGCAGACAAAGTTCATTGGTATGTGTTACCGACTGTTGAGTTGTATGTTTTCCAGATACAGCTGGCTGGAATTAGTTCAAATGTTTTGTTTGCTGATTTACAGGGAAGGAATAAAGTTCCCTTGCTTTCTCCTCTACTAGAGTGGCTTGCTACAGTTCCTACAGAATGAAAAAGAAATGGAAAAACAGCTTTGAACACCTCTGTGTTGAACTCCTAAAAGGACAGATCTGAACAGTCATTTTTAGATGTTCTGCTCCTGCCTTGTTTTCATTTTGATTGTGTTAAATAGGATTTTGTTTGTTCATGTGGATTCTCTTTACAAATTAAACTATTGCCTTCCTGCCTGGACATATATTTGAATGCATTTGAGCTATGGTTGAGTTACAGCTCAGGAAGTCCCTCTTGCTATCATCAGAGCTGCCATCACAGTGGATGTACGTGCTCTTAGCCCGTCCCTGTTGTGAAGGAAGCTGTCACGGTTTAAGGCTCCATGGAGATTCCTCAGGTTGTGCGCAGGTGTCAGCTGGCACCTAGCAGTGCTGCGTTCCAGAGCATACTTCCAGTGATAGTTTTTAAATGCAAGGATATTACATTTATGATCTAACATAAGAAAAGATGAACAAATGAAATGGCAATACAATTGGAGACCACAGTTTTTAAGAGACTGAATGCAGTCTTTTAAAAAAACTTCCTGAAGAGATCTTTCTACCTTCTTAGTAGGTGTTAAAACATTAGATTCAATTTGCAACTTCGTAAATGTGACAGTCTAATTCCTAAATTTGCTTTCTGTCACTCACATATGAACAAAATGTGTTGTTATTTCAGCTGTGCTACAGACCAGATCATAATACTGTCGGTAGAAATGTATAATGGGATATTTGCTAATAGCATATACTGTAGCTCATGAATATTTGACTTTTTCTTCTTTCCAGACGCTTTGTAGTTTTAAAGAGAATTTTCTCATTTTAGCCTGTCATTTATGATGCCAATTCATCCTTTAATATCTTCTAGCTTGCTACTTTAGAATTCCCTCCGAAGAAGCTCTTTGGAAACAAGGATGAACGAGTGATTGCAGAAAGACGGAGTCACTTAGAGGTAATGGCATCTTCCTCACAGCCTTCTGAAGTGTATTTAGGTGGAGTACTATCTGCTTGACCAGCAGAAACCACTCCCGTACAGTCATAGTTAAATAGCCTACTTGTAAGTACGAAGTTACTTGCTGCTTCATTTAACACAGGAGATGGCAGCAGTAGATTGCAAAGTAATGAAATATGCCTTTAAAAAAAATTAATCCTAGTCTGGAAAAAAGCAACTCTTTGGAGATGTTCACAGGAGGTACATTTATTTAGTGGGGAAAGGTTGCGGATGAGGTAAGTGTTCACTGTAGACAGATGGTCTCTGTGCAAGACGAGATTAAAAAAAACTTGCTGCTTTAAATGCAATTTGTTATCTGAAGATTTACTATTTTATCATGGTTACTATATCCAAATATCTCATGACAGAAGGAAAGTGATATTTAGGCATCTCTGAGCTTTATTTTGTAACCCAGCTTGGAGTATATTTTTTTTCTTTGAATTAGTTTTAAAGCTTCATTTTATGGTGGACAGAGTTACTGAGTTTGAGGGTTTGGGGTTTTTGTTTGTTCTATAGTGCTGTGTGGATGGCACAATTTTGACTCCTATCGCACTTTAGGTCTTTATATTTCCATGCTAATGCGCGTATTATTGCAGCCCAGGGGCAGCAGGTGGGGTTTTGGGAAAGAAGAATAGGTGGGAACAAAGACTAAACCATATACCCCACAACTGTTTTGTAGCCACATGGGGATTACCTGATCATGCAAGTCGTAAAGAATTACTTTCTTTGTAGAGCTGAAATAGCATTAAGTAGAGCTTTAGAGAAATTAATATAAAAGTAGATTGCTTCCAACTGGGATATTTTCTGGCATGTTTTGATTTTTTCTATGTACTTCACCTTTTCTTTGATCCAAAAACAAAACATCCTCCCACTGACTTTTGATGTGAGGCTGTCTTACATATAGCACAAAATGTAATCTGTTTTTTGTTTCGTGTCCTCCATAGAGGGCATAAAGGCATGGCCGCATTCACGTCTAGTACTCAGTTTGCATATTTTTGTACCAGTAAGAAATTTAATCCCTTAATCTTTCTGACCTTTCATTGATTTCCTAACCGACTTTATTGTAATGTTTCTGAATGTTAAAACTGCTGTGTAGAGTGATGCTTTGATCACAGTCATGTAGTATTTATGGCTCTCTATGTAGCCAGTTTTTAGCTTTACATTATGTTATATCTATTTTAGCTAATTTAAGTCATTTAGAACTGTATTACCTATATATTTTGCAAATACTATAATAAAAATATATGAGCACTGTTTACATGAATATGTTTTGCCATATGCTGGGTAGTACAGTGGGCCATACCACTCAGTAATCTTGGCAAATCAGTCAGCATTGGAGAAACTCTAGGTCTCCAATGGTCAAGAGAAAGTTATATTGAGGACAAGGAGCCAAGTAAATATTACCATTCCTGACATGAGGAATTTGATGGAATGAGCTTGTCGTCATTTCCTGAAAATAGCAAAAATGCCTGATGTTTGGACCTCTACTCCTGGTATCTTATACTTTTTTTCGTTGTGCATTTTTGCAGTAGTTTGCTCTGGCTTTGCACTGAAGGTCAGTAGCTGGTGATCTTCAGCTAACATAACTGCAGCCTCCTTGCAAAGCAGTGGAAGAAACCACCTAACTAGTGATTGTTTCCCATGAAGTCTTCGAAGACTCAAAGCACATCTTGAATTATACTGGGAAACTATTTGGCAGACAGAGAATGTGTGATAGTGCACTATGGCACAGGCACCGGTTCTATTTAAAATGCCGTCTGTTGCTTTCTCATCATTTTCAGTCTGGGGTGAACTTTGAGCATGTTTCAGTAGACTAACCTGAAAGTAGTAATGGATGGATTGCCTCTGTAAGGGACATGGTTTCTTGGCCTTTTGAACAGGGCACATTTCTCATGTGGAAACTGGATCAGGTAAAGGGTGAGGAAGTCAGACCTTGATAATGAGCAGAAACATGGCTAGCATGCATTCAGTTGGTTTTCGTACCCCATTCTGTGCCTTGATTTGCTGTAAACACTATGCGATGGCTTGTAGACCTTGCAGGTGATGTTAATCTAGTAATTGTATATAGTACAAAAGCTTATTTGATTGTTTCCCATGGTTAGGCAAGAGTTAATGACCTAATACAGCAGTTTTAATAAAAGCAAAGCCCATCTTCTAGACCAAAAAAAATTGTGTGTTCTTACCTGAAGTCTGAGCTGACCTTATTGACTAAAAATATATGACAGTCTGACAAATACCAGTCTAATAATAGTGTTCTGAACAAATTTTCTGTGTTGTAAGATCATTAGTAGAGCTGTCATCCCTGTGGTGGACAATAAAGAAATTAATCTCCTCTTCCAGTTTCTGTATTAGATCTTTGCATATCTTGAATGGGCTTTGTGTTGTTTTTCCTGGACTTTTTAGATTAATTTTGGAGTGGGATAGAACAGCTTTGACTAGTCCAGCACGTTCCAGAGCAGCATCCCCTGAGGAACAGCAGTTTCTTGTTCTAATTTACATTTTTTCCAAGTACGCACATAAATGAAATTTCAAGATGCAATATGCACCTCTTTAAGGGATAAAACAACCGAGGCTGTCATTTCAGTCCAACAGCCCGTCTAAAGTGTGTGCTGAATCGAGCAGTTGGTTACTGAAATGGTCTCGTAGACTCTTCTCCTTATGTCAAGGCTAAATTGCAACTCACGGTCTGATCTGGGAAAATGAGGCAGTTAGACTGGGAGTTGCAGGAGCAAAACTACTCTTCAAAATTAGCTAAATGTACAGCAGAGAACTACTTCTATTGCACGCATCTAAACAGCTACTGTAATTGCCTCTCTTTGGGTCTAGTCAGGGAAATTTTTCTTGTGCCTAATTATAAAAGCATTTGCCCAAAACGTCCTTTGTGGGACCTGTAGCAGTTTAGGAAGTTTTTTTTTTTTCCTACACTGCACCTCTCGGGTTCTAGCCACAAGAGGAGCAGAAGTACTGAGAATAGCAGGAGGGCTTTTGTGGCACTGCTCAGTGCAGCTAGAATAGGGAAGGGGGTATTGGGTGCTGCTGGTGGGGTGTTGCTTTTTTTTATTTATTTATTTTTAATATTGCCACATAAATTACCTTGCTTCAGCTTTAGTTCAGAAGTGGGCATGTTACTTCATTGTAACAGGTATGATGTTAATTTGAGTAGAAGACTCCAGAAAGCCCCCAAATTATGAGGATTGTGATTTAAAATCACAATGAATGCAAAGTTTAGGTAAAACATTAAGTTACTTGTTTATCCTTTTTATCCTAGCTGGTAAAAATGCTTAATAACCAAAAGCTTCACAGTATGTTGTTGGTAAGAAAGCACATTATGCATATTTTTTTGTGTGTGTGAGATGAACCTGTAGAGAAAAAAGTCTTTGATCTCTAGCGTGATACATATTTGCAAAGTAAACACTTTTGCTTTGGTGCTTGTTGGTAGAACATAAAGTCTTTTGACCAATATCTCACATTTCCATAGAGGTTTTGAAAAATAACAGGCAAGTTGGCACAGGGTTTTCACCTATACATCATGAGAGAAAGCACCTAACCTATGTTTAAAATTACCTATCCTAAGAGCCTTGTTGCAATCTATTAATTTAGTATTTCATCAGGGACCTGTTGCAGGGCAAAACTCTAAATTAATTGTTCCACAGTCTAAAGACTGTAATTTCACTTCAGAGCCAACCTTGCTTGATTAAATCTGCCTTAAATGAAACAGCCAAGAATTCTTCTGATTAAAGTTAATGAGTAGAAGTTAGTGTGTATCTATCCTTTCATGCAATTAGAAACCAGTAAATAAGGATATAGGATCCTTTTTTTTCCCTGGTGAAATCAGATGTATACCTCCTTTTCTAGTTTATAAGCAAAAACTTTGTAAAGGAAGCACATGTCATAGGAGAGATATAATTCAGTGCAGGTATCTGTTTCCATTTTATCTGCAGAATATCTTTTATTACTGGGGAAGTTACTAGGTCTGTGGATGACAGTAAAAAGTTTTCCTGAAATCCCCACTGCCCTGAACACTGCATTTTTGTATCATAATCATTCCCCTGCTTATTTTTTCTTCTTCTCTTGGACTCATGCTTTGTAGTAGTAATGAAGGTCAGTATTAGCCCTGATCAACCATTTTGCAGCTAGGAAAACTGCACAAGTAACTGTCTGAGCTGACATAACAGATGGGGTCATGTTTCCTGACCCCTTATTCAGAAGTCTTGTAGCCATGGGCCCACTAACCTTCTTCTCTAGTCTTGCTTTCATCAGTGTGCTCAGAAGAGCATGATTGTTAAGCTGACAAAATTCCAACAGGCTGCTGCTTAAAGGCAAACAAAACAACCCCACAACACAAACCTCAGCCTGTCTCCTCTCTGTTATTGTTTTTCACTCTCTGTCCCCACTGCTGCGTTTCCTCAGGTATGTTTAAGGGGCAACAGGCAAAATCCCTGACTGGCGATGCACCAGCAGACAAGCATGATGGTTGGTAGGAGGTGTGTTTCCTTGTGCTTCTCCTTGCAGAGCTCAGGGAATGAAAATAAGTCCACCTGTACCAGCAGAGTAAAGCAAATCCTCTTTGAGTTTTGAAGGAGCACATACATCTTCCTGGCATTGTCTCTGCCTTTTTTTAATACTTTGAATCTCTTTAAAAGATTGACATGCTCAATTTATTTAAAATTAATAACACAATTGTCCTTAACCTCGTAACTTTCTGGTGTCTGATGATGAGTTTATCAATGATAGGTGTTAATGCAAGAGGCAGAAATAAATCTTGTATGAACTGCATAATTCAATTATCCTCTCCAAGCTGTAGAACTGGCTGGTGAAAGCATCACAAGCACTGAACTGACTGAACAGAAATATTGCTGTTTCCTCTGGTCAAAATTAAGCTTCCAAATTACGATTCTTTAACTTAGAGGCCAAATGCTCTGTTTTGTTTTTAATGTGTATTATGACTTGCCTTCCTTTGAAGGTGATAATTTCTAGGGTTTTCCGTACACAGCTCTGAAGCTAGCCTCTCCAACTTGTCCCTTTGAAGTGGGGTTCTGCTATTTTTGCATGACTCTAAGAATCCAGTTCTTAAGGAAAACACACATCAAACATGAATTTGTTATTGTCATTCAAATGTATTACTAGTTTCAGAATTAACACCTCAGTGGCAACCATCAAAAAAGACATTTGAGAAAACATCTCAAAATACTTGTCCACAGATTTGGGCAAACTGAGTATGTTCTAGCCAGTTTAAGTCCTCATTTCTTATGGTTTTCCATAGAGTCATGAGGGCAGAAGCATTTTAATGAAACTGTAGGTGATTTGTCATCTGAATATTCAGTATGAACTTCATGAGTACATCCCACCAGCCTTTGTTTCACAGTCCATGCCTTAACCTGTTTAACTGAGACAACCGGCTTCATGGTAGTTCCAGGTGAACTGGAATTTCTATTGGGGGAAAAAAAAAATCCTATCAAGTGGGTTCAGTAGGAGTTTCTGTTTCTGTTTGATTTTTCTTGATGCTGATGCCAGTCACAAGGACCTTTCTAAGCTACTGATTGTGTGTCAGTTCAAAGTGATTATTAAAAGGAAATTATTAGACTCCAGTATCAGCTTACAACAACATCCCTAATACCAAAGCTTTTTAAAAGAGCTTTAAAGCCAGCTGCTCACCAGCCTGGCTCTTGCAGATTGCATGTTTGCCTCTGACAGTGCAGTTGTAAATACTGTTCTTAGAAGCATCTCAATGAGATGGACTTCAGAAAGCATGCAGAATGTATTTGATAATCATTGAAAGATAAAAGGAAGCTTTTCCTTTTGTTGCAGATATGACTGCATACCATACAACTGCTATTGCAAAAGCAGACTGCTGCAAATGTCAGCATTTGATAATCCTTGAGAAGGTTGTTTCATACCTGTAGTCTGAAGTACAGAATGCTACATCTTAGAGTGATGATTTTAATTTCCCAGCAGAAGAGTAGGGGAATGCAAGAGGATGTAATAGGAGCACAGGAAGAAAGAGCATAGACCTGTCCACAAAGAGAAGAGCACATGTGTTTGGGGAAGGGGACCAAATTGTGAGTATCAGTTAAATGAAATCCACGTCAAGGACAATTTACTGGATTAGGTATATTCAGTTTGCACCAAGAGCCTTTCATAACCTCTAGTAACTGTTTAAAAATATTTTTAAACAAAACTCTCTGCTTTTCAGCAGCAATACTGAAGTCTTGCCTTGCTTGCAGATAGTAAAACTTTGCAGTTAACTATTTGAGAACAATTTCCCATGTCGGGTTCGTGGCCTTCAGTGCGTCATTGGGACTGCTCAAGGCACCTGGCTTCTCTTCTTTGAAGTGGCAGCCCTTGCAGAGCAGCTGCAGAAACTCTCAGCAGTAAAGCGTTTCATTTCATCTGTTTTTGGGTGTCACTGCTTCTTGTGCGAGGCTGTGTTGGCTTCAGAAAGTGAATAATGATTTTAGTTTTACTCATCGATTATGTTCTCTACATATAAATAAGTAGAGATTAGGATTTTGCATGTGTCAGCAGTTGATCCCATACCAATAAAATCTTACTTTGATTAAAAATCATAGAATCTCAGCCAGGATGATAGCAAATGAAAGAGGCTAGTTTTATAATAGCAATAGAAGAGAAAAACGATAGTTTGGAAGAAGTGTAAGCTTGGATTGTTTTCTGAATGTGTTCAGTTCAAGCTCTGATCAACAGGCTGCTAGACACAGAAGGAACACTAAGCATAAGCAGCCCCTTGGTCTCATTTGCTCAAACTCAGCGGCTCATTCAAGATCAGTTCCGAAACCCTGTTTTGCAGAGTTTGCTAGAGGTAACTCTCATGTAGTGTACATACCCCCTTACAAAAACTTCGGCATTTGTTTCTTCAGATGCATAACTTCAGGTCCCTACCTCAAAAACTGGATCTTTTGTGATAAAATGTTCATCTCTGTTTCAAATAAAGAATTAAATAGGATGTATGCAACTCATGGGCTGTTTTTCTTTCCTTTTAGAGTATCAAAAAATAAGAAGGTATGTTGATGATAGAATCGTAGAATGGCTTGGGCTGGGAGGGACCCTAAAGATCATCTAACTCCAACCCCTCTGCCACAGGCAGGGACGCCACCCACATGATTTAGTTCAGGATATGTGACAGCATATAGCTTGAACTCTAGTTTAGCTCCGCATCGCAATGTGTTTTACTGTCAGTTCTGAATAAATTTCCCAACATCCTGCTACAAATCACATTTTGTAGTGGTGCACCTTGATCGGTCTTCAGTAATGGCTCCCCACCTCCAGATGTGAGTAGATGAATAAAAGGAGCGCTCGACCAAGGACGCTGGCTTGAACTCGGTGCTATCCCTTTTCAAAGCAAGCGTATCAGTCATCCTCCAGCATCTGATTTCACCAAAGGAAGCAGAGGGTGATGCATGTCAAGTGCTTTGGTAGCTGTTTGCCAAGGCCACTCCAGCAGATGACACGCTGTCGCTGCTGGCCCAGGGATGCGTGGTAAAATCAATTCCGTTGTTATTCTTTCTGAATAGGTTTTGACAGGACTTGTTTTGACTTGTGCTCCGGAGAAAAGATTGGTTTCCCTCACTAGCCAGGCCGTTTACTTCCAAAAGAAGACTCACGCTGATGGAGCACCTGTAAATCATAGTCCTTGCTGGCTTTCTTTTTTTTTTTTTCCAGCCTACAATTCAGTTTTCATTGGGGCTACTTAAAGCCCATGAATATAAGCTTTTAGCATGCAGACGTTGTAAGAAATATTAAGTCCTGTGGATTTTAAATGAATTTCAGGTAGAATAAGATTGTAATTTGGGATGTGGACTGACTTCAGCAGTTAATTCAATTGATGCAGCATAATAGTAATTCAACATAATGTGCTCATGCCATTAGACTTGCACAGAAAAATGCTCTAAATAGCTATAATGAATAGTTTGGATTTTGAAAACCTAGGAGAGCAATTTCACCTTGAATCATAACTGGCATCTCTCGGAATGCCTGTGCATTACAAAAATTCAAAAAGGTGTATGCATTCAAGTAAATTCCAGTGCCACCCTGGGTAAAATTAAATTTTAGTGGCACTCTAACACTTCTGGAGATGCAGTGATAAAATCTGCTCTCACCTAGATAGCTACGGAGGAAACTGTAACCCTGCTTCAAGGAATCTGCAAAACACTGTGCATAAAAACACAGGGAGAATTTTCCAAGGGGCTGAAAATGCAAGTCTTGTGTGGTGTTTTTTGTTTTGTTTTGTTTTGTTTTTTAATTGGAATTTAGGTATTGGAAGAGCTTGATTCTTACCGGCTTAGTTCCAAAGCCATTTAGGTACCTCTAACCATGCCCAGAGGGTGGTGTGGGTAGTGTTGCTGCTTTGCTCTCAGCTCTGGGTTAAGTCCACTGCCAGCACGGGTTGCTGCAGCATTGGTGGCACTGCTGTGACTTACACGAGCCAAGAACACAACTCTCCATAGTTCACTTTTGTAGCTCCAACAAAAGCGACAGCTAAGCTCTTCGCTGTCAAAGGAATATCCTATTTTTATAGATCCAGCACTTAGTCATGTTAATATCTGGGAGCATTATAGGTAAATCCGTTCCACAACAAAAGAGCTACATTCCATTTTTTGGTAGGAGCTTTCAGTCTTATCTCCTCCTATCTAGCTCCTTAACAAACAAGTTGGGTCTAACAAGTTAAGAGTTTACATACGCATATCACAGTCAAATTGGCAAGATATTTGCTAGCTTATTAAAACAAACAAACAAAGACACAACTGGATTTGCCATACTCCTACTATCTGTGCTAGGAGAACCCCCTAAACGCTGGTTTCTTTGGAAACATCGCCAGCTGAACCCTGCTGCCTGTTCTGCAGCAAATGCTCTGCTCCCTGGGCAGCTGTTTGGCTGCTGCTTCTCCAGCAGCACTTGCTCCTGTGCTTTCAGGTTTTCTTTCCTCCATCGATAGGAGAACGTTACAGTGAAGTCCCTCAGGGAGGCATCTGTAAGTTTAACAGGGGTGTGCTTCTGTTCTGGGGGCAAATTGGTGGTGTGTGGGGTGGAAGTTGTATGTGTAAGGTATAAGGCATGCAAAGACAGGTGGGGTGATGCTGATTGGGAAGGTCTTCATTTCTGCCTGACTACTCGGTGTTATCCGTAAACAGTCTTGCCTCTGATTAGGCCTAATCAAAGTGAACAGTAAGGGTTTGATTAAAACGAGTCAGTCCTTTATTCTTCGCTTGTATAATGTGAATCCAGTTAATCCAGCCCTGAGCCTAATTAATGTTTGCCAGTCTGAAGCAGACAACCCTCCCTTGAATAGTCTGACTAACAGTTGTGACTTGTCATTTTTAAACATTTGTGAATCTGTCTTCATTCCCCTGAAAAATCGCCTTGTGCTTACACAAGCCATGTGAGACTAGAACAAGGTCTGTGGTACCTACGGGACAGATAAATTCTGGAGGCATTTGTTATCTCTGACTCCTCAAGGAAGCTCTGCAGAACTTTGATAGTGTCTAGGACTGGAGTTTTTGTAAGGAGAATCCAGCCACCAAGGTCTTTCTGCAAAAGATACTGGCCCAGGTGATCATGTCGTAATTTTAGAAGCTTTTGTTTCAAATATTTCACAGCAATAAGATCCTTTAGGCAGAAGGTAGTCTCCCAGGCGCTGAGTCTTTTTCTTACTGCTATGAAATCACAGCTGCACATAAAGACCTGGGGGGTGTGCAGGAGATGAATGTGTACGGGTACAGAGGTGACATCAGGTACTTCCTGAAGGGCCTGAAATATAACTTCAGATACAGGATATCATATGCTGTCCTGCTCACATATTATACTCAGATCTACTTTATGATACCTCACCACATATGTCAAGCTGTTGGGAAAAGGAACTGAAGCCCCATATTTTCTCTTTTTAAATACAACAACAGCAAAAAGCAAAAACAAAAAGCAAACAAAAAAAATCACAGAGGACCAAAACGCTTGTGAGTAATTATATCTGGTGAGTGGAGAATTGAATGAATCTTGAATGGCTGGAGGTGAAGATGTTAATCGTAGTCTCTGTATGGTCCCCAATACTTCTATGCCGTTGTACTCCAAAGCAACGGCACCTCGTGTTTTATATTCTTGCTGTCTGCCAATTCTTTCCCTGCTTGTTCATATTTAACAAATCCAGAAATTGATCTGAAACTACTTTTAGAGAGCAATCAGAGCATTTTGCTGGCAATTACTCACACCTAATTAACCAGTTAGCCTCAGGATGTCCCTAAGGGAAGGGGAGATCGTTTTAGTGGCAAACGCAAGGCAGAAGCTTCGCTGTGATGAACTGAGCCGTGTCCTGGAGGACCAGGCTGTCCTTGCAGACCACAGAGGGAGCCTGCTGGGACTGCTGGCTGGACAAAATGCCTCGGGTTGGACAGCGTGAATACCCCTCGCTGGATAATGTCGGCATATTTGGCATACGAGAACCTGGTCCCTCGGAACTCAGTTCCTGCAGAAACTTCCAATATTTTGGCTAATGGCTTTCCCTGCCCTCCACTCTTGACCCAGATAATCCAGTCTTGTTGGTGTTTAAGATGTGCGTGTCCCAAGTGAGGCAGAGCTAGCCTAGCTTGCCATCCTTTTGCCAAGGGTTCCTTTGTTCTGCGCTCTCCCTGTGGTACGGCTGGTTGCAACCACAGCTGACCTCCCTTGGCAGCGTGCTGATTCCCTCTAACTTCTGCCGGTAAGGAGAAGGAAGGAAAAAAAAGCCATGGAAGAAGCAGATCCAATGAAAAGTTTGAATCCTATTTTTTTGGGCAGACCTGAGATCCATTCTCTTCAGATTCTGTGTATAGTATCGCCGCAGACAGGGCCCTCTGCCAACCCCACGTTGCCACGAGGCACCGTTTCCTGTCAGGGTCGTTTAAGCCAGGCTTTTTTTCTTTGCCGGTAGGGATTGTTGTTCGTGATGAGAGCTGGCGTTTCTCTAGCGTTTCGTATTTGAAAAACCACCCTGGAAGTCTTTTTTTCTCTCTTCCCTTCAAGACACCAGTGGAATGGTCTAAAATAAAGAAAGCTGGTTAATTTGGGAAACAGTCCCCAAACGCTCATTTTCCTTTGCATGCGTCCAACAATTTCCTTCTAGGCGACAAAGGCAGGAGATAGGCTCTTATTTCTACACAGTGACATGGGGCTCCCTTTGCGTGCTTTCTCCTCTGAGCAGATCTTTGGTTTTGTGATGGCAGATTGGCAGCTAAGCACAGTCCTGTCTGCTCATTTGGGACCAGATTCTTCCTCAGGAATATCAGGCTTTGGTGAATATCCCATTTGAAATCGCTGGGACTAATTGTAGTATAATACAGTTTTTCAGAGTCAGGGAATATGCTTCAATCTGTCTTTTTTTTTGTAATCAGCTATCTATCCTATAGAAAACAGCTGTTGATACCTGCATATGCTCTGCTCTATGAATAATTCAAATCAAGATTTGATTTAAAGCTTGCAGCACTTAACACTAGTCAACAGAATAATTACGTGATTGGTGCCAAGAGAAACTAGCATCTCTATTAAAGGGAGAGAGGAGCCGATGCTCAAAGGTAGATGAGCAAGTTAATTATTCCTGCCTGTGCCACTGACGACCTTCTGTGACCTTGTGGCAAAGATTTTCACTGTCAGATTGATGTGTAGGTGTTGAAGGAAGGGTGGGGAGAAGAGGCTATTGTTTCAAAAATCCCTGAAGCCTTGTGAGGCTTACCTTTATTCCAGTTTGTGGTGCTTTTAGGCCTGTCAAATATTAGTGATATTTATTATGCTAATTGTGAAGTGTTATATTTAAAGAATTTACGACACTCTTTTTCTGGGTGAAATTGGTAGAAACTGCAGTAGGGGAAGGAGCTCAAAATTTTTTCACTTTCTGGAAGTACCAGAGTTGATGACTTTTTAAACAAACCAAAGTTTAATGAAAAATCCAATTCTTCCTAAGCTCTGCTATTGGTCTCGGAGGCTGTCACTGTTTGTAATGGATTATGAGAACAATGTCATTGAACTGAATTCCCCTTCAAAATGCCACAACTGAAAGGATGATAAGAACGTTTTCACATTCGAGAAAGCTTTTTGATTGTAATAACTTTAATAACTTTAAATTAAGTTATGGATTTATATTAAAATGTATAAAATTATGAGGTCCCCACATTATGAAGTAGTGCAAAAATCATTAGAATGACTTTGCTGTGCTGATGGATCGAGTCTGATCACTGGCCTTCTGCTTAAGTAAACCTTATTAAAGTAATAATTTTTAATAAGCTTTCAAAATGGTTACCGTTTTGCCATTTGCATAATGAAACTGGAGGGAAAACTACTCAAATCAGTAGGTGGGCCTCACACCGTTCTCCAGTCTTGCTTCGTTTCCAAGCACTCAGAATCCAAGTTGAAAATTTGCAGGTATCACTGTCATAAATTTTAAGTTAAAGGTCATTAAGGATATAATGCATGCCAAGAGAGGAAAAACACTGCTTCTCCTAGTTTGGATTTTTTTTTTCACCTGGCTTTTTGTCTCTAAAAATTTGGTACATGTCAAGAATATTTTCATTCTCTTAACTGCTGTTCGTGGATGTGTGCTTAAATGGAGGAACCAGCACAAACTGTTTAAGTTACCCATTTTCCATTCCTGTTATAATGCCAGGGTCCTGTGCCCTCACACTGAGACGTTTACAAATTTGTAATTAGGATATTTTCCAGCAAACCAACAACATAGCAGGTTGAACGCTATTAGTGAAATTAAACTCCTAAGTGCATTTTGAAGAATACTGATTACCAGACTAAATAATCCAGAACAAATGACTAGTTTTGAAAGGCTAACAAACAAAACAAGTAAGACAAGACTTTGGAAATTTTTGTAGCATTTACTTAGCTTTTTCTTTCAAAGTTAGTCATGCAAACCTTGCAAAAGGAGGGTTGCTATAATGTGGTGCTTTGCATTTCTGGGGTGATGCTGTTTAGATGCTGTTGGTGAAGTGCAGGTAGGATGTCGCAGCATTAATTTATATAGAATTTGTACATGTTTCTCTGATGGCACTCTGAGCTTGCCAGCATCAAAGACTCTTTTTTTTTTTTCTTTTAAAGGGAACACATCAAAAGATACCAGAGTGCATCCCACCTAGTTTTAACTCAGCACAAACAACAGTGTTTTTCTGTAAATAGAGAAAAATCGTATCTGCTGCTGGAAATGGATTTAATATAAAAGCTTTGAAAACAGCTCTCCCCCTGTCTGTTGTGTCCCAGCAGAGAAGACCATTTCATCTAGCCTTGCTGCAGCTTCCAGTGACTTCCTGGGTCGCAGCAAAGTCCGTGCCAAAGCCCTTCTGGATCCCTAGGAAAGTTTTCTCTCTGTTGTCACCAGTGTTTGGTGTCGACGTGCCTGTCCCTCTCTCTGATTGCTGTGACCCTCATCCTCTGCCTATCCTGGCTGAACTAGGGATGCTTATTTCCACATACCAGTAAGGAGCACTCTTCCTTTTCTCCTGACACATGCTTCGACTTTGTCCACACTGCAGCACGCAGGGCAGAGCAACCTTCCTCCTTCCTGCCTAGCCGCAGCCCTGTAATAGAGGCATACACACTAGTAATTGTGAGAACAAACACTTCTGCCATCAATCACTGTTTGCCATCTACGGGACTTAACTCCTAGCCAACGTATCTCGACAGAGCAGCCTCAATTTCACTGAAGCAACAGCTTCTTTGTGTCAAGGGCACATCGGCTCTGCGCTGTGCTAACACATCAGCATTGCAAACAAGGGCGAATGCAGATATGGGATTTAAAAGAGGGCTAATTTGTTCGGAAATGGTTGTTGAAGAGCACATAATGCAAAGCCATATGGCTGAGAACCTTCATACAAAATGAATTCCATCATAATCCGGTAGGGTCTGCTTGTTGCCATTTTCCCAAGTATCTTTTTCATGTTCAAAGAATCTGTGATATTCACTGAGCAACTCTTGCATACAGATCCAGGAAAATAGGTATACCTGCTGTTCCTAGTGTTTCCCTGTCAGATAAGTACACACTTATAGCAGAAGGATTTTTTTTTTTTTGTTCACTGCCATTGGAGCTATCATGCCAAAACAATGAATAATGGCTCTACAGCAAAGGCATGACAGTCAATTATCTGGCCATACATACCAAGGTGAATGCAATAGGTCTTATAATGTCTCCAGTGAGAAATTTTGGTACCTTTGAGCCTTCAGTAGCCATAAACTGAAATTACTGCAGTAACTTTTCAGCACAGTGCTAAAACTCTAACAGTATGCTTTGTTTTACATTTGATTTTCCACCATATTCATCCTTCAGGCATTACTGGATTGGGACCTTTTTAAAGGGCCCTACTTTGTGAACTAATTATGACAAAAGTCGATATGACATCTGTTGCTCACTTTAAATTACCTCTTAGTCTGCTGGAATTCATCTTGAAGGCATTTTTGTAATGAATTTTTTTCACGAGCATTAATACAACCTGTGGGAGATCTGAATAAAAAAGAAAATCTACCAATCCTGCCAAGAGAATAGCTTATGTGCCAGCTGCTATTTTTTGTTGTTGTTATCCCGCTTTCTGTGATATTAATACAGCTGGTTTCCAAGGTACTTTAAATAGATAACAGGTTGTTATATTATGGAGAAATTCTCCTTGAGAAGAAAGTGAATAATTAGGACCGCTTCCTGAACGAACCTCTTTCATGACCCAGAAGTTGCTGCATTCAATGACTAAACCTTGTGTTTTTCATAGGATATTTGTGGCGTTCTGTCTTACAGATGTACTTCCCGCTGCACCCAGGATTAGTGAATAATTTCTCAGGTTATCTTCTTCTGTGGTCAGTCTGTAGCAGAGCAAAGGAGTTTATCCCTGTGTTCTAGATGAGATTTCCCATGCAGCTATTTGGGTGACATTCGGTAATTATTTTTTTTTAGCACCTGTCTGATCAACATTTTACCTACAGTGTTTTAGTTCAAAGTTATAAATATGGCTTATTAAACTATGTTAAATGATTGTAATAATTCAACCCATATGTGAAGGAAACCCCATCAGGTTTGTGAAACCTAACTTTGTGTTAATGTACATCTGTCACAATTTCTGTAGATATAAATGGATGCGAGTCGCGCAGTGGTTGGTGGATATTAACTTCTGGGAAGGGGAATGCTTCTTATGTGTCAGACTTCTTAAAAAAATAAAACATTTAGAGGGCAACTCCGTGAAAAGATGCTGTTAGGTTCTGAAATGTTATGGAAGTCATACAATATTTGTGCAGATGGCCTTGGTCAAAACAAATCCTTTTCAATGCAGGGTTCATAAAGGCTTGATGAGGGAACGATTTCTGAAGTCCTTTTGTGTCCATATGTAGTGAAATTCCTGCAGAATAGATTTGAGGCTTGCACCTGCTGCAGTGTTTGGTAATGCTAGACAGCAGTATTAGCAGGTCATGATTAGCAGAAGCGTCACACGAGTGCAGAATAAAACAGCATGCTTGGCAGGGAAAGCAAGTGGGAAATAGTTTTTTTCTGCTTTTCCTGATCTTAACATGGACATGTCAGGAGACATTTTTAATGGATGGATTTCAGTGCTGGTGATTATTAGAAGGGCTTTTCGTAGTCCATGGAGATATTGTTTTAGTCTAGATTTTTTTTTTGTTTTTTTGTACTGCTGTTCATTTAATTCTTCAAAGTGGTTGTAATCATGATATTTTGCATTTTGTTCCACAGAAATACCTCAGGAGCTTTTTTGCTGCAATGCTGAAATCTCCATCATCTCCACTGCACATTGATAAAGTGGGGTCAACTCTGTCTAAACATACCATCTGTGAATTCTCACCCTTCTTCAGGAAAGGAGTTTTTGACTATAGCAGCCATGGGACCAGCTAACTTGCCAGGACCCTTGTGCCGGAGGAGCACAGACAGTGGTGCCTTCACTCGTGGTACAAGCAAAATGAGGGGGAAGAAAAAAGGGTATCTTCTTTCATGCCTGAGAAGTTGCATCAAACCAACTCCAGCTAAAGACAGCTGTGCCCTGACGCTAGCTTTTGTCCTCTGCCACTTCGCATTAGTATGAGAAGTGCCTGCATTTTCCTGGCACGGGGTATGCAGACATTGTTGTGTGAGTTGCTCTGTTAATACCGTATGAAAGTTCTGACTCGTGCTGGGTTTGGATCAGCTCCTCAGTGGGAATGCTTCCCTCACTTCTGCTCAGACAATTTGTTATGGTCGTGTGAGATCATCTCGTGTTGCCTGTGCTGATGTGTCATACTGACAGGGTTTTTGAGCAGCCTTTCGGTTTCTGTCCAAGTTGCTCCTTAAAGAACATTGCCTCTTTTGATTCCTTATAGCATACTGTGGCATTTAAGGTAATGCTCATACTCTGCTGTTGTTTCTTTTTTTTCCCCAGGACACATGTTATAAGTATTTGACTGTACAATTGTATAGTTTTTCTCAGAAGAATTTAAGGGCCTGAGTGACTTGAATGTTTACAAAATATATACAGGAGAAAGAATATCATTTAAAACCTGTAGAAGTCTTCCACTCTTGGTTATTTTGAAGCAGAATAAATCACTTGCCACTAATTAAGAAGTAAAGGAAGCAATAGTTAACTGAAGAATGCGGTCAGCATCTTTTCACATTTTCTAATTACCTGGACCGTAAGTGGATACTGTGCAGTGTACAGAGCGCAAAGCTATGCATAAAGCTAATGCAAAGTGCTATATTTCTGTTTTTGAAAAACAGCTTCTTCACAAGAGCATAACACTGTAAGACCTCAATTTTATTTGCATCAGTTAAAATTTACAGGATTTTACTAACAGTACTTTAAAATTACTCAGGATTTATTCAGACTTGCACATGTATATACAGGTAGAACTCATTTTATATTGCTGCGGATCCAAAAATATGTATACACTGTGACTGGAATTGGGTACATGTACATGTTAATGTATAATTGGTTGTATAAAAAGCAGAATAAAGCGGCTTTCGGTTATTAAAATGCATAATGGAAGGTAAGTTTTGTGTGCCATTTCTTAGGAGTATGAAGCATTATTTGGGAGTTGCCATCATTGACCACTGGTAGGTCTTGGTAATCAAACTATTTCATGGTTATTAATGGTTATTAATAGTTATTAAAACCTGAAGCAACAACACTGGTAACATTTTTATTTCGTGACCTAAATTATAAGAACAATAATGCTTTACATTTAATACAATGAATAAAGACAATTGGATTCCATTAGTAAGACTAACCTGCTATGATAAGCGTTTCTAATTAAAAAAAAAAAAAAGATTAGAATGGATCATTAAAATTTTGAGAGTATTATAATTATTTTGATGTTTTTTCACTGAAAACAGCTAAAATTAAGGTAAAATTTCAAAGCCACCAAAGACCTATTGTCAGTGGGGATACCAGGGTAGACTTAAATGTCTTTGTGTATATGTGACTATCTGAATACCTTTTAAATATCTGTCTCTTGGGACTTAGGCATCGTAATAATTTAAATTGGGAGCCAGGTTCTTAGGTGACTCATTCCAGTCAAACCTGTTGATTCCCAGACTGGTTTTGCATCCTGTATCCCAGCTGTTCCCGGTCTTCCTCAAGCACTTCCACATGGGAGTGCTAACTTCACCAGCGCATCGTCAACAAGAGGGACCCAACCTCACTGTCCTCACCGTGCCCTGTGCTTGTATTGCACCTCTCCATTTTCTCCCAGCACCTTTCTGTGCATGTATCATCCCCCTGACCAGGATGCCACGTCTTCATTTCCAGTTTGTAGCTCCCTTTCTCCTTCAGCCTGCCGTTTGGCTTTGCTCACACTTCCCAAATCAGAAAGTCAAGGTTGGACGCTTGCTGGGTGTTCCTGTGGTAAGCTGGGTAACTGGAGTTTGATGTTGCTGCACGCAATAATGGAAGATTGGTATTTTCACTGTGTTAACTCCGATGGCCCATGTGAGTGCTTCACAGAGACAGAAACTGGGCATGATACTGCTGGGTTTTGTAGCAGCATGGGAACTTCGACCCTAAATCTCACAGCAAAACCAGAAAGTCTTTTCTGTCTCTCCTGGCCTGGCCTGCTCCTCCTCCTGCCTCATTGCACTGTGATACCATAAAGAATTAATGCTGAAGAGTTTTAAAAATTGAATTTTACATAACTGTCTGTAGAGCATTATTTCCTGTGTGCCGCTTCTGTGATAGATCCTGGCAGGGCAAGAAATGGCAGGCTGCTTTATCTGCTGTGCAAAACCAGTTTCTGCAGATTTTCTACCTGAAAAAACATCAGTAGTGCCAAGTGCTTTCCCACGGCAGCCAGTGCAGCGCCTGACAAGGGAAACTGTCATGCCACACAGCAAACACTAGCCTGTGAGAAGGGCTGAGCACGCAGGACTCTCAGAGGTAAGTCACATGCCTCATGTCAGTTTGGATTTGGAGAACCTGTTTAAGAAAAACACAATTGGACTGAGAGTTAAGTCGAGTGAAAAGTTGAATATTCGTATTTTTCACATGAGTTCAAAAGACGACTTGTGCTCGGTTCCTGTCTACAGTACAAATTAATTCAGGGAGGACCAGATGCTCTGGTGGTATAAATCTGCCAATAAGGTGGCTAATTTATGTTGGCTAGTTTATCTGGCCTGCAGCGTTAAATGTGTACATTGCAAATAACAAAGTAAAGGCCGATTAATCACTCCATTTAAAATGTCACCAAGTTAAAAGCTAGAGAAATGCAAGTGTAAGCATGCAATTAGGACGGCAGCCTCAGGCTACCAGCTTTTCCCACCTTCTTATATATTCTTCATCTTGACCCAGAGTTTAATAAATGATTGCAAGGTACAGCTAGGCTATGAGGCATCTTTTAATGGTATCATCACTAAGAATATGATGGTTTATAACCTACAGTCTTTAAGCCAGGCTGTGTCTCTTCGTAAGAAGTTTTCAATAGAAGTCGAGATGTATGTTGAAATTACTGGCTGTATACAGGATGTCCTAACTGCATTCCTGCATAGTTTTCCTCAGGCTATAAAATTGTCCATTAATTCTGCTTTCAAGATATTGTCACTTTCAGAAATGAAAGTGACTTTTGTGGAAGAGTCATCTCCAGGGCCAGTACAGGTTTTTCAGAGTGCCTCTGTAATTGTGCCTGTGGGCTCTACATCAGTGAAGTCCTTAAGCAAAAGCTTAACTTCTGTTTTAGGACTGTTTATATATAAAGCCAAGTGTTTATTTGTGCTTTACTAACCTGAGGCCATTGTTCTTGCCTTTGTAACTGAAGTTGTGCCTCCGTTTGAGTCATTGGACCTCTTGGCTCATAACCTCGATGACACTGCAACAATTTTTCATCGATAGGGATGCACAAAAAAAGGCGGAAAGACACAGAAGAGTTGGTGCTGAACTATTTTTCTGCATGACAACTTGGTCAGGATTCCAAAAAACTCTAGGCAAAGCCGCCTTGTTGGTCTTGACCCCCCACTCCTTTTAACTGGAAGTGCTTTTCCTCTGAATATGCTCCTGCTTGTAGGAAAGAGGTGTTAGAGTAGCCCCCGAAGCCCTGCTGCTACACAGCTCCTGGCAGTCCCCTGGCTCCACAGCAGCCCGCAGGGTAAGTTCGAAAGCTGATACCCAGCTGCTGCTGCGGGAGATGGTGTGCTTTCCTGATCCGTGTGAAGATCTTTGCAATTGTCCTAAAAATGTGAAGAAAAACAAAACAAAACAAAAACCTCTGTAGAACTTGGTTGATTACTTCAAGTTTTTTGTGGTTGTTGCAGATAAAATGAGGAACTGAACTAAGTAAAATAATAAGAAAAACGGGAAAAAATGTAGGACACTGTGAATGTGTTGCTCCAGACATTCAGACACAATCTTTCCAGTTTAATCAATGAGTCTTTAAAAACTATTGCAGAATTTCCCATTTATTGTCCATGCGAACCATCCTGTATGAGAATGAGCAATAGGTTGTACTAGACTGTGATAAAGCTTGCAATTTTCTAGTCTGCCAGCTCACTGCTTTATCTTTTCACTGAAGCTCCAAAATCCTAAGAAATGAATTATTTTAACTTAGCAAGATTCTTATGTTCAGCCCCAGGTTTGTTTTTTCTCTATTTCCTTAGAGCCTGGGGGGACGGGGGTGGGGGTGGGGAATAAAGAAAAATGTAACTTTGGATAAGTTGAAGAGCAAAAACGTTCTGGCTTCCAGCCTCTTCATGGGAAATAGGTGTTCTTTCACAGGGAGGTCTTTATGAGCAACTGTCACCTGTGGAGTTGCAACGGGCCTTAAGATCTGGTTAAAGGGTTGAAGTCCTCATGTTTTCTTGGCAGACATGTGAAGTACATTTTTGATATACTAGGTCTTTTTTTTTTTTTTAATATATAATTTTAAGAGATTGGTTGCAGAACAGAATGCTGTAATAAACACACTTCTTTTCAGAACGGTGACAACTAAATGACTTGGATGCAGGAATCAAAGGTATGCTATGTAAATTTGCTGACAATACTAAATGGGGAGGAGCTGTTGAATCTCTCAAGGGTGGAGGGAGATTTTTAAAATTTGGGAGTCGGGGAGGAACCTTGTAAAGTGATGGCATTAATGTTTGATAAAATGGAAGCAAGATTTTGGAATGGTGCATTCAACCTCATGTCTCTACTGCATAAAAGGCCTTAGCAGCAAAAAAATGCATTAGGGAAGTCCTAGTCTTTATTTCCATCTTCTTCTTGATAATTTCATTTTAACTGCTGATGTTTTTCTCCAGTGCCGTGCTGACAGCTGAAGTGTCAGCTCCCCATAGCACAGCTCACATGCTCACAGCGTTCCAGCAGCATTTTTGTTACTGTTTTTAAGAAATTGGTCTGTTTCTTGAGTTTCCCAAGCTCTACAGACTTTTTCAAAGTCCCTGGCAGTTTCTTTTGATAGCTTCTTCTATCTTCAGATAACAATTTTGTCCGAATGGCTTGTTCTCATTCTTTGTAAATTTTCGATTATTTCCTTTCTGTTTTCCTGCTTTACAGACAGTTTAGAAGAACGTGTTGGGAAGATTTGAAGAAAAAGAAAAGCCTTCCCCCCCCCCCCCCCCCCCCCCCCCTTTTTAAAGAGGTAGTTTTCTCATCTTCTGATCTAACAAAGTGGAACACAAGTTCTTTGATCTTTCTACATATTTGAACTTCTGAGCCTTCAAAGGTCTCATGCTACAGCTTCGGGGGCATTACTGTACTTTTTTATGATCATTCCTATATTCTTTTCTATTGTAATTAACATTTGACATGGGCCATTCTTCAAACAACGTGTTTGAGGAGAGGAAACCTTCTGCCTAATGATACCTCCTTGTTTAGGTCAGGAGGTCTTAACTGGACTCTGCTTTTTGTCACCATCGCTGCCAAACAATGTATTTCCTCCATGTGAACTTGTTTTAAGCCTTGAGAGAGGAGTTGCCTCTGTGGTAATCTGTTTTTCCTTAAGATGGAAGGGAGCTCACTGACTGCGGCAAGATTTTAGTCGTGATCTGCAAAAAAATCAATGTCCTTGTTTTTTTGGTATTGTGAACTACATCTGAAATCAGGATCTCAAAAATGAGGAGAAAAAGAGATTGTGCGATTTGGGAGCTCTCAGTGTGTTTTCAGGACATCACAGTTATCTCTTATTCTCATACATGGGTAGCTAGATGATGCATGGGTTGGAAATTACTCCTTTTCATGGTGAAAATGAGTATACTGTTAATGAGAGCTTCAAGAACTGGTCTCTGGAACTGAAACCAAGTATCAAATCACCTGTTGTTCCCATTGTGTTCAGCCGGCAATTTACTGTTGCAAAAGCAAGCCATGGCCCATTTCTGTCCGTAACTTTCTCTATTTCTCCTCATTTTTGTATCTGAGCAACACGAGAAGAGTATTGGACAGTGCAGAGGTAATAACACATTAAATGTAAAGCTTAGCATAAGACTGTGCGATGGATTCAATATCTATCTCAAGTTGTCCAGTAACCAGATCTGTCCGGTTATTTTCAATTTTTGAGCTCAGAAGTGTTTGTTAGTGCAGTGTGGATGAAGCAAACAGCCAGTTCCGAGAAGCAAGCACTTCCAGGAGGCACAGCAGACGCCCTCCGTGCTCCAACACAACAAGGTTGTTTGGCTGCATGTGAAATCAGACTCTCGGACGGGCTTCCAAGCTGCCCGAGCATATTCATTCTGGCACCTGCTACCATAAGCAGGTGTTCTGGTTTATGTGTCCAGATGAAGCTACCTCTTAACATCTTAATTACGTTCCAGACTTTGACTTTATCTGTCGTGTGAGTAGCACTGGGTGTCGTTAGGAAAAGCAATGGAGAATTTAGGTATGCAGAAAACATTGCAAGAAAATTAAAAACAAAACAACCACAAAACCTATGTGCTTGTTCTAGGCATACGTGTTACACTTTTTTTAACCTGTGGTAACAATAACATTTGCATAGCGTTATCTGCTCTGCTGAATGGAGACAGAATTTCTCAACTGTAGCAGGCACACCAGCAAATGAGAGCATCCTTCAGCACAGCAGCGCATTTTGTATGCAAAAGAGTTTCAGTTCCCCTGTTCTGTGGTGGTGGTAGTGCAAGACACGATACGACAAAGCAGAGCGTACCAGCGAGAAATGCTGAGGGCTTCTCAGTCTGAACTGGGACTCCACTAGGGTACGCTGGCTATGTGTATTTCCTTCTGTGTGACCTAAATCTTGCATGGTGTTGCAAAGTCATTCTGAGAAGTTTGGCCTTTGCGTTTGGGATGAGATTTTACACGACAAGTTTTGCTGCTTTAGTAATGCCTGTCTGGCATCCTGCACCTTGCAGGACAAAAGGCTTGTAGCAATTTTCACTACACCGTTATTAAAGCTGTTGTAGTATCTTTCCAGCAGGAACTTGACAAGGCTGTTAAATGAGAATGCCTAGGTGACATCCTGGAAAAAGAGTGCGAGCAGGATCTTCTTGCGTTGAGTGATTTCTTAGCCAGGTGGGAGGGGTTGGGCTGTGGTTATTCAGGCTTCCCAGAGCTCTCTGCTGAAAAATTCATTATCAGTATCCCTCTCCTCAGAGATGTGCAGAACTCAGAATAGCTTAATTTGTTCTGCAAGCTTGTGGTTTGTCTGCACGTTGGCCAATATTCAGTGTTTGGGTGGACGTGTTTTCTTGTGGTTGGTGCCCGCTGAACATGTAGGAAATCATCGGTGGTGGGAGGGTAAACGCAAGGCAGAAGGGGGCAAAGAGAGGAGCTGGTGTCGCTTGGGCACCTCAAGAGCTAGGTCCGACACCATGTCCCCATGTTATCCAGCCAGAATCAAGTCACTTGAGCTGCTACTTTCCCTTTGCTCTGGTGTAGTCCTGAGGAAGCTCAGCACTTGCTGACCACTTCATACGACTTTTGCACAAGTCAGGACGAAGGAGCTGCTCTGGCTTTTCTTTGTGGGTTTCTAATGGCGTTCAGTTTCTCCAGTTCCTTTGCTCAATCTCTTTTTAAAAGAGTAAATCATGTTCAGTTCCAGTTGTTTTGGAGATTAAATGTATGCGTTGTGTTGATTCCTTTTCACTCCCTTGGTGTAATTTTTTTACTGTCCCCTTACGTATTGCCAAGTGGTGGGGGGAAAAAAGCTGAAGTACCAGCTTGTTTTCATATTTCCTCTCTGTTCTTCCAACATTATGATGTTCAAACTCCTCGTTTTCACCTTCACATAGAATTGCACCTTCAAGGACAATTTTACACTCTGGTTGGTCTCCAGGTAACCTAAATTTTTCATTCCTTTATTATTAAGCCTACACTTGTAACTGAAACTGAACTCTCATCCCTTTTCAAATTAACCCCTTGGTGCAAAATGTCAAGGATTTTCCAACTCTATCAAATGGAAGTTACCGAAGCCAGCAACCTATTGACACCAAGGGGTTAACCCATTAGCAACTATTTAATGTCCTCGGCTTTAATCTACAGAATCACAAGTAGTGCTGTGACTTCCTAACCCTGCCACAAAAATGTCCCAGAACTCATATTATTAGGTCTTCTATTCGAGGATAGACTTGGGAGAAAACCATACAACTTTACAGCTGTAAATGAAAACAAATAAAGGGCCTGGAATTGGAAACCAGAAATAATTAAAAAAAAAAAATGCATCCCATGTTAACGGCCCTCAAGGCAAAAGCAACTCTTAATTACAAGAAATGCAAGGGGGAAAAAATCCTCAGAATACATTTATCCTCTGTTGTTTGTTCCACTGTTCCCTCCTGCCTTTCTCCTTAGCAGCCTCCTGGGGTATTACTGGGGATGGGATCGGGCTTCTCTAAGGGAAAACTTGTCACAGCTGGGGCCGTGGCACCAAACACTGGATTTTCTGCGAGGAGATGGGGATCCTGGGGAGTTCAGAGTGTGGGAGAGAAGGGTCAGCCCCAGGCTGCTCGTGGGAATCAGGGGGTGAGATGGGAGGGAGAGGAGAGCTCTGGGATCGGTGTGGCTTTTTTCCAGAGGCTTTTTCCTCTTGTGTCTCTCTCTGGCGTACTCCCTGTGCTGTCACGTTGGGATGCTGAGGTGTACCCCGACACACGTGTCAACATGCACACGAGACTGCTGGGACAAGCACGGCTGCTCTCAGTAAGGACACGTGGATGCTCCGGAGAGCCGTTCCAGGACGTGAGAGTGGAGGAGGCTCCGACGCATCCTGCCGCTCCTGCTCCCCGTGCTGGAGCTGTCGACAGATGGCTTGCATATTTGAGAAAAAATAAAGCCAGGATTTCTGCAGATGCGCAGGGTATCCCGGAGAGCCCCTCCTTGCCAGCTATTAGCTCAGGTAGCGCAAATAGACCAGGGAGGAAGAAACGAGCTTTCCATCTGACTCCATCACCAAATGTTCCTTCCCTGTAGCACGTGGGGTGGGAGCGAGAGCCGTGGGCAGACGGTGAGGAGGACCCCAAGGGTACGGGACGAGCACTCTTTCCCCAGCTTGCTCCCTGCGCTGCTTGGGTATGGACCGGGTTCACAGCTTCATTTTATGGGCACATAAAACAGGTTAGTTTAAAAAGCAAAATGTGCGTCCAGTGTAACAGGCAGATAGGTGAGGGAGTGTAGGGATTGAGGATGGGGTGGGGGGTGAGTTTGGGTTTGCAGAGGCTGGTAAATCTTTGGGCATTTGGGTTTTTGGAGGAGCGAGCTCAAAGTAAGATTTACGTGCATGGTTTTCTTCCTTAGGGAAATGCCGATTACCTGTAATTGTACAATCAGTGAGGCTGGAGACTGGCAGTCTCACCTTGTGTGTTATTCCAGATACGCCGCTTTCCTCTTACCATTGCCTGGTTTTTCTTCTACAGAAACATCTTGACAAGATATTGCAGCAGTTCTCCAGACAGATCTGATAGTCCACCTCTGCTGTGGAGGCTTTAGAAGGTATTTGCTCAAGGAAAGCATGTTCCCAGAACCACCAATTCTGTGAAAATACTAAATTAGGATATTAGTTATTAAATTCTACTACACAAATTACCATTTATATCATTATAAAACTGTCTCTACTGAGCAACCATTTTTATGGTGATGATCCTAGTATTTACATAAAAATTGCAGTACACAAGGTAAATTATGTATTCCAACCTGCAATTTTTGCTGAGGATTTGCACATGCAGAATAAATTATTTTCTCCTTCTTAAACAACAGTAATCATAAGTAGTGTGCAGAAATATTCATAACCGTGGTCTCACATAAAAGATACTTTTTTTTTTCCCGTAACCTGCTGTAATTACAGCGTACATCAATTCCACCATAGGTAGATACACCAGTTTTTTTCCTCCCCTTTTCCTCATACAATTTTAATGACTATCCCTGCTTAGAATACAACATTTTAAATTAAAAAATTAAAAATTTAGAAGTAGATAGTTTCCCTGACAACAGCGACAGCAACATTTAATTCCCCCCTGTGTCATTTGTAAATAAATACATACAGTTGCTGATACTAGTGAGATAATGTGCCTGAGGCTAATTGTGCCATTACAAATATTTTGAGCCTGAGTTTGATAATGCAGGTCGTGGTACTTAAATATGTATGAACTGAACTAATTTAACCTTCTTGCTGCTTACCAGCATATCGACAAACCCGTTCTTAGTGGGGCCATGTGGACATCGCGAAGCAGCTGGATTATCTGGGGTTGGGTTGTGGTGTTTGGGTTCTTTGGGATCTCCGGCAGCAGCCATGGGGAAGAGGCTGGTGTGGGATCCACCTGTGTTCCTAAACTAGCTCCAGAGCTGCTCCCAGGACAGGGGGAGCTGTGGCTGGGTGGGTTTTGTTCACAACCACGAGTGTTCTCTGCAGAGCAGCCGCACTGACGGGTCGTGCCGGCTCCGTACTTTTGGCGCTGCAAGTAATGAGTCATTAAGATAGGGAAAGATGAGAGGGGAAAAGGCCAAGCTCTTCAGTCTAATTCTCGTATCTTGTCCTGTGTCTGTGTGAGGAATTACTTAATTTTACAAGCTCCCTGTGGGCAAGATGTTCTGCCTGCCCTGAACTCGGCTGTCAGCTCCGTCCTACCAAGCCTTGAGCTCAGCTCTAATGCACAAAGTCCTTTTAATCCACCACCCCCCGCCACGAGCACTGCTTTTATGCTCACGACTGCTGGTTTAGCCTGTAAGGAGCTTTGGCCGGCCTCAGAGGTGCTGTGCCTCTCAAAGCAGCCCACAGCTGGAGGCGAGGAAAGCAGGCTCCTCTCCCCTCTGCTCTGATTTCTGGGCTGAGCCTGGCTGGGAGGAGGAGTGCCTCCCGCAGGGCTCTGGCTCCGTGCCCTCCCTCTGGCTGCTGGCAACTGAACGCTTGTAGCATCGCTGCAGCGACGGGCTTGGCTACTGATAGACTGAAATGCTTAAGGAGCAGGTTGTCAGAGGTTTCTCTCTGATTGTCGTGCTCTTTTATAGCTAATTAAGCAGGTGCTGAGCCAAGTGAAAATTCACCGATGCGCGGTTAGGGCTAACCCCACCTCCAACGTTAGGAAACCCGTAAGACCAAATTGTGGTCAGCTCCTTTTTGGTGTGGTGCAGCTCTTCCTCCCTAAGGCCTCCCAAAGGCTGCAGCCAGTGCAGCATATCTGAGTTTGCTCGGGCTCTTTGGTAGCTGGACCAGTTGGTTTTCCTCCTTCCATCAGCAAAACCTTCATCAGGACTGTCGGGGCTGGCTCGCATCCTCAACCCACGTATGCCAGGGCTCAGCTGAAGCCAGTGGTGCTACCATGTTTTATAGAGTCTGAGGCACTCGCTGTGTGCTGTGGGGAAATATAATCCTGAAAGTGGCGTATTTTAGGGGATGCAATTTCAGCAGAGCCGAGCAGTGCTCCTGCAGGGCTCTTAGCCGGGAAATGTGCTGCCACGAGTCACCTAATAAAGCTCAGGGCAAGGTGCCATGGTGTACCGTGATGGAGGGGGGAAAGCAGACATAAAGGGAGAAGAAGTAACGAGAGAGAAAAGGCTGGAAAGCCACGCTATCGTGGTCTGAGTCACCCTAAAAGGATTATTTTGTTGTGAGTAACAGGGTCAGCAGTTCTGTACTGAATTGGAAGAACCGTGTGCTGTCCCAATACAGCAAACTCTACTTAAAGCTTGTTTTAATGTACTGAAATAATGTTACACTCAGTAGCCTTGGTCTGCACTAGTAATTAATGTGAGTGCAATTAATCTGAGTGGAGATGACACCTTTTGTCAGCACCAGGTAATCCTTTCTAGCAAAGGTAAAGCTGAGCAAGCAGTTGAAAGGGAAATCATTAGCAATATTCCTCTGTGATAGCAAAGTTTGTCTTCACACCTTGTTACTTCCATAGATGGATGAGCTAAATGCAGAGGGGAAAAAAATAAAACCACAACAAAAAAAAAGCCCTTCGTGAGCAGCTGAAGCCATTCTTGCTGGTTGAAAGGAAAGCTTTCCTTTACATACATTGATATTTCTTCAGCGAGATGCTTTGATGGCCCCTGAGGGATTTAGCTCATCTCACAATAAAAGTGGAAATTAAGGGAAGTGTGTAATTTGTAAGACAATCATATTGTTTGAACAAAGATTGGCTACAAGTGCTTTTGCTCAGATTTATCACATTGAGGCATGTTTATACCCATTACTTCTTTTCCAGAGTCTCTGTCAGAAATATGGTCCCCGTTTGGGCACCACGCAGGACGCAGCTCAGGGCTGCTTTCCATGGCCCGGCCAACCAGCGCTGCCTGTGGCTGTCTGGGGAGCTCTGCAAAAATGTCAATTAGCCATAAAAGTTCTGCAAACAAGCATTATGCCATCTCCTTATACCTCCCCTGCTGCTGCTCACAGTCGCACAGTAATGTCCAGAGCTAAAAAAATGGATGTCGTGGGCTTCTGCTGCTGTTGCTTCTCCGTCGCTGTAAGTTCGTGGGTTTGTTTTCCTGGACGCATCGTCCCATGGAAGTTTGGATGTCAAATTGAAAATAGAGGAGTTAGCCATTGGTAGCCTTTCTCAAGGGGTGTTTTCCAGACTGGAGTGCCTGTGGTTTGCATCTAATTCCACTTGGGCTCAGATGCCTTTGCTTTCAGTTCCTGTCTGCGCTTCTCTCACAGGCGGTATTTCTGCAGGTGACTTGGGAATCTCTTAGCTCCCGGGTGTCATCCACACAGCTCGGAAGGGCTCTGCAGGCAGTATTTTGTATTTCTTTCCACAGTTCTTATCTATTTACTTTTTACTGCAATCCCCTTGATTTTAAAATGGAAAATAACACATTTCTGAGCAGCGCCTGTCTTTTCTCCAGGGTAATTAACTCCTATTCAGGGTGCTGCACAGCTTGCCCCGTGAGGGGCTTTGTAACCCAGAGAGGCTTTCCAAGCAGAAATCCCTTCCCCGTGTGCCCTGAGGGGAATCTGCTATGGATTTGCTCTATTTGTGCAGGGTAGAAGGAGTTAGCCCAGAAATCTCACTAGAACCACTGTCATGCAGGTGCAGAGGCAGCTGTGTGCAGTGAACCACCTGGGAAAGGGTGGCAACAGTGACGATCACATTGGTGACAGCCACGTCAGGGAGGTGAGAATTAATAGACCAGTTAAATTGGGGCTGGGGAACATGCCCTGTGGCAGCTTTTCTGGGACCTTCTGCTTCTCTAGACCTCAAGTGAGTTCAGGAATTCATCCGAGATGGTTCCCCATACAGCCTCCAGGTCTTCTGCAGGTCAGCTGGATGGATGCAAGTCCTTATTGTGTGGGGGAAGCACAGGGATAGGAAAGGTGAGCAATGGCTGGTACCTGAGGAGCTTTAACCACGTCCTCTGGTACCAGCTTCCCATGTGGAAAAAATAACTTTTACATGCTGTGATGTCTCGGTGGAATTTGGACACTTTGGCTGGGGAGGGCAGTCTGGAAAAGCATGTTTTGGTGTTAAGGGACAAGAGAAGGGTGTGGGTTAAACCCTTCTTCCGTTAGGCATGTGCTTGGATAGCAGATGCTGTGAGACTTCCCAAATAGCACCCACAATGCTGGTTTGAGTCTTTAGGTGCCTTTTTCCTACCCAGACCTGGTGCATGTCCTAGCCCAAGGCTGTGTATCTGATGCATGTGATCCCCATGGCATCGAGCTGGTCAGGCAGCGCAGCATTTTGGTTGCAAGCTGACGTGGGCTTTTTTGAGCACTGTTAGCAGTCGGGTGCAGTGCAGATCTGGTGTATGTAGCGCTTCTTTGCATGGAATTCTTCCTTCCATTTGAAACAGTCTTACAAAGTCAGTGTGCTCCAGAGATGAAGGGTGCTGTGGGCACACCCGTGCATTTTGCTTGGCTTAACTCATTTGTTCTTCTAATTGTTCATTATCCAGTTGGGAGCAACTTCAAAGCGCTGCTTCTCAGCGAGCCACATTCACCCCCCTATCAGTGAAATATGCCTGAAGCCCGTTTCCTGCAGCACTTACCTTTTTTTTATTTTTTCTTTTTAAATGTATAATATTTCAAAGTTGCTTTATGATTAGACCAAGATCACTAGCAGTTGAGTCTGTCATGATCCAAAGGTGTTTGAGGGCATATTTTTCCTAAACCAGGATGCCGGCATGAGGGGCTCAGCTGCAGAAGGCCTCCAGGTGCTCCACTGCTCCACGTAAATAAAAGAGTAATAATGGATGTTTTCATTAACAAAAGTGTAGACCATAGCTTATGCAGCCCTAATCCTGGAGTAATTAAATGATTGGAGAGCAGGATGATTCGTACTGACCCTAACAGTGCTCAAAGGGTTCCTTCTCTGTGTGTCTGAATGTGTCTCAAGAACAAATTTGGTTTGTTATATCTCGTAAATAATTTACTATGCTCTTGCTAATAAGCTACTTTCATCCAACTGGGAAGGAAAAAACAATTGATGTATTTGGTTATCGTGGTACGCCGCACAAACCTAAGGCTGACTCAAGAGCATGTAAAGAGAGGGGTATGAGAGCTATTGGAAGAGCTTTTTGGGAAAAAGCAGTTCAAGGCAAGAGGCTCTGCATGGGATCGGTGACACAGCTCTGTAGCGTTTTTTGGTGTAGTGAGCTCCTGCTGCAAGTCGCGTGGTTTTGGGGGGTTACACACACGCACGCTCCCCACAGCTTTGGGAATTCTCCAGTTCCGTGGGCATATCAGCTTTCATCACAAAAGCATTTTCTTTTCTTTAGTCCTCATGGCTGCAGAAAAATGGTCACAAATGTGACCCTGCAGGCTCAAAAACCCAACAAAAAGAACTCAAGTCGACTTGAAATTTATCTCATGATTAATATTGGAGCTGACTTGCCAATTTATACTACTTGAAAGGCCAACTTAAATAACCTGTAGCATTTATATACTACCCTTCAGATGTGGATTGAAAAGCCCATTCAGATGTGAAATTCTGTCCCTTGTGATATACCTGTGATAGATTGTTACTGTGAATTTCAGATAATTCGGTCTCATTTTTCTATGGTGATTTTTCTTAATTCTGTCTCACTTTTCTGTGAGTGATTGACTGTAGATATATGTGTTGCTCTCTCTGGGACCCATAGAAGCCTGCAAAATCCAGTGATTTCACTACAAAATCATCCAGCTGGGGAATTCACCTGCCCGAAAGTTAATCTGGGGAAGGGCGTGTGTACAGAAAAGAACTGACAACTGAGAGGTGATATTAAGATAACCTAGCAAGGAAATCCCCCAGGATGCGGCACTGCTGCAGAAAAGCAGAGCGGCTCCCCGTATTCCCCAGCTGAGCTGGCTCGTGGGTCCTGGAGAACATACCCAGCTCCTGAGCAAAACAGAGCGCCCACCCTCCCTCTGCTTGCTTTTGGAACCAATCTTGCCTTGGGTAATTCCAAGCTGCTCAGAGGTAAATGTGCATAGGGATTGATTGTTACTTGCAAGAGAAATTTGGGGAAATTCTGGTGGTGGATGGCAGAGGGTGATGTAGGACGCAGGGGTGTCCTCGTGATGGCCGTGAGCTTGCTTTGTGAGTGGAGGCGAGGAGTGGGATCCGCAATCGAAGGGCTCTTAAAGGACCTGCAAAACAGTGCCTGCAGAACCAGCCGGTGTTGATGGAAGCCTCTGCATGTCTGGAGCTGATTTGTTAGCATGAATTTGCAGCATCTTCTCTGCGCCTCAGAGCATTTCAGCTGAAAGCACTCAGAACTAAGCTCTTGTCTTGATTGGGCCGGACTAAATCAAATTGCACAAAAAATCTTTTTTTCACTGTAAACTCTGGAGAGGCCTTTGTGTGTGCCTTTGTGTATTAATAAATACCTTCTCGTCAAGGCTGGGGTGGTACCCACGTGTTAGCTGACCCAGGAAAGCTCACAAGTGAGCGAACCCAGCCTTGCAGCTAATCCTCCAGCCAGGCTCTCTTAGCGTCTCATCATGTAACTCTCCTTTCCCCGCTTGCTCAGAAATAGCAGGCATCATTTTCCACTGAGAGATAATTTGTAGGGCAGGCAAGCTCACAGCAGCAGCAAAACACCCCCAAAATCTCATTGCTCTATGGTAAATGTAGCACCAGTTGCTCATACGACGGTATCGGCATCTCTGGCTCTGCTGTAAATATTTTTCCCCTTGCAGTCTAGGAGGAAATATCCCTCTTGCATAGGCATGACCTGGCGATGTTTCAGTCATGTACCCTGTGCAGGTCTCTTGCCAAAATCTTTTCCCCTTTTGCCTTCCAGCATTGTGTTACACTCCCTGCACACGCTCACGTTGTGCATCCCCAATAGAGTAAATGTTTCAGTAATCCCCAAATGCATGACCTGCTCCTGGCAATATCGAGCTTCATTCCCCTTCATTTTTTTCCCAGCTCCTCCAGGTTTTCTAGCTCTTCACATTTAATGCTATGATCCTCCTCTGTGTTGATAAAGCCTCTGATTTGTAGTTTGTGTCTTACTTCCCTGGGGACATCTCTGTTCAGCAAACCTGTTGCCTCCTGCTGTCCCTCAGGTGTCCCAAACGCAGGCGCTGGGCGGCAGCTGGGGGATTTATGCAGCGATGCTCCAAGCATGTGTTTGAGGAGCAAGAATCAACCCACCATAATGCTTCTGGAAAAAAACTGATTTATGAGAATATGCATTTAAAAAAAATAAAGTGATGTGTATTTTCAAATGCATTACTTGTTCTGCCAGCATTTGCTTACATGTGTGCCTGTACATGTGCATGTAAGTGCAAGTCCACGAATAGCCGTGTGTGCAAAACGTTGTGTGCAGGGGTTTGCAGGACTGCGAGGCAGTTCCCCTTGCAACCAAACGTGAGTCATGGCTTTCATCGGCTGCGCTCGCATCGTGTGCCCACCTGGCAAACCGTCCAGAATGTGTTTGGGAGGGGAGATGTTTAATTCATGTGTGAGTGTAATTAAAGCAGATTCAGTCTGCAAAATCAGCTTGGCAGAGTGCTCCGATTACTGCCTCTCTGCTGCTCTCCCAACTTCCTCCTGGATAAAAGCACGAGGCAGAGCTGGTGGGAACCGGGCAGCCCTCCCTTCATCTGCTGAGGTGAAGCCGTGATTTGACCACCCATCAGAGGTGAAGAATATCACTGACTGGATCAGATTAGAGAAAACACCACGGAGAGCAGCACAGCTGCCAAAAAGATGGGAGCAGGATAGTTGGGAAGGCTGGCGTTATTCTCCCAGCAAGTGAATGAGATGAGATGAAAGAATGAGATCAGTGAGCAGATGAAGCGCAGAAGTTGATCAAATCCTCAGACTTGGGAAGGTTTACCTGAATCTCTTAAAATGCAGCAGGTTTTCCTCACTGGGACCACGCGAACAGAAGTGTGATTGACAGAGCAGCCAAGCCTTACACCTAAAAGCAGAATTAGAAGGGCATGAAAAATAAGCCAAATCAGTGCTATTAGCTGCGAGGGTGCTAAAAGGCTTTGCTGTCCTGCGAGGAGCAAACCACCGCAGTTGGTGTCCAGCCTGTCAGCCAGCCTCGGAGCTGAGAGGCGTGTGGACAAAGGCGGGCGCGTTCTGCTTAATGTTTCCGAATGGTTGGTACAAAAACCTGACATATTTATTGAGACCCTCTGAATCCGTTCTTCGCCCTGCGAACAGAAGCCAAGATTTTTCACTGTAGTGCTGTTGGTGTTGCTAACCTCCGGGGCTGTAACCGTGCCCTTGATCCGTACAAGGGGACTGTAAATCACCAGGCAGTTCACACACTGCCAGGGTCTGAAACCAACGAGGTGCTTGTATTTTCCCCTTTCCTCTTGTATCAGCTAGACTTTCCTTGGAGTTTTATTTTTTAGTTTCTTAGGTCATCTCATTATTGCTGTATGTACATTTAAGTCAAAAATAATGCTTTGGAATTAGCATCGAGAGGATACCCTGCGCTTTCATGAGAAGACCATTAACACGCACAGCAAGGAGTCTGGCATGGGGATTGATAGAAATCAGAAGTGGGATTGCTCAGGAGGGGAGGCTTAATTAGCCTGCAAGGTCTTTCTTTAAAGTTCCTATAAAATTAGAGACCTGCTCCAGGAGCTTATCATGGGCTGTGAAGTCATTCAGGAGCTTAAGGGTTTGATCCAAATTTTGTCATCGTTACACCTTAAAGAGATTGCAAGGTGAAGTGCAGGAAAGCCTGGAAGCTGAAGACATCTTCCAAGATGTTGACTCAACTCCAAAAATACTACAATCAGAATCTCCTCCACTGCAGAAATATGGAGGCTTTGAAGCCAAGTGTTTGGTTTAGGACAGGTACCTCTGAAGTAGGGCTTTGCTCCACTGCATAGCTGAGCCTGGTATGGAAAATCCAGGAAAATAAGACTGAAGGCTAATTTCCCAAGTTGATGTGTTGAAGGGGATTTAACTGGAGGCTGCAGATGAAAGGCCAAATTTGTTTAGTTGCTATCTCCTGGGAAATTAGCAGAGTCTTTGAGGAATGCTGTAAACCTCTAGGCAGGAGCTTGCTGTCTCTCCAGACACTTGGCAAATCAGCTTTTTATAATTTTATGTTGTGCCTAAGAATCTAAGTGGGAGAAAATCACGTTTGTGAGAACACAGCAATGCCTTGATGCACAGGGGCAGCAGAGCTTGGGGAGCACTGAATGCCAACTGATGGGCTGGAGAATAGGCAAATACATCAAGCCTCACGAAGCCCAGAATACCAAGTGATTTTTTTTTATTTTGTGTGCATTTGAAGAAATCAATTATTTAACCAAAACACATTGCAATTTGGTTCAGTCAGATAATAGCCCTGAAATTCAGAGGCTGTGAATTTTTGCATGCTCCAAGTCTTCGGGTCCTATTTCTCTGTGTCCTGGTGTCCCAGCGGGGCACGGAGCAACCCGAGGAACTGCTTGACCTTAAGCCCCTTGCCAGCGGCTCAGAGCAGCAGCTACAGGCTAACAGAGCAAAGGTTGCCTGAGATCCAGAACTGGAGACCCCACAGGAAGACCTGGAAGTCATCAGATGCTGAGCGAGATGAGGAGAGGAGTCCGCCTGTGCCAGCAGAAATGCGGGGAGGTGCTTTCAGACCGGTGCCAATTGATCTGCCTTATCCCCAAGCAGCATTAGTCTGTAGCCTGCAGACTTACCGCGCTCTGGCTGGGGCTTTGATCACACAGAGCACAGGAAGCCTTTTTCACTTGCTCGCCTTCACAACCAGGTGCAGGCTTTCCTGCTCCGAGCCTGTGGCAGTGCAGCACCCTGGGCAGGAACCACCCCACAAGCACCTTCCCCCTGTACCTGCGAGTCCTGCTGCCTCCCAGCCCGCCGGACCTGACAGCCTCTCCTAGCAAGGTGCTTCGCCAGTTACAGCCGTGGTTAGGCTGCTCTCCTCTGCTTCCCACCCAAAGTGGGTTGTTGGTAGTTGGGTGCAGCGAGCGCCTTAGTTAATTCGCTGCGTGCTGAGGGATGTTTATCACTGCATAGCATATGCTCACATTTCCCAAGTATTCTTTTGCCCCAGAGACTTTACAAACCCTGTCTGTTTTCCTGATTCTCTGAGCCTCTTTCTCAAAATCCCATTTTTAGCTGAGGGAGGCTGCTTTCCTGGCCATTCCTGGCACCTGGTGCCACCACTTTCCCCCCACTGTAATAAGTGCTTTCTCAGTTCATCTTCTCTCTCTCCCAAATCTCTTTTGATAACATCAACTTTTCTTTTCTCTTCCAAACTTTCTCATTTCTCTCCTTTGCACATGAGCTGCCACTAGCTAGCCTCGCTACCTCTTTGTCTCTTAAAGACCACCTGCACTATGCGGGTGCGTTTTTGTTTTTTTTTATTCATTCTGGTTGTACAAACACGGCAAGCAGGGACCAGAGTGATGTCAGCCTTGTGTTTATACAGAGAGGGAAAACCTCAGCCAGTGTGGCAATTAGAGAGTCGATGAGCTGATTGATTAATGCCCAATGCGAGAGCTGTGCAGAAATGTTCGCACTAAGCGCTTACCCTTAATTATTCACCCTGCCCGAGCAGACCTGAGCTCCAGCTCAGCGTCGCATGTTGCAGGGAAGCTGCAGAGCCTCCTGCAGGTGGAGGAGATGGGCAGAGGTGACGGAGGAGGTAGCATCTCATGTTTTACTGTCTCCTGCTGCCGCGGAGGATCTCAGGAGGGTCAAATAGCCATTTTGCTTCTGCATTTTCAAGGCATTTTGTTGCAGAGAAAGATTTATTAGCTGGGTAAATGTTTTACATGGGCCTTTTCTGGCAGCAGCAGTCACAAGTGGGCTTTTCTGGCATGCTTTTCTCTTCCCTACTGTTAAGAAAAGACAGCAGTCCTGTAAGGATACACGTGTATGCTGAACTTCACTCCAAGGAAAGCACCACTCGTGTTGGGAGGGCCATGGGGACAAAGCAGAAATAGGGGACTGGGGCTGACATACGAACAAATTTTTGTATGTTCCACTGCTCCAAGCCTGAAGAAAGAGAGATTACTGGTGTCCGCTGTGGTGGTTTTGCCCAAGTATGTTGCATTCTTCCTCCTGCTGAGAGCTGGCCACCACCCACATGCTGTCCAGAAGCAGCACCCTAATGTATACAAGCCTGCAGCTGATAACACTGTCTTTGCATCATAGATGAATACGATATGCATAGTCACAGCTTCGCCTTGGCTTCAGGTACCCCTCATGCAGCTCTGGCAGTCCCACAAGTGCCCTGCTGTGCACGTCTGGGGAGACAAACACCATTGCTCTGAACATCCCCCCTTCCTCCTCTACCCTGGCTTTTATCACAGAGCGTGACGCCACGTGGTGTGGGCAGTCCCTTCGGTCACCCTGGGCTGGCTGTCCCGGCTGTGTCCCCTCCTGCTCCCGGTGCACCCACAGCCCCCTCGCAGCAGGGCAGCACGAGGAGCAGAAACGTCCTTGGCCCTGTGCAAGCACTGCCCTGCAACAACTGAAACATCAGCGTGTTACCACCACTATTTTCATCAAAAATCCAGAACGCAGCATCATACGAGCCTCTAGGAAGAAAATAAACTGTCCTGACCAAAGCCATGGCAGCTACAAAGAATGGAGTGGGGTGCAATATGGCCAGCCAAAGGGGAGCAGGTACTGGGGGCAGCGAAGGAGCCCACCTGCAGCTCCCTTGCTTCATCGGCACCTCCCAGCTCTTTGGAAACCTATGATGGTCTCTGGTATAGATTATATTCTCCCCGGATGTGCCCCAGGCTGATGGGATCCCACAGTTTTTTAGATGTTATGTTGTTGTAACATCCTTATTAATATCTGTGACCTCATCTTAGCCTGCTCTGTAAGAGTTTAAAAAAAATTAAATTAAAATATTCAAACCTTTCTAATGGGTGAGGTAGAAACTTCATTGACTGACTTACCCAGGAGAGATGTGTGAGGCTCATCGCACCTAAATTAAATTATATCTTGAGCACCTTTCCTTTGAGCGCTGTCATTTTCCTCCAAGAGGCTGTATAAATTGCTTTTTCACTTTATTTGATGTGGCAAAAAGCCAGAACTGGGATCTATCGTTCTCCAAATCCTGAGCAGTGGTGATGGGTCAAAGCAATCTAACATGAAGGTTATTATCACTGAGTGCACGGGGTAGCACAGTTGAGGAAAATAATGTATTTGCCTGAATTAACACCCAAGTTCATCCTGGCACAGAAACTGCTCTCTCTCTGGACTTCTACAACTCACGGAGGCACGGAAGTCCTGTGAACTTCATTGATTATCTCAGTCCTTGATTTCCCATGAGCCACACCGAAGGCAAATTACGTTTATGGTAGAAAGTGCCCCTAAAGATTGTTTAAATCGTGATACTAATTCTGTTAATAAAATAGGTGGGATGAGCTCAGGTGGTACTGGCTGAAAGTTGCCTGTGTAGTGAAACCATACAGGGGAAGAACTTTGACTCACTCATGGAAAAAGGGACATTAACATCAGAATTAGCTTTTTTCCAGTCCAAGTATGTGGGGGAAGAAGATGACGCTGGCCTGTCATTTTAATTTTTATTTATTTATTTATTTATTTGCTATGGAAAGGAGCTTTGACTAGTTGGTTAAGATTTTAATTTTTTAGTATGTGTACTTTTATACACGGGTATATGTATTCACATATATACATATGCTTGATTCCAGTAAGAATCTGACCTACAAGGGAGTTTGGGGTCTTAACGTTTGAGCTGAAAGAGGTTAGAGTAATGCAAGAGGAAATGATTTCTGATGCCCGAGTATTTTTACTAATAATGCTTTGTGGTTACAGCGTGGTTTATGTCTTTTAATGCACTGAAAATGCTGCTAGTCTCCACAACAGCTGTGAAGTCGGTGAGTGTTATTGCCCTATTGTTGTTTAAAACTAAGGGATTTTTCTTGGCGTTTTCATAGCTCTCTATGCTGGCAAGAAATGTTATACAGTAATCGAATCCAAGCCTGCTAGAAACAGAGACAAGGTGGCCACTAGCTGCTGAGCCTTGGATCGGACCCTAGTATTTTCTTGGAGATGATTTGTGCAGCAGTTCAGTCCCATTTACGGCGTGTTCCTTTCTGGTTCATGGGCCTGTTTGGTTTTGATTCAGCAAAGGACTAGAGCTAAGCTAAGATTGCTCGTCCCTTCTCCATCCCAGCTCCCAGCCAGGGGCATGCTTCTCAGGGGACGAGGGTTTGGCTGGAGCTGGGAAGCTACGCTGCCCCTGGGCTGCTTCTCCCCTGGGTATTCTTCCTGCTCTTGGCACAGGTCCCACCCCACCCCGGCTCTTGGATGATCAAAGGCATTATCTATCCTTGCGGCTTTGCAGCACCTTAGGAGCATTAGCAGAACATAAATCTGTGCAAGTTGTCTCCAACCGTGTTAACAGCATGGAAGTGCAATTCGTTTTCAGGCTGTTGCTGGCTACCTGCCATTGGGGTTTATGATTTGCATGGGGTTGATGGACAGCTTGTGAGTCCTCTGGCCAGTTTTGTAGCATCGCTTTGAATTTCAGGGCTTGCTTCCCTTTCAGAGTTCTCCTGCACCTCCTCTGGCAAGCTTTCCCAAGGCTGGCAGCTGACTGGAAGGAGGTGGGGAAGATTTTCTTCTGGTCTCTGTTAATTTTTAATTAATCGGTGAGGTTTCTTTCTGGCTTGGGTTCCTTGTAGTTTCAGTGCCGCCATCTCATTAATTGCAGCCAGTTAGCACAGTGGAGATGCAGCCAAGTGTCAGCTGGTATGTGCTTTTTGTCTCTCTTGTCAGCATAATTAGAGGGTATCCGCCGACTATCGTGTCGCTCAGACGCTCCTTCGTGCTGTTCCCCCTGGTGTGGAGCTGTGTTTCACGGCCCTTTGACAGAGCTCGAGCTTCTGCAGTGGGGTGAGGTGGGTGGGAGCAGGGTACATGCTGGTCCTAAATACGGACTGGGCTTGGGATGTAACAGCATTGCTGGGGAGGACTTGCAGGCTGATGGCAGCGTGTTTCCTCAGCAATCTGGGATCCACTCCCCATTGCTCTCAGCTTCGTCGTAGTGAGACACGCACATCGCTGTGGTGTGGCAGTTGGGGTGTGTTATTGGCACCCCGGGAAACCTTCTCTGGCCAGCACAAGGAACATTACGGACAACAGCAGGGTTAGGAGGTGCAGAAAGCGCCTCTGTGTGGCTGAATGCTTGTCTCGCTGGAGGAAACCCAAACCCTGGTCGTGGCTGGGCAGTGGGTTCTCCCTTCACCTTCATCAATGAATTGCCTGTGAGTTTGCAGGAAAAGAGTCGGGCTCCCAGTTATGATGATTTTATGAGTTTCCCCCAGTCAAAACCAAGTGGCTCATTTCTGGCTGTATTAAATGGTTCACTCAAATCAATACGTGGCAAAATTAAGCAGGCACGGGGTTTCTTAGGTAGCCTATGATCTACAAAAATGCTGATACTTCATCTCTGGATCCAGCCTGATTTATTCATCCAATCCTGCACGCTTGACAAGAGCAACCCCTGCCCTCAATAAACCAAAGATGAGGTGTGGAAAAGCCCAAACCACCCAAGCTCTTCCCTCCAGCACCAAACCTCCCACTACCCATGCTGGCTGCAACCCTGCATCCCGCTGGGGCATCTGCTCTTTGTACTGCCAGTGTGTGGTCCTTTCTTTCCCCTTTTCTCCCCTTGGTTTGCAAGCAGAGCCTTCTGCAAGGATATAAGTTACTGTTCATCTCCACTGCGCATTTCTCTGTCTCCTCTCTGTGATCAAAGGGAGCAGATGGAAAACTTTGCAAAAAGAACAGGCATTTCTGTTCTCTGCTGCAAGTCAGGAGGGGCCTCAGGTGTTCTCCCTCAGACTTCGTACTGCAGCTTACTGCATTCGTCCAGGGGATTTAGGAGGATAAGATGCCATTGCTAGGCATCTGCGTACAGGTAATTTGTCTTGATATGTTTTCGGTGTTACTGATGAGAGAGGGAGATGGATGCTTAATTAGGGAATTAACCATCTTTTAAAAGAATGTTTTCTCTGAACGCATTTATCAAAAAAAAAAAAAGCAAAAAAGTGCTGCAAACTTGAAACTGTGTGATGGAAATCATATCTGGGTATGAACGCAAAGGCTGAATAGCTAGAAGAAAAGACCAGCGTAATGACTAGATAAACTTAGGATTGGGCTTGCCCTATAGAAGTATCGCTTTCCATCGCTGTGTCAGAGATAGCAGTCTGGTGTGCTGGTCCTATTTTTGTCTCTTCCTAGAGCTACCCCCCCCCCGGGAAAGGGAGGGACATATGCAGGTAAGCTGCATGCTGCAGGCACCGATTCTGCCCCCATCACGCAGCACTTCGCTCCCTGAGTCGTTCTCTATTATCTAATCCCTGTTAGCTGGAGTGCTGCGGGTTATAATTTTAAAGCATCCAGTCACTTTGGGAGGGGGTGGAAATTGGAGCTCGAGACTGCTGCCAAGCATCTGAGATGAGAGATGCTTCGTGCTCAGGGAGTATCTCAGGGCAACATTACACCCTGTGTCTGATGCAGCACTGCTTCCCACAGCCACATTCTAGGTTACGCCTCAAATCTTTAAGTTGATCAAAAATTAACTTGTCCCTCCTCCATTAACGAGGATGAGTCCAGTTTGATACATGAGATGGGAAGAAGTTTATTTCCTAGGATAATATTTTTTCCCTCTGTGAGCTGAAGTCAGGTATTGGTGATTTTTGTCCTAAATTCCTGCCCAGCATTTTGTGGAGATTCTCTAATTGAAATTGACAGGTGCTTGTACAGTAGGTTGAAATGCCAAATAACAAGCAACATTTTGCATCTTTATGTATGTATGAGTGGAATATGAATTATTTTAAATTTATTGTGGGAATGGCAGGGAATTAGATTACATAGACCAAGAGTTTTTTCATTTGCTGATGCACCCCATCTGCCCTTCGTGAACCTCAAAGAGTACCCTGGCTATCAGTGGTTTCCATTTGCAGCAAGGCAGTGTCTCTGACGCCTCTTTAATATTTGCTGGCATCAGGCTGGAGAGGGGGAATGCTTTTTGCCTCTGAAACGCCATGCTTGGCTGCCTGCTCACACTCGGCCCCTCTTGCATGCCTCGAGCGATGATTCCACTTTGCTCTTGCCAGAAAAGGCTGTCACCAGTTCCTTGCAGAAACAGCAGCTTCTGCAAAGCCATCCCACGTGGGTGCTCCTCAGCCGTGCAGCTGGGTCTGTCTCTGGTGGCTCGTGGTGGTGCTCAGTGTGACCTGGGGTCCCTCAGGGGCCATGGGTGAGACCCAGGGTGCCGCACAGGTTTTGGGAGCATGGGGCTTTCCAAAGGAAACCCGTTGGAGTAGGTGTGAGCGTCAGCACATCCCCATCTGCCTGGGAGTAACCCCACCGTAGGGTGCTCCTGTGGGAAAGCCCCAGTCGAATCCCTGCCTGCAAGGGACTCCAGGTGTCCCCATCCTCGGGACATCCCTGGGGAGAGGGGACCCACATGTGAGTCAGTGCCTCAGCTTCCTTCTCTCCTGCAAACCTTTTTGGGGAAAAAATTGTTCCCTGTGCCAGAAATAGGTAGAGATTTGCAGGAATCTCCCCAGATATTTGTAAATGTGCCAGGAGTCATCTCTTTGGAGTCCTTTTTTTCTTGTGTGCTGGGAAGAAAAAAAAAAAAAAGGCAATATAAAAAGGAAAATCACCATAGCTTCAAAGAAACCCAGCAACTCTGTGTTGGGCTGGGAAACTGGAGCAATAATTGGCACCTCATTTGATGCATGCAGCTAGAAGAAAAGCCTTTTAGCCTGGTTCAGCACTCATTAGCACCTCTGTAAAAGGAGAGTGGCGGCCCTGAATTCACCCGGATGGGGCACTGGGAGGGATCCCTTTCTGCCTGCCCGCTGGGCTAGCAGGACACCCTTGGTAACCCATGGCCCCGCTGGTACGGCAGGCTGGTCCCGAACACTGGGGCCTGCGCTCATGTAGGGCCGCTGGGCCTCACCTCTGGCAGCCATCTTGTAGGCCGTACCCCCGGGCACGGGCAGGTGGTTCTTGAAAGATGGCGGCAGCCGTGTGCATTGATAACCACTGGAAAATAATGCCATTTCCAAACTGTGTCTGCCAGTGTGGGACCGTGTAAGGGAAGGAAGGCCTGATTTTTAGTCTTTAATGGCAGCTGCAAAGGTGTCCCTGTTGTGCGTGGGCTGCTCTGGCGTTGGAACCCCCTCACTCCAGCGGCAGTGGTGCCTTATTCCTTATTCTCTCCTGCCCCTTGAAGGCATGGCCATGACTGCGTTTCCCATGGCCTAATTGCGTGGAATAATTTCAGTGAGCCGGAAGATGAAAGGGCTGAGGGCAAGATGCAGTTTGCAGGCTCCTGTGTTGGCAGGGTGGTCTTTCCACTTGAAAATGGCTGCTTCTAGTTGTAACACGGCGTCAGTTCAGGTTGGAGTGCTTGTCTGCTCGTCCCTACCCTCAGGCCGATGTTGTCAGAAACTAAAGGTGTTGGAAGGAGGTCGCAGCACCAAGAAATGGCCACGCGCTGCTTTCTGCACCAGGTTGTTTGCCCGCTAAGGAAAGCTGAATGGATGGGGCAGGTTGGTCAGGCAGCTAGATCCATAGCAGTGGTGCCCCCTGCAAGTTTGTTTTTCTCTGTGGGCAATACAATGATGATTAATTAAAACACAGTGACCCTTTCAATTAGAGCTTCCAAAGCACTTGCCAGGCATTAAGCACAGTAGTGCTATATGAGACAGACAGCATGTTATTGTCCCCAATTTGCAGATGAGAAAACCCCAGTTCAGCAAAATAATCTGATTTAAAAGCCAGAGCTCAAATCCTTGTCCTATGCACAGGATGGAAACATTTCTTCTCAGTTCTGCAGGACCAAGTTTTTACTTCATGGACTTTGGGGATCAGTGTCCCCGATAACACCTGCAAACAAAATTCTGGTTCAGAATGTGCACTAGAAGAAAATGAGTTACGTTGTCCTCAGACTTGCTTCACCTTTTTGAATAATTTTCCCATAACTTGTGATGAGGCACCTGTAATTACTGTGCCAGTTTAATTTAGAGTAGGTATTTACCAATCAAATTATATCTGACACAGTACTTGAAGGGATGGAAGTTATCTTAAAAAAAAAAAAAAAACAGTGTGCATCAGTAATATTCCAGAAATCAATGTTGTTTAGCAAGCCATATTGACCTTCTTAGAAGCTGAGATTTTTTTTAATTACACCTCTGAAATAAGATTAAAACCTTTCATTATACATTGAGAATTGCCTTAAAATAAATAAATAAGAAGCACCTAGGCATTTCTTATTGATTTAAAAGTATCTCGAGTCTCATAATACCAGTCTTTCAGTCCAAACAAATCACAATGAAAAATAAATAGCTGAAAAACCTTCCTCTCTTATTTTCTGCATCGGGGGGAAGTTAAGCTTTGACATATATTTTGCAAATGCTTTATAAATGTTACCTTCACTGGCTTTTTTTTGCGTTTCTGCTTTTGGTGTGCCAGCAGTTAATTCTACCTTTAAGCTCGTGTGGCCTCTGTGGAGATGGTTAATAAATGTTGGTATTTTGGCACCTGAAACTATGCAGCAAGTAATGCTGCTCTGTTAGTGCCAGTGCCAACATCTGTTGCTCATGAATCATTGCTCGTAGTTAGAATGCATAACTGAGGATTTGTTTAAATAAAAAACGCTATTAGCAGCGGGATAAAAGAATATAAAAAGAAGGTTTTGGCTCCACTGGGAAGAAGGATGGTTCACGTGCCAAAACGTGCCCCGAGCATCTGCGAAAGCCCACCACTTACATGGAGCCGAGGCACACGTAAGTATGTCGGGAGGAGACAGGCGTGGAAAAAAAACACATGTATTTGGGGAGATCCAGCTGGATTGCAGATTGTCTCTCTGGTTGTCATCTGCTTTGGACCAACCTGGCTTTTTAGGCTATGTCTGTTCTGGAGGACCAGAGAGGGTCATTGCTGGGACATCCCTGGCTGTCCTGAGGCGGTTTGTAGCTGGGGTGTAAGGCACAGCATCCCCTCCTGTGTGCTGGGTGCTGTGGTCGGTGGGTCTGCAAACATGAGAGAGGTGATGTTCAAGTAAGCCACGGGGAGTCATGGAAAATATTCAAGTATTCAGTGTGCGTTTGACAAGTACTTGGAGAAGTGGGATTTTTTTGCTTAATGTGTTATTTCAAAATGGCTTTTTCCCACTTAAATATTGACTTTGCATCAGTTATCTGACACTGACTTTGAAACACTGTGAACAGGTGAAAGGAGAAGAAGAGCAATATGGGAAAAAAAATGATCGAGTGAGGTGAGAGAGGTGAAGCCACCGCTGCAGGGGTGTGGGACTGGGGCAGTGAGGCATCATCAGGGAGACATTGCCAGGATGGTATTAATGTTTCTCCTTTTCTCTTGCAGCACCAAGTGTTTCCCACCTGTTTGGTACCTCAGTTGGGAATTTGTGTGTCAGCATGTGCCTGGGGCATGGTGAAGAGCAGGGATGGACAAAGCAGTGTCCCATTGCTGCTCCTTGTGAGCCAGGGTAAGAAAAATAGGTAGGGAAATGGGGGGGATGCAGCTCTCCTGGCTGCTGGGGGATGCTTCCTGCAGTCCCAGGGAGGCTTTCACATGCTACCTCCGATATCAAACCATAATGCACCCAACACGATGGCTTAATTAAGTCTGTAAGGCTGACGTCTTCAAAATGTGGCATATGCCCTTACCCTAGTTTGTCCTGGCAAACACCTGGTTAGCGTTACATAGATTGGAGATTTACAGGGCCGGTTCCTGGTCTCAACTTACATGCAAAAGCTCTGCATGTGCTTCAAGCACTCCCTTACTCCTCCACAAAACGAAGTTACTGCCTGCACTACAGCTGCTCGTGGTGTTATGCGGGGGAGTGAGGGGTAGAGCGGATGTACAGGAGGATGCAGCAGGAGGAGAAATCCTGTGATAGCCGCAGAGGGGATGAGGTGCTTGTGCTGTATGTTGAATTATGTTTACACGTGTTATAATAGGAATACTTTATACTTGAGACTAGCCCATTTTGATAGCTGCGCATTTTGATAGCTGTGAATATCTCTGATTGCACTCTGTTCCTCCAGCTTTCCCAGCCCCTGCCCAGCAGCTTCTCAGGTGAGGCAGAGCAGCTCCAGCTTTGCTCTGCTCTTCTTTAACCTTTTTCCCCCTTCTTTCGTGTGATGTGGTGTCACCAAAAAGGTAGCGTGCGTGCCAGTGTATTGCCTGCTGCCAGTGTTCAAGAGGGTGAAGATGCCCTGCTGATCCGAGCCGGCAGAGTGAGTGTTAGTCCTTTCTTCTGGATAAAATCCCATCCTCTTGAGGACCAAAGGAGGAAAGGGGGAAACCCTTTGCTCCCTACCACAACAAGGCAAAAGCAGGGCAGATTAAAGCAGCTAAAGATTGACTTTGAAGATCCCTCATCTTGATTCATAGCTGTTTTTATGAGCTGCGTCAGTTCATTTCTTCACCTTTTAAGCTTTGCTTCCCACTTCTGCATCTCGATGTAGTGGAAAATGTCTCTGAAATGGCTTTTTGCATGCACACGTACAATTGAGGTTGTAAAAGTGAGCTCGAAGTCCTGAGCCAGGGCTATTCCCTTGAGTGCTGGTGGCTCTGAGGTCGCTGTGCCATGACAGGCTCTGCCAGCCAGGGAGGTGGCAGGAGGGTAACGCCAGCACTGTGCAGTGGCATCTCAGATACATGAGGAGCAGGAATGAAAATCCTCAGTTATTAAAAATGCTTATCTTGTGAGAAGGAGGCTTTGAGGTCCTTGACCCGAAAGCTGTGCAGAAATCATTTCTCATGTTGTGAACTTACCTCGGGGCCACGTTGCCTGGTTGATGTCCCCAGAAGAAAATGAGACAGCATGATGTTTTCTTCTCTGGGCTTTTCACGACAGCACATTGGGAGACACGGTGCTAGCACTACACAGAGCTTTCCCTTAGGATCTCTCAGAGGATGCTGAGCTTTATTCTCTCTTTGCATTTCAGTTGTGCATTTGCTGATCAAAGGACTGTCTCTTGCTTTAGGAGAAGCACACCTGATGGCAAAACTCAGCCCCAATTCAAGGTGCTAAGTATTTGGCAGCATCTCACCCCACAGACTGGAGGCTCCTTGCAGCTGGGGTAATATTGGGGTTTGTATTCAGGGAAGTGTCGCATAATGGAGTCCTGCTCCTCAGGGCTTAGAGACACAGAGATAATGCAAATAAAGCTAATAATGAGTAATTAGCAATCACTGCAAGAAATGCTGCTGCCGTTTTATGGTACCATCAGGAAAGGCAATGAGAAATGAATCATTGCAAGGGGGGGATACCACTATTTTCAGGCTCTGCCAGGCAGCCTGTGGCTCTTTTACAGCCCGGCGCATCCTGCACTGCGCTCACAGCACCAGGGCTTGTCCCCGAGCAGAGGCTGCTCTTACAAGTGCAGGTCCCTCGTCTCCTGCTTCTTGGTGGGTGAAGTTAGGCACCCGCACTCCCCTGGCCTGCCCAGAGGAACACACAGAGTTGCTGGCTGTTTTTAAGCACTCTTCAGTGAACCCAATGCAATATTCATACCCCAGCCGGCACGGTCTGGTCTGGGGAAGCACTGGGGCCTGGGATGTTGGCCGAGACGCACAGCTCATTGCATGGGCAAAGCTGGGCTGCAGAGGAGCCAGTGCTGCCTCTGGCGCTGGCCTGGGGCTGTGGAATGAGTTTACACGGGAGCAGCAGCCCCCTGGACATCCCACCTCTGCTCCCTGGACACAGCATGGGTCTTCGGCTCGCCTCTGCCGTAAGCACAGAGCCACATTGGTGTGGAAACGAGCACAAAGCTGCCAAAATACATCCCAGGAGGAACAGGTGAGTGCCAACTGTTAGCGACAAATGCTGCTGATATTATCCTGACCTTAATGTAAGGTATCCTTAGCCTTATGTAAGCTCACAACCAGTTTTTATCCCACATTTGTTTTGCCATTATGCAAGTTTGCCCAAGAGCTTTTGGTGACGTAGGCGATTTTGGTAATTTTAGCTTTTCAGGCAGGTGGGGGGGGAGGGGTGCACTTGCATCTCTTTCTCGGGACGTAGGGATGCCTTTGTCTTCAGACATTGAGCAGCGGTCACGGTGGTCACCTGTACATTTCCACCCTTGTAAGTATGTGTCTTCTCATTGTTTCTCTCCATTGTCACAAATGCCTCTGCCTCCAGCCCTGTACCTCTCCTGTTGCTCTGCAAGTGCTGTAGCAACTCGTTCCGATCCTCCTCTTGCTCCTGCCGGTGTCACTGTGTTGATTGCTGGAGACAACGCCCAAGTCTTCTGCTGCAGATCAGCATGAACTAAGACCAAAGACTTGAACGCCAAGACACTGAACACAGCTTTTCGAGACCGATGGGTTGTCCGGCCTCATGTCTTACCTGCACCCATCAAGTCAGCCATGGTGTTTGGTGGTTTCTCTCCCATTTTGACATCCACCTTTGTTTCTTGCTGCCCAAATGAACTGCGCAGCACTCGAGCATGATTTGGGGCAGTAGTTGGGGTAGAAAGAGTTGGGTCTTGTAAGAAGCCTGACTTACAGGCAGAAGCAGTTTCAGATGGGCTGCACTAGCACCAGAAAACCCTTTTGCTTTGCTGGTGAAGGAAAATGGTTCAGAGAAGTCGACATTTTTCTGAGAAAACACATCTTAAAGAAATTGCATATTGGGTGGAGACATTAAAAAGCCACATAAAATCTGCAAACAGCTGTAGGATTTTTAAGAACCTCACAATATGGTGTTTTTGTCCCAAGCAGGAGCCCCTGTCGGTGTGAAAGGGGGGCAAATAATTTAATTATCTCCGAGTAATTTTCCTGTCTTCCATTTCATACTTCCGAAGACGCAGGGGGATGTGAGTGCATGTGCGTGTTTGCAGTTATGTTTTGTTCTGGTGATTTAATTTAAGCAGAACTAAAACTCAAATTGAAATTAGTGTGAAAATGTAGTAGCATTGTAGAGACAGTCCTGAAGGGAAGAAAAAAAAATCCTTTCCGTGTTGCTAGCTTCAACAGGGAATTTCCTTTTGTGTTCTGAGCTAATCTTCTTTATAGTATGCCTCCATTGTTAAACATTTAAGGACCTAGGCTGCAAAGAATTGATTAAAAATCTTGGCAATTGCTGTGTGCCATTAAACTTCATTTTTGCTGTAACGTACTTTGCTAATTTGCTATGATGTGTTTGATTTAGTAGTTCATTTAGCCATTGCCAGCAGCATTAGAGGAAAAGGTAAATTTTCAGCTTGTTGACTGGTTTAATAATTTGATTTAGTCTTTCCTCTTTGACGAGTTTACACCAATGACATTAAGAGCTATAACAGTTACTCAGTCGATACCTGAGTTTCCCATGCACTAAGAAATTCTTCAGGCTACCGTGGGGTCAGGGCTTATTTGTGACCGAGGCTTTCTGAACAAACAAATGTTGCAGCAGGCTAGCCAGTTCCTCTATTTATTTATTTTTTAAGCTCTGGACTCTTGTAAGCTACTTTGCAGAAACAATCACATGGACTAGGTCCATATTAATTACTTCATTTTCCATATTGGCCTTTAGAGCATATGCTCAGCCTTTGAGTGAGTTGCAGAGGCGAGGGTTTAAAGCTTAGCGTTCCTCAAGAGAGAGGGAGACCCAGGGGAGCACGCACTTACTGCAGACAAGGAGTGGGGGAAAAGGACCTTTTCTCAGAGAGGCTCTATTAGGTGAACACAGATGGAAAGTGTCTCTTTGCCTAAAAGTAAAAATAATTTTGTTTCCAGTCTTTTGGAGTTCACTTAGCTTGAATATTAAAGCGATCAGGTTCGGGAAGGAGAAAATTTCAATGCTCAAATATTTATGAATTTTAAATTTGCAGCTGGAAGTGCTCCTAGTAGACTTCTTTTTCTCTTTCTTCCAAAGAAGTGGCCAGAAACTGCTGTATGTGTGCATTTGTAACTGCTTTACTGAAGCCTAATGGTTTGTAGGTATTTTATGCCACAGTTATTCGACTGTTACAAGCAAAGTAGGCAAATGATAACCCAGCACAGGCAAAAGACACCAGATTGCTCTGGATCGAAGGGCACGGTTTAATGAATCACAGTAGGATTCAGTGTGTCTTGCTACTACAGGGACAGCCCTGGTGTCATTTTATTTTCTGCCGAGGATGTTGTTAGTGCCTATATACTGTTTGTCGGTGATAGCTGCTGAGCCTATTGCATAGCTACGTATTTTCCTGCTTAGTAGTGATTATACCATGAACAGTCGAAAAGCGCCGGGCAATAAATGCAATGGAGTCGGTGTGGGGGAATACTAAGAGCTGGATCTAATTTAGGCATCTAAGTTGCAATGTGAAGTACCTGTTGGAGAGACACCATGGAGCTTTGAAGATACGTAGCAGGAGAGCCTAATGTATGTGTTTAATCCAAAGATGACAGGCTGTCTCTCTGAGGTCCATATTTCTCTTCATTGACTGCCTAGGAAACTAAAGCATTGCATCTCTATGCCAAAGGAGGTTTTTCTCCACTGATATGGCACTTCTTGTCACTGGCCCTCCTGCTTGCTGCTATATCTGGCTGGAAGGCCATGTGAACAGTTTTCAGAAATGAACAAATCAGGCTCCGCTGAAACTCCTTGTTGGCCAGCTGCTCTGGAGACATCCCCATCCAGGGCAGGGGCAGAGGAGCTGCTCCCAGGGAGGCTGGGGTCTGTCTGGAGTCTCTGCAAGCAGCTCACTTTGTTAGAGAAGATTCATGATGTTTTCCAGAGCTGGAAAAGCTGTTGAGAAGAAAACCAGGAAGACAACACAAACTTATTCTAGCTGCTGTTACTTGAGATTTCTCCCATGGCTTCTGTTAGCTATGGGCACTGCAGCATCCCGCACTACCAATCTCCATGACCACACGACCTGCTGAAGAGACAAACCCTGTCTGTGGGCTCTTCATTTCCATTTATACTTCGTAATTCAGTTGCTTCTTCAGAACTGTTGCCATGTTTCAGATGTACCTTTATTATCTCCTGGTTCAGGTGCTCACCTCCTGGTGGAGCTTCTCTTTTGCGTCTGAGGTTCCACAAGATTTTGAGAGGGCATCTCTGGGCACACGTGAGTAGTCCCTTCGCTAGCCGTGGGGGATCCGGATGGCCCCGGGCCTGTGCGCATGCACGTACATTATCACACACCGCTGAGCAGATGCCCGAAGAGCATCACCTGGCGGTTTTACCCTCCTGGAAAGCAGGGCTTGCAGCAGGCTTGTTATCGCAAGCACAACCTGCTGCTGCATGCAGCCTGCTGTGGAAGGTGTTATGAAAAAACATTATTTACACAGTGTTTTGCCAGCCTCTCAATTCAAGCTATGTTATGGTGTTTCCAAATACCGTGCATATAATATATTATTAATATCTGTTAGTGACTTGGCTCACAAGTGCCTGAGGTTCCCCATTTGTAGGATTTAGGGCATTCTGCCACCACCCATTGAAAAGCTCTGAGACACGGAGTCCTTTCCAGAGCTGTTCTCTCAGGCTCTCCAGGAGAATTACAAAATTATTACTGCATTGATGGCTCCTGGGCCACATATTCTTTTTTTTTTTTTTTTTTCCTCTAGCGCAGTAAAGCCTGGGAAACCATTTTCTTTAACACTTCATCGAGTCTCCCTGACATTTTCTTTAGTGCAATGTAATTATTATGGCTGCATGTGTTCATCTGATATTCATTCTTTCCCGTAGCTGCTCTACACCTTGATGTTCATCCACACATAGTCACCGTGATCTTACGACGATTGGGCACGTGCGTGGGAACAATGGCTTTGTGCATTCGGTTGCTCACCAGCTTTTTTCAGGAGGTGAAGCCTGAAAGCACTTTCAGATACACTTGAAAGCTGAACAGGGTCCTCTATTTCCAGTCTGTGAGGGAGGGCATGACAGTCTTTTACGAACAAGCTGGGAGCAAACAAACGATGAGTGAGATGCCGATGTGCATCGGTGTTACAAATTGCATGCTTCACCTGCCATCAAACGGAAAGCCAAAGCAGCCAAACCAGAAGAGATGGGAGCTCAGGGTGTTCTGCCTCCACTGAATCCAGCCCATCCATGTTCTCACTTGACACTGAGTTACAGGGTGAAGGAATACATACCGCTGCTGTAAGACTCGTGCTAGAAAGGATGCTTTCTGCAGACTACTTTTTTCCGAGAAGTCCCTTGGCTTATTTTAAGTTGAGAAAAGCTTTGGAAAAAGCAGTGGCTCCACTTCACAGCCTCAGAGCTGGCCTCTTTCCAGCCAGTACTCAAAGAGCACCCTTAGCACTGCTGATGGCCTCGGTGCAGGCAGAGGGCACAGATTCAATGGTGCCATCTCTGAGCCGTCACTTACATGAAAAACCAGGCTGGAAAACATCCCAGATTTTGCATCTGTTCTTCTAACAGAGCCGATGGGCTGAAGGAGGAGAAAGCGTGGCAGAGAAATGTCATCCACTCCCTAGAAAACCGTGGCTAGCTCACCCCGCAAAAGCCTGGTTTCCACCAACTTAAGGTCACCAAAAATGGAGCGTCCGTGTCTCCTGCACCTTCCAGGGTTGTACCATTCATTCTTACACAGAGAAAAGCTTGGAAACATCACACAAGTAAATCCTGAAAGTCAGAAACCCTGTGGAAACCCTAGTCCCTGTTATCTTTTGGTTGTTCTTTTTTTCTTTTTTTTTTTTTTTAAAAAAAAAAACTTCTTACTCTTCATAGCTAATCTTATGATGGTTTAAAAATCTGATGGGTTTGTCTGTGTGTTTGGCGCTGGCAATATCCCATTGGACATAATGTGAAAGTGACCCACGTAGAGCTGGTCAGTCTTTTCTTCTGCAGAAAATATTAACGAAAAATCAAACTGTAAAAATGCTCTAACTTCTTTTCAAATAAAATTTCCATGGAGAGTACTGAACCTTCATCCAAACTCAAGGCACCACTTTTCCTGACACACAAAGTTTTTTCATAAACGGAGAACACCCTTCTGGAAACCAGGTGAACCCATACCGTGTTCCAGCATATTTCGTCTGAACAGAAAAAATGAGCTTATCTCACACTGACCTTGGGGAAATAAGGACATTTCTCAGGAGAATCTGGAAACTCCCTCTCCAAAGATTTTTTAAAATGGGTTATCTGTTTTTCAAGGTTGTCTGTTAAATTCATATTCCTTGACACCTTACTTGCAGCTCAGTGTTGGAGAAGGTTCATGGGAGCATAGAAGGGGGCAACGGCAACAGCAGATCATCTCTGAAGAAAAGGGGAATGAGGCCAGATGTCCAGGAGAACAAGGAGCAGCACCGAGTGACTCAAACACTGGCGCAATCAGCTTGCTCACACCTTTTTTCTTGGGCTGCCAATATGTGCGGCCTTTGGCGGAGTGCCCTTGGAGCCCAGCCGGACCTCGCTCCAGTCCCATCTGTCTGCAGAGGATGCTGCTGCAGCCACTGCCGTGTGTTCAGGGTTGTGTTTCTCTCCTAGTTTCCCCAACGAGCCACCACCGTTGCTATGGCAGTTCTGTAGCTTACTAATAAGGGAAGAGGAATGGTTAATTCAGGGAAAAAGGAAGCATAAAATATTTACGGCGGACTTTTTGTTTTGTTATTGCTAGTGTTTTGTTTTTTTTTTTTTTTTTTCTAATTAGAAGTGGCAAAAAGAATGCCCAGTTTGCAAAAACACAGGTTGGATTTCTGATTCAGGACTTTTGCTTTATGCAATCAATTCCTAATTGTAACCCACCCCCCTCAAGGAAACCCGACACCCAAAAAGAACAACAGAGGGGATCAGCTGAAGCCAAATTTACATGATGTTTTTCATTACGTAACCGTAAAATGCTCCTAGTGAAAGGGTTTATTGATCACCCAATAATGAAGGAACAAGACTAAGCTTCCAAAAACGCAGCACCCAATCTATATGGACTGATAGACATAATTGATTCCTTTCAGCGTGGAGGTGTTAACACAGGAAAAGATTAGGTTATCGGAGAGGAGCAGCCTGAATGTTTGGATTGGTACTCAATAAATGCTTTGTATGGTACCAGCACTTAGAGGGGGCTGGTTCATATTTTCCGTCTTATCTGTCAACAGCTGTGCATAATCCGCTACGGGTGGATCGATACAAGCCAAAGGTATTGCATTACAGGGTGGTAATTCCTCAGAAAAGAGAGCATGCATTTAGGCTCCTTTGATAGTATTGATGTCAGTGGGCAAGCTAAAAGCTGGTAATTATCCCTCCCTCAAAAATTGATTATTTAAAAGTTCCCATGGATTGGCCACGTGTGGAGCACAGCCCACTCAGAGGCCAGCTGCAGAGGAGCGGGCACCGAGCACAGTCCCCGTGCACCCACGTGCCCCGTCTCACCAAGGCCCCTCACATCATGTATCCATGTGGAGGAAGGCTCACCCCGCACTCTGCAGCACCTAGCACCAAGGGGTTTTGGCGGTGTGACTGGCATCCTCCAGGCTCTCAGCCTCTGGACCGAGTGCAGCAGGGCCTCATAGAGGAGGTGGTTTTGAGGCTTGGCATCTCTTGCACTGGGTCCTTTTGTGGTGAAACACCATCACCATGGTTTTGCCATGACCCAAGTGAGTGCTTCAGCCCCCAAAAGGATGACACATCAACCCGGATGCCTGCTGCAGGGCAGAGGAAAGGCAAGTGGCATTATTTGCATGCTGACGCTGAACCATCTGTCTGAATGTGACCCTTTGTGATGATTCAGATCAGCAAAAACAAACCAGAAGTGAATTCTGATCCTGCTCCCCCTCAAATCCTCACCGAGTTACCTCTGCCAGCATCTTGGATCCCCTGCCAAAGCAAGCAGGGCACCACGAGCAGGGGTAGATGGGACTTGACAGAGGTCAAGCGCACTCACGTTGGTCCACCCCTTGTTTTTTCAGGCTTTTCTCAAACATATCTTGTCTGTGTGCAGTCCCACATGAGGAGTGGTGTAATCTGCTGGCTCACTCGGGAACTGCAGAGTGCCGTAGCGTAACGCACAGAGTTCACTGCTCAGTTACAGTTATCGTGTACCGAAGGGGAATCACATCTGATCGAGTGTGTTTATTGTACACCATGAGATTTTTTTTTGGTAAGACTTGCATTTCCCCCACCCCCACCACCTATATAATCAGAGGAGGTGGCTTCCAGACGAAGATCCCTTTCTCAGCAGTGACTGTAAAACATAATGAAATGCCAGTAAAGCCAGTGCCTAGATTTTTCAACCTGGGGCTCCCAATCAGATGAGAGTGAGAGCATCCCAAGTCAGAGAGCCATCAAAGAAAGGGCAGCAAAAATGCTGGTGCCAAGCACATGCCAAAACCTTGCCCAGCAATGCCCGGGGACAGAAACATGCAATCTGGAGAGAGGTGAGCCAAGCGAGCTGTGCCATTGGAGAGGAGAAGGGTCTAAAAAACCCACCCATTTCTGCAAGATGCGCACACAAGCGCAGCGTCCCAGACGGAGCAATCCTGGCTTCTTGCTCCCAGCCAGGGGCAAGGAAACTCCGGGAGCTGTGCCAGCAGCCGGGGGCTGTGTAATTAGAGCCGAGCTGGCCGTGCCGAGCACAGCGGTGCCTGGCAGCCCCGCAGCACGGCTGTGCTGTGCGCTTCCAGCCCCAGGCTGGGATCCCTGCTGGCAGGCGGCTTCCTCCTCCGTCAGCTCCTGTGGGCTCTTCTGTGCCTGGTGCATCCGAAATCGGCTGCTCCTGCAGATTAGGAGCTGGGGAGACATCAGGTGAGGGTTTGCAGTAATAGGTTGTTGGCACCACACGTTTTTTATCCAGCTTTCTGCGTTGTTACTCTGCAAGCTGGTTAGTGTAATTAAAGGTGCCCGGCATGGGCTTCCCACTGCATGCACTGAGTGCTGTGTCTAGGTCTTTCAGCAGGCTACCTCCTAATTGCTCTAAGTTAATCTGCGTGCCTGCCTGCTCTTTTTCCTTTGGGAATGATGGGTTTCTGCCACCTCCCCTGTCTCCATGTCCCTCTGCGGAGAGCCAGGGCACCGTCAGACTTTCGCCTGCTGTCCTGTGCAGCCAGCCTTGTGCAGAGATGGAGATGGAGAAGCCACGAGAAAGTTTGCCCAGAGCGGCAGGGGATTTTAACACGTGAATCTTCCGAAGGAGTTGTGAGGTACCCAAACACCAATCTGTCTGTGTAGCCACATGAATGAAAAGCCTCACTCACCCTGGCTATGTGCGTTTGGTGATTTAATGCACACAACAGAGCGAGTGCCCGCCCTGAGGTTGGAGCCATCCTGTGTGCTTTGCCCTGACTTTTCTTTCTGAAGATGTGCTCGTAGCCATATTTATGTGTTAAGTCCCCCTGAAGAAGAACAGAGCTGTCGCCTTTCTGTTGCCAAACGCCAGGAAGAGCCTTTAGCTCCTCAAAACCTAATAGCCAATATGCTGCTATCATTGTGCTCCCCTTCCTTGCTCGACAGCACGTTAAACAGATGTCGCAGCTTGCACCAGTGAGACAACACAGATAAGCAGCAACTGTCTGGAGTTTAACAAAATGGAGAGAGGAGGAAAAAGAAACCACAGAGCCAGTCAAAATTTGATTACCAGGCCGTGATGAGGATGCCTGCCCTCTGAAAAGCAAAACGAGCTGAAGCCTCAGAGGCCCCAGGTTCATTTCTGCTCACCGAGAGTTGCGTGCCCACAGGAGCAGCTGCCCCTCCGGTGCATGGTCATGCCTGTGCGTCCCTCCTAGAAGCATGGGGTACAGACGTGTCTCCAGGCTCTCCACCACCTTCTGACTGCCTTTCCCTTAGCCTCCTGCCCCAAAGCCCACCGTGCCTTTGATTCATGCCATGTCTGTGAGCAGCCAAAGAAGCGGAGCTGGTCTGAACATGCATCAGGTGAGGGCTTTACAGCCAGCAACTGCTCCTCCGAGTGCTGGGTCTTGAATTTAAGCTGTGAAGCAAGCTGGACCATGGCTCACCTTACGCCCGAGGAACTCACCTTCCTGTTGTATTTGGGTTGATACCTAGACTCAAATCCAGGGTGCGAGTGACAGCACCAGCCTGTTAAACTGCAGCAAAGAGCCTCCTGTAGCAGTGCTGCTGGGTTAGTGCCTCTTCTGGGGAAATCAGGATGCGTACCGGTCATGCTCAGAACTTGGCACAGGCCTCCTCTGCCCCTGGTCTTTGCCCAGAGGATCCCAAAACACCAACTGTAACAAAAGGAGACAATGGAGGAATGAATGAAGTGTATGATCAGGTTGCACCCTTGGCTATCACGGAGGTGCTGCTTAGGGGTTCGTGGCTTGACGCAGGATGCCGTGACTGTGTCCTGACTGAGAGTTTGGGGACAAGAAGCAGTGAAGCTATCGTACAGGGGGTCAAATTTGCCCTGGAGTTGCATTTCAATTAGCACTTAATGTTTCTGGGATGTCATCTGTCATGATGAGACACTAGCTCAAATTCTTCCAAGTGGCTTCAGGTGACCAGACTGTAGCCATGCTCCGGAAGACAAAAACAATAGGTTTTTGCCTAGGGGAAGGGGAAAAAAAAAAATGCTTCCTGGAAAATAGCTTCAATTTAAGGACTTCTGCGTTCAGGTGGGGTTTTGCCAGGAGAGTGAGGTTGTGCTGGAAGCCATGTCCTCCTTCATTTTGCCCTTGCGTCCCTATAATATAAATTCCCAGGTGGTCTAGCGTATGCTTTTTCCTGAAGCCATAATGGGAGGTGGCACTGCTTAAAGGCCATTGCCATCTCTCGTAAGACCTTTGCTGGTTCTTCTGCCATCTAGGCAACAGCGTATGGTTATGCCGCAGGGCTGCTTTGCCCAGCCCACAGGCCCACACTAGCCAAGCAGTTTGACTACATACCTTTGCTTACTCTGAAATTTCTTTTTCAGCCTAATTTAGACTGATGGCCCGAGTAACGAGCTTTCTCAGAAAGCTCTGAGAAGCTCTGGGAGCGATGTCAGCGTGAGGGGGAGAGAGCACAAAGAAGGTGCATACCACGGGCAATCTGAGAGCAAGAAGTGACAGGGCTCTGCCTCTTTATAATGAAGAAAATGTTAATTAAAATCCTGGTAAGCCTAGAAAGAGCCGTTTCCAAAATTAAGTACCTATTTTGTCATATAATAAGGGACATGAAGCAATATTTTGCAAAGCCTGTAGAGCTGTTTCAGCGCCTGCTTGCTGCATTTGCAACAGTCTCTTTTTGACAACCAATTCCTCTAATTCTTCCGTAAACGAGGGAGCTTTTTTGCCATTTTTTTTGCTGCTGCTGCTGCTGGGCTGCCATTACTTTCACGTATCCTGGGGTGAGGGAGACGATGGCTCAGGTTTGTCAGTGCAGCAGTGGCAGAGCCTAAGGTGGCCATGCTGCAGCCTATTTGTGCTCTGTAACGCTTCGGAGCCTCGTGCGCTGAATGAATCAAGCCAGAATAATAATGCCACATCTCGCAATTCATTCTCATCAGTTTTAATGAAGATAAAGGGGTTCACTTTATGAATCCACTTGGGCTTAACAAATTAAACATGCTGCTGAAAGGGTACATGTGCACAGAATATCTGTCCTTATAATGTTCATTTGGACGGACGAAGTTAACTAACCTTATTCCATATATTTTTGTTTGGCTCTTGCGGCCTCCAGAAGGCCTTGCAGCTCAGCACTCAGCTCCGATCTTGTTCCCTGCTCGTTAAACACGTTGTTCCATTTTCATTTTAGTGCCACGCCTGGTGATTTAGCAGCGGTTTGCGTTGAAAAAGCTACTTCATGTGTCCAAGGAAACCTCCCCTGTTTTCTGCAGCAGCTGCCGAATTGGTCCCGGCCACGGGCAGCTCTCCAGCTCATCCACGAAGCCTCATTTCTCAGCCCCATGTCTGCAGACCCACCATGAAAGTAACTTGCGGTTACTTTTGTTATAAAGAGCCAATCCAGTTGTCCTGAAAACACAAAACAATATATGCAAACATCAAAAAGGAGAGGGGAGAATACCGAGTCCAGAAAAAGGCGCTTTCCTGCCTGCTGTTGTGTTTTCCTTGCAGCTTCATTGCTGAGGAAAGATAAGCACAGTATGTGGTATTATCGGTCTCTCTGAACCTCGGTCAACTTGTACCAGCATCTGCCTGTTCAAAATATTCCATGCTTTGTTTTTGGTCACGGACTCACAGCAGTTGTTAGGAAGAATCCTGGTTTGGCAGATGGCCTTGGCCAGGAGGCAAAGAGGGAGGAGGAAGGAGAAGAGGCGCAGGCAGGGCATCAGCAAGAACACGAGCGTCCAGGTGTTTGGGCGATTTAGTGGGGCTGTCCGGCAGCACCAGTGCCTTTCTCCCTCAGGGTCAGGATCGTGCTCTGACACAGTTGTTCTTGTGGGGTGACGGCCCTGGGCGGTGTGTCCCCGGGGTGGCGGGGGGGTGTGTGGTCATTATGTGTTGTAGGGACTCACAGCTGTGGAAGACTTCTGTGGTCTTTTCTAGGGGCCGAGGCCAAGCACGCGCCGAGAGCGGTGGCACGGCACGAGCACAGGTGCCCCAGGTCTGCCTTCCCCAAACCACTTCACACGCTATCCACAGGGAGCGTACAACACTGATCAACTTCAAGTATCAAATCGGATTCAGCAGTGCTGACCCACCCCAACTTACACCCTTCATCCTCCGCCCGCAGAGCGCAGGCAGATTTGTGTGGCCACAGCACTGGAGGCAACAGTGTTAAAGACAGTAGATCATAAAGGAGCAACTCGACCAAAAGTTAAAGTACTTATTAGCCTAGCAGTTATTTAGCTCAGCGGTTTTCTTCGTGGAAGGAGGCAAAGATTTTGAGACCATTATTTAAGAAAACCTGTCTGCAACTTTTAAGCAGCAACGTTTGAGAAGAGACGATGGTGATTATTTCTGAAGTGTCTGTAATAATGATTTCCCACCAGTCATCCGCTTGTAAGGAAGAACAAAATGTTCATCCTTTATTGTCGCCACTCTTGTCTTTCCAGCGATAAAATGCCTTTTTTTTTTTTTTTTTTTGGTCTGGTGAAAAGCCTTCATCAGCAGGAATTCCTCATTAACCTGATAAGACAGCTGTCCCTTTGCTGAGCCATTTCAGATGTCCCCCCCAGCTTCTGAGACCGCGTCAGTCTCAAGCTCGTGCCACAGCATTTCATCTTGCAGGCAGCGCCATCCAATTTGGGAATCACACAATACGAAATAGCGAATCATAATAACAACAAAAAAACCTGAAGCCCCCCAAAAGCCCCAGGCGGCTGTGCCCGGTGGGGTTAATCGCAGAGCCTATCATCCTGGCCGATATTGTGCCTCCCTTTTCATTTCCCTTTGCCTGGCAACATCTCTGAAGGTACATCAGAAAATACGGCACGGCTGTTCGCATGCTGCGCTCCGGTTATCTTTGATTTGCTTAACCATCGTTGACCTTTTGATGCCTCGTAGCTGTGTCCAAATAGATTTTGCCTGGCGAACCGCTATGGGAAGGAGTCAGCACGTGCGGCCCCCTCCAATGTCTCCGAGCCGGGATGGAGGCACTGTTATTGCCCTCCGTGGGGTGATCGCGCATTAAAAACCCTCTTCCACCATCTCATTTATTACCTGAAATCGCATTGCACAGAAACATTAGAAGACCCAGCATCCTCCAAGATAGGCTCATTTTAATGATTAACCGAGGAACTGTTAAATTTTACTTCAGTGCTCCGCTGTCATTATGGAATTAGTATTAACGGCCATGTACCGCGAGAGCTGTAATGAGGCTGGCTGGAAGTGACAGTGCCAGGGAGCTGAAGTTCTATAAATATGAGCTTAGCATGTATCATTAAAATAAGGAAGAAAAAATAGGGAAAAAACCCTCAAGAGTCTCACTTTGTTGCCAAATTGCGCTCAGGTCCCTGGAATGCGAAGCGCAATAGCTTTATCTCCCCCCTTCTCCTCCTCCCTCTGTCTCTCCTGCTCTCTCTAGTTGCTTTTAATTAAACCTGGATAAAATTAGCGGACAGAAAATCAACACTTGTAAAAATGTCTCATTACAGAATGATGGCAGGATGGCATCCTGAAAGCTCCAGCAGCTTCTAGACCGGCCATAAAGCCTGCAGTGATTCCAGGCTTCTCCCGGTCCCCCTGCCCCGTGGACACTTTGGTGAAGGAGAGAGGCATGTAGGTAATAAACCCAAGGCTTTTGGCGTTGCCCCTTCCCCTCTCCCAGCCATGCATTGGCACCTTCGTTTACTACCAGTCGGTTTGTTTTGCTGCTGTCCTGATGCCCTCATTCCCTCTGGTCTGCTCGCTTTGCAGAAAATCAGCCCAAACTCACCACATTGCCCCGTGGACTTGGACCAGCTGCAGTCGTGCCCCTCGCTTAGGTGGCACTTCCCATAGCACACGAGATGCCAGCTCCCTTTGGTCTCCGTCGGCGCCACACTTTGTACCACTTTTCTGTGGCCCTTGACTTAATAGCTGTCTGCTTCCCACCGGCTCCCCACCCCCTTTCGAACACCTTCCTGACTGTATCCTTTGCTTCAAAGCATTTCAGTCCTCCAGTGAATAGCCTGGCACTCTTTGAAGATCTAAGCTCCCGCTTCATCACTTGTTTTGGCTGTTTTTGCTTTTCTGTCATGAGCATCTGATCCACCCACCGGAGCTTCCTATTCTCTGACAACCATTTATGCCTCATTATCTCCTTGATGGTTTCATTTTTCACTCTGTCTTCTCTACTTGATCTTCCCAATCTTTTCCAAACATTTGTTTTCAAAGTTATTTCAACTTTCTCCGTTTGTTTTCATGTGCTGATGTCTCACGTCCTTACAGCCCCTTCGGGACAATGCTCCCTTTGCCAGTCCTCCCTCCGCTCGTGGCTAGCCTGCCTCCTGGTACCTGATGTCCTGAGGAACTCCCAGCAGTGCCCGAGGCACCAGAGAGCAGAGCAAGTCACCCGCTGGGCAAATTAATCAGCTGGGAATGGTGTTTTCTTGGTCAGTCCCAGTCCTCTTCAGCCGAGAGGAAGAGCACTCTCTGAAAGGCAGAGGATCTGAAATAGAGGCTCCTCCAGTAAGAGGAGATATCGCAGGGCTTTTTTCTTCTCTCTCCAATTCCTTTCCCCTGCTAGATGCCTGCACGCAGTCCCTGTTGTTACTGTCAGGTTTTAACACCCTCAGGGGCTTGGCGTGCGAGCCTGCCCACCTCCTCTGCAGAATTTCTCTTTATCTCTTGTCCTGCAGGTTTGGGGTTATCTTAAATGCTGGAATTGTTTATCACTGACCTTGAACAGCAGCTCTTACACCATAAAAAGCCTGCCATTCCTTCCTGCAACCTCACTTAAATTTCATTTTTTTCCTTTGGCCGTAGAATAGTGCGAACACCTGCGCTGCCTACCCTGGAAGCATTTTCATTTAAGCCCTCTTCCTTCCGCAAGGCGCAGCCCGTGTCCTGATCAGTTGCCCACTGGAGATGCTTACGCCACGTGCTCTCTTTCCTAACCTCCCTCTCCAGCACGTCTCGCAACCACATCTGATCCTGTTTTAAGCTATTCTTTTCAGCAGAAAACATGGGATGGGACTTAAGCTCCAAAAGCTTGGTCAAGTTGTCTTTTGCCTCTCTTCTTTGCAGACAGCGAAGAGATCTCTGCGGCTTCGATAGTGCATGCTGAAGAAGACGTTTCCTGAGATGTCCCCAAGCTCGTAGGATACGCCACTGTGCATGCTTTAAAGCAGATTTCCAGAGATTTCCTTGGGTACCCCCCATTCACCGAGGCACCAAGGGGAGAGTTGGGGTGCTGGTCAAAACAAACTGTGAACAAACCACAGCTCCAAACGATGTACGCAGAATGCAGACATGTTAAGCGTAGAGGCCGTATCTGTGGGTGAGCTCAGCGAAATGAATCGTCTGAAGGGCTTTTCGTTGCCAGCAGTTACAAAACCAGCAAGAAAAAAGGAGAGAAAGTGACTTGTCTTCATAGCTCATCTCTAAAGAAGAAAACAATGCCAAAACAGTTAACCTGGTGGCTTCCAGCCTGACCTTAAACCTTTGGGCTACATCACATTGCACACAAGAAATTAATGTTAAAAAAAATGTTTGGTTGTTGTTGTTGTTGTTGTTTCTCTGACAGCTGGAAGCTATGATGTCCTCCTTCTTTAAAGTTACATCAGAAAGCAGCTGTTTACCATGCTGGGGATTTGCTTGGACCCAGCCACGGTGCAGGCACTGGTTTGCATTTGGTCGGCACAAGGTTTTGTCCCTTCTCCCTGGTTGTCCTCGTGCCAGCACAAGGCATTTGTGAACTTTTCTCTATATATCCTCCTCCTCATGTTCCTTGCTGTTAGAGGAATTTTTCTTGCACGGTAGCGTCTTGCTGCCATAATTTAAGCGGGCCTTTACATTTCTGTAGGCATTGCAAACTTTAAAACCAATCTCATGACAATCATTTATCTTAATAACCTGCTAACTTCATGGGGTATCGATCTGGTGCCGCATCCCCGTGAGGCCTCTTGCATGCGTATGTCCAAGCGGCGCCTCGCTCATCTCTTAAAATTGCGTTGGCGAGCTGGTGTAAAGGTGACACTGTTAAAATTGACTTAATAAAAACAAGATGAACTTTTAAATAAAGGAAACGAGAAGAAAGATAACACCATCCTACACTGTCAGGCCGCGCTCTTCCTTCTTGGGAACGTGGAGCATCTCAGTTTGCCCAAGTCTCCTACGCAGTTTGATGCACTGAGCTTGAGATAAGCTGCATTTTTTCATCTCTGTCCTCAAAGGCCAGTGCCTTTTCTTATTTTGGGGAGCGGGTGCAGTGATGGGTATTGGATACAGCTGAGCAGCTCTGCTTGCCTTCTGGCCCAGTAGCAGGGCTGTTTTATTTGATTTGTACCCTTTTCTGCCCGGCGGCATGGCGCTTTGCCTGTGGGTGCTTTGCTCCTTGTCCGAGGTGCACCTTGGCGCTCGTTAGTCTTTGAAGGGCTTCTCTGGCAAAGTGCGGCCATCCCCACGCCATCCCCACGCTGCACAGCTCCTCACCACTCTGCTTTCATCTCAGGTCAGCTTCTTCAACCTGCGTGCCTCCCTGAATAGAAGTGTAATAGGCAAGACCTTGAGGATAGGGGCTTACCAGGCCAAAGGGCTGGATTTTACCTTTGGAAGTTTCACTTGCTTGCGCCCTGTGCTCCCCAGCTTGCAATAATCATAACAGTTGATAAAACTTGGAGATCTGTTTTTCGTTCCTTACACCTACAGGTCTCGAAGGGCAGCATGCTTACTCCAGGGGCTCGCTGCAGTCCTTGGGAACTTCCCCCCCAACCCCCTCTTCCTGGTGTGATTTTGTTCCCCACTGCTCCCTGCCAGAAGCACTGTGGAATGTCCCGCAGTGGTGTCCCATGTGCAATTTTTCAAACTCAGTAAGCTGCCTGTATTATTTCCAGTGAAGTCCAAAAACATCAGAATTCTCTTTATAAGCCAATAAATCTGTATTTTAGAGAAGTTTTATTTTAGGACCCGATCTGAAGGGTTTTTTTTGAGTAGAAATGATGAAATGGTCTGCAGCAGGGAAATAAAGAAGCATGACTGTTTGGTAAGGATTACCAAAGCAGGCAATGGAAAAAGGTAGCAGGATAACCATAAAGGAAGGTCCGAGCTCTTAAAGCATGCGAGGAGCAGGAATGCAGTGTATCGCTGGGGCTCCTGGAGAGCAGAGTAGAGGAAGTTAGTGACAAATGAGCCCTGGGCAAATGATCAGCTGCCAAATGCAGGAGGGTCCTGGGAAGCAGCTGTACATCCCGTCAGACTCCAGAAATCCATGGATCTCCTACAGGACACCCAGCCTCACCGATGTCAGGGGTTGCTTTGTCTTCGGTGTCTTTACAGAGCCCAGATTTCTTCTTTGGACTTTGGGTGGCACATGCCTGAGGCAGGTACTTTCTTGGCCAAATTTTTATCCTCACAGACCTCAGTAACCCACCTGGACAGAAACCTCATGGCTTGCTCTTTAGTGGGTGTACACTGGCTTGTACCCGTTCTGTCTCCAAAGGACCTGTCAACTCAGACCGGCCCGAGGATGGAAGACAGCATTCCTAACAACAGCAGATAAGATTGGATCAATATAACGGAGGCATGCTGGATCACCAGGTAGGTAGTGTGATGCTTCAACAGCTTTCTGAAGAACCAGAGGAGACAAGCTCTGGATTGATGTTGTCATAATAAGGTATGTGGTGAGGTCTTTGGTGGTCAAGGGAGCCCATCCACTCAAAACTCCTGCTGGGGAAGGCTCCACAAGCCTTTCACTGACATTATCAATTAGGCAAGTTTCCTTGTGTGGCAGGTTATTACAGGTTGTCCAAATTCGGGCAGTTAGTGGAAGGATCAGCAGTAAAATGGGAATCCTTTTTGAAGGCCATCAAAACTAGGGCCTACTTCACGATATTGTAAATGTGAACATAATTTTTCTTACTGCTCCATATTTGTTAAGATGGGGTTTCCATAGATCTTTGTGGTGTCTTGCGTTTCAGCATGCTGATAGCTTCTCCTTTTCCTTGATGAAATATTTAGAAGGGTTTCTGAAGAACTCAAAACTTTGCTGGAACAAAGCTACGCATTCACGATGTTATCTCGGGGACCTTATCCAGAAGCACCAAGTCCAGAAGAGTCCGTCTGTTGCTTTTCAGATGCTCGGAAGTAGGCCTAGGAAGTCATGCAGGATGCCTGCCAGTGCATGACAAAGTGATCATTTCTTCTCTGCACAGACAACACATGCAAGAGCTTTCTTCCAAACCAAGCAAATGGATCCAACCCGTCTTTCCTGTAGGCTTCTTAAACGTATCTCGCTTGCACTGTGCTCTCGGTTAGCAGCGAGGGCATCTGGTCTCTTCACTCCCCGCCTCCCCAGCCGTCAGCTTTGCTCCCTGAAGACGCTCGCTGGTGTGAGCAGAAGGGCTCTTAAAGAGGGTCTCCCTGGGGAAGTGCCATCCCACCGCTTGGCCTCCTCGCCTCCTCATTCTGCCACAGGCTCCCGAGCCAGGCGGTTAAGGACCGGCTTTGGCTGCAAACACAGGGCCTGGAAGTTAATGGGAATTGAGAGCGCATCCAATTTGCACCAGAGGGAGCCTCTGTAATTCATTTTGTTGGAAAGCGGCATCCAATCAGCGGCACACATATGGTGTAAGCATTCGAGAAGTGCGCAGCCTGGCAAGCAGAGCTGGGCCACACTCATCCAAGCTAGCAGCAAAGAGACCGGCCCATCTGCGAGCAAAGTCCTTGGCCTGGGGGTTGTTCTCCCCTTACCTTTCTTCGTTGTTTCTTTGTTTGGTTTGGTTTTGCCTTTTTTTCCTTCCTCTCTCGTTGTCATGTTTTTTAAAGGAAGTAACAGCATTTCAGCAAGACGGTGCAGACAGCGTGATCGGATTTATAGCATTTCCACTATCTGCTTCTCATTAATATTGATTTTTTGTGTATTTCATCTCTGACAGCAAACATGACTCTTACCAAAAAAAATCCTCTTTTCCGTTCCCAGCTTTTCAAGAATGGGAGATACGTGCCCGACTCACTCCGAGCAAAGCTCACACCGCTCCCCTGCGCAGCTAATTGCTGTTATCTCAGCATTGCTTTGCTGCCTGCCACTCCTAAACAACGGCTGCAAGTTTCTCACTGGAGTCTGCAGACTGAGGAAATAATTTCTCGAGACAAAATTGTATTTACTAACTTAAATCCTAACATCCCGCTTATTTTGCTACACTTCACGTCTTTGTGTAGCACCGGGGCATTAGGACACGCTCTGTAACTCGCGATAATGCGATTCCAGATTCTGGGGAAAAGAGCTGGAGGAAAGTTCTGAATGGTGAGTGGTTTCTCGAAGCCAGGAGGTGATTTATTTCCTAGCAGCAATCCCACATGGTCAGGCCAAGGATCAGGCTCTCCTCCCCAGCAGATTAAAGCAACCGACCTAAGGATAGATACAAGCGTTTGGGTCCATATTTTTTTTTCCCATCTGCTCTCTGCAGATCCGACACAGTTTGTGGCACCAAGGAGATGCCTCTCCCTCCAGAAGCATGGGTGATAAAAGCTCTCCTGAAAGCCAAAAGTGGCCGTTCCTGCATGGCTGTTGCAGGCTTTGGAGGCGTGAGGGCCATGCCCGCATGGTACCACGTCGGGACCCACTTTGGGGGTCGTTGGTGGCATTGTCTGTCTGGCCTGGGCGGAGGCAGGAGTATCTGGAGAAGTATGAGGAGTCAGAGCATAGCTCCCAAGCAGGTAAAGCCTGCCGCATTGAAATGGAAACCGTCTGTTAGTGACTGTTTAAGAATCCTCTTTGTTTCCATGAAGGCGACTTGCTCATCCCAAACAAAACAGAAGAATCACAAGGCAACTGCAAGCAAGGGAGCCGCTCCTCAACTCACTCCATGAAACAAACAAACAAAACAAAACAAAAAAAAACACAAAACGCAAACCCAACAGCCTGCCCAAATGAGCCACATTGACCCAGGTCCCTTCGTGGGCCACCATGTGTCTGTAAGCTGGGGTGTCCTCCAGGGATGCTGTGTGCCCCTACTCTTCCCGGAGCGATGGGCTGTGTACCCTACAAAGCAGATTAACAGAAAACTAAATCTCGTATTGAGAGCTAATCTGCTGATTACAGCATATCTTTTCTTCCGCTATCAAAAAACACATTTACGCGACATTCATGCATCTGCGTGTGGCCCAGAAGTCATAGCTAAATTTGGCCTCCATGCTTCATCAAGCTGATTTAGCATTTTGTGCATTGCCAAACCTCCCCAAATCGGAAGGGGGAGAGAGGAGGTCTGGAGGAGTTGGGGAAATTCTGGCAGGAGCACGCGGCAGCTCGGCACCTTCTCTGGGGCTGGGCGGGTGAAGGGTTTTGGAAAGGCGGAGTAAAGTTATCCGTAGTCTCTGGGAAGCATTGCCCACGTTTGCTGCTTCGCTTGTGGCTTGGTGCTTGAAATGGAAAGATTGATTGGTTTCAGAACACGTCGCAATCGATACAGCACATTTGAATGAATATTGCAGCTTTCCACTTAATTAGATTTGACTCGGTTGTTCAGTATTTCAAATCAGTAAAAGGATCGTACCAGCGCCGTGATTCCCTAAGAACGGAAATATCACCTGATTTTCTGGTCTGTGCTTTGGTGGGTGCATAGGTCACCTCGTTTCTGCATTTGCTTACACTGTGTGATTGAGAGAATAACCTTTGGTGTTTTTGCAGCCTACGATGGAGCAGGAGTTGCCATTGAGCCAAGCTTGAACTGACAGCTGAGGCTGCAGCTGAAACCTTTATTTTTCTAACCGGGGCACAAAATGAGAACGAAGCAATGGCACAGAGCGTTGCGACTGCGTGCCGGTGCTCGAGCACCAGAGGTCAGCCCACCTTCACCAGGTCTGTGAGCTGGCTTTCGGCTAAAAAAGCTGCAGATGAGACGAATCCGCATGAAGTGCCATCAGCAGTGACCCGAGCATGCTGAGGAGCCTCATGCACGCGCCCCTCACACACCGCAGCACAGTTTGTTTCCCATCGGGAGGTTGCTTCGGTGGATGCCTGGCCATTAGCTGCCGATCCTGGGGAACCACTTCGAAACAGGACGTGTGGCTGTGGCTGAAGGAGTCTTTTGTACAAAGAACGATAGATGGATGTGCATGTTCTTAAGTGTACACACACATCTCCATGGGCACTGGAGAAGCTTAGAAATATGTGTAAGGTTTAGGCACCCCCAGAGCCCCCTCCAGCACCCCGAGATACCATGTGAAATGGTGGTGTCAGCTCTCTGGGCCAACAGCTTTAGCTGGGCCCCAGAGAAGAAATGGGAAGGGAAGGGGAAACGGGAAAGTCCAAAAGAAAAAAGAAAAAAAAAATCAGATTTTGCCCCTTTTGGTCTTGTTTTAATTGCTGACATTTCAAAATACGAAACACTCCAATTACCTCTCAGCGGCACGTTGGAGGTTTCGAGTGGCTCCTGTTGGTATTTAAATATGCATTAGGGTGGTGGGGGATCTAATTAGGGGACGGCTGATTGCAGCGATGCCGTCCCAAGAAGCGGCAATCTCTGGGAGAGCAGAACGGTCTGGGTAAAGTGGAGACAGAAGCTCGGTGCCAGAAAAGGGGTGCCATCATCATCTCCCGAGAAGAAAGAGATGAAATGAGATCCTCCCACGTCTCAAAATGGGATTCTTTCACCCGCGGACTCTTAGGACCGGATCTGAGTGCGATGAGCGGCAGAGATGGGCAATGATGGGACCGTGGGGACTTCCAAGTCTTTCAAGCATCGTAACAGCTTGAAAATCCTATGAAGCTGTGAATGCTTTATCTTTTCTTTTCCTTGTGGCCAATTTGCACTTCCAACCAGCCTTTGCTAATAGCTTGTTTTTTTACGCTTGTCCTCTTCAGCCCTTCTTTTTCTGCCTCTCCGTTCCCCTCCCCAAGCCCTCTCCCCTGCCTGTTTCATCCACCTCTGCGTCCCCTGCCACATGCAGGGGCAGGGAGGAGTGAACGGGGCTCCTCTTAAGGGTACGGGTCACCCCAGTGGGATGGGACATCTCGCGCTGGCCCTCCAGGGACCGCTGTGCGAGGGGCTGGTTTCCCAGGTCCATGGACACCAAGGCTGTAGGAAATCACACAGGGTCAAATGAAGTTAAATTTCACGTAGCCCCAGCCCTCAAGGTCCACTCACCTTTCCCAAGCCCCCTGAGGAGCTGCCAGTGACAAACATGAGGCATCGAAGCACTGAGAAACCCCGCTCTGTTGGGAGGGCCTGAGCTTCTGGTGTATCCATGGCTGTATAACAACAGCTGCTGAGAGAGCAACAGAAATTGGGAAGAAATTTTCATGCCCAGAGCAGGCAGATAAATCGAGAAAGGGCACCTGACATTGTGAGGGAAGGACTCGGCAAAGCAGCCTGTTCTGCATGCAGCTCCTCCAGTGTTCAGTGAAAGCTTCCCAAAACCAACTCCCAGAGGAGTTTTCCCCACTCCATGGCCACCATCCCACACCAGGTGGAAACAAGGTCTGACCTCGCGGCGGTGGGACCCATATCAACGTGATGTTGATGTCCACTCGGCTCCTCAGGAGCCTTTCATGAGTGCCAGGCATAAGTGGTGGATATGGCTGTGGAAGTGGGACAAACTCCGGCTCTTGCTGTCTGCTGCCCCGGGGGGATCTGAGGGCTGCTTGGGGGCACCCGACCTCCAAACCCCCTGCACCTCGCCAGAGGAGGCACAGCGCCCTGGGCTCCGGTGACACAGCAAAGGGATAGAGGCAGGAAATGAGGGACCCATGCGCTCCAAGGACACAGGCGTTTCATAAATTAATAGACAAATTAAAACAATCAAGCTACATTTCCTATCAGCTGCTGGCAGTAATGAAGTTTGATGCTAATGAAATCGGGCACCCCACTTTTTGTCTGGTTTCCTTTTTCCCCTCCCTGGCAGGGAAGCTGTGGGAAGGCACCAAGAGGGAAGCAGGGCTGAGTTAAACCCGTGCTCGGCTCACCTTCATGGTGCTGAGCGTCCCCTCAGTGCGCAGGGTGAGTTTTGTGTTGTGTGGTTTTGCAGGTTTTTTGGGAAGGTTTTAAATCAAGTTTTTTGTCATGGTGCTACCTGCCTCACCCCGACGCAGCTCAAACGTTGTAAACCAAGGAGCGCATCCTCCATGTCTGGTGCGAATTTGGGAAAACTGGGGGAAAAGTAGGCGTGTCTGGCCAGGGTGAGTGCCACATGGCAGCACCAGGCAGGGCCAGGAGCTCGACCAAGGTATCTGAAGTCAGTGGCGGATGGACGCCAGCAGAGGCGGGAGCCAGGGGGACATGTCCGCCTGCCGTTGTTAATCTCTGCTCCAGCAGGCCCACTCAAGGAAAGCTGTAATTATTTTAATCTCTTTTTTCCCCTTCCCGCTTCCCTGCTTCACAAATGCACTTGGTTTTCTAAGTCCGCAGAGGCAATTTTTATGGCAAAGAACATGCTTTTTTTTTTTTTTTGATTATTTGAGCTACATGTCCAGTGATACACTAGCCAGGGAACAGGGTTTTCTCCTTCTTCATCTTTTTTTTTTTTTTTTTTTTTTTTTTTTTTTTTTAACTTATGAAAAACCGAATCAACCCTTACTGAACGACACCACGGGGCCGTTACGGATAAATGGGGTCTGGCCTGTGACCAGGGCAGGTCCACTCCAGCTGCAATCACAAAGGTCAGGCCCGCATGAGGGCCGTGCCCTGGGGCAGACCAGGCATTGCCAGCAGCGTGCAGTCCCCCTGTGGCTGCCGTAAGGTGACAAGCTGCCTCCAGGGTAAAAATAAAAATAAATAAATAAAAATTAATCTGGAGAGCTGGTGCCAGGATGTAGGAAGCCCCGCAGGTGCCTGCCGTTCCCCCAACGAGGTTGCCCTAGGCTGGGCTGATTGCGTCCAGGCAGACACACATGGGGGAGATTTGGGACCAGCAGCCTCCACAGCTCTGGCAGCAATAAAGAGGGCCAGGCTGAAAGCAGGGCTGGAGAGGTTAGGGAGGGGGTAGTGGGGGCTTCCTTGTGTTCACTGCAACTGGGGGCTGAGGAGGTGCTGCTCTGCAGCCACATCCCTGTGCTCAGAAGTGGACCAAGAGGTGGTGAGGAGCTGTGATGGTGTGTCTGCTGCTGACCTGGATGAGTTGTAGCTGTCTGCTTCTGAAGTGCTTGTGGGCTTTGGGTGTTAATGATATCTTGCTTTCCTTCAACAGGAAGCATTGATGTGTGCAGAGGCTCTCAGCAGTTTGTAGGTGCTTTAGGTTTCTAGTAAAACTTTTAAAATAAAGATTCTTGAACCCCTTCCTTAGAGAACTTGGTATTTCTAAGACCATCTGAATCTGTCTGTTCTCTCAAAGCCAGGGAAGAACAGGTGACCAGAGCTGAGTTGCTGGTGCACTTTGAGGCTGTACTGGTTGAGGATATGGAGCAGTGCTGCTTTATCCAGGGGCTGGAGGTGAGGGCTCTCAGCTAGAGCAGGGGGGAGGTGCTGGATGAGCAGCTAGGGGAGAGACCTGGCTGTTGGCATCCTCACCTCGTGCTGGCTGGTAGGGCAGAGCGGTGCTCAGGGGAGCCCTGGGGGAGTAAGCAGGCTGAGTAGTGATTGCCTCTGGAGTTGGCTTGGAGAGCAATTCTGGTGGGATTTGGCTCTTCAGGGGGTCAAAAACCCTCCTGGACATGGTTGGAGGTTGTCTGTCCTGCTGCCTGACCTGTTTGGTTTTCATCAGCAGATCTGGCGCTGTATTGGCAGTGGTTCCTTGGAAGCACCCATTCAATGCTTACTGTGGTTTACTGGTGAGGACTTTTTTTTTTTTTTTAATGGGCTGTCCAGCTCTGTAGGATACGATTAAAGCCAAGACACAAGCACTTTTTTCTGCAGCCTTGGGGGTTGTGCCAACAGCACAAACCCCACTATGAATGTGGCCAGAAATGGCTGCCACACCTGAACCATCTAACAAAGGGGTCACAGACCTGCTGGCTGATGAAAGCCACTCATGAGCAGAAGCTGCTCTGGCTGAAGGAGCTCAGCCTGAAGGTTGCCATGGGACAGACAGACCCTAAAGAGACCAGGTCAAATACTAGGCTACAGAACCTGCACCCCCCCCCCCCCCCCCCCAAAGGAGGGGGGTGTACACTATGTGCTACAGGATAAGTGACCTCAAAACGAGCCCTTCTCTAGTTCATCTATTTTAGCATCCCTTGCTGTTCATTTATAGTAATATTTTTGGTTTTTGTCTGTTTGTGCTGCTTATCCTTGTGTGTGGCCAGCATCTGGATGGAGAGCTGCTCTTCCTGCCATGGCACTGCTGACTTGTGTGGGGGACAAAGGCTGGCATCTGTGGTGGAGTTGAGGGCTGCAGGGTTTGTATCTATCTGTTCTTTGTTCCTTCCCCTTGTGTCTCCTATGATGCTTGCCACTTATAAGATGCCACACTCTGAGGAAAAGGTGCTTTGTGGTCTCATCATGGTGGGCCCTGTACCCCAATGGGTGGCTTGGGGCTGGCTGGCCTCCAGCAGCCCAGGTTCCTCTGCAGCTTTCCTGGGTCATTTTGTGTGCTTCTTGCAGGTGGAAGGCCCTGTTGTGCTCAGCTGTTGGACCCCCATGTCTGCCTGTAACACTTGTAAATTTGCTGAGGTCCTGCTCCTGTGCTTTCCTCTGCACTTGTACGTCTGTGGGGAGGCAGCTCAGCCTCCTCCCTCAGGGAGCAGCCTGCCCTGGCTCACTGCAAGCATTGGGGTCATGTCAGCCTGCACTGGGCCTGCCGTAGGCAGCTCCCCTCTTCACTAGGCTCCCTTGATGCTTGCATTGAGGTTGAATTATCTTCCCCAAACTTTGTGGCCTGAGCTGCTCTCGATGTGGGCCATGGGCGATGGTGTCTTCTAGCAAGCCTGCCCCATAGAAGGCCCTTATGTCCTCTCCCTCTGTTGGGGCTGCACATCACTGCGTACCCTGACTTTCCAAGGCCTTGCATTAAGGGGTGAGTTCTCATTTGGTTTGTTCAATGGCTGTGCCACTGCCACTTTGATGGTGTTCTTTTTGTGGCTTTTCAGAACAAGCAGATGCTCCTCATCTCTTTTTGTGTGGTTCCTGTATATGAAGTGCTCTTCAGGGACACTCAGGAAGGAGGCCTCCTTTTTGGGGTGTCTGCCAGGTAGGTCTATAAACAGCCTCTGCCCTGCCTTCTAAGGGGCAAGTTTTCAAGTGAAATGAGGGACCTTTTGCAAAAATAACTTGAGCTATGTCATCACATCATAGTTGCTCAGTGCGGAGGACCAGTTCAGTGCCTCTTGTGGCGTGTCCCTGAGAGCAGGAGGAGCCATGGGCAATGATAGCTTCCTCAACAAATGCACCAGCAATTCACCTCTGGACTACTTTCTCCAGCCATGGTGAGACTAAAGCAGCAGGAACTATCTTTCACCTTTTTTAGCTGATAGTTAGTCAAAAGCACTCTTTTTTTTTTTTTTAATTTCCTTGGAGTTGTGCTACTACTCATGCTGCTGTGCACCTCTGAGGCTGGCTCCCTGGGTTATCATGCCCCTGTCACGTTCCCACTACCTCCTCCCCTTCCCAGGCATGAATGGGGTCCACAAAAAAGGTGCTCTCTGCCTCAGATTTGTGGCAGAAGAAGAGGAAACAAGGATGTAGCACTGCCAGGCAACTTCATCCTTATCCTAGGCTTTGTCATAGCTGCCATGTAAAGCAGGAGATAGCTGCCATAGTTGTTTTTGTTGTTGGCTTTCATGAATAAATGAAACTCTACTTTTGTCTTCTCCATGTGGCAGTAGGTTTGACTGGAAACAACCAAACTGAAATGCCCCACATTGTCAAGATGTCATCTGAATGCAGCAACTGCAGTTTTAATGGCACAGAGCAGCGTAGCCAGTTGGAGGCGGTAGGTGCTGCTGCTTTGTTTTCCTTTTTCTCTAACCCTGTAAGTCAAAGGTGGGTTGGGGTGAGGGAGAAAAGCTCAAATCCACAGTATTTGGGACCTCAGAGCAAAGGTGGGAGGTGGGAGTTGATCCTGCAGCTCTGGCCTCAGCTGGGTGTAAGCAGGTGGGATGGGATGGGGTCAAAGCAGTGCTGTGAGGTGTCGGGATGGCTTTGACAAGATGACAAAGCAGTGCAGGTGTAGGATGGTAAGGGCTGGCCTGCTGTGGAAAGCATCCCCATGCCCCTTGCAGGCCCCACAGAGCGGCCAAGCAGGGCCGTGGGGGGCGGGTCTCCCCACAGCAGAGGGGTTCGGGGAAGCATCCAGGGCAAAGAAGGAGCTGGGATCTCTGAACGGTGCCCTTCAAAAAAAACAGTATGTGTGAAATAAAGCCTTGCTTTTCCTTTAGCAGGAGTCTGTTCTGATGGGGTACCAAGTTCTTCGTGCAAAGAAAGGGGTTCAGTACCTGCTGCAGCTCTGGGCAGCAAGGCAGAGCAGAGAAGGGGGAGGGATGTTGTTAGAGGGCTGTGCCCAGCTGGGACTGTAGGTATTGTGCCAAAGCTCAGATGTGACAAAAGGCTGTATTTGTATACTCTGTGAAATACAATGGGTAATGATGCAAATAAAGCATAATTTCAACCCACAGGAAATAAAGAAGTACTGAAGACTGGGGTGTTGGTTGTTCTTGGTTTCGTGGTGTATTTATGTATGGTTCCTATTCAGATTTTGGGCTCCTATTCAAGTTTTATTTTCAGTATTATATACAGTCCTAATATTAGAGCAGGTAATGTGGGGCACAGCACTTAACTGTTTGAGAAGGTAGCACCCTAGGGTCAAGTACACGTAAGACACAAGACAGGGGTTTCCAAGCCAGCTCCCTGTGAAGCTGACCACATTAGGCTGGAAACTGGTAGGTGAGGAAGTAGCCAGAGGGTGAGAGCGTGGGCTGAGCACAGGGCTGAACAAGGGGATGTCAGAGTGCTACAGGCTATAACCAGGAAGAGGCTGCAGGTACTGACTTAGTACTACTTCAGCGTAAGTGCTGAGGCAACACCAGGGCCCGGCCCTGCCGTGCCCTTCCATTCCCTGCACTCGAAGTCCTTCCTCCCTTTGAACGCACCTACTCCCCCTGCAGACGACAGAAGGTTTCTCTCTCTCTCCACCACAAGTGCACCTTCCCCCTCTGCTCATCTCACGCACCCTCATGAGCACCCACCCTAGCACTGGGGGATGTCAGGGAGCAGAGGGGTAGGCCTGGCTCCAACCCTCCCTATAGACCCCAAGTTACACATTTCTTTATTTATTTTTACAAATTAGCTCTGATTTAGTGATAGGCTCAACCTGACAGCCTTTTCTTCCTCTTTGGGCTGAAGAGAGTCCATTCTTACCTTTCTTACCTCCAAAAATCCCTGTGACATTTCCAGTTCTGCTGAGAGCTGGCCGTCACATCACTGTACGCACGCTTGCAGTCACGCATCCAACCTGACGGGCACTGAGCGGCCACCATGCCATCAGCCAAGTCAGGAGGGAGCAAATGCACAAGCACCAGAGCCTTGTCTTGAGAATGCGTTGTGGTTTTTTTTTTTTTTTTTTCATTACCTTTCTGCTTTAACAAACATCATAATATGAAGGCGCCGATTCTCACCATTTTCCAACAGATGGCTCAGACACAAGGAGCAGTGACAGACCCGGAAAGGAATGAATTTGGCACATAAAGGAGAGGCTGACAGAAGAGGCACGCGTCCATTAGCCTACATAGCTGTTATGCCACCTATTTGAAGACACTTTCCAAGCAAAAGTCTACATTTCTTTGCATTTCTTCACATTTTGTGATCAAGAACATCACTTTTCCTTTTCTTTTCCCTTTTTTCTCTACAAAGTTTCCCTTGTAACACCAATGTCAGTGTAACGCAAGTCCTGGATGATTTATATGATCAAAACCCCTGTTCCCCATGGAAATAGATCCAACATCCTCTGCTCCATTTGTCACTTTAAAAGCAAAGTGTGCGTGTGCTGCAGATAGACAAATATCTTCTGTATGCTTATTTTTTTGAGTACATAAAGTGGGACAGGGTTAATTCACAAAGGGCTTTTCCAGCCCCCTGCAGAAAGACTTGCAATTTGCTTCAGCAAATGCATGAGCCATCATTTCAGACAGCCTCTTGGACATCTTTGGAATTCAGCGTGAAAGGAAACGTTTCACCAGCCCCTCGTGGCGGGGACTGGCGCTGTCAGACACAGGAGCTACAGCAGTAAAGCGGAGGCCGATGCTCAGTACACTGATGGCTGCACCGAAGGGCTTCCGTTCTTTTCATGTCATCTACTGGGGGCCAAGGTCTAGCTTCTGACTGAGATGTGTGCCAACAATCGCAGTGGAGTGCTTCTGCCTCCAAAATTCTCTCCAAATTTCTTCTCCAAAACCCGCTTCCTGTGCTACACCTCCAGCAACATCAGCAGAGACCGCGTTGGTGGGCACAGGGCCGGCACAGCCAGCTGAAGGACTCAACCCACTCCATGACTAGTAAGACAACAAGAAGCCCAAGAAAACAGAAAATCCACCTGAGGAAAGGCATATTCCTATCCGAAAATTGTCCAGCAACAATTTAGTTGACGCCCGTGTTTCCTTCCTCAGCACTTCTTACAGTCACTGCTGCATCTTCCGGAAAGCCTTTCACAACTTCAAAGAGTCGCTGCTGTTCGAGAGCCAAGGCTCCATGATAACTGCGTGGCATTGCTGTCAGGGGTTCTACAGAGCATGGCATACATGAAGCTTTTTTTGTAGTTCTTGCCTTTTCTTTACACAGGTCACTCTTTGCAAAGGGTTGGAGGAGCCTCATCTCCAAAGGACTGCACCTCGATGGCTCGCCTCCCGCAGGGCTCTTCCTTCGGCTTCCTTGCCAAATCCGAGGCCACTGCCTGCCTGAGGGATGTGCAGTAGCTCTTTCGAGGCCAGTTTACCCGGGCGGAGGACCCAGCTATCTAGGTCATTCTCGATGTTTTGGAGCGCCTTGAGTATGAGCTAGCCAAGTCCATTCCCTGCCCTACGGAGGTGGCTCCCTCTTGTTCCGAACTCAAGGGAGCCCTTCGCTCCTGGTCTTTTGTCGGACACCCGAGACAAAGGGAACCGAAAGGAGGGACACCTCACGTGTTCATTCCTCTTCCTCCAAGATACTGATCTGCTCCTCCACCTTCTGCTCTGACAGACTGCTCAAATCCAAATTTTCCAGTACAGAAAACCCACTGGCAGATACGGGACGAGCAAACGTGGATACACTCTCTGCAGAGACACTGGATGTGGAACTGGGATCAGCTGGAAATGAGGTGAAGGAATGGCAGAAGAAAATTCACGTCCTGAAAGATGCATCTTTGCACCTGGCAAGCAAACAGGTATGCGAAAGAACACCGTCAGAGATGCTTCAAAGGGAACACAGAGTCTGAAGCATGGGGCCAGAGGGTAGGCACCTAACATGTCCAGGAAAAACAGCGATAGGATGAAACCAAGACATACGCTTACATCAGCTCCTTTTTTTCTTCTAAAGCCCATCTGTCGGTCTTAAGTTCCCACCAATCTCCAGAACTGAACGATGAAGCAGCTCCTCGAGATCTTCTCAGATGCGACCGTTGTCTGGGGTAAAAGGCCGTGGGAGCCATACCCTGTGTGAGGATTCTGCTGCAAAAGGCCCCGCAAAAAAAGCATGCTTGCGGGAGCTGCAAGCGAGGTGAAAGAGGTGGTGTTTGAGGGGCCACGCTCTCACCAGGAAATCAGGGGCTTTTGTTGGTTTCTTTTATAATCTGTGCTAGTCTTTATGCCCTTCTGAATCCACCCGCAGCAGACGGCAGCCATCAAATGCTGTAGCTGATGTTCTCTACCTTAGAGCCACATTTTGCTCCCTGTTCTGCCAGCAGAGATCTCTTTACCACAGCTCCTATAGCTGTTGGAGGTTGTAGGTCACAGGAGGATGGTGATCTTTCCATGTCTTGGAAAACGTTGTGCCTTGGCTTCTGGTAGTCATTAAGTACTTGGGGGCTGGTGTCTAAGAAGTGGAGGGGAGAAAGGGAACACCACGATGCTTTTGATTAACATGATCCAATTATTCTCGGAGGCATTTTAAAATATGCTTCATAGCACATTACAGCCCAGACACAGGCTGTGTGCTCTTCCATCGTTCCATCGTGCATTTTGTCCATCCATTCCATTGATGGTGTACTTGAGAGCATGACGCAAAACCCTTTTGTTCCTTTTCTACAAATTTCCACGCAGCATTCGCTAGCAAAACAATTGACATAGGGGGGAGATGTTCTTATCCAAATAACTTCTATTTGCCTTTTTTTTATTATTATTATTATTTTGTTTTTAAAGAAAGGCATGCATACGCAGTACAAAATATAACAAGGGCTCATGCAAGGTATGTGTGAAGCTGTTAAAGCCAGATGCCCTATCTAACGATGTTCTGAATGCAGAATACCTGTTCTCCTCCCTCACTCACAGGCTCTGGGAAAGATCTGTTGCCTACCCCTACCCAAAGACGGTACTTACAGGCTGTGGATTTGGAGGAGTGCAGACCTACCTGGGAAGCAGTCAGGTGCTGACTGTTCGAGCCCCGCACGTTATTCGTGTGTGAGAACCACAGAAGGGCCAGCCGTGTAGTAGCTGGTCATGGTTTAGCGTTATCGCACCAGAGAGACCTCCTCTAGGCCGACAAACAGCAGGTCTGGGGAAATCCCGAGGCTTTGGGGCAACAAGACAGTAGAGTTCATGTGCGAACTCAGCGCCAGGCACGCACTCTGCATCTGGCCAGCGCCTCTTGTAGTGGCCGGGGTTTGGAGCCACCAACTGCTCAGCATGGGCAAAAGATGCCAGGAGCTGCTGATTGGGAAGCCTGGAGGTGGGCAATGCACAGGGCTGTCCCTGTCGGTATTTGCCAGATTTTGGAGCGGCCCGTCTTTCCGATCCCTAGCACGAGGAGGGTTCTTTTTTTATCAGTGCCTGGGGATGATCGTGCTTTGCAGCAGTCTGTGTTCTCAAAGCAAATCTCCAGTTGTATCCTAAGGATTGGTTTAATAAAGGGGGTGGAGGGGTGGGGCTGGGCAGAAATAAACACACAACACCACCTGCAGAGGGTATCATGAGCAGGACGGAAGGTAAAGATGCTAGAAAAGAACTGGGCCTGGAGACAGGCCAACGAAACGACGGAGGGGGAAAAGAGACCCAATACGACACAGGGACTCGTTGTTCAGAAGAAACTGTTGTAATTGCAGGGATAGTTGCAAAACAGCGTTAGACCTGGGAAGTTGTGTGTCTTTCCAGCAGGTTTACAGAACAAAACGCGATGAAGGACAAAGAGAAATTAAAGCAAAGAGTCACTTCCCCAAAGCTCCCTCCCTCCCAACCCGCGGAGCACCTCCGCTTGCTCTTTTCTGCCAAGGACGATGCCGTAGGGTGTCGGCACCTGCCCTTCGGGTTTTGTCTGCTCTCTCATCTCCTGCATCCTTCCTGTTCATTGCAGCAGACAACAGAGAAAGAAAGAAAAAAGGCATCAGTTAGCAAGGCTGCACGGGACCCACATCTCATCTTTCTAGCGCGGCGGCCTAACTTTCCGCTATCCACCATGTGCAGAGAGCACATGCGCATCACCCAGTATATACATGTATGTAACTTCTATGGTTCCCTCTGCAGCATCTCTCATTGGCACAGCTCCTCTCTCTCTTGCCGAGGGAGACCCAGCCAGCTTGGTGGCTGTTTTGGCAGTTCCGTGACCTACGGTCTGTAGCCTGCATCTATTCCATGAACTGCCAGAATATGTTCCCTCCCTCACTCGCAGCATATCGCACCAGCTTGCTGGCTGGGCTCGACTAACCTTCTGAATCCTGTGCCAGAGCTCAGTCCTGGCACTACTCAGGGAACTGGGGCCTCCTGCTGCCATCCACATTTATTCCCTTGTCAGTTCAAGGCAATAATTTGCCTCCACGAGGGATGAGGCAGAAAGCGTCGGTGAGGCCTTTCTTTGGTCCGCACGAGCCATTGCCCGTCTGCTGTTTCCTGCCTGTTTCGAGATGGGAACCTGCCTGTTTTTCTTGGGCTGTGTGCAAAGCAACTTTTCCTGCACCAAACTATCCTTTCTTTATTTTCCTCTCCCCTGCTTCCTCATCGCCAGGTCTCTAACAGAAATCAACAGATACTTTTTTCTTAAGTCAATGCAAGGGTATTACCCTTTCAATGCATTTTTAACGGTGAGGATTTCATTGGTTTCTTGTCCTTCTCCCTAACAGACCATGCAAACAGAGGCTCAGGAAGGGGGAAGGAAGAGCTGCAGAAGCTGTATTTTAATTGCGAGGGCGCCTTCTCGCTTCGCCTCTGAACGTTTTCACTGCGACCTCATCGGCTGTATTTCTCGCTCCGGCGGTACGGCAGCACGCTGTCAAAACGCTGACAAGGACAACGGGGTAGGCTCGCTAATAGGGCCTTCTATTTTAAATCTCACTGAGACAGCTGCCACTGTTGCAAAGCTTCTATATCAGGTCCTGAGCTACGCGAAATCCTATTCCGAGCATAAATAACACAACTCATTGTATACGATATCGGCAGCTTGCCGTTGCCCCGCACTGAGGGAGGGTTGCATATGAACGCTTGGAAATTCTACTTCTGAGAGGGAAATCGCAACTGCTTCTGGTAGTTGAGGGTGCACCCGGGACTTCTGTCTCCCTACCTCACAGCTCTTTTTTACCTAAGGGCGAGGCCATTTACACCCATGACAAATCTCACGGCGGTGATAACCGCTGTAGCATGCTCTTGTGCTAGCACCCACCATCATTCAGTGTGTAAAACAGTAGAGCTTCAAGAATCTGCATGGCTCCAGAGAACAGCTCGCTGCCTTGGCCTCGTTTTTACAGCAGCATAGCTACAAGTGACGTGAGGCATCGCAGAGCTGAGGGCAATAAAGCCTTCATGTTGTGAACCTGTTCTTCCCAGAACACAGACCATACGCAACTGAACTCTGTACCAACCAGTATAGGCTACCTGTCCTTTTCCTAAGCGATGCCAACAACCATTCGCTTGCTTACTCTTCTGTTGCTTATCTCAGTGCTGTCCCACCTTCTGACAATCTAAGACCAGGCACTGTCAAAATCCATTACCGCTGCAGAATGCTACTATGATATCTACTTGACAAATCCAACCTACTAGTTATTTTTATCCTTTTGCGCACGAGAAGCCCTGTGAGCCAAATTCTTTCCTTTGGAGTACCATCTTCCTTTTTATTTTTCTTTCTGGTGAACTCTAACTTAAATTGAGGTCATTTCCTGAGCAAGTGTTCAAGTAGAACTGGAATGGAAAGCTGGGGGGAAAACAGCCGTAAACATCTTACCTGTTGGTTACGCTTCTGGCGCGCTTTCTGTGGGATCCTTCTTGCTCTCACCTTGGCTATTCATTTCAGCTGAAAACAAAACAGGACAGTTGTCACATGCTAGCCACCATACTCATTCAGTTTATCCCATTGAGTAATAACTCCTCCTAGCCCAAAGTTTCACTCTGGCACCTAGCGGAGGTGCCCAGCTCAAGAGCTTACTGACCCTCCTTGGTCTCTGCAGGCCAAGGCCACCGACAGAGACATAGGACCCTCCAAAAGGTAATTTAGAGTTTTGCCAGGAAATACAGACTCAACCCTTGCCCATCGCTGCTGCCATGTCACCGTACTGCAGCAAGGGGGTTGTACAGATACGCGATTGTTTCTTTGGCACCTGACAGGGAGATTTTTTCACATCAGCCATGCTAACGAGGCCTGCGGATCCCTCAGCTTCCCTGCACAAGGAGCAAAAGAAGGATTCCCTGCATGGAGCCTTCGGCTGAGATAGCAAAACCTTTGATTTGAATGTCCGCGGGCTTTTGACAACGTCCCCAGTGGGACGCGGGCCACGCCGTAGGCCAGATGTGGATCCATCTCTAATTACAGAGAAACTAGCTCTGCCTCCGGCTGTTCTTGAACTGCAAACGGCAGGAGCCTGAGAGAGCAGACAGGGGCAACCGCATGATCTTCCTACACATACTCATTTACTCGCCTACGATCAGTTTACCCAGACAACCTTCTATTTCCATATAGAAGTACTAAAATGTGAGAAGGCTTAAGTCCATTTCAGTACAATCTTTGTCCAAAATGACATCTACATGATATGACACGTCTGATCGGTCCTCGCTAGGCTACGTGCACATACAAGAGGGCTCCTTCAGCACATGCATTTTCAGAAGGAGCATTTGGTATTTGTTCTGGAATGGACTCAAGGTCGTTTGCAGTTGTTTTCTGTTTTTAACCTTGCTTTATGATGTGGCCTCAGCTGTGGATTACGAGTCATTTGATGTGCGGGTCAGGGAAAACCCTCACATCTGAATGGAAGATTCGGAAACTAAGAGAAGGCAAGGGGAAACGAAGGGCCAACAGTTAGAAGCTACTTCCAGTCAGGCGGTATGACCTCTTCCCAAATTGATATCACATCAACACACCTGTTAGGACTTTGATGGATTATTTGTAAATTATTCATCATCCGTATGCAGAATGCATCCCGTAACGGCTTCCTAGATGGATGCAGTGAATAACAAGGAAAGCATCCGCTCCCGATTACGGAGCTCTGACATACATCGCATTGAGCGACGTCACGTTCCTTCTATGTGTTGGCATGGCAAAGGCCAGATACTTAATAAAAAATCCTTACGGGAAGGCCGCTGCACACCGATGACGGCAGCCTTTCTCAGCCTTATGAAGTTGGCCAGTTTCACTGGCTTGGTTTTCTGAAAGTGCCATCAGGCTTTGCTCATGTTTCTCCGAGATCTTTCTCAAAACAAAAGTTTCCTTTGCAACCCGAGGCAAAGCTCTGCCGACATGCTGAATGAGCACGCCTCCTTCCCACTCTTTCCCATTCTACGGCTATGAGCAGTCAGCCCAGCTGCCGCAGACAGCATGTTGCATTGAGGTTGGTGAGTCAGAAACTGCTCAGGACCTCTTTGAGGGCGATGCAAATGCCCAGGGGAGCCCTGGAGGAGCTCCGACACCTGCAGCCAGTGGGAGGGCGGAAGGAAACACTGAGTCCCACTGCTCCGCGGCAGAAACCACAGCTGGGCATCCCGTAAGGCCAGCACTGAAAGAAACCAGCATGTGTGCTCACCGGCGCCTTACTGCCACAACATGTTTCTCTATCAGCTTTTCTCTACATGTCTGTTGTGGTTTAACCCAGCTGGCAGCTAAACACCACGCAGCCATTCGCTCACCCTCCCCCCTCCCTCTCTGGGATGGGGGAGAGAAACGGAAAGTGAAGCCTGTGAGTTGAGATAAAGACAGTTTATTAAGACAGGAAAATAATAATAACAATAATAATGATACTAGTATTAATAACAATAATGTGTAAGAAACAAGTGATGCACAATGCAATTGCTCACCACCCGCTGACCGATGCCCAGCCTATCCCCGAGCAGCCGGCCCCCCACCCCGGCCAGCCACCCCTATATATTGTTTAGCATGACGTCAGATGGTATGGAATACCCCTTTGGCCAGTTTGGGTCAGCTGCCCTGGGTCTGTCCCCTCCCAGCTCCTGCTGCACCCCCAGCCTGTTCGCTGGCAGGACAGAGCGAGAAGCCGAAAAGTCCTTGGCCTGGTGTAAACACTGCTCTGCAACAATTAAAACATCAGCATGTTATCAGCGCTCTTCTCATCCTAATCCAAAACATAGCACCCTACCAGCTACTAGGAGGAAAATTAACTCTGTCCTACCTGAAACCAGGACAACATCACTGACTGAACTCAGCTCCCCGCATGAACGCCAACAGGGACAGGAAGATCTAGCTGAAGGATACGCTTCTGCAGACTCCTGGGTTTGCCCTAACAACATATGTCACTATGATGCCTCCGACATAATCCTTTATGGTTAGGCCAAAAACAACGCAGCCGTGAAGAGCCTACCACAAGGGCAGATGGAAGGACCGCCACTGGATATGGAGGGATGCGACTCGCCACCCTTGCTGCCTCCCAGCAGGTTAGCCCCAGGTGCGCTACGCTCGATCATGTCGCAAGCCCATAATGGCCTTCTTACTGCTTCCCCAACATTTTTAGAGGTGCTAAACGGCCACCTTATGTCAGCAGTCTTCTGCGCCAACAGTAATGTGCTACAGCAGCCACCAGCTCAGCGAAGCACTCCAGTTCCAGGAGGCTGCCCATCACCTACGCTCAGTTTTACCCGCTGCCCCTTCCACACCTTTGTGCAGGGCTTTCTACAGCAGGAGCAGACATTTCTGTGTGACGGAAATGGATGTCTCTCTGCACTCTTCCTATCTGTTTTCTGATTCAATTCTTGCCTGCAGGGGAGGGCCTGTCCGCTTCTCCTCTCTCCATCCATCAAGCTGCTTAACAGCTCTCAAGCGAAGCCTGGGGAATGGCTTCCCCTCAAAAGCAAGCAAGCTCCCCGCAAGAGGACAATAAAATACCCTGGCACATGGTTTGTACTCGCCAGAGCCTGGCAGCTGAAGGGGTGGATGTGCTTTTGCAGCATCCCGCCTCTACCCTGTGGGACAACTACGTGTTTAAAGGTCAGGTAGTTGGGCATCACAGCGCGGCATCTAAGCAGAGAAGACGGGTAAATGGGAGACTGGAAAACTAAGCATAGAGTCATCCAAGAGAGACAGCCTGTTTCCCCCCAGAGGATATTACCCTGTAGACCCAGGCAGCAGAGGACAAAAAGTATGATTGTGTTGATTTAAATAGGAGCTCTGTCAGACTCCTGCAAACGTAACCTCTTTCTTCAGCTGCTCCTAAACAATGTTTCCCTTTCTACCTATATAGCTCTGTGATAGCACGTTCAGCTGTAACTCCCGACTGCTCAGGAAAGCAAATTACCTATTTTGAATCGAACCCGCTGTGCCGCGATGAAAGCTGTGCACCTGTTTACTCGGTAGTTACTTTTTTTCTTGGGTACTGCATCTACAACAGAAACGCATGGCGGCGTTAGCTGCTGAGATCTTGCTTTTATATTGCTCCTGTCAGCCACGGAAGGTCGGGGTACAGGTGCCGAGCTCATCGGCTCACGGCGGCTTAAGAAAGGAGCTCAAGTTTTGGGTTTGATGCCTCTTTTGAGCTCACTGCCTCATTTCCTTTTCTCCTATTGTGTCAGCAAGTCAAGACACAGTGCTCTGCAGGCTGAGAATAAAAAAGGCAAGCAAGGAACTCCATTATTAAAGGAGTAAAGAGCTCGAGCCACCTAATACCAGCTGGAAATTAACAGCTACCTTAGTAATCTTCACAGCTTTGGTGGAAGAGAAAAAATTGCCCATTTGCAGAGAAACACCACCTGGGAAACCCATCGCCAACGGTGGGTTTTGTCATCATTAAAAATACTAACTGGCAACTCTGTCCTGGGTACAAGAAATTTAATTACCAGGGATCTTTGCTGCGGTTGCCGACAGCAACCTGTACATCGCCAGCAGCAACCTGCATCTCTGTCTATATGTGCCCACTCAGGCTTACGTGCACCCCAGGCCCTGGCCCATCAGGCAGCTTTCCCAATGGACAATCACAGCCAACTTTCTGAGACCAGGAATTTCTGAAATTTATCACTACATTACATTACATCCCTGCTCACTAGACAGACCAATGTTGAGATCTACCTAATCTCTCTAAACATTGCATTTATAGAGTTCTTTGTCCTGTGACACAGAACACGGGATTAAAAAACAGAACTGGGCTGCCAAGGGGTACCTGGTGATACGCTCTTGGGCATTCAGCTGCGGAGCAATGAGCTCGCTCGGGACTGATAGAAGGGGTCCAGAGAAAAAACAGGCAGTTTACATAACAATGACTGTCAAAGGGAAACTTATTAGGTTTTGCAAATGTACCCTGTCCATTTAGAAATGTGGAGGCTTTTACAGTGAAACTTCGCCCTTCACATAGAGTGTGAGGAGTTAGATCTTTCCACCTTTTTTTTTTTTTTTTAATTTTTAACATGTGATAGTTTTTTGAATGTGTACTGTATGACCCCATGAAAAACAACCTTCTGCTACCATCCCGAGAGCAAGTTAAGCTGTGGAGGAGTAAAGGCTTCCCTTGAGAGCAGAGTACTTTTCTGCAGCTTGAGTAAACACACTTTTCCCATCATTTAATGTAACAGGAAGTTTGCAGAAAAGGAAGTTACAAGATGAGCTATGTGTAGAAGATCTTACAAGATGAGTGAGAATGGAAACAAAGAAACCTACAAAGATCGGCATTTCAGAGGCCATCTGCTGAACCTGCTGTGCTGCGCTGCAGCGCGCATCACGATAGCTGTGTGATCGCTCCTCTTTCCAGCGGGAAATTCCTACAGATACTCCTCTGATATATTTGGATTTGTTTTCTGTAGCCCAGGCCACTCCAGGGATCAGAAATTAAAGCAACGTAATGTGACTACGGATTTTTTGGCTGGTCTGTTTCCAGGGGATGAGGGGAGAAGGCTGTTTTGGCTTTATTTGGCACACTTACTATCGAAAGCATAATCTCCACTATTTACAAAACAAATGCAACAAAACCCATTAGGCATGCTTCCATTCCCTAAAACTGCAAAAGCTCCTCTACAGGCCAGTATCAGCATCAGCCGCCAGTTCAAATGCTGCAGCATGATCTGACATCAGAGAAAGGAAATCAGCGTTCAATTCTTTGCATAAGAAAAATCACTATCACATTCTTATAGTCATATTTCTATCTTAGAGATGTAAAAAAGTACACTTTCAATTGGTATTATGTAAATGCCAAAGAGGTTCAAGGGTGGATTTGGAATCAGTCTTCACTACAGACAGGGGATTACTCTGGGATAACAAACAAGACGGTGATTGGCAAGCCCAATTCTAAGAACATTGCTTTTCGGAGTCCCCAAAGAGCACCCAAAGAGTCCCTGACGTAGTTCTGTTCAGCTATAAGAGTGCATCTACGAGGGTGGTAAATGGTTGGCCTCACCAAAATCCAAGCGCCAGGGCCCTGATCCCGTCCAGTGTTTCATTACACCCAGGAAGAGCACAGAAGGCCATTTTCCTGTTCACGCGCTGCAGGGCTGGAGCAGTGTCCTGGTACTCAGCCCTTGCTGGGACTTGTCCAGACAACTAGGTCACCCGCTTACTGAAGGCGTCGACCAGAACAATTTCATCAAGCTCCAAGTCAGGAGACTCGGGCTACTAATGTTCACAAACCCAACCAGAACCGCTGCTGGGTCACAAATCGTCATAGTACTATTAGCAGTACATGCTCTAAGGAGAGAACTTCTCTTTTCTAACCAGACTGAGCTACGCTGGGACTCCAGGGAAGAAGAGAAGAAAGGAAGTCAGCTTGCAGCTGGACGGAGCCTGACGTCGATTAGAGGTCAGCATATGAGTACCCCTTGACATAGACAGGCACTAACTCAGAAATTTTCAGAACTATTCCTTTCTGACTACTCTCCAAAACCAGATATATCCTGGCCAAATCAACCTCCGAACCAAAATTCTCACAGGCCTAAACTACTGTTGAGTTACAAGGTACACAGACTGAATGTACCAACTGATCGGATAAATGGAGTTGATTAGCGAGGTGGGGGTATGGCACCGGAAGGTACTTCCACCAGACTTCCAAGAAGTCCTGGGGGCTCCGTTTTACGAGAGACATACTCCGCTGTATCTTGATGGGCCACTGGGAACGTGGCTCTAGACCTCAGAGACCAAGCTGGCATGATTGCATGAACTTGCATAAGTCTCTAACAGGTGACAGTAGACATCACATAAACTCCCTGAGGACTTGGCTGAAGGGATTATAAACCACTTTTTTTTGAGGGGAGGAGGAGATGTACAGGCAAACACTAGAAAGCTATGCTATGCATTCAGTTTAGGACAACTAAACTATTAGAACAACTTACCGTCATTACTTGAAACTTCTGCAGCTTCGCATGTGAGTTCAACTTTCATTGGCTCTGCAGAAGTTTCCTCCTCATCTTGCATCCCTGTAAGCCACAGGAGAAAAAATTATACTTAAGTACATAATGAATGTAGAATTCTCACCTTCTGTATGCCCAGTGTGTGCGTATTTTTCTTTCTTTCTTTCTTTCTTTCTTTCTTTCTTTCTCTCTCTCTCTCTCTCTCTCCCGGCATGCTCTTATCTTTGAAGGCTCTGCTGCTGCATCAAGGCAGCTGTTAAAGAAAAGGGCAGAGGATATAGGAGGAGGAACATGGTTTGAAAATAGTTGCTCGAATATTTGTGGTCATCTGCGCTTGCTCCTAACTAGCGTTTTTCAAACCCCATCACAGTGCGGGCTTCTGCCTCCCTGCCGTCCTTTCCCTCATCATTTTCAAAGGAGCCCTTCTGCTCAAAAACAGCTACATGTGACGGGGACCTAATCACACTCAAGTTTCTCCAGCCAGCTGAAGGGATGCAAGACACGGACTCCTGATGGTTCTTGAACAGGAGACATTTATTGCCCTTTTTCACTACTACATATACTTTCCCCGTAGCCCCAGGCGCTGTCCACGCGCCCGAATCTGTCCTACAATTGGTTAGAGACCCTCAGACACGCGCCTTGAGCCAGCCAGCAATTGGCCACTGCCCAAAGCTCATCTTTAACACTGTAGCCAATTTACTTTATCTTGACCTTGCTCAAGTTTTTGGTTCTACTGCTGTTTTCCTCATTATCTCTAACTCAGGGACGTGTGAAACAGCACAAAGCTCCCTGCGAATTCCTTTCCCACAGCCAGCAGAATAAAAATAGATACTGTGAGAGTTCAAATATACTGGTGGTATACTGGTCAGATGCAAAATAAAATTTGAATGTCGGAAAATGCATTTTATTGCTGAAACTCAACGTTTTTATCTCTTCTGCCTCAGGCTTGCCTGGAAACTTAGATTCAATCTCCTAACAATATTTGAAATTAAGGAAAAAAGGGTTTTTGCAGTTTCATACACAGTTCTCCTCGTGTTCTTCCATTCAGAGTGCTCAGAAGCCCATTTTTCTTTGATTTCCACCAGGGTGCTGCTTGTCTTTTGCAGCCACCGTAAGCCTGTTGCACCTATCCCGCGGTTCAACGCCAGGATGTCAAGCTACTAGTTGCTTAGCAATAGAGACTTTCGGGCTGCTGTTACGAGACAACCAAGCGTAGCAAGGACTGGAATGTTTCACAAATGCTTTCCTTTTGAGCACAAACCATTTACCACCTCAGTAACAGATATAAAACATTCAAAGTCCCACATCCAAAGTCTGTCCCTTTTCAGTACAGGTCTATGTTTTTGTTGTTGTTGTTGTTTTTTGTCCCTAAACACATATTTACCACTGAAGTTTTACCTACAAGCTGACATACCCTGATGGAGCCGCTAGTCTCCCCCATGCTCCCTGTGACAGCAATGCTCTCACAGGCAACTTCCAGAGCGCTCCCTGCAGTTCTATTAAGCGTCACAATGCCAAAACAAGGAGTCAGCAAATACAGAAACCAACAAAAAGCAGCCACCAGAAAGCTCGGTTCACCATTTTGGTGAATGTGGGGGAAAGGGTGATGGATGACTACAGTCAGAGAGATGTCACTCATCCTTTCAATAGATCTTACTTGTATGGCAGAAACCCTTCTGTGGGCCGTCATATCACCAGTTCCACCTCTTCCCCCCGGTGTAAATCACCACCCCGCACAAACACACAAAATGCCTGAAAATGCCTGCGATGGTGAACTTGGCATGTCAGCGAATGTCGGTGATGGCCACTTCACGCGCATGTTAGATCCCTGATGCTCCTCCCGGGAACTGAGGAGAAGGAGCTTGGTTTTCTCCTGAGATTTCTTACACAACAAGAGCCCAGGGCTCTTCTTTGCTCGTGCAGAGGGTAAGCCCATGTCACTCCACTGTGGAAGCGTGTGCACACACCAGGAATTTGCCAAGCACAAGGCTGAGATGGTAACGTTTGAAATCTGCCTGATTCCTTCGAGCAAACTCACCATGAAATCTGTGCAGCCATCAAAGCACTCCTGAATCAAGGAAGATCTCATTTGTGCTCCTTTTCAATTAGCTTGGGGAAACAGCAGTATGAAAAACAACATTTTGGGAAAATAATCGCCCCACCGCAAGCGTGGCCCACGCCGAACGCAGCGTTTCCCACCGAGACACTCAGACGTCTGCTGTGGGAATCCGGGCTCCTCGCTGAACACCAGCGCGCTTCGACTGGCAGCTGATGCCTCTGAATCAGGCTTCACCTCCTCTCAAACACCGTCTATTAACCAAATAAAGCAGATGCGATGTGACAGGTTGTGTCTGGGCTCCCAGCTTCTCTAACAGCTAGAGATACCGCGGCGGCTGGCAGCTTCTAAAGACGCCCGCGTGGAGCTCCCCGGCCCTATCCCAAGATCTCCCATTAACTAGCCGGCATGCCTGGATTCCCTGTGCTGCCGAAAGGTTTCTCATTTTCAATTTCAGAAACCTCTCATGCAGCTGACAGGTGCAAAGGATTATTGGCACGAAGCTAGCTGAAGACAGAGCCTAATTAAAGCCCCAACACCTTGAGCATGCATGTGCGTGTTTGGGTGTGCACGTGCACGCATGTGGTAATTGGGGCTGCTGGTGCAGGGAAGAGTGGAAGGCGTCGAGGGTCCTCAATACCAAAAGCTGAGGCCAGGAAGGGGGCTACAACAGCAGCAGCAAATCGGCAAGATGACTTTTCACAAGGTTCAGGGCCACATTGTCAGAAGAACGCTAGTGGCTTGATCTGTGTTTTCCCCTTTCTTCCAAGTCCAAATAGTTGAATTCTCACCCCTTTGGGGACTGGATTATGGCCACATCATGATTTTTATGGCATATGCTGATTGTTGTATTTGTGAGCAAGAAAATGATAGTGAGAAACAACATCCAGAGACAAAAAAGGCAGAAGATATTTTAATCCTTATCAAAACCGAGTACCACTGGGAGCTTTGTGAGGAAGTTTGTACATTGTATCAGCTGATCTTAGGGAAGACTTTCAAACTCTTTTAATGTAAACCTTTATCTCTTCCCTTGCTCTTCTTGTGGGTGGGGGACAGCTGCAGTTTCTACCCTGACATGTATGTGGAAAGGGTATGATCCACAAAGCTTCTCCCCTGACGTGCCATAAACCGAGCACCTTGCAGAAGCAAGCCCGTTTCAGAGGCGGCAGAATCTGAACCAGACCAGAACCGCCTTCACAGCCAATTTATTCCAGAGGCCTCCCCTGCCCCCCGCTGGTTTCGATTGCTGCAGGTTAGAGCACAAACAAGCGAGGTATTTTGGGTCTCTGAGCGGGAGCTGAGTGTTACGGACTCGGAAGAAGCCTGGGAGATACCCCTTTCAATTCCAATTACCATTTCCAATCACGCTTCTGACAGAGCTCATTGCCCCAGCCCTTTGCAGGCTGCCTACAGAACTAGCAAAGCCATGGGTGACAGCTGGATTCTGGTGCAGGCAAGGGTGGCTCCCAGCCTTTTTAAACACGCAAGATAAATATTTACTAGGAAGATAGAAATCTCTGTGCTCTTACTTCATCTTTTTTTCTCCTTTACGGTCACAATCTGTCTGCGGTTCCACGTGGTTCCAGCTACCCCGCTGCTCTTTCTCTGGGAAGCACAGCTCCCAGTTGAGGTGCAATGCACGACATTAAAATGAAGATGTGTTTGTGGTCCCTTAGCATCAATTCTAAAAGTACCTGAATACAGAGGTCAGATATCTATCGGTTTTCCATGCTCCTGATAAATTGATAAGTGAAAAGCATAGCCCTCCTCCCTCTCCCTCCACACGAGGCTTACATCTATATCGAGCGATGAAACTGGGCAACTACATGGGCTTAGAAGCTATAACGCAGAGCGATCCATAAAACTCATTTTTGCCCGATCATCGGCAAGGCTTTGCTGTATACTGAAGAGTGCCTTTGTAATCAGGAGAGAGAGGCAGGCTCCTCTCCCAGGTAATTCAAAGCAAAATCCTACCTCGGTCTCTCTAGAATCAATGAATCTCATTCCTGGAAGGTGCCGCAATTGGGTTTCTGCTCCCAGCTGCCCAGCTCCAGGGGGTTTATTTCTCACCGTTAGCTGTCAAGGGAGCCGGGGAGATCAGGTGCTCTTAGCAGAGCTCAGCCTCCAAGCTGCACCGTGGCAGAACCCTCCTGCCGGCCCTGGGCAAGGGCTTATCAGATGGGCTTTGAAGTAGGAAGCTGGATTTCTGCAATTAGTTCCCAGCCACTTCTAATGCCAGGGCCGAGCTTTAAGACAAACAGAATATGAGATTTCACGGGTGAGTCAGGTGTGCCGGTGCAATCAGCCAACACCAAGTTAACTTAAACCTTCACAAATCCCCCATTCTAGACATCTTGCAACCACGTGTGAAATCCTTGCCCTAGGACCATTCTGAACTCTTGAATGAAAAACAGTTACCAAAAACACAAGGGTTCAAGGCTAGGTTATTTTTTTTCCCAGTAAAACGACACAGTCGTTGCATCTGGAAAACCTCTGCCCAACGGTTTCGGGTAACACCGCAAGGTTTCTAACAAAATGCTATCCTGCCTATGGACGATTTGCAGCCGGGGGACATTCATTATGTTATTTGCCTAGCAGTTGCTTCTGCTCTGTTTATATACCTTGAAAAAAATCTCCTCCATGGTTACATAATGTGAAAATGACATCGTAGCTATTCTGAGCAATCCAGATTTCCCTGATTCAGAGCCATGAAATACAATTTATTATTTTTGCATTTAGCTGTAAATATGCTTCCCCTAATTGGGAGACAGTGAGAAAGAGAGGCTCGTTAAAATCTGAACTTCTCCGGCTACAATGCAAAGGCACCATTTTTCATCCGCAGCCAGAAAAATGAAAGACAAAGCTTTTCTGACCCAGAGCTGCATCGTCTGATCTGTCAAAACCGGTTCCATTTCTCTTGCTCTGCAAATAGCCAGGGCTGTTTTTCCCTTCTTCCCAGTCATTTCACTGTAGCCATTCGCTAATGTTACTGTCAAGCCTTCACGGGCTTTGTTTACTGCTGTATTTTAGTAGCATAAATGCCACTTCGCTTAGGAACTAAGGGGCCCAGTTTGACTCCTATTCACCACCTCCATCTGGCACGAGCGACCCTTTCAACCAGACCAAATTCTCTCACAAAAAATATTTATGCTCTCTTCACATATGGCACTATGTGCAAAAGCACCCCCACGTGCTGCTCCCAGGGCTCTAAATCTCGTGGCCCATTTTCATTTTGTTATGTTAGTGGCCGAGGACAGTTTCTCCCTCACCATCCTTCCACAATGCCCAGGTCGAGCATGAGGTGCGATCAGTGCAGCTTTACAAACAATAAACATCTCCATCTATTACCTCTGGAATATTTTAGCTTGATCAAACAACTCCCTGGTAATTAGACACCCTGGAGATAAAAATGAAATCTCGAGATTTCACAGGAAGGTGTACTGGTTGGGAAGCCAGCTTCGCCAGGCTTTGGAAGGAGCTGAGCATCATTTCTTAACGCCACGTGCAGGCTGTCAGGATTCACAGCCCCTTCATCGTTAAAGGGAGCATTTATCCTCCCTTTTGGCATCTTGGCTTTGTCTCCTAGAGTAACCAGTGCTGTGAGGCTCCCCATCCCTCCAGTGCAGTGTGCATCATGTCACCTCTGTGTTTGTGTGTGCATCTGTGCCTAAAGGCATTGTGCTGCTTCCCGTCGTCGTTCTTTCCAGCTCAATCTGAACTGTAACTTTGTGAACGCGACTTAAAAGTGTCCTAGATCTGCTTATTCCTATCCCCTTCCAGTTCTTTCCTAAACATACTCTTAAGAAATCTCATTATGCCTCCTTTTCCCTAAAGGTGGAAATGGGAACACAGGGATGATTGTCTCTCAGCAATACAGCCCAAAAGACCCATACAAATTGGGCGTCTCTAAAATCGCTAATGCCCATCAGGAGCTCTTTGTATCCTTAGTCTGCCATAACAGGATAAACCTGCACGCAGCAGGCCCTTGATGAATGCAAGGGCACGTCATTTTAAGAAAAGGCCTTTCTGAGTTTTTACTCTGACAGAAAGGCCACAGTGCTGTTTTCCAGATGCTCTTTCTGTGAAACCTCTCATCAGAGAAGAGCCCTACGGCAGGGAATATCAGAAATGGAGCACCCGAAAGCTTCCATTGCATTCTTCAACTGCTGTCTGTTAACATAACTAAACTAACTAACTGTTGCTGGGTAGTATTCAAACTGGAGATTACCTGGCCCAAACTGCTTTCAAGGCTTGTGCGCTATTTCTATGCCTGCAAATGAGGCAGATAGTATGCTCAGAGGTCTTACAAAAAGTGTAGGTATTCTCATAACATAGAGGTCTCTAGGAATGATTATTTTCCTTTCTTCCCTGTTCTGTCATTTTCCCTGCTACTTCTGACCACTTACCAAGTTCCTGAGTTATGGGATTCGGTTCCTGATCACCAGCACCCTGATGGCAAAGATGGTGTGAGGAACTGCAGCACCGGAGGATCCTTTCACATAAGCCAGAGGAACTCTCCAGGTCTCCCGAGGCTGAGCTTCCACTGGGAAGAACCGACTTTTGGGCATTCAGAAACATTCTTCTGCTCCCTCGGTTATTGGAACAAGCCTGCTAAGCAACCGCCAGCTGCCCGAACGATACCACCACATCCATCCCCATCACACCACGCTTTGCCCACCCACCATGCACATTGCCAGGCTTCTAGTCTGTCTCCAGCTACTCTTGCACAGCAGGTTGAACCCCTCTTCAAACCACTAATCTGGGGTGTGGGCTCAGATCCTTAATTTTGAAGAGCTGACCCAGGTGCCCAATAGCTTCAGTAAGCCTTGCTTTCCCCTCCATTGCAAACACCTAAACAGCCCACGCTGCTGCTGGATTTTCCATCGGCATGCACCATGCCCCTTCAATCTCCCTTGCCATCTTGCACTCACTGTGCTTTCCGAGCATTTCAAATAATCCTGATATAACTACAAAAAAGCAAGACTGTGAAAGCAAAGAGGTCCCAGACCTCACGAGCAGGATGGATTTGTCAGAACACCGTGCTATTTATTCCAGAAATGGTACAGAGATTTTCTGTTCCCCTCTACAGGAGCCACCCCCGACAGAAGAGGCCACATTGATCCTCAGCCCTGAGCAGCTGTACCAGAACTAGGCAGGCTCTGGGAGAGGATGGAAGTGATAATTAGGAGAAAGAGAAATTATAAGGAATGGGTGGTGAGGCGGAGGGTAAGAGCCTGAGAGGACACAAATAGAGAGTTGCTCAAGAACTGGAAGAGACAGAAGTCCCTGCCAAATGTTCAAACACTCTCGGACAAGCCACCACATCTCTTACAAAGTCCCCAACCCTGGCTACGATGGCGAGGACAACGGGGTGAACCATGAGCACAGGACAAAAGGAGGCTTTGCCTGAGTGTCTTTTAAAGTGTGGCCAGGGCTGCTCACCCTTATGACTACAACCATTCATTTCTGGGGGCACTGCTTCTGAAAGAGATTACTGCAGAGTCAAAGAGGAGCCCTGGAAAACACTCCGTTTGCTTCCTTTTCAAGGAAGCTGTGGCCAAGTACATGAAGAATGAGCTTCAAAGTGGCAGGGAAGAGCAGCAGAAGGGTAAATAAGGAGGGTGTGTAGTTCTACCTGAAAGGCAGCAATAAAACACTGTGTGAGAGAGAAAGAGACTCTTCCCTGTAATTTATCCAACCCGCCTTTTGCCGCTTAAAATAGACTGGAATGTTCTCAACAGCCAGAGGTGGCAAAGTTCAAAGTCCTGTTACCAGATGGGACCTCGCAGGCACGCTGGAATTTGCAAATGTTTTGTGAGGTAAAGGTGCAACAGCCAGCATGAAAAAGCAAGGGGAAGGGCAAAGGAAAAAAAAAAAATTCCACTTACTAAAAACTTGGGTAACCAGCAGTAGAGTAACCATCGCACCTGCCTGAAACATCTTGCTAGTCGGAAAGAGCACTTCCTTTTCTAAAGTCTTTTCAGGTCCCAGCCGAGCACTCTGTTTTCATTTTTATAAACCTGCTAGCTTCCTAGAACCAAGCTGAACAGAATATGAAACTCATTTGCTGGAAAAAAAGTGGTAATTGGCAGCACTCAATAACAAAGGCCTCACAGGTGATACTTATCATATCTTTTTCCCCTACTGAGACACACGTTTGGTAATGATCATTTTTCAAAAACAATTAAAGAACTATACGCTGTTTTGTGTGTTCCTTTTTATACTGAGTTCTGTTCTGACTCTTTCACAGCCAAAGCTTTACTGCCAGCTTCAACTATATGGCGATTACCACAGATCTGCTGTCAAGGAATAGTTTTGCTACTGAGACCCTCACCTATTTCTGTTGTCAGACCTGTTGCTTTGGACCTAGGCAGTGACTCCCCAAAACATAACAGATGTCTGAGCAATGCACATACACATACTTGCCACTATGTGTGTGCATATATAGTTACTTCCAAGGGCAGTAGGAAATTTCTTTCAAATAAATGGCTGGGGGTGGTTTTCCCTCTGTAAAGAAGGGGACAGCTGAGTGACAGATGACAGTGCTGGATGCGTTACTGAAGGCGATGCTCTCCACTCTGCTCGGGAAGCGCCACGTGCCCTATGGAGAAAAGCCATTGCTGAAATCTGGCTGCTGGAGATTCGGGCTGCTTTCGCTGTCAGAGGGTGTCATTAATGCTGATTGCTGCACCCGATTCTCCAGCAAAAGCCTGGCTTTCTCCTCTACAGCGCTGAGCCAGCCAACGCTAGCCAGCTTAAAAGGAACTGAGGGAAGAGCAAACGTATAGCGAGTGCTATATTGCTGTATTAGCTCCTAAGCATGGATGCCATTTTTCATTTCTACCAATAACTTGATGAACGTAAGAGAAAAATCTTACCACAATTGCACTATAAGGAGGCACCTGCTGTTCCTGCCCTGCTTTAATTGAGAGCTCCGGGTCAGCTCAACCACAATGTGATATTGGAAGCATCATTCAGCACTCGTCTACTCAGTTCTCATTTCGGGGTGTTTATAGTCCCATCAAAACATTTCATATTCCGAATAAATTTGTTGTACCAAATGCTGAATTTGGTGGTGCCCGGCTTTCAAGCGGAGGACTGTTTAAGATACGTGAGCAATATCTGCAGCGTATTTTGATACAAGATAGAGCCCAGCAAGCAGCTTCAGTAGGAGGGCAAGAGAAAAGAAGTGCCTTAGATTTACCTCCAGAGAGGAAGGAGGGCTGGAACCCCACTCATTGGCACTTCCCGATCACATTTGTCCACCGGGAGCTGAGGCTCAGCTGAGAAGAGCTGAAGCACCCACCTGGCATCTCCCTACAGGGTGCTGGCCCGGCAGCCTTCAGAGTTCAGCTGGGCACAGCCAGGCCAGGGCAAGGGCAGGGCTCACCTCCGGGTGCCCCACGCCAGCAGGGAATGACCCCATCCTCCTTTCAACACAGAGCACACGTAGAAGTAAGCCATGAGAGGGCCAAAGTCCCTAAATTGCAGCTCTGCCGAAGGGAACTGCATGCTACGTACACTCAAACCAAGACAAGCCTCAAGGAACAGCCTAGTTTCCACCGCAGTTGCTTCAGCTCGGTGGTGGCAATCATGCTTTTCTACATAGCTTTTACTACTGATGTTCTGGTGAGCAAGGGAGGTGCAGAGCCAGACCGCGATAGCGTAGCTGGTGTTAGATACTCAAAATACTTGCACCAGTCCTCCTGACACTCGCTCTCCTCCCACGACACTAGGAATGTTTCCAAAACACTAACAAGCAAAATGGAAAGGAAGATTTCTGGGGGGTTGCTTTCGAAAAGAGTCATCACCAGCCTGGGTGTTACCACCTGCACCTTAGGAGTTTACCACTGCACAGCAATTGATTTTTTGGTATTTCCGGGGTACTTCAGGGGCATTGACTGGACTTTGAGTACCAAATCTATCTGCTCTATTGCATGAGAAAAAAATTAAGGCAAAAGTCCAGACTTGATTTTTTTTTTTCTCTACAGAGCTTCCAGAAAAACAATTTTGCAGGCCAGGACAGAGCAAGTGTCGGTGCTGGCAGTCATACGCTTGCTTCTCTTCCTTGCGGAGAGCCATTATGCAGTGTTTTCTAAAATTGTAAATGTTCTTTCGGGCTCACAATGGGAAACAACACTAATATGCATCACAGGGTGTGAGATAAAATGTGCGGCGCTATTGTTGCCTTTGATTTGTCTTCCATTTATATCAGCTCTCAGTAAGAATTACAAAAAGGCAGAGCTGCAGATTTTTCTTCTCAACTTTTTCACATTTCATCCTTTGTTTGGTTCATAAATGCTAGGGTCTAACTAGGATGCTACATCAGAGAGAGACATTTACATTTGGATAATGTAATGCAAAGAATACTAACAACTACAATCCTCCTCCCTCCAAACAGCTCCAGAGTACTTCCCACCTGACCTCAAGCTTTGTAAAACACGGATCTGGATTATTTGATTATTTGCTTTAAGCTGAATGTTTCTTTCTCTTTCTCCAGTAAGTCAGCATTCAAAGTTACTAATTTTTTTGCCTTATTCTTGATTGGTGGAAATCTCTGGATTTCACATGTACCAGAGACTTACTTGTGTCAAAAGGAAGCAAATCCAAATAGAGAGTTAGGCCGAGGGTGGCTTGTGACTAGAGCATTTTTATTTTAAAAATTACTTTGGGTAAAAATTGGAGTGACTTGTTTGGAAAGCTTTGGCACGTTTTTTTTCCTCAACAATCTCATCTGCACTACAAATTATTGAAGATTTGTCAAAGCCAAGTTATATCTTCAGGCACCAAATAGAAATTGGAGGCCAAAAACATCAACCACATAACACACAGACTGCTCAAAACTCTATGAAAAATGGGGAGCTTTCACTTTTGTCTCAATATGTTTCTTATCAGAGAATATACTTGCAAATAGGCCAGGATTTTTTCTTTTAGCACTGGAGATCATATCCCCTTTTCTCCATCAAACGCTCCTTTAACACAGAGATTGTTCTAGATAGTGGCAGACGTAAGTCAGTATTTTCAAAAATAGGTGACTGAAGTTAGGAGCACTTTAAAATGGAGTTTAGATCCTGATTTTCAGAAGTTCCAAGCACCCAGCAGATCCAATTGGCTTCAAAAGGGGGTCAACTTCACAGGATGCTTGGGATGTGCTCAGCATTCTTGAAAATCAGGTTGCCTACCTGGCACCCTAAATGGGGATTCATAAATTCAGTGCCAATTCCCACTGCACTGAAGACGATGCCACCTCTAGGACCTGTGCGTAGAGAGCTCAGTGACATTATAACTAACAAACTGGCTTTTGCCTTCTTCTTCCCACAACAGAGTTTACAGAACTGCTAATAAAACTGGTGTCTGTCATGAAAACTGTCAGACTCTCAAGTCTACTAAGATAACTCTAATTTTCCTTCAAGCTATTGAGCAGGTCTATAACAGCTCCCCAAATCTGCCTAAATAACTGATGGCCTGCAAGGGTTCCTTATAGCGAGGTGTCCTGAGGGTCAGCCAGAATACAGCAGCCAGTGCTACAAGATACTCCGACACATCACACACAACAATACCAAAACCCAGGCTAGCACACTGTAATGCCATCCTCGCATGATGGGGTGCATGAAAACTTAGAGGCTATTGCCCAGGATCTTAGTACTAAAGTTAAGACTTCTGCCAATTAAGCCAGAAGAGAGTAATTGTATTAGCAATTGATAGCAGCAGACGTTTGTCCCGCTAAAGGAGGATGACATGCACACATTAAAAGCATTTCCTCAAGCTAAACTCCTTCAGATTGCTGGATTTGGACCATGTTTTATGATTTATTCATAATGAAGAGCTTCTTCGCTCATGAACTTGCAGATGCCCAAAGCCTTTTTATAAGACAGCTTTCAACTATTTGATGCTTTAAAAAAAAAAAAAAAAAAAGACATTGATATAGTGATTCCACCCTTGGGTCACCCAGCAGCAACTTCTCCCCTCTTCTCCTCCCCTTGATGACCCACAGTGAGAGGACAAAACAGAGCTTTTGCCAGCACATGGCACGAGGGTCAGACTTGGAGGCTTCAGATGTGCACTGTTTCTCATGGTCCAGCTCCGAAAGAATTTGTACACCAGTGTAAAGGATTGCGGCTCCCCCCGGTCTCCACAAATGCCTCGGTGTCTGTTACCTTCATGGGAATTACTGAAGCTTTCAAAAGAATGCAAAAATTGCTAATCCCCCGGTGCAAGTGACTTCAGCCTTGACAGACCTTTTCCCAGTCACAGATAAAACTGAAGGATTCAGCCATAAAGGATTAAGAGTGGTGTCACCTAGAATTAAGTCACTGGCCTTGAACTGTGTTTATGTTCAGCCCTGTCAACAGCCAGTTTCACCATCCTAAAAACAAGGTTTATTGAGTTTCCTTAAAAATACATATATATCTTGATTTCCTGAGTAGGTTTAAAGGTCTAGACAATTCACGTTATATTGCTTTATAGTTTCCATTTTTTACTACACTTCAGTGCGCTAAAAACCATCAACCTGACAAACAGTCTGAGGAGCCTCCAACAACTTCTTTTCGCAACTATTCACAGGACATTTCTATGTAGACAACAAAAGCATGGAAAGAAAATAAACCCCTCGGATAGCTCTTTTCACATAGCAACTATTTTAAATATTACAGACTCTAAAGGACCAGCCACGTAGAGAATAGGTGGGTATGTGCCTAGCAAGTTGTTGAGTCCCAGCAAGTCTAGACACAGTATCTATCCGACTTTGTTACCCTGCTATTCCCCTATAAACCCCAACAATTGGTCCCTAAATGAAGTGTGCTTAAAGTTAGAATTCTGTAGCCTTTCAGTTATCAGCTGTTGCGAGTATTTGGGGGCAAGAGCAGACGAACAACCCTTGTGCCTTAATGGGTTGCTTTGATTCGCAACAATGCACAGAGCAGGTTGAAAATCCTATGAGGATCCTAAGCACGGAGTACCACTGATCCTCTGCCTGGCAATATCTGCCATAATTTGGGAGTATTGGACAAGGCTGGCCTTGGTGTAAGCACTGCACGCTATGAGTTGAAGAGGAATTTACGCGGCAGAGGCTAGCCCAGATTTACACACATTAGGTTTGAGCAAGGAAAACGGTCTTGCAAAAATGTAAAAGCAGAATAAAAACAAAACCTTGCCTAAGCCTCAAAGGACCTCAAGTACCGAAAAGGAGGAGGAGAGGGTAAGTCTCCACATCCTGCCACTGGATGCACATCATGCAGCAGCTTCACATGTTGCATTTTGTTCTGAGTCCTTCAGGTCCTGGGGTCTCTGCCTAAAGACTTTGCACCTTCCAGTCAATTAAGAGAAGGTGTAAAATACCAGAGAAATGGCATATACTAGCAATTATGATAAACAAAGTACATAAGCAGCTACTTTCAAAGCAGATTTGGAAATGCCACTGGCTCGCTTCATTCTGAGCACATTCCCAGGGAGAATGTCAGGTCACATAACTCCTTCGTTATCTTTACACAGAGGATCTCAAGTAAGCAGCAGCAGCCATCATAAAAATACTAACATTTCTTTTTGTGGAACACAAATATAGAAGAATAACACAGCATCTCTCTTAAAAAAAGAGCCAGTTAGCACTTCAAAGATTGCTGCGTGGTCTGTAAATAGCAGCGTCAATACACCAGGGAATCACGCTCCTCTTCGTTTAATGACATCCCGAGCTACTCCAACAGGGGTAGCAATGTTACAGGCCTTCCCCGTGACACAAAGCTACATCGTGCATTCTTTTAGAGCACACTCTTTGCATTTTATTTCCCTCGATGCCTTAAAAATGCCAAGAACTGCAGTAGCACAAAAGCAGCATTTCATCCTAGCCTCAGATAGCGCATTGCTCTCCTCCGGGCAGCGCACACCTGTTAACATCCACTTTGCGTACACCGTGATGGGCAGTGTCAGGAAGAAAGTTGCAGTAATCCTGCATGGTTGTGAAGAACCCCCTCCCACATTTTTCCCTCATCCACAGACGGTTGGTTTCATGGATTTACAGTCAGCCATTTTAACGACACCTAAATGGCTTAGATATAAGTGGCTACATTAGTAGATATTTAATTGTAGTGATGCAAACACCTGATGGCTGGGTGCTCTCCTTTGCCTGTCCATGTGAAACACAAGACACTGCGTTCAGTTACATGGCAACTGTCCACAGGTACCTCTGAGGTATCCAACATCCCCCACAAACTCTGTGCTTCGTGTGCTTAAGCAGCTCTCTCCAATGCTTTATAGGAATGGTGGTAGGGAGGGAGGGAAAGAGCTGTTTTGTTTTAAATCTCATTTGCGGTTGTATAGCTAAAGCTTGGAGATTAATAATAAAAGTGCATATGTGACAATGCAGAAACAAATGCTGCTCCATGTCAAAAGCAAAGCAAGATGTGATTTTATTTTTCTGTTAATTAATCAGCCTTTCATCTCAACTGCTCTGATCTGTAAATAAAGCTCACGAGCTAGTTTCAAACAAGTCTAGGAATTAGGCGATGAAACAAAACAAACTAAACCGAAACGCTCCAACCCACCAGTCTCCTAACACTGCTTAGCTAATTATGTTGGCCTTTATTCGGGGGGCCCTGAACGGAACTTTCTAATTGAAACAGATGAAAAGCAACAGCACTCTGGCACCAGCCTTAAGGGTGAGTGTGACTAGCCACCAAAGGCTCCCGATCGCTGCCAAGAGCCAAGGGGCATCCCTGAATATGCTGAGAAAGAAGGGTGGGAAAGGAAAGATGGGTGGAAGTATGGAAGGGAGGATGGACAGACGGAAGGAAGGGAGAGAAGAAAGAACAAACCACCAATCCCCGACACTAATATTACATCCGCCCGCAGCTATGCCGAGCCTCTGAGGATTTGCTTTCCAAGCTCTTTATTGAAATTGTTCAGGTCCTTAACTGATCTCCTGGGGGGTGAATCAGGAGGAGCCGGGCAGGGGGGTTGAAAAGCCTTAAGCTAATTAAGCAAGGCTGAGACATGCTTGATGAGATGGGAAAAACACGAGGCTTTTGAAAGGGTGAAAAATCTCTGGCCATCTGGTAGTGGCATTGCAGGGAGAAGAAAGAGAAAGGACAAAGGGGCAGCTCTGCGGCGAGGGGGTACAGGACTCCTTTAATTACTGGGTCACCGAGACCATTACTGCTCTGAATGCCGGTGAAAGCCTGCACAACAAGCTTAGGAGGCTCAGCAAAAACAACAGCTCTTAGCAAGAAAAGCATCCGTAAGAAAGTGAATCGGAGCAGCTTTCCCCCAGAGACGTCTGCTAATTAGAAGTGATAGGTAATGGATGGGGGCAGCGAGGCCCCCGGATCGCAGAGAGACTTCTCCTGGCAACCTCCCTACCTCTCCCCTCCGATTTGCTGTTCTCCAAGGCCCTGCAGATGGTGCTCTGTTTAAATTAATACCACCCTGCCAGCCAGAAGGAAGCTTCTGTTGTACTTGGCAATCCAGGTGAACAGCCTGCATTTAGGTTTCAGAATGAATGCCCCAGGTGTTTCATCAATATGGCAAGCAGCTTATGTGCTCCAGCCTCTTCAGGCCCGGTTACGACTCATCTGTGTTTTCCCATCTCCAAGACTGGCTAGAGAAAATCACAGCATTCAGAGGGCAAACTTCACACACCGGAGCACGATCTGAGCTATCTCTGTACTAAATGGCTTTGTCAGCCGTGAGCTGCGAAAGCGCCAGGGCGCTCCAAATGAGGAGCCCTCCCCTGCCTTCTCCTCTCAGATGAGCTGGATGTGGCTATGGCTGACTACAGGTGCAGGCTAGCAAAGAGCAAGCTGCTTTCGACACCAGAAGCTGTGACCAAACCCGTGCCAAAAAAGAGTTAGCACTTCGCTAACTCTTGCCTTGGGATGCGACGACGTGCAGCTGATTTCTTTCCCTCCCACACATGCATTCTTCTCCAATTATTTCGGCCATACGCTGTGATCCAGTCTGATTCACGAGCTGCACAAGAGCAAGCTATATGCATCCTTGGATGGGAGACCTCATTAACACAAGAAAGCAGTACTGGTAATCCAACGCATCACACGACACTGCTGTCTCCAAGATCAGATACAAAACCCAGGCCCTGACTACCTGTGGCCATTAAATATGCTGCAGCAGTTTCGATAAGAACAAATGGCATTAGCCCTGCTCTTCGGCCAGATCTCAACGTGCATTTTTCTCCCCTAGGTTCTCCTTGAAGGTTCATTTGGAAAGAGTTGCTGTGTCTTAAACTGTCACATTTTTATTCAGTACTGTTAAACATTGGCTGCATTTAATGCCAGAGGGAACAGTTTCACAAGCAGATACTGTAATCTCTGTATATATCAGTTTCTAAGATAACTTCGGTGACTTTAGATAGGTACCGGATATATACGTACTTATCATCTGCTTTTCATGCTCGCATACTTCAAGAGCCAGCTGGAGCTGCAAGCAGAAACACATCCAGAAAATCTATTCCCCTCTACCTCCTATGTAAGGCTGGAAACAGGCATGATTATAAATGTTCTTTGAGGATTTTTTCCTTTTTCTTCCTTTTCATTTTTGAGCAAGCTTGCTAGCATTGCAGGACCAAAAGATTCAAAACCAAACTAAAAGAGCACCCAAACTTTTGGACACCATCCTGAAAAGCAGCTCTGTTCCAGCTGGCCCTTGATGCTGTGGAGTGCTGTGGGGTTACTGAGCCATCCATCCGGTGTGGACTCCAGTTTGTGCAAGCAGATCAGGGATGAGACAAGCATCAACAAAAACAGCAATTGCATAAAGTGACCACAATAGTTGTACTTGCTGTGCACTGGGTAGTTATTGCTTTGGCAGAAGGAGAGATGAGACAAACAAAACCACAGAGGATGCCAGTTTTGGCACTCCAAGACCAGAGGGGGAGTTGTTATCTACACTCACATAAGAGGAACTGCAAAAGATCTGCTCTCTGTGGGAGGAGGCCAGAGAAAATGAGAGCACAACTCTAGCCTCTGTCAGAGATCTGGCTTTGTAGGCCAATGCAGCCATCAGAGATGAGCTCCAGACATTCACAGGAAGGACTGGGTGTGCTGGCAGGGACAAGGCCAAGAAGCTGTGGATGCATGAAGTGAGAAGCCAAGAGGCAGGGCCAGCGACTGAACTGCAATGAGAGCGCAGCAGCCACTCAAAGCTCCCAGACATGAGCATCAAATCCCAAGCGAGGGAGAGGGACTGTGACAGCGTTCACCATTGGCTTCATACGCTTCTGATCAGAGCAGGCTGGAAACAAACCCGCTTTCAAGTCCCTCTCCATGCTCGAAGGACTCAGTCCCTGACCCTCACATCCTAGAGATCCCTGCAAGGCAGCTGTGGGGGAAAGCCCCTTCCATCCTTGCCTTGCATGTTGGGCTGCTGTCAATGAAAGCACGCGACTTCGAGCCCTTTCGACGCTCAGGGAGAAGCAAAACAACAGGCAGCACAGCTGCTCTACAACTGAAAGAGCAAGTTCTGCTCAGTTTTCTGTCCTCTCCGGACTGGCGGATGGATCTTGGGCTGACGGAGGTGCCACGCTCAGGTACCTGCACCCCAGAGAGGGAGAGATGCTAAGACATGCCTTGCTGACTATCTCCCCAGTTAGTCTGTGAGCTTCTCTGCTAATCTTCCTCGTTGCCTGGACAGCTGGAAGAACCAGCCAATTTAATTTCCTTGAATCGAGCTGCTGGAGTTAGATACTGATTTTTCAGCACAGTGACATCTTATTTTGAAGCACCTGAGGTATCTCCATTTGTGCCCATTTGATGTTTTTGTGCTACGTTTCAGGCTGACAGACTATACAAACACACCCAGAGAATGTGTTTTAACTGATGAAATACCTTGTAACCATGATAGGATTTGGCCACAAATCAGGATTCTCAATTTTTTCCAGCCACTGAGACGGTGACTTTGCTGTGCTGACCCCCTAACTATATACCATTGTTAGCTGTAGCCAGGGGGCACTGAGAAAAGATTATTGACTTTTTCTTCTCAGAATCCAGAACACAGTTTAACTGATTTTCAATCCAGGTAAGAAAGGTAGAGCCTGTAAGCAACCGCTTATTTCCTCCGCAGAGAAAATGCTGAACGTGTAAACATGCCGTCTTTCAAGGGCTGTCAAGTAATGTAGGTATCGAGTGTTTTTTGACAGGATGCTGTAAATGGAATAAAGCAGGTTTTGGCCTCTGTGGTAGCTATGATTGCTGGCAGAGCTATGCCCTTCACACTCGTGATTGAGGGAAAAAAACAAACAAAGCAGGCTGCACATCCGCTCTATGGAATAATGAGACAAAAGGCTTACGTGTCCCAATGTTTCAAGCTAAGGATCCTGCACCAGTGAAACAATAACGAAGGGCTTTTTGCAGTTGAAATTTGCCAGCTGAGGAAAGCGATGTATTTTCAAACTCGGGATAGAAAGCACAAGGAAACTCTGAATCTGGAAGAAAAATAAACACTTGAGGAAAGAACAGCGTTAATCGGGTAGGGACTGATTTAAGCATCCCAGCAAATATAAGGGAAAGTAAAAGACAATGCCATTCCGTATTCTTTGTATTTTTCATGGACCTCTCAAACAGAAAACAGATTGCCTTTGCCATTGCCTACCGACTGTCTACAGCTGCAACCTGAAGCGCATCATCCAGAACACCTATTTTGCTGCTCTGGTTTAACTGCAGATTAATATGCATTCACAGCACACAGGAGTGCTCCAGGGAAGGGCCTTCGGAGCTCGTGGAAGACTCCAAAAAGGACAAACTGAACTTCCCATAAAGTAAAGGGAAGTCCCAAACAGCTGCAATCCCGCACCAATAGGTTGAGGCACCACTATCTCATGATTAAGGTATGGGTGCAGCCACAGAGATGTATGAGGGGAGATCAAAAGCTAGCTTCCTCCCTGGCAGATAATTCACAGTGATGAGACTCTGGGTCAGCTCGGGCTGCTGGGCTAACACCAGAGGTCCAGGTATACCAGTGGTGACCTCACACTCGTCTGGAGGTGATGTTTGATGAAAGCCAACAAAGTGCAGGGCAACTCTTCCAGATGGCAAGATCCGCTTGAGAGAATGCTCACCTGCTGACTGCATTAGAAAAATGTGAGGGCAGAGAAAACCTGCTGCCAAAAAATTATGGGTAACAAGCAGACAAAAGGAAGAGGATACATAGGGGTAGGAGGAAAGGATAATGCTTCGAGATCTGAATGAGGTCAGGTGGGATTTTTCCTCCTCTGGGTCAGCAGTAGCGAGAGGCAGATTTACTCTCAGTTGGGGTCAGGCCCTATCACTGCAGTCTCCACTGGACAAATTGTAGGCATATCTTCCCCCTGCTGGCGTAATAGTCCCTCCTTGTACAGCACCGGCCTTCCTCCCCAAGCACCAGGAGCAAGGGCACCAGGGCACGTACAAAGCCACGGCGTACCTCCCTGGCAGAGCCAGTGCCATGGGGGCTGCACAGAGGAAAAACACAGATCAGAGTTGAATCAAAAAGAAGGCCTCCTGACCCGGCCAATAGTGTGAAAAATGGTTAAATGCCTCCTTTCTGATAGGAGAATACGGTAAACTACTCACCCACACCGCTGGGCACAACTACAGTGATAAAGCTACTGACAGAGAAGGGACCATACATCCACCCCCCTAAAACAAATAAGAATGTCCAAGGGAACCTTTTCATCTCAGGAGATACGATGCTTTCTTTGATTTAATTCTCATTCTGTACTCAAAATTTAAGAAAAAAAAAAAAAGTCCTCCTAGATCATCTCCTCCTACCCTCATTGCTAGTTTTTATTTTATTTTTTTTTGCCATAAACCAGCACAACAACCCGAGCAGCATGGCATGTTCTGCTTGCTGTACATTATATACAACGTAAAGCATGGGGAAGCACAGAATTTCCAAAAGCCATCTCAGTTGGATCTTGTGCATATCCTATCACAGACAAACTTTATTAAAGGAGGTCAGAGTCCAAAATGAATCGTCGCATAACAAAATTAAGCCTTTCTGTTGTTGCACGCAGGGCACAGGAACATAACATTTGTCCACAAGAGATCAAATTCTTACTTGCATACCTCCACTGCACTGAAATAGCCTGGTGGATCTGTTCTACTCTAAGACTGAAATTCCTATTGCTGCAAATGGGAATGAAACCAACTGCTCAGACAGAGCCCTCTGGAGCTGTGTATTATACTTAAAACAATGGTGCCATTTCTCTGAAGGCGCTACACCTAATTTCCAGATGCATCATTAACTACGATGCCATCTGTAAAACCACAGGCCTTGGTCAGCGAGCTCTCCTTTTTCACTTATGTTACAGGATGTCGAAATCTCTCCTGTATTCCTTTCACTTGTCACTTGGATGCCATTTGATACGATTTGAAAGAGATACGTGCTTCATTTGCATAAGGTAGCCCCGCTACTCTGGAGATTTGAGCTAAAACCAAAGACTAGCAGACTTGAACACCATGTGAAATATGCATTATCTTTACGTTTTTCATACACTACAATGGCATTATCAGCCTCTTAAAGCCCTTTAAGCCTTGTATCTCAAAAGTACAAAACATGCAACATCATGTAATAATATTACAAACATATGAGGACTTAGAATGACTTCACAGCACCTGCTTTTCAGTGGGATTTTATGACTTTATATTAATTTGGCCTTCTTACCATGAAAATAAAATGTAAATGGCACTTCAAAAATATGCCATTAAAAATATCCAGTTTCTCCTCCAGCTTCTCAGAGGATTTAATCTTTTCTCTTTTTATTTTCTGTATACAGAAGAGTTCTAAAAATTATTTTATTAGATTTAATGCTGAATGTGTTTCAGTTCAGTACTGTAACATGAGTTAATTAAACCAAACAAAGGCCACATTGCCAGCGCTTTCAGAAGGAACAAAGAGATATTTTTAAATGAAAGAAAAATTGCCAATTCATAATAATATTTCTATTCTGATTACTGAAAATGACATGAAGAAAGCAATCAAATACACACAATAAACCTTAAACACTATCATTGTTAAAGCAGTCCATTTTCTTGTTTCTTTTTTTCTTTCCTGTTGCCTTTTTGTCTTGTACCCTACCATCAAGCCTGATAACATAAAGCGACTGTGACAGCAGGCAAAATGTTTAAGCTGAAAAATTCCTTACATTTTCCACTTTTTCTTAGAAAAGCACACAGAAAAAAATTATCATTTGTAACAGAAAGAGATGAAAAATAATTAAAACTTAAAACTGATCTTGCACCACCTGTTCTTTACATACGTTCAGGCTAGTACCTGATATATGGAGAGCAATGAAAAGAAACAGATTCCTTCTGTGGCAGGAAAAAAAAAATGACTTCTTTACCCCCAGGAGATTGAAATCAATATCTGGAGCAGACTACTGACTGTATAATAACCACCCAATCCTGCAAGTACGCAGTGCTGCTCAGCATGGCCCAAGCAGTACCCTTTGGGAAGGCTCACAGGGGTCTGCTTCCCACTTGCAGCCTCTCAGAGGAGGGAAGGAACATTGGGGCACTGTGTGCTGCCTGATGTGGTGCAGCTCTTCTGCTGCACCAGATGGTCCTTAGAAAATGAAAAAAAAAAAAAAAAAGAAAAAAAAAAGCCATCACCTCCACGTTGCTGTTGGTGCACACTGCTGGTCACAACAGCCTGCGAGTGACACTTCCTCCTACTGATCTTGCTGATCCTTCATCATCACGGAAGCGACTGTTCCTAGCACCCAATCTTTGCTGACATCGGAGCCTGGAGACCTCCCAGTTCAGCACTGACAAAGCCACCTCAAATATAACCACAGGCACTGGGACCAGAAAAAGCACTCCTTTCCCACAAGCTGCAACATGCAAGAGGAGCACAGAAGATGCCCACGCAGAGCCATTCGCAGGCACGCCAGGCTCACCTGCATTCAGAGGCATTTAAACAAAGCCACCCCAATCCCAGAACCACGCAGAACATTTTAGGTGCATTCACCAAAATCGACATACTGTTTGCCAACTTAGAAAAACCTGTGACCCCTTCCAAAAGGAACCTCGGGCTAGGCTGAAAGGTTTCTTTTCCCTGCCTACAGTTATGGCCCTTGCTCAAGATTTTACACTTGAGTTTTGCAAAGTTCCCCAGAAAACGAAAACATGTGAAGGGAGACGTCTTAAACCCCAAAGATATCCCCCCAGATGAAGGCACTTTTTTGGCTTTCCAGTGACAATCTGGTTACCACATACCTCCGACTAATTCCAGTGACATTCTTTGCAACAATCTGCTATCTCTAGCTCAGCTTTAGACACGTGAGTTTAAATACCAGTTTACAATTTTCTTCTTCCACAGAACAACCAGCGTTTCTGCAAAAGGTCCAAAGGTGTACTTTTTTTCATTGCCATCTACCAATGCATGTTAGAAGCAGATTTTTAAGATATATTCCAAATTTATGGTCAGACTTACTCTGCAGCAGCACATAAAACGTCATCTGATACATTCAGTGTGGGTTGTTATCAAAGAGCTGTGCACTGTGTATTTGAATCAGAATACTTATTCCTTTCTTTTTCAGGGAACCTGAATAAAAGGACTTGGAGCCTCTAAACTATGTCTTCAGCAGCCACAACACTCCAAATATCTCTGTATTCTTGTCTCCCCAGGCAAAACAAAGTATGCCTTTTTAAGGATGCATAGAGAAGATTATTAAAATCTCTCTCTTTTTTTTTTTTTTTCCTAAGACGTCCCATCCACCTTCACTTGAAGCTGAGAAGTTTGGTTAAGAAATAAAAGGTAGTTACACTTGCCATGACTCAAGAATAAAGATGTCAGGTTCATCTCAAAAGATCTTTCTCAAAAAGTACCTTGTTCCTCTATAACAACGATGTCATATCAGAGAAAGTAATTTCTTTTGACAATATTTGCAACTGTACTAATGCATGTAAAAATCATATAAATGCATGGAAATGAAACTGTAAAACATGGAGAGCTCTTCTCCCTGAAGTTTCTGAATATTTAATTCTCTCCAAGATCATGCTGTCAAATGATCTCTTTTGCTAAAGTACAGATGGATAACTACCTTAGAAATCCAGTTAAGTGAAGAATGACGTGGTAGCTACAAAGGTACCTATCTACTCAGTTAACAAAGATCGTTGAACAAAACTGGGCTTAGCTAAGAAAATGAGACAGAATTCAAATTTACCTTAAAGGGCAGTGACCAGAGGCCTGGCACCTCAGGAAATCGTGTACATTGCACGTGATCTAAACCAGTTAACCTCCCTCCGGTCCCTTCCCAAGTCTGCCTTAGGATCACATGGTTCATACACAACCAAGATGGTTATCGCAGTCCCCTACACACAGCACTCAAAAAGGTTGGGGAGCAGCTACACACAGAAATACTAATTGCATGGGCTGTGTCCTGCTCTTAAGCTAATTCCCTGGACACAAATATATTTTTCATAGGCATTAATTACAGCACTTTGATGCTTTATTGTGCTTCAGCAATAACCTGCTTCTGTGTTTCGGGACTTGTCCAGAGGAAAATAAACATATTCTTTTCCCAGGGAGGATGCTGACCAGCCACACGTCTGGGACATGAACCAGCATGTCACCAAAACCATGCAGAAGTGGCAGAATAGCTTCACCCCTTTCCTCTTGCCCACTGCCACTAGGTCAGGGTCTTTTCCACAGCTCTGGTAGTCAGAACAAAGCTGTGAAGACTACTCCTGAAACCAGGAGTTGTGTTTTGTGCTCACAACACGGCGACAGGTGACATGAGTTGACGTGAAAATTGCTTCTTAGGTGGAAAAGAATCCCAAGCCAAGCTCAAGTAATCCTACAAACAGCACAATAGGACAAAATATTTTAGCCTAAATACAGAAGATGATCAAACAGAGAAACAATGGTTAATTCTGCTCATATGTCAGTAGCTTGGTGGAAAACCTCTCCTCCAAAGAGTTGGGCAACTTCTAGAGATGACCAGAGAGAGAAATCATCATATCTAAGGCCTTTTGCAGGGAGATAGAAAGAGTTCAGAAATGAAAAAATGTAATAGGGGGGAGAGCAGGCTTCGAGTAGCAAACGGCTACATATTCAGACATGCTAGAAATTGTCTCCTAGAAAAACTGAGCTGCTTAAAACTGCAGCTAAATGTTGAACACGTGATTGTTACAACATGACAGGGCTACTTCTAGGTGGACGTATAAAGGGGCTGCCAAGCGGTGTATTAACAACACCTACACTTCCCTAGTCAGCAACCAGGTCAGTGATCACCACTGACTCTGCTTTTTAATAAAGGGATTTGAGAATATTCCCTAACCTTATAAGAAACACATATTTTCATTATTCTTTTGTGAATTAGAATGGGTGCGTTATAGTAGTTGGAAAATAACAGAAAAGGCATCTTAGCTGGTCTTTTTTCTTCAGGTGCTCCCTAATAACATATAACTTCAAGTTACAGTAGGAAAATAGGGAATAATTGGCACACGCTGTATTTTATTACTGATTTTGGAAAAAGCCGCACCAGGTTTTTATGAAACACACACAGTGCTTTACAATGTTACATTCTTCAGGGTAATCTGGCTTACTTCATTCCGCTGGCAATGGAGCAGTGAAATTGCTAAGACTTGGATCCTTCAAGTCCCAGAACGGTGCCCCAGAACTTCGGGAGCACCAGGATCCACGACTCCTTGGTAAAACTACAGGCTGTGGAGTCACCCTGGAGCTGTGAAGCCACGTGGGCTATATAAGGACCCTGCAAGCCCTAAAATCCCCAACACCACACAGATGAGCTGAGAGGAAAACTAGATCGGCACCACACCTACACTTTGTCAGAAGTTTGTGAAAACTGAGACACGCCTCGAAACCATAAAGAAACAGACTTTTTTTCTCCAAGGAAAACCAGATCACTGAAAAAAATTTCTAGCGGGCTTCAAAGCCACCATCAGTAACTAGGCAGAAATCTAGCTTCAGGTTGGGAAAGGGACTTTGATCTTCGTTGGCAATTTAGTGGATTCCACAGCTCCAGCGCTGGGGACAGCACAGGTCACAGAGGACTCCCGTTCATCTAATGGCTCCCAGTGAGACAGAGAGAGCAGAGAGGCAGTTATGTGCTACCCCTCGCTCCAGGATGAGCATGGTAACACGACAGGAAAAAATCAGATGTAGAACAGAGAGAGCAGATAGCTTAGAGATCAGTAGTTGCTAAGCGGGGCTGCGCATGTAGGGCTAATACAGGTCAAAACCACCATTGTGACACTTAGGATTCAGTTTTATGACCAGATTTCTATTTAATGGGAACTGCAGTCCCGTATCAGCTTTTTTCCAAGTGTTCTTAGGCAAAAATATGCTGGTTTATTGTACACCAAATGTACTGTGGGTGCTGCTGGAAAACAATTTCAAAGAATTAGGTTATGCGACAGCACTTAGAGATATAACAACATTTCAGGTAACCCGTTTTATGCCCTGTAATCTCTTCCCATTAAAAAGAGACTCTCTTTGGGAAGTATGTATTATTTTATCAGCTTGAACTTCAGCTGATTTTCTGTTTCTTCAACTCCTTGTCCAGATTCACCTTGCATTGTGGCAGACTTTTAAATCTCACATGGCTGACAATGTGCCCACAGAATGGGGAGCATCTAACAAGAATAGCTCTGAAGGTTCCCCTATATGTTCTTACACCCACAAGAATGAAACAATGCAAGGGAAAGACTTAACTTCATTTTGTTCTCAAAACCAAGCCAAACAACAACAACAAACCCACCACAACACAACAACAACAACACTCACACCAATTTATTTTCCCTGATGCAAAGCCAGTATGTTCAGAAAAAGCTAAACAGAGTATCCGTGGAGTTACCTAAGTGCCATTATCCCACACATAGACTCAGCACAGCATCTCCTCCTATTAAGGAGCTGATCGAAAGCTCACTTAAATCAATGAGAGTCTTTCTATGAACTTCGGTAAGCTTTGGATCAGACCGATCTTGTTCAAGAGCAATATCTGAGCCCCCTTGAAGGAACACGTTCCACAATGTTTGGAAAGAACCTTTTACTTACTTAGTACTTGAGCCTTTTAAATCAGGGGCAGGAAAAGGAAAAGTGCCAAGAACAACCTTTTTCTGACATTACCTTCTTTTCTTTAACGTTGCATATTTTAATAGTAGGTAGAACAGATGGTGAAATACAATCTCTCCACTGAGAACTAAATGACAGCCACTAGCTGTAGGGGACACTCAAGTATTAAAGGGAAGGAAATGCACAAATAATGAAAGTACATTTTGTCCAACTTGCTTTTGATGAGGCATAAAATAAAATGTAAATAATTTCTATTAGGAGGAAATTAACATAACGACTTTGGTATTTGCAATCAGAGCAAGCTCGTATTACATAACCTGGATTTGCAATTGAAGTAGAGCAATACCATTTACCTGGATTTGAAGTAAGGATTATATGAATTCTGTTTTCACTGTCAGTAATACGGCACAAACCCGATACTATTAACATGACTGATAATAAAGAGATGTGATTAGTCTCAACTTGGATAGGCAATTAAAAAAAAAAAGGAGCAGAAATGCTGGTTAGCTGTATGTGAACAGAGGTTCTGTTAACTGGGGTTTGCTGTGGAGAAAAGTGTCAATATTACTAACACACGTTTGCAATTAAGTTGCTGTCAATGTGGCTAGGAAAAGGAGTTCATAATTAGGACAACACAGTTAGTATTGACCTGAATTTTCAGTAAAAATCATGTCTCGGTTTTAATTTGGAACTATAAAATTCATCTCTGTGCTCTACAGAAGTCAACCTATATAATTATTAACTTACAGCGACTTTACAATTAAGAGAATTATTTACATAACATGTTCTTTTTACATAACCACGTGGCTGTTACAAATGGTGCACTGAATGTAATGCTCCCAGAAGAGTATCCAAGACAGAAAATTGAACTTCTAAGTTTCTTTACAAAAGCATTACTAAGGATTTAAATACTTTACTCTCGGAAAAAAAATACTGCTTCAGCAAGACCCTGTGCTCCCGCTCCAAATATTGGTTTCTTTATTAGAATTACTAGTTTTAGTTAATTACTAGCTAAATCTCTATTAATGGCCTCACTGCTCATTTGCATGCCTACTTACTGTAAATATTCTTGATGCTTCTAGTGAACATGATCAAGAGGATACTTAAATGGACAGAAATTGGTTGTTTAATCTGCACATTAATACGGAAAAACAATGAAAAGTGTGCTTATTTTAAATAACTTTAGAATCTGATTGTGCACTTTCTTGCACTTATATTCCTATGTGACTGCATGTCCAGTATATCAAAGCAACACAAAGATATGGAAGTTAGTGTGTGTTTTTTTTTTTTTTTTAGTAAATCCCTTTATACGTGCTATTTCCATGTTTCCTGACAAGCAGAAGAAAAACAGAACGTGAGCCCAGCGGAATTCTCTTTCTCATTCTATTTTTTTAAGTAGCCTTACCTTCCTCTTCTTCTACTTGTGCTCCTCCTCCTCCTTCTTTTTCTTTTTCCTCTGCACTGGGAATCAAAGGTTTCTCCTCTTCTGTTGTGCCTTCTTGGTTCAACAATGGCTCTGAATAAATTTGATAAAAAGATGAACAGTAAGGCTTTTCAGAATGTACATTGTATAAAAGGATTAACATACACTAGACAGATTACCATTAAAAACACTGGAAAAGGATCCTTCCCCTCAACAGCACAGATACAGTATCTATCTCGGGGAAATGCAATGGGCAGTCGTTGAGAGCAAGGCCTCGCTCCTCCAGCATGCTGAGCTTTCTGGGATTGGGCACAAAAAGCCCCCCATGCCTAGCTCCAAGCATCGTCCCTCACCAGGACTCCTCACAAGCCCAGGGGCACACACACTCTAATGTTTTGCTGGATGGAGGACAGAGCATTCTGTGCTCTGAACATACAGGGCTCCAGTGCTTGGCGAGAGGAACAAGGGAACAAGACACAGTGTTCACTTCTTTCTCTAATGGAGGCAGTCATTAAAACGCCATCTGATATCACTGAGAACCCATAGCTACTCCCCTGCTCTGGACTGAAGTCAGGGTTACCAGAAGATGATTCAGGTCCACAGTTTTGGTCTTGGAAGCATGGAAAACAAAAGGGAATTTCAACACTACTGCTCAGATCTGAGCAATAACAGTGTGATGAATATGCAGTACCTTCTATCTCCATGCAGGAGCTTTGGGAATCTGCCCCAGTTTTCATCTCCTCCTCTGCAGCACCATCCTGCTGTCCTGTTAGCACGACAGATTGAAAATGACATCAGTGCGAGGGCTGCATGCACGCAGCGGCAGGTTCGACAGGCACGGCACGAACCTAACACGCCGCATCGAACTCTTCAGCCATGAAATGCTTTTTGCTATTAAATGAACAATGTTAGAACTATTTCATATATGAAAATACCACCTACTAAGCTCTAAGCATTAAGGATGTTCAATGTCTGGTCACAACTGACCTGGAACAGATATTTTTTCCTTCGTTTGTAGCTCAGCCTCGACACACTGATTCTCGCAGGAGCTGTTGCAAAGCACCCCCGCTTGCTGGTCAGCTTATCAGAAGGAATAGAATCACCCCACAGGCTTTTAGAATAATGATGGGAGGGGAGGAAAAAAAGGGGGGGGGGAGGGGGAGAACAACAACAACAACAGTGCTATGTCCTCTGGATCTATATGGTTAGAAGCCCACACGCTTGGAGATGTGTCTTTGCCAGCAACACCAACAATTACTGCACCAGGCCTGTCTGGCACGGGACCTCTGCTTGCTGACAGCATTTTCCTGAGGCAGCAGAGGTCAGGCTGAAACCCACTGGATGCTGTAACTGGAGGAACTAAGGCTCCCAACTGGTTCATTATCTGCGTCTTAAAGAATTTTGAGAGAGAACTTTACCTTCGGCTTGATCTTGCTCGCACCCCATAGGATGTGCTGGGTCACTCTCCCGCGCGCCCTTGGAGTCTTTCAGGGAGTCTGAGGAAACAGCGAACACACAAACACGCGTCCTGCAGCAGTTTTTGTGCTGGAAAAGTCTGGCTGTTTCCTCAGACACTGGTGGCCCTTAGGTGCGAGGTTCATACTTGGCATTCTGATACTCGGACAGCACTTCCTGCTGCTTAACCACAGACTCGTACACTACAAAAGCATACTCGTGGGTCTCAATTATTCAAGCTGATTTCTGAATCCGTACACTTATTGAGCAGTTTCTGGCCTGCGGTACAAACCTTAGACAAGGAGTTGTCAAGAAACGATATGTAAGAAAAATGAGAAGTGCTACTGAGACTTATTTCTAATGAAATGAGTGGCACAAAGCTAGGAGAAACACAATGGACCGCCTACTTAATAAACAGAGTGACTTTTTTTTTTTTTTAATAACAATACCAGTGCTTTTCATGGTTGGATTTTCCCTAGCTTGACAAACATTCAGTCCTATAAATCCCACTGCAAATCCTGGCCTCATTTCACCAGATGACAGAACTCCCAAGGCCATTATCGTGGCCAAGACTGCTTTTGCTTTTGGGGAGACTACCAAAATGAAGCGCCCAAAGCCATACTCTGAACCAGTGGCACAGTGAGGTTTTGAATTAGACAGTATAAATCCAGCCCCTACACTCTATCTGTGGTCTTTGTATACACCAGGCATTGTTTTTTGCATGTCAAACAACATTTTCTGACTAGAGCCACTCCCTAGTGATCTATGGAGTGCAAAGACCTGCAGCGCATGACAGTAAATTACATTATGACAGTTTTGTCACAGCTCTACTTCTAGAGGGTCCCTTTCCATCATACAGCAGAGCAGATCTTACAACATACCAAAGGATGCCCGGGTAAAACTCTCTTCCTGAAACTTGCCAAGAATAATCTCTGATGGATAAGCGAGAAAGCTGGGTTGTTAACATCTGATCCAAATTTAATAATCTGTAGAAAAGGTATGCACTGAAAGTGTGTGGCTTTAATTAACTGCAAATAATCCCCCAAGGCAAATATTTAATTACCTGCACAGCTTCTTACTTCTCTCATGGCATGACAATAAGTTTATAAATCCAAGTTTGAAAGCAGAATATCTCACTGATGTACAATTTGCTAAAATTTGCCCTTGCTGCACTTTTTTTTCTACCCTACTGTGGACTTAAAACGCTGAGCACTGCTATCAGCTGGGCCACTGTGTTGGCCCTTTCATACTAGGAAGCCACATTGTGCTATGAGTTACAAGGGATTACCCTATCAGCCTGAATCGGTGCAAAAATAAATTAGAATCTCATCAAATTGCAAGTTTAATCAAAAAGCGAGTTGAAGGACCTCTTGGTCTTCAATTGGAAAGGCACTAAAAATCTTCAGGGAATTTCTCAACGTCTAAAACAAACTTTAAATGCATCGAGTGAAATTCTGGCTTCACTGAATGTCAAAGCCTGCGGGACATCGAGCAAGCCAAGGTTTGTACCACCGCTAGCCCCCTACTCTGAATTCATATAATCTTTTTCGGTATGATTTAGTTGCATGTTTGCAAATGGTACTTTACTGACAAATATGGAATCAGAAGTCCTCTGCCTTGAGTACCTTGCAGTGAGGGCCCTTCAAAGAGCCAGAAGCGTGATATTACCTGCTGGGGGTGGGAGAGGTACATGTTCCTCTGTCCCATATGGTTCTTAGAGATATCTTATCCAGTGCTGATTGCACAGTACTTTATACTGCCAGACCTGTGCCTTTAATCTCAGTCTGCAGGTGCTACCTTTCCTCCCAGAATGAGGAATGACTCCAATTTCATGCAAAAATCAATCCCCAGCATCAGAGGAACAATTACGCGCCTTGGTCAATAGCAACAAATGGAGTTTAAGGAGCCTTGTGCTTCGCTGATGTATGTGCCCCCTCACATTGTTCTTTGTCGTGCAACACCACAGCTTATGGCAAACTACAGTTATTGTGCAGCACGAGTTGTCTGCATTTCCACCCTTGGGCACAGCTGGAAGTCTGACCCTACTGCTGTGCTCAGTGCCAGCATCAGGCACCACAGCAACAGACCGTCTATGCTGTTTGGCCCATCTTCAGACATTCCCATACCTGGCTGCGCACAGTTTATTCTTACAGGATTGCAATTTAACGTTAAGCTTTCATTTTGGATGTAAACAGTTTCCTAATTGTTCCAGGGTTCAAGAAAGCATTTTAGTTGCACAGGATTCAAAATTATTCCAGGCAACATAAAATGTTCATTTTGCACATGTTCTTTTTTGTCAAGCGTGTTTCTGAAAAGAGCAGAACATGGGCAGGAGTTGCTGCCTCGCTGAAGGAGCCTGCGGTTCCTATTTCAGCAGGAGAGATCAGTAGCTGCATTAGCATGTAGATTCTGAGTTTCAAAATCTTTAAGGTCAAGACCATATCAAAGATTTCTTCTTTTCAAATGCAAATAGTAGATCAAATATTCAAGCCAAAAGGTCCAAAGACAGATTTACTTTTAGGATTAACAAGAATAAAATAAAGCAAAGGAATAAACCCAGATTTATGAAGAAAATCTCAGGCAGGCAAGAGTAAAAAATGTAAGATTAAATGCACAGGTCAATAAAAGCTGGTCCCAAATTGGATACGAGGCAAGAACGCTGCATCTGTTTCAGCTGGCAAGCAGTGGTGGGAATACCACAAATGCTGACTAAATACAAGTTTCTCTTCGCAAGTTTTCAGTAGGGTAGCAGTATTGCTCAGGAAGAGGTGGTCTTCTGTGCTGACTTAGTCCTCTAGAGCCATCCAGAACTGGGCTTAAGCCAGTATGATAGTCCTAAAAGACTCCATGTCCGCACAAGCTCTGGACATCCCTACAGCCTTCATCCACCACCAAATGGCTAGGAACTAACTCTGATTTTTTAAATGGTATAAAGCAGTGGTATAAATGGTATAAAGCAGATTTTTTAAATAGTATAAAGCAGTGTCAGTCATCTCCTAACACAGCTACTCATCTGCCAAGTTGCACCAAGAACTCTAGTGAGGGTATCATTTCTCAGCAAAGTAGGTTTGTTTTTTTGGTGATGTACATGGGGCACCATTCGCTTTGGGGCTGTAAAGGGTTAGCATTCCACCAGGAGGGACTGAAAGTAAGCAGTGCTTCTGATACTGCATTGTAGCACGGTTCCTGGTGTCATCACTGATCACACACAAATGAACCAAACATGACATTTAGTGACATAAATGAATCAAAGATAGGCCACTTTCATCTACTGCACATAAAGCAATGAAGTGCTTATGAACATCTGAGTGTAAAACCGATTAATTCCTTCAAACCCGCTTTTACCTGGTGGCTGCTTTACCTGCAGTGGCAGTATCCACGTAAGGAGCGCTCGCTATGACCCCGCTTGCTCTGCACCCCTCCATTGTATTGAAACAACTATCTCGTGGAGTTGTGTGGCTACATGGACCTGGGAATTAACCCCAGCCTTTAAAAAATCATGTAGAAAATATTTGGACATTAAGAAAGAGGGTCAGAATACTCACCACACACATTACTGTTCTAATATACCAACTGCATGTTGACTTCAACTCCAAGAAAACTGTGTAACTTGCAATAAGCTATCAATTCTACCCTTCCTGCCAATAATCAGGCATTATTTTTTATAAAGACTGCATAAAACCCCCTGTTTTTCCATGTCATTCATGTGTGGTTTTTTTTTTTGACTGTACAAAGCAACACTGCTCAAACAAAATTTTGCAAATGCTTAGGAAGAGGAGAAATGGTAAGATCTGAATGTTAAGTGGTTTTAATGATCTTTTAAAATTCACTTCCCCAGCTACTCTCTGTATGGCTTATTTACTGAGTCATTTCTAATGTGCAACACACCTGGGTCCTGCACACAGCATAGATAAATCACCACATTTTAGGGAGCTGTAAGACGATTAAAGAGGGAAAAAGCTGGCCATTATGAAAGAAGCAGGTTCAGTGCATTTTATTTTTTAAGCATGATACTGTGAAAAATGACTGGAATATTTCCAGAGTGAAAGAAATCAAGCAGGCGTCTAAAATTACAGGTAATGGTGTGCACGGAGGCTGCCACATGATTAGGGTATTCTTTTGCCTCATAAACCGAGGAAAATGTGTTAAAATGAAGTACTATAAAATGGTGATTTATAAGAAGTTAGGGAGATATTCTTGAGCTTTGACTTTAAAATGTTATTTTTATATCCACCAAGATTTCATTTTAATCTATCTTTATGACGGATTAGATTTATTTGAGCCCAAGTTTATATGGCTTGGTAAAACAGACCTTTTTAGGTGCAACAACCTGTAGAGAGATTTTTGCAAGTGTTCAGGTAATACAGCAGGCACTTCATCTCCCCAGGTGGGGGTCCAGCGGGTAACGCTCCCACTCGCTCATGCTTCCAGCTGCCAGAAGGGCATCTCCTCTAACTTCCCCTCCTGTCCACAAGAGACATTTCAGGTGCAGTTGGTAAGATAACTGTGGGCACCCTGCTGCTGCTGCCAGGGCAGGGCCCATTGCATGGGGCACTGGGTAAGGAAAACACTGAGAAAAACCTGGTGGTCTCAGTTAGACCCTTCCCAGGAGAAGGTGCTGCCCGACTGAAGGTAGGAGAGAGGAGCTGGAAGGAGTAGGTGATGGTCAGGCTGGCGGGAGCGCAGCTGGATGGCTTCAGGTCAGCTAATATTTAAAAATAAGTAGGATTTAAATAAACCAGCTAAGCAGATTAGTGTCAGCTGTTGCAGCTGCCTGTACGGGAGAATGGTAAAGCAGAAATATCTCGAGTAGTTTATGGCCTTGACCCTGTCTGGATGCACAATGCTACAGATAGGTCAGATTAAAAGGAAAAGTGAGTAACCTGCATCACGTACAGCTCACACTGACCATTATGATGGTGCTAAGAGAACAGGCATTTGGTTGGATGTTGATGGTTATGTACCTGGTTGAAAATAAAAATAAATAAATACCCCCCCCCCCACCACATCACTTAGCTTGCGTTAGCCAATTTGCTTTCACCGAAATCATTCTAACCAAGGGAGAGAAAAATGTTATCCCTGCAGCTGGCACGCGGAGCCACAGCTACAGTTGGGGGTGTTGAAACTCTTCCATTTAAAAAGGTTCTTTCTCAGTTACCTATAATTGAATTTTTTCAGGCTGAAATTTTCCAGGCCTAATCATAGCCCAAGGGTAAAGTAAAAACATTTCATTGGTGGCTGCTGAGCGCTCAGCACTTCTGAAAATCGGGTCATTCATTCAGATGTCTTAATATATACTTAAGAGCTGATTTTAAACACCTCTTTTTGAGCACACTGCCCTTCCAGTCAGTCTGCTTCACCCACTCATCAATGTCTAATTTATGCCAATTTACCCAGCTCCCCTGGATTTGAAATGCTATATCTTTCCGGTTATCCCTTCTCAATCATTTATGTCTTTAGGACACCAAGATTTTTCCATGGTGAGAACTACAGCAGGCCAAACAGGAATTATATATCCTGTATGTTTTACACGCAAGATACTTGCAGGCTTCTGGGTTGTACAAAGTGAGTTTTTAGGGCTCAACTCTAGCCAAGGCATATACCTAATGCAGTCTCTGACATCATAAACTCTCCAGCTGACTGAACCTGACTCCATTTCGAAGAACATAGAAAAATAGTGACTTGCTTTAAATGGCACTCCCGCAGGAGCGCAGACTGGTGAACACCTGGAAATAATTAATCGCTGCTTTATTTTTAAAATTAATTAGCATATGATTTAATTTAGTTGACCTTCAAATGAAAATTTAGTTCTTATTAAGTGCTAATGAATTAAAATCAGTGTATTGTGCACAGAAACTTTCCCATGATTACATAATGGGGACTTCATTCTTTATCTGTGCTAAATCCATTCCCTTTTTTCATTTTTCTGCCAGAAAGCCCCATCATTAAGTCAGGTTAAATAATAATCGGTAGGACAGGTATATGAGAAGCAAATGAAGAATACACACTCTCTCACACACTCACTCGGTCCATTTAAAACGAGTTGGTAGTCCCAGCACAATCTTGTGTGGACAGGCATTCCAGACTGAGTGCAGCCTGTCTGATACATGTTTTATCTGCTGCATAAACATTAATGGCCTTAATCACTTTCTTCTGTCCTTCCACTTCATAAAGAGGAGCATCTCTAAGTTGAAATACGCTGTGTATAAAAGGATCTACTTCCATATGCACAGTAATGAAGCGCTACGAAGGTGCTGCCGAGAGGTGTCAGCTCTCTCCTCGAGAGCTAATAGATATGCATGCAAGTTTTCAAGGGTAAAATTGCAACATTTCTTTGCTCTATTTCCAGACAGTGGAAAGAGAAGCTTGGCACAGGCTGAAGTAAGAGGACACCTCCACAGCATAACATCAAATGTCTTGATATTCTTGTAATACGACTATTCTGCTTTGCTTCCTGAGGACAGGGCACTCAGGAAGTTCCGTCTTTTCAAAGACCACATGTGAACTGTGCCCACATGAACTTTTTTTTAATGAACTCTCTAATGAATGACAGGAGAGATACGAGCACACAATAATGTGGGACATGTAATCCCACAGTAGATTTTCATTTTCCATCAGAGCTCCTTGAAGCATTATTCCTGCATTGTTCAGCACATTCTATTATGAACTGTACTTCCCTTTTCCCATCCTTTCCCTTCCCTTTAAATAAATAAATAAATAAAGGATAAAGAAGGCTCCAGTTAAGAAAAAATATTAGAACTTCGTGATAGCATAGATGCGTGTGCTTCAAAAGCCCCTTGGAAGAGAAGAAAATTAACACTTGAATAAATTCCCAACCAGTTAAAGTGCTCTCCTGATCAGGAACATGTTCCTGAATTAGAGCGTGGGTTTGCGTGAGACCTACCATTTTCTGCCACAGACCCTACCAAAAAGTGTTGAGCTGTGCTACTGTGGGACTGGCAGAAGCCTTTTCGTGACAGTCTGCCACTGGCAATATTCATTGAGAGCTATGATAAAAGTCATCACAGAAATAATTCTAACCAGTGGAGAGAAAAAATTTATCACTGTATCTGGCCTGCCAAGCCACGATGTTCAGGCTGAGAGACAGCGGCATCCGTTTTGAGCAGCCGCACGTTTTAGAACAGAAAGGAAGCATTTCAGTGTGCTCACTATTTTCTGATCCCAGAGATATGTGGGGGGGAAAAAAGGAGTGGAAAACTTACTAGCTGATGCTAATCCAAGTCAAAATACACGTTTCCGTGCACTCACCAGAACTGGCATTAGAGAGACTGCTGAACTGCCACAGCAGGCTTGGAAACCTCCTATTCTGAGTGGTTTAAACCATGCATTTTGGAAGTTTGTAGCCCAGACTTCTTCACTACAAATCTTGTTCCATGGTAATTAGGTGAAAGGAATAGAAAAACATAATTTCTTTGAATGCTTTACATCCAGGTCATTTAGCTGAGGATAAACTACAGAAATGAGTATGTTCCAGAACCTGGCAGGTTTTAGTTGCGTTAACTCAGTGGGCAAACAATTTGAAGGCTGAAATTTATTTTGGGAGCAGCAGGTGTTTTCAGAAATGCCAGGATTTTGTAAAAGTGCCATTTCCCAAGCAGTAGCAGGTTTTTTGTAACACCAGTATTCAGTGTTAAACTAATTCAACATCTAAAATCTGAAAAATTGAGAATATACTAATGCAAATAAGGATTAAAACCATGGCCTGATGGATGCGGCAGTCTCATCGTTCAAAACTCTTGGTTTTCCCTTAAATAACTAGCAACCTAATTCCGAAACAGGCTCTCTTCCCCACCATTCCTTCCTTTGTACTAGCATGACTTTACACACAAAATATATGGAGGAGAGTCTGTCTCACTCCTTTTCCCCTACCAGACGCTTTCTGTCTTATTTTTGAGGAGAAGTAGGACATCCAAGAGTAATGACCCTTTGGGCTTCTCAGGTTACCATCTCTTCTTCTGCCAGCCTCTTGAGAGAAGAGGGGAAAACATTATTCTCTTAGAACACTATAGGAAAAGCGAGAGGCATAACACAAAGACAGCTACTTTCCCGAGAAGAGGCAACTAATACAAAAGGTCAAAAAACTGGAGCATCAAAAAACCACAGAGATGGTCACTGAACAGCATATCAAAAGGCACGGATGTCATAGTCATGAACAAGCACGCAAAGCACTAGCAAAACATTTGGATCTTTGGTAAAGACTGCACACAACAACAACAAGAAATCCTAATCCAAAAACCCACCGTGGGCCTCACATTACACAGCATCAAAAAGCACATCCAATGGGTGATCACATAAGTACAGTATACATAAAAAGGCCAAGTGTCACTGAGAAAAGAGCGATGAGTGACAGGTAATTGCCTGCTATGGCTGGGGCTGAATCTATCAGTATTCCTGCCTTAAACTAGCCTTGCCATGACCTTAATCTGTGAAGATATCGATAGCAAAAGCCAGTACTCTGGCAAGGGTTTGAGGGCTTTTTTTCCCCACAGTATCAATCAATCAGTTGAGAGAGCACTTAAATCAACCTGTGCAAGGCTTTGAACTCATAATCAGGTAAGTATGTGGGCTCTCTAGCATGTTCTTTTGGAACAAAAGGGCAAGATCTCACACCCTGTCACACTTATCTAGAAAAATGAGAAGAGAGTCAAGCAGTAACGCTGAATTAAACATTCGATCTTTTAAAATAAATAAGTTAATGGATGTTAATAATTATGTTATCTCAGTAAAATGCATTAAAATTTTCTATTAGGCTTTCTTGAAGGTTGTACTGATGGACTGCATTTATTATAGATAGCACAACTCCTGTTTTGAATTACCAGTAGCGAACATTTTATAAATCACCCAGGCTTTTTCCTGACACCCCCCTTCCACCCCCCCAAATGCCAAAAACCATAGAGCGGCACAAGCAATTAATAGCGTGATATCATAACAGTATCAAAAACAGTAGGTCTGTGCACTGGTTCCTATCTGTAAACCAACAACTCCACAGGAAAAATCTCAGCTTGAAACATTTAAATTAGATCATCTCTCTTTCTTGTTTCCTAAACTCCCTGTCATTTGGCCCCGTGACACTTTCAAATATTTATCACAAACTAAATGATCTGAGTGCCCAGCACAGTCTGCACAAGATAAACATTACTTTCTCCCTCTCAATTATGACTTCAATTCCTTCTGTCTCCTCTTGATGTGTTTATAGCTATTGTGTTTTTCTTTTTCCCCATCAGGAGAGCACTGAATAGGGAGCTAACACAGCTGAGATAGATGCGCACGCTTAACTTTACGCGTGTGAGTCATCACAGCGAACCCAAGCTTCAGGCTAATTTCTGACATGTCATGTATGATACTGCAGTATTACCTCCGTAACAAGGGGACTTAGGAATTCATGGCATCTCTCCTACCAGCACAACAGCTGGTGCCAAGTAGTTTTATTACAAAGACTTTTGTAAATCAAAATCCAAGCATTTACCTATTTCTGTATGGTTTAACTGTGATTTTAGCAATTTCCAGACAAAGAAAAATACAGTTTTATGAAACGTCCTCTTGGGATTGGGTATTTTGCAATGTAATTTACAATCTGTACCTTTATCCTCACATGGCTCTGTGGCTTCTGATGATGATAGGCTGGCTACAGCTGAAGGTTTCGTCTCATCTATAAGAACCAAGGAAATTAAAGAGACGTTATTCATTAGATGGCAAAATAATGAACTGGTTTACTGGAAAAAAAAAAAAAAGGCATTACACCTTATCTGAAGCACGATACTATACTTGAATTTGATTTTCTGGGCTTCGGTCCATTCACGCTGTATTCTCTGGCCATTACTGGTCTGATTGTCTTCCCTAAGCCAGGGGTAAACTTAGATTACAGTACTGCCAGTTAAAGTCCATATTTCAATTTCCCATAATAGAGAGAGAGGAACAGCTATCAATTTCATGAATAGGCTGCTGTGCTTGTTGCTTTGAGATTCCTTTTTTCATTTAATCCATCTATTTTGAGAAAAAAACAATTAAGCCATTCTTTAACTTTAATCATGTCCGTGAATCCCGTTGGAATCAAAATGATTAAATGCAAACGCTTTTCTGAAAACAGAAGCTTTCGTAAATCAGGCCCGAAATTTAGCAAGTCCCTGAAAATCTGTGGTGCATAGATGTTGAATGTCAGAGCATGCTGCTAAAACCATGATCTTTAATAGATTAAATTAGTAATTAGTACCTGAATTTAACAGACTTTTTTCACCTTCACTGTTGCTTTTTCTTGGCAATTTTTGTTAGCTAAAAACTTTGGAAATCTGCTTTCATTTTTATTCTTTCTTTTCTTTCACAAGACTTGCCTCTGGTGATTCTGACCCCCCCCCCCCCTTCCCTCAATATACTCATTGAATATTTTTAACAAGCTTGAAACAAGAGCTCTGAACCACCTGCCATTTTGTTTTCCACATCTTAACTGTGAAGTTCACTGATGATAGGACAGAGGCCAGATTATAAAAAAAAAAAAACAACAATGTAATAGCTGAACTATTTTAGGCCAGTCTTTGTATGCTATAACTGGCTTTTTCATGTACTATGTAATAAGAATATATACATCTTTATGTAATGGACTGGCTAAGACTACAGTTTCTATTTTTTTCCCCAATGTTTTCTTTTACGATATTAAAGTAATGATTTTTGATTTGTCATACTCAGATGAAGGTTATGCCTTTTGGTTTAGAAAATACAAATAAGAACTTCAACATTTGAAGAGATTGCTCCTTACATTTATCTTTCATGGTGTTTAGAACTGTTTTAGCCACACAACCGTGTATCTTAGAATATCAGGTCATTTCCTACACCACCAAGGAAGGGAACAGAAGCAGCAACCCTAGAAATTACTGATGATGTTTTGTCTCCCCACTTGAGGAATGTGGAAAGTGGCAGCAATTCATCAGCTGAACATTACTCACTGGAGGTAATTGTACACCTCTCTGTTCTTATCAGTAGGTGAACCAGTAGCGATAAATGTTAAGTCAAATAATTTTTTTCTGTAACGCTGTGTGCTTGCGTCTGAGGAGGTGATTCATGCGTAGGAACAATGCTGTCTTTAGGCGAGTTCCTGCAATATGACGTTTTCTGGATTTGGGACTTAAAAAGTCTGGATCCTTTCTTTAACACTCTTCATGAGAGTAACAAAACATGATTACCAATATGAGATAGCACAAGAGCATACGCGATATCTCTGATAAACCAGGTATGACAGCTTCTAACATAACAAGTCATAATGACAGTTTTGGAAAAGAAAGAAAAAAAAAGAAAAAACACAATGCATTTAACACACCTCCAGCAGCAAAGTAATAATTAAGAGACGTGCATTTCCCTCACTTCTCTTGGGAAAAATGAAACGTATCACATTCACTCCAGCTGTTTTGCAAATCAAAACACCAAGGAAATATACATACCATCAGAGTCAATACAGTTGACAAGTACAGCGGGCTATATTTGGCATCTATAGACAGTAACATAACTGAGTTTAACAGGAATCTCTGCAGCTGGAGTAATCCTGAGCTAGGAGCCAAGCAATATTTGGTACAGTTAAAAGCTCTGCATTGCTTGAGCAAAGAGATCCCCCTGCCTAGCAAGAGATTAAAAACAGAGCCTGAATTCAGACAGGTCAACTCCTTCCACACTTCTGCCCGACCAGCATAACAGTAAAAACCCAGGAAAGGAAACATGGTTGTCCTTCAGCGCATACAAAATAGCCCAGCATGCTTATCCTGGGGAGGATAAAGGGCCCCAGTCCAAAGCTAGAGTGCTGTGTGCCTATGTCCTCACCTCACACTGCCTGCCACGCGTGGGGATGTAAAGAAGCAGAGACAAAGGCAACAAAAAATACAGAGGGACTTCAAGTACTTGAGGCCACCAGCATCAGCTGTTAACACACGGTTGCAGAAGACTGCCCAGGGGAGAGCAGGGAGAAATGCTGCGCTACCACACGCATAGTGCTCACCGTGTGGGACAAACAAGGGCCCTCGTTAAATGAGCTCCTCTTCTGGAAAGAGTCATGATACAGTATGCAAAACAGATCAGACAAGACTCCAGGCTTCCTATTTTTTTCTGCTGCATTTACTGGCTGGCCTTCTTCAGCTCAGTTTTCCACATATTGATAACAATCTTTAAGTCTGATTAAAAAGATAGCTCTCTATAAAACTGTTTCATGCTCTGTGAATTAAGGTAGCATCCTGCACTACTATGAGAAAAAAATAACCAGGAAACGTATTGTATTGCAGGTAATGCTACGAAAAGAAATCCTAGGAAAGAAGGGTATTTACAAGCATTTTGATTGCTACATCAGCTCTTTTGATAACTGCTTAATTCTTAAGTCTTTTGCATTGAACAGAGTTGGGTACAATTAAAAATATAACTAGAAATGGAAAAAATATAGAAAAAAATCTATTGCAAACATGGAGTGACATTGCATTTTAAAATACTGAACTTGCTACCTTGTAATACGTAATTTATAATCATGCCATCTGCAAAATCCACTGCTCATGAACTCTGGCATTTGTTCACAGTATCTGTAATGTCTTTCTGTATGGATTTAAGTCTTCATAACCCCAGAGACTTGTGTAGACAATTTATTGAAACCTGAAAACTTTAGAAGTATGGTTCTCGGTACAGAAAGACTGCTTCCACCTTTCCCAAATTTCCTTCCCTGCCCCCTGCTCCCCTTCTACCCCATCCTCCCACCCCTCCCCCCCCTTTTGTATTGTATGCAGAGTGCTACTCTGGTGTAGACAGAGAAGTAGAAATATTTCTCTCTAGTTAGAGGATCAGCTAGAGGTTATCCACTTTAAAGAGGGAATGTGGAGTTGATAGGTTAAAGAGGGAAATCTGTATTCCTGCATTGCAATTCATTCATTCATAACGAATGGAGTTGTGGTCTATAATTGGAGACTTGCACGAGCTCGGAGCTAATCTGGTGAAAATCTACAAATGTGTTCCCTCAGTAGCATTGATGAGGGTTATTGTTCCAGGGTGGATAAAACCTCAGAGTCCTTTAAGGAACTGTGCACTTACCTGCTTCTCGGCTCGGGCCCTCAGTGTCTTCCATGTTTTGCTTCTCCTCTGTGCTGTTACCACCTATCAAGAAAACCACACTACAATTAGTTATGATGCGTCTGTTTATTGGTAACAGCAGCAGCAATATTAATTGTCACCAACGCAGCTCAAACTGCTCATTTACAGCAAGGCCCTGTGATAAAAGGGGAGAGAGGAAAAGGTAAACTGAACAAATGGCAAACATAACCAGCTACATTTAAAAACGTCACATTTCCATCTGGGGAAGGGGGGTTAGATTAAAGATTTTTACCTTAGTAGGCACATGAGAAATATCTGTACACAAAATAAACATATCTTTCCCTAAACACTGTCTGCAACAGATAAAATTGTTGTTTGATCTTATTCTATTTATTTTCTAAAGATTTTTTTTCTAGGATTATTTTCCTCCAGTAACATTTCCACAAGAGCCTTGAAGTGGCTGTGCTTCAGATTGCAGAACCTACTTTAATAGCTATGGAAGGTAAGAGGAGGAGAGGGAGAATTGCCTGAATTTTATTTTAAAGCAAAAGGCTCAACACCACTTAACATAAAGTATCAAAATGCATCACAAATGACTGCAAAGGAGAGGGCAAAATAAACCACAGTGAGATTGCTAGGATTTAATGCATTTCCCCCCTTTTTACATTCACATTCGTTCCCGATTTTCTCCACTACTTTGCATTCGCATTCGTTATCCATTTTCCTCCCTCCAGCACCCTTTCTGAAGGCAGGTACCAAACAGTGAATTACCACAGAGAAAAGTAATACCCTGGGGAAAGCCAGACTATGGACGTGAGACCAAGCTCTCTTAACCTTCGCTTGGCCCGCTCAGAAACATATCGGGAAATGTGTACTTTCAGTGATGGAGAACACTCTTTTAGCTTCATAACAACATTAGAGGCTGCCGTGCAGCAGGCTGGATCAGATGCGATGGCTGTGCTCCCTCTCTTCCAGCATGGCGAGAAAGACAGCGAGAGCAGCTGACTACCAGCCTTAATGAGGCATTTGAAAAACTGACTGCTGAGCATATACGCTGGGAGAAAGGAAATTCATTCCCAGGCCTGTAAATGGCTTGATAATGATACGCATATTTTTTGCTGTGATCTTTTCTGGCTCCTGGGTTTTTCTGATTACAGCTTCTCTAAAGCAACACGGTTGAAGTTCTTCGCGCTGCCACCTTGCTTTACTTAACACATGGAGCCTGTTGAAGAGAACAGCAGCAACCCAAATGCAATTAGGTGGATGGAAGAAAAACAGAGGAAGGGCATGTTTTTCGGAAGCAAGCGTGCATCTCCTGGTTGCACGCTGCACTCGGCTAAGATTTAGAGGCTGAGGTATGATGCTCGCGCTCTCTCCAGCAGGCAATACATCTCGGCATCCAGCAGATGGGACTCGTGGAGAAGTGTTTCCCGGCCAGCCCCGCACAGAGCCGCTCTCAGAAGAGATGGAGCAGGAGTTTCACACCCGGCCTGTGACCGGCGAGGCAGGCAGGAAACAGCTGATGGCCATGGCTCGGGCCTCCTGCCCGCCTGGTAGCTCTCCGCCCCGACTTTAACCAGCCTTAACGGATGGCTAGAAATAGTCGTTTCTTATGACATTAGTGAGCTCTAACCTGTAAAAAATTGCATTACATGGATGACCAAAAGGGCTTGATAAAACCAGCTGGGTTTTTCTCCCCCACTCCCTTTAAATCATTCTGCCTGTCCACGCACAATACAAGGACTGCACGCAAATCAGAAAGTTAGCCCTGCTAGAAGGCAAACTCTTCTCTCCCCCTGCCCCTTCTCTTTTAAAACACAGCTCTGGGACTTTGCAAGCTTTGCAGCAGACAATTAATAAATAAGGAAAAAAATCCTTTATGTCACCAGGCTGTGTTTCAGACGGATAAAGTCGTCTAGCTGGAGAGCTGCAGAAAGGAACAGTACGTTCAAGACAATACTGTAACAAAATAGCGCAGTGACACCTGAAAAATCTTCACCATTAAGTCAGATCGAAAGAGAGTATTGCATCACTGTTAAACACGCGGTGCCAAAACAGAAAGGATTTCATTATGGCCAAGTGCAACGTTTCGCTTCGCACAGAAGGACTTCATATTCAGAAAAAGCAGGTCAGGCATAAACAGTAGCTACCAATACATCACTGAAGATCATCTCAGAAATTACCTTACTGCATTCACAACGCAAAGCCACAACTCTAGATGATACTTGTTGCTACACCCATTATAATAAGCATGACTTTAACCATGAGTTATTTGGCTAAAATACAGTATTTAAGGGACTCATTCATATTTATTTCGAGGGACTACACCTTTTTTTAAAGTCACTTTCCCATACCCAACTTACACCTCAAAAGAAAGCTTAACAGGTCACCTCCTTTACCAGATTATTGGACAGTGCACATATTCATCAGTACATTTTGTCCATCCTAAGGCTATTATTTCACTAGGGGTTCACTGTTTAAAACTGGAATAATGGAATGATAATTACAGCACTGTATATTGGATTCTTAACACGTTTTCCATGTAACACTTCATTTTGTTCCTCTCGAAAGAAAAATGTAGAAGACTTTAAGCAAAAGTTTCACCTCTTGTACTCTGACCCAGTCTAACAGACTGACTGGACTACGACATGAGAATTAATCTTGATCAGCATACGGAAAGTACATGTTGTGCCTGCGAAGTGACTTTGCTAGAATTAGAGAAAGACAAACACTAAAAAATTAAGAGCGGGCAACTGATCCTGAAGGCAGTGACTCGCAGAGCGAAGGGTTAAGCTCTGTTTGGCCTGGAGAACCTCTTCATCTCAGGAGAAAGGGAGGAAGCGGAGTAAGAACACACCGGTAAGAAAGCCAACTGTTGGCTGGAAAAGTGGCTAATCCCAAAGCATTTGACAAACATTTCCCCCCCCCCCCCCTTTTTTTTTTCTAATGAACCTCTCACTAAGTGTCTTCTACTGAAGAGGCTTTCAGTAATTATTGCTCTCCATTGGAGCTGGGTGCTGAGAAAATGAGAAGGCTTTAAGTAGCACATGCTCAAGGCAAAGAACTGAAAACATATTTTAGAAGAGAAGCAAGCCTGTTTTTCACCATATTTTTATTCACCCCTGCTCTCCTTTTCTCCAGGCAGGAAAGCCAGACCCTGTGCATTTCCCTTGAGTCTTCCCCTTGATGTTATTAATACTAAAAATGTCTTTTCTTACTGGATGGCTTCTACAGTGTCTGCCATCCTTCTTTTTCCACTACTGCAGCAACTGGCGATTGCATTTCCTTTAGGTGAAAACTGTCCTCGCAATATCTGCTTTTTCATTATACTGGTAATTGAACAGCGATCTGTCACTCACTCCAAAGGAGATGGAAAAAGTGGCAAATGACATGTCGTGTCATTTTAGGCCAGCAAATGTAAATGATTTTGAGCCACATCAAAAGACAAATGGGAACATCTGTTTCTGTTCCCCAGCATGGCAGTCAGATGAAAAAACAGGACCTTGAGAATTACAGTAGCACGATACAAACAAAATAAGCACATCAGACACTAAAATATCTACTCCTGGCCATGTATTTTCCTTTCCTGTGCCAAGCTGACTACTGCAGAGCAGGAGCTTGCTCTCCCCTCTTGGCCTTTTTCTTTGGGATCAGCAAGGAAATTCTCCCCAAATGATATATACCCTCATTTATATTTGGTAGCAAACAGGCTAAGCAGCGATCAATCAGCACACTCAGCAAGCTGGCAAAGCAGGCAGCACTTCTAACTAAGCTAGAAAACCGGATACTCTATGAGCGTCTGCCCATTTTATGTTAAGGAGAGGTATTTAGCATGCACAGTGATATGCCAGCTGCAGGAGCAGCCCCAAAACGAAGCAGATGATATGACAAATAATAAGCCAGCAGTCAGATGGGAGAGGGCTGGGACAAGAACCCTGTGAATGTCCAGGGGACAAGCTCTCAGCAGCAGCAGCACCAGAGCAGGTTTTAGTATTCTTCCCATTTGCTCTGCCAGAGCCCGGAGGCGCATGGCTTTTTACATCTTTCACTGCTCTTGCGACAAACATGGCAAGTCAAAAATATTAATAGTCTGCTGGCCTCTTGGCTCTTCCCATTTCAGAGCTGAATGAGTGCCAGATTCTCATACACCTACTCCTCAGCAGTCCCTTTCTTCATAAGTAGTCAGAGACATTTTTAGAGCTAAGACTACAGTCAATGTCTCAAAAACTGGTGCAAAAAGACGTTTTCCAGAAGAAAACAGAATTACAGATAACATGCTTTTAGTCAAAGGAAGAAATTCTGCCTAACCAGTCTACTTCTACCCTTCCAACATAGAAGTTATTAATAATAAAGTTATTTTCACTAGGCAGAAAGTAGTACTCTATTGGCCATAGAGCATCTACAGTCAGAGTAAGGCTCTTTCAGACTACCTCCTCCTTCCTAGAGAAGGAATAAATGATGCAGAGGGCCAGCGCCTGAGGGTCACATCTCATTTGTCCTTCCTGGATATGTGTGTGTGCATCACAACCCCAAGCACCGGCTTTGACCCAGTGACATCCTCGCGTGGCTCCTACTATCCCAGGAGCACCCCCGGTTCTCCTGGGGGCAACCAACCATGCAAATCCCCCATGGTCAGGCTGGCAAACCTCTCTCAAAGCAGGGCCATGCTTCTGTGACAAATGCGAACTGGGATCTGGCAGATAAGAGATGCCACAGTTTTGATTTGTCCTTTTTACAGCACAAAAATATTGTCACAGCAATCATACTAATGATGTGAAGGTTCTTCTAGGATAACAGGGAAACTAATTAATGAGAAAATTAAAAATACAGGCCCCGATCTTACAGCTGTTGCATTCTACGCACATGAGCAGATCTGCTGACTTCAGTGAAACTCTTAATATACAAAAAGAAAGCACACACAGATCTGTATATACACTCAAGACCATACAGCCTGCAACCATTTTCAGGCTGTTCCAATGGCAAAATGATATCAGACATAAAACAAAAAGCAGATACACACAAAGGCCATTATTGTAGAACTACACATGCATTAAAATGAATCATTAGGGTGGTGGCCTGAGGTTACCGAACATTTTCGGTTTGCATTTTAATTTATTTTAATTAAATTATGATTTAGGTCAGTTTTAATCACTACTTGCATATAACCCCTGTAGGGTAAATTTTAGGAGGGGTAGTAAAGAATTATCTGCAGTAATTGTTTAATGGAGTTATGAGACTTATTCCCCCCTTGCCGTTTCAACAATGTTGCTCACTGCAGACACGGACCTGAATGCTCTGCTATCAATGCACTGAGCCTTGCGAGGCTGTCAGCCTAATAAATAACAGGTTTTCATTTTCATGCGGCATTTTGTCAAGAATTGTTGGGGAGTGTGGGAAAAGAATGAGAAAACTGCAACTCATGAGGATTATCTCAGAGGTTAAAAATAACACCATTGTATTTCACTGTTTAACATCCTGAGAAATATGGGAGCCTAATCTAAAGCCCACTGAAGTTGATAGGTGTGTTCCCCTTCCCTCTCTCCTCTGTGGATCACAAGGCAAGCAACTCTGCATCACTCTACCTTTACTAGCTAGGGAAGAACCAGGGGACAACGTGTGGGCCAACAGCTACAGCGCCAAGCAAGGTGCTTAGAAGACAAAAGCACTCAGATTTCTCCCAACCCTCTTCATCCATAATGTTGCTGGGAATGTTGTGCTAGGCTGGTTTCTCAATGGATGTAATTCTTCTGCGTGACACATACCGTGATTCAGATTTTGCAACACAGGTGTCTGGCAAGAGACATCTGAAATTTCACTGCCAGAGATGTTGATCATCGCTATTTCTGACAATCTGCAACTGTGTCTGTTCAAAACAGATGAAAGCAGACATCTCCTGGAAGCCTGAGCTCTCCAAAACAACCGGAATATGGACGTCATGCCCTAGACACCATAAACAGTCCACAGGGAGGACAAAGATACAATTTGCACTTTGATGCAAAAAATACACAGAGTGCTGTGCAAGTATTCCTATTCATATATTGTTATAGGGTAGAAAATTGGACAGAAACTGCTCATGTGATTTGATGCGTGCTGAAGAGCAGCAAGCAGAGGCAGAGCTCAGAGCAGAAGGGAGGAGTCCTGACTCCCATCCCTACAGGCAGTTCTATTTACCAGAAAGAAAAAGAAAGGGACCCCATACATGAAGGTGCATGATATGATCATAAATTTTTCATTACTACGTCAATTTATTACCCATTCGTACTTTCTTGGTGTGCCTAAGGGACTAGGTAACCGAGCACCATTAAGGGCTGTGGCACAGCTTCTTCTCTGAGCCACAGGTAAAATAAAACATAAAAGCTATCTCATTTTTCCTTTTTTTTTTTTTTTTGCATATAGTTCCTGATATCATGTGGTGCAGCAATGTAACAAAGTGAAGAAATGGATAGGGAAACGAGACAGGAGATCAAGCTTGCTAAAACATCACAAAACACGAACCAAAACAAGCACACTACCATTTTGCCTTAACATTTCAGAATTAAGGGACTAACTCTGTCTTCTGTGCTGGACCTGAACAATCACAATGCTTTACTGTTATTCACTTAACGGTTAGAAATGAGAAAGGAATTCTGTGACAGATGAGTCCCCTGCAGGTATGTCGGTTTGTCACTGCGTATAATTCTTCTTTGACAACATTGCATTAGTCAGTTTACTAACCTGGTATTTTGCACCTTAGCTCATCTCAGGAGAAAGAAAATCTGCTCTGATGCATGTAGTGTGAAAACAGGAATTGCAACTGTTTGCCTGGTACAGTTTACATACACATTCATCTGGCTGCTAAAAGAAACCCGAGCATGTAAATGGTTGAGGCAACAGGACGATGTGTCACCTGCGGAGGCCAAAATGAGCTGCGTTTTCCAAGCTGCCTCGTGTGACTGCTGCACAGCAATTTAATGAAAGAGTGGTAGCCACTTCAGCAATGAAAAGAATCTTCTAAGAGGGGGTTGCTCGGAGAGCAAATATGAATAAAAATACAGATAACGTCCTGTTTTTCCCCTGGTTAAGTGGAAAGTGATCACCTGATACTCTGAGAGCTGTAATCAGTCAAGACAGATGGTAGACTTCAAAACAAGAGTGAAAAAAGAAGCTATCAACCAAAGTGGATAGGGGTTAATAGCATCACTTTAAATATAACCAATCTACATTAAGGTGAAACATTTTACGGACATGTTTGATACACATGCTTCCCAGGGAATTTCATCTGTAGTACTTTATCTTAATTTAAATTTTTATTTAAGGATTTAGTTTGGTGGTAAAAAGAATGCAGTAACTTCTAAGCTACTTTAATAAGAAATAGCACTTTCAAGGCTGAACAAGAGTGTGTGTTTTTGAAGCATAATTATGTGTCTAGATGTTCATTTCTGGTATATTACGAGTGGAACAGAAATTTATTGAAGAATATTACTGCCCTGTAGGATGTAAGGAAGAAACATAGCTACAATTTCTCAAATGATAAAAGAATTGCCTGTATGAATCAAGTAACATTTTCAAACTTAATCAGAAGTCGACTCCTGTTAAAATTAATCCATACCTTAAAGAGACAATCAGGGCTGCATAGTATTAGAAAGACCATAGGAAAGATGCTTTGAACATTGCTGTGCAGGGCTAACATGCCGCAGCTGTTGTAGATGCCTCCCCAGCCCCAGGGAAGGAGCACAGGCCCCAGCACTGCTGACTTTTGCCAGTGCATACACTCTATCCCCCACTCCATGAAGCAAGGCAGCGAGCAGCAAAGCTGCAAAAATCATGGTATAGAAAGGAGAAGCAAGAATGGGAAGCCTTACACTAATATTGCAAATAAGGGATTAAACTGTAAAATGAGCTTTATTTTCTAGTCCCAAGACTATGCATTTTTTGTCGCTGGACAAAAGCTTTCTTGGTGAAGGGATGAGGTGCGAGGATGTCTCCTCCCTCTTGGTGAGAATCCTATCTCATTGCCATGACCTGCTGAACCAAAGAGTTGTTGAGATAAGATGGAACTCCATTTAGCCTCATTTCTAGCGCATACTCAAATCAGAAGACTGGCATCTGTAGATGCAGCATGACTGGAGTGAGGCAGGAGCTTGCTAGTGAGCCCTGACTGCTGACGCTGCTGAACATTTCAGATGTTTGATGTTGCCCTTGAAAGCTCTGAGGTTGGTAGTGCAATGACCCCCATCAGGCAACAGAACCAACTCTACCAACTATCCTAAAGGTGATTTGCGTTCAGTTTGATCCTCCTGACTTGGCTTATCCATCAAACCGTTCTCCTTCCCACCAGGAGAAGTGAAAGCAGGCTAAGTTCATCCTAGATGAGCAATTCCAACAGACCAGCTCCTCACACCTATGCTGGGCCTCAGCTGAGGTGACTGTGCGAGACCAACAGGCTATCAATCTGTCAGAAGAATCCAGTACTTCGTTCTGGGAGGAGCTGAGGAGAAAAGGTCAAGCGAGACACCTTGCAGAACTCCACTTCTGTCTCCACATCCCTCAATGGAGAACAAGTAGGATCCTGACCTTGGGAAGGCACAGAAATGGCTTTTGCCACATGGATTGATTGGCTTTTTCCTGGAGGAGGACAAAGATCAGGCATTTATGCTGCCGTTATTGGCTGTATTAGTCATCTTTGATATGACATTGATCAGCTGCAGGCCACAGGGGAATAGATGAAGCAGCTCTTGGGCAGGCTCCATTTTATATCTCACTGAGAAATCCAGAAGGAAGGAAATGGCAAACAGCTATGCTTCTCCCAGCATCAAGAAAAACTACTGCACACCCCTCAGTGTTCAGCACGCATAGGAGGCCATTTGGGGACATAAAGAGAAATAAGGAACGTTTTAAAATTCATTAGATTGCTTTAAAAAGAGTTTGATTTTGCTTGGTAGGGATGAGTAGGATGAGAACACGTGACCTTTGGCATTCGTGCTAGCTCATGGCTGCTGTGCTGAGCACTATTTTGTTTATGTAATTACTTCATCCTTGCATTATGAAGCTAGTGAAGACATCCCAAGCTTGGTTTAGTGCAAAAAAATAATAATCTATTCTTCTAACTTCAGACTTTATAATCGCTTGGTCAATGACCAAGGGAAAAGCAAAATCACCACTGGCTGATTTTACCCACCCTGCAGGACCCAGGGAAAATAAATAAATAAATTACACTGCATGTTTTCACATGTAAAACCTGAAATACTGCAGGGAACCTGGCAGTAAAGAAAGTTTCTCTGTGTATCCAGCATATTCACTTCTTCAAATACAACAACTGACAGGAGAATCTGCTATGCAGTTCACATTTGCTTTTCGCTATCAATGGTCTGAATGCAGAAAACAATATATCTAATAGCATAATAACAGACACCATTAATACTTTAGAGGTTCAGTGTAAAATTGCTTTCATTAGCATGTCAAGTGTTTATTTTAGCTTACTGCAAAACAAGCTCCTTACATACAGCCACTTATCCGACTTTCCTTGATTGCGGAGAGGGTAGTAATGAAGGAGCCTACTTTCCGCGATCTTCTGTGGAGACTTTAACACACACTGAAAAGATATTGCTCCATTACCTCCAGCCAATGAACCCACTTGGCATGCTGTAGAAAATATTACTGCAGAAATATTACTGAACCTGGTAGAATAGTTTTTACCAGCTGCCACGAGGGCACGCATCTCAGGGTGGCGGGAGGCTGCTAAAACAGCAAGCTGTACTCCCATTGTCGGTCTAAAAGGGCACTGACAGCTATGTAGAGGAAAAAATATCTGGTGCTTCCTTTGTCTCAGTGTATATTTGCTAAATATTTTATACCTAGTCATGGCACCAAGGGGAAAATAATATATTGTGTTAAATGTAAGTATCTTTGGACTAGCTTTTATTGCTAAAAGCTACTTTTTTTCTTTCTTTCTTTATCTCTTTTCTTTTTTTTTTTTTTAAAAAAAAAAAACCTTTGGGTACATAAAGCATGTTAACTACCTGAAGGTTAAAACACTCTGAACACAAAGCACTTGTGTTTCACCATGAGGAAAATTCAGCAAAGTTGACCTCAGACAGAGTTTGGCTTTAGTGTGTTTTATCTGAGACTGCTTACATGCATTAGGTATCCAGAAATCTTACAAAAAAGACTTCTTTACTTCCTTGGAAGTGAAGCCAAACCCCTACCTATCTAAACAAAATCATTCATATATGCGGTCACGCGGTTCTGGTTCATGTCACGTATTCACAGCTTTTGTAATTGTCAAAGCTGCACGTTAACATTGCTTTCAATTAGTCAAAACCAACAGCTAATAATTAGAACAACAGAAACTAAGTCCTATTCTCAGACAAATGTGTGCAAATCCCATTTACTTAAATGGAAATGACTCACAGGTGTGCTGCATTAGACTCTGGCCACTCTGCAACTTTATAGGAATTCAGTGTCTGGAGCCTAGCTGTGTGATTCCTCTTCAAAACAGAGGCACAGGTAATTCCACTGACATCTGATCCAGGTTCCCCCGCACCTCCCTCCCCAGCAAACGCTTTAATTACTTTTTTTCCCAACACAACAACTCAACAACTCTGAAGTCTAAATTGAGACTTTCAATCCTGAACGTTATAGGCCTGATTTCTGCCTAAGGAGAAAAGGACTCCGTCACCTGCTAGATTAAATTCTGCAGCAGTGATTATGTGTTACAGGCCTCAACTCTGCATCAGCAAAATCTACTGTGCAGCATCAAATTCAGGGAGTTCAGGCATTTTACAGCTCGAGGGTACTGCAGTCATTCTATTGCCATGCTATTTACTTCACCCTTCCAACGCATTTGTTCGTATTCCACAAAGTGAACTGTAGGTCACCAGGAAAACATTGACAGGAATAGTAAACTAGGGGACTGAATTTAGTAAACCACAGAAATAGTTAGTGGAACATCGGTTCTTTTTCCAATGGAAAGAAAAGTTTACAGTTTTCCGACACTTTTTCCCCCCTCCTCCTCCTCCTTCTTTTTCTTTTCTTTTTTTTTTTTTTTAAGACACTGATACAACGAAGGTTTTTAGTAGCACTCATATATACATATATATATATATATATATCAATCATAAAAACTATTATTGTTTTCCCAGTTCAGGAGTATGGAAAATGACACCATGATCCCACAGCCCATTTAGCCTGCATACAAATCGATGTGTGGTTTGTCATCACGGAATTCTCTAATCCAAACATAAAATTGGTATTTTAATTTCAGTTGGGTTTAGCGCATCATGAAAGCAAGCATGAAAGAAGACCAGTCAGGATGAGATTTCTTGGGTCCCCCCCACACCTTCCAGGCGATGACAGCTATTACTTTAAGTACTTGCCATTAACAACCAGTCACAATGTTAGTGACAGGATGTTACTAGCAGTTACTTAAAGTGATAGATGTTAACATTTTTCTGCTCTTTATGACTCACACTATACCCCAGTCAGAATATTTTAGGAGCTGAAAGCACAGTGCTAGGTCAAAATGATGAAGAACATGGAGCCACCGGTTGAGGTGCAGAATGAGATGTGTCAATTTAGGAACATTAGGTCAAAGAGAATCCATGATAAGGAACTGTCATGGATTAAAGATTAAGGTTCTTCCTTTTAAGTATTCCACCTAAGGGGAATTCTGCAGCATGTGGGCATTTTGCTCTTCCGCACATAGAACAGCAACGTCAAACTCTGCACTCTGAAAATTAGTCTTTGATGTTAACATCTTCTAGCAACTCTCCCAATGAGATACACATTAGAAAAGATACCTTGATCCGATTTTTAGAGTGACACAGACTGCATTTGGCTCCGTACACATGGACTAGCTGCCCTGTGAAGACTGGAGCGCAGAAAAGCACTCTTTCCAGAGCACTGTAGGCACAACGTTAAGCATCTGTGACTTCTGACCATGGAAAGATGTAATGTACTGCGTAAGATTTGAAGCCATAAACACTACAACTGGATTGGAAAGGGATACAGCAAAATTTTCTTGTAGAGAAGGAAAGCAAGAATTATATTGTTCTGTGTATTGCTGTGGGTAGTTGATTTACCTGAGCAGCTTAAGCAACCAGAGTGACCCAAGCACTGCACAACATGCAACCATTTTCTATTACTTACATAAAATCAGAACAGGTTAGAGATAAAACAGCAACAATTTCCTATTTTATATCAGCGATAATCAGTAAAAATACCATTTGTAATTCTGAATCTACTGAGATGAAATACACTTTGGAAGAATTAGTGTCATGATCTAGGTGAAAAGGAACTTTCCAAGTGTGTGCAAAAAACATTCTTAAATAAAACTATTCCAGTTCTTTCACAAGAACTCAGGATAAACTTTTCCCCCAAAACATAAAATTGATTAATAGCTCTGAAAGCTGTCAGACCACCTACCTTCAGCATCATCTTGCAGTTCCTCAGGCTGCTCTGCTTTGCACTTTGTGGGAGATGGAAGCTGGCCTTTTTGTTCCAACCCTTCTTTAAAACGTTAAAAAAAAAAAAAGAGAGAAAATATTACATATATGATTTTGAAACTGTGGTATCGTATCGAATTTTACTATGTGTGACATTGCAACCGTGAGTACATTTTACCTCAGCACTCCATCCAGTGCCTGATGCCTACCTTTCTATTATGAAAATTAATTACTGCATCATCAGCTATAAAAGGATCGTAATAGCTATCTTTCAGCTTGGACTGGACTTTCCCTAACTTTCACATGTGGCAGTGAAGAAAGCTCATGCTAAAATGACCTGCTTCCTTACAGGCTCTTAATCTCTTCAGAAATCTAAAAACAAAAAAACAACAAAAAAATATTTTTTCATTTATAGTTTTTAAAGTAATATACATTATACTGCATTTTGGAGCTGAGGAGAAATAATCTGACTGAAATGATTTTTCCGTCTCAGTTCAATTCTCCATTCAGTGTTATAACATGGCAACAAATTAATATTGACTGAAATTAGTAATGAAATGAGAGGTAGGGAAGCAAGTTTGATAGTGAAGTAAAGTTAGGGAAATGAAAGTTTGAGATAGAAACGTTCTGGTTGGAAAAAAAAAAAAAAGCTTTCCAACCTGCTAGCAACAGGAAGATAGAGGAAAAGGAAATCCTTCTAAGCAGAAGAGTAACTGAGGCCAGTGAAGTTTAAGGTTTTCCCTATTTGTAGAGATTGAAGTTCACATTATTTAAAATTAGTTGGTTAAATTCTAAAGATTATGAGGTTTTCTACAGCATTTTCAGAATATTTTGTCGTCTTCACATAAACATCAAATCACATCACTGTTTGTTTGCTAAGACAGACTTCAAGGCATAAACTGGTTGCACAGAAAGTCTGTTAGCACAAAAAGGGGGCCAACCTGGAAATTAATCATAAAAAGTATTTGTAAATTAAGACATTTAATGAAAGCAAGCTCACTAATTGGAACATTCTTCAGTGTTGCTTAGCCAAAGCCTGGGCTGAAAGAAGAGAATGGCAGACAATTAAAACTCAATTCCTTACATATATTGAATCTATTCAGCAGAGATAGGAAAATGACTTTCTGTCATTTGACTTTCCATCAGACCTCACAGTTCCTTACGGTCAACTGAGGGCTTGGGTGAAGGAAAAGCCTAAAGAAAACATTTTTTGTTTTTGCTGGAAAGAAATGAATGCTTGTAACCAGGAAACTTAGGAAAGCATATGACCTTGCTTGATCTAGCCTTATTGCCATGCTGTGATAAAGTATTACTTCAAACTAATTACCTAATTAGCAACTGGGAAAAAAAAAAGAATTTACACGTGTTATAAATTGCTTCACGTTGGGAACCCTCCCATCTCTTCTGCTGTCATGCATACCCCATGCAATAATCTACGTATGTCACTGGATTTGTAAAAAGCTCTCAGCAATCAGATGCCCAGTTTCTCGTAGAGGAATTGGCTCTGCTAACAGCTGTAGATATTATCCTTCAGTAACCTTCTCCTGACCTCACACAACTACACATACATAGAACCAAAGTGCTAAAGGTTTCCAAACACAAGGTATGAAAGAAATGAGGAAATGGAACTTGCAATGTCAAAGGGAAGATTGTGCTCTTTTGAGAGACAAAAAGGAAGCAAATCATTGGCTCCATATGGAACCTAGGAAACGTTCACTGGTTATTCTACTGTGCCTAAGTCCTAAAAGAGCTGCCATGGATTTAGAAGCCAGCAAGAGTTTACAAGAAGTCACAGCTCAAAATGTCAACAAAACTGGAGATCTACATGTGAACAATTACATTCAATTTCACTTGCTTCATTTTAAGGAATGAATATTACATTTCAGCCCCTAAAGTCCAAACTGAATACTGTCAAACTTGTCAAAATATTGTAAAAATTGCTTCCAGCACAGAATTTCTATATCATTGTAGAATTCCATATAGCTCAAAGCACGAAGGGCCCTTAGTGATCAGTAAATAAGTGATGTGCTGTAAAGCGGAACATGCTTTGAGGTTTGGCTTGCTATCAGGAAGTAGACCTGTCCTGGCAGCACTTAACTTAGGACCACGTTCATGTCGTCACCTTGGTTCATCTGAATTTGAGATTCAAATACAATATTTTGAGGGAAACGAGTTTTCAAGTACTAAGCAAGTACTAAGATCAACTTCTAGGCTGCTGAGAATGCAAAAGTAACCACAAGAAATACTGTGGGGGAAAAAGAAAGGCAAAAATACATGAAATACACACTTGGTCAACACTTTTAAAGGGGTTACTGAAGAGCAATAGTGATGTTCAACAAGAACTTCAATACAAAAGAGAGATTCTGAAAATAACCAGGCTTTTAAAGATTTGTTCCTGCCAACACTCTCCAATTCCTTTAAAAAATAACTTGAATATTTATAATGGACCATATTGATGTATGGACTCTTTGGTTCTAATGCCATTCTGCACTACCTGCTATTTTCCCTTTTTTGGTTGGCATGAATTCACAACAGGGGACTGAATCAATAGGAGTGTTTCAATCAACACTCACCCCTGTGATGATGAATTTTATCATCTAACCAATCTGTGAGACTTCCTCCAGGCTCCCAAGTCAAATGTCAATCAAGCTTAAGTGCAAGTGTCCTGCCAGGTCTTTCAGGAGTATCTGAACACATTAGATAGTACAACGAACATCTTAATTGACAGCACAAAGACGGAGAAGGAGGAGGCTGATATTCAGAGAAGTCAGAGCTGTTACTATCTCAAAAGAAATGGTCTTTCTACATTCTATAGAGGATCTTAAAATGCTCACAAAAGGATGTAGAGACACTATCCCAGGAGAATAAGATTTCAATCACAATTTCACTGCTTTTTACCAGTTTTCCGTCATTTCAGAGACAGAAAAGGATTTGTGCAGGATTCAAAATAATGACTTTTTGTTGTGGTCAAAACACCAACTCTTAACCCTTTCTGCTCTACAATATTATCCATGTCTTTGCCCATGAGTCGAGTACCTCAAATTCTTTGTCTGCTTGCAAATTTCTGTTTAAAAACAGAACACCTAGATAGGTGTCTGAACTGATCATATTCAAAGCTTTTCTGAGCATGAGCATCCGTACAAAAGGTGTTCTGAGATCTAACACTAGTAGAAATTATTCTTCCTTGTAGGCTAATACAGAGGGTCAACAAACCACTTAGATCTGACAGTGTCTCTTCAAATAAGCTATTTCCAAAATCCCTCATAGCTTCCAAATCTTACTGTGTGCAAATGTTTGCTATTTTCCTCTCAGTAAAAGAGAAAGTCTCCTCCAATAAAAATGTGTCCAAGTTTAAGACTGTGTACACAGTGGAGTGTACAAGAAAATACTGTATTTATTCAGCACTGCTTATAATTGTGCTTCTCTTGTTAGTGTCAATGAGATCCTTTGGCCTGCCATCCTATTGCTGGCTGCAGTTTCTGAAGTAAGGAATAGGTGGTTAGGTAGGATACTTGGGACGGAAATGGCATAACCAGCAGGACATTTCTTATAAACAACTATTAGATGGGAAACAAGAGACAGCAACGCGGCAACATTCACACACACGGGGCCAAAAGGCTTTGGTCCCCCTGTGGGGAGTGAAGCCAAACAGGCTGGGGAGAACATAGTTTCAGAACTGAAACACTTTATTATTTTTTATTTTTTAATAATGATAGCAGATTTAACTTAAGTCCATGCATAATAATGTAGTATTATTCCGTATCTGGACTATGCTTCTCATAATAGCACATGGTTCTGTAATTTCCAGATGCAATCACTGCAATTGCGCACACAATTATGGCAGTATTAGGACTTATTTTGCATGCTTCTATGCATGGATATGTGAAGCTATGGATATAAAAGCCAAGTCCTTCAGAAGATAAAGTTGAGAATAATCTTCCCTTAATGGGGCTGAAAACATTAAGCATCATGACTCTGCAGCGTTAAAAACCTGAAGTTAAAGGCAGACAAGACCATTAGGTCATCTGGTCTTTTTCTTTACTTTTGTAGGGTATCACTCATAATGGAAAGCTGAGACGTAGACTTGCACAAGTCCGTACCTGGTATTACTGTATCTGCCCTTTTGCTTCAAGCCATTCTAACAGCAAGCCATATAAAATATGATAATATCAAAGCTCATTGAATTAAATGGTGCAGTTAAGCTAGCAGCTGCTACAAGAAACAGCATCCATAACCGATGGGTTAAAATCCTGTAAGTTAAATGCCATTAAAAGGGTGGTCTTGAGTATGTATACTTAATAAGACTAGGCTATTTGTATTTTCAAATGTTTTTCTTTTTCTAGTATTTCCAATATATGCAGTGACGTTATGTGATTAACTCACCAAAATGATCATTCTTGTCTGTTTAATTGTATAATATTAACACAGATATTAATGGACATTACCTGGCAGACATGCAATTAAGATATTCCCTTATTTATTTTGAAGAGAAATCATAGAAAGAAAGGCCTTTGTGCAAGTAATGAGATATTTGTACTTCAGGGTGGTAGAAACACAAGACAGAGATTACTTTCATAATGTGTACATCACTCAGTAAGATGCACATTTGGTCATCTGTTATTCCTTACTCCTGGCTAATTCTTCAGCCAATCCCAAGGCCTAAATCGCTGAGTACTGAAACCATTGGACATATTCCCACTGACTTTAGCTGACACCAGACCAGGATCAGCTTTTTTTTCCCCTATAACTCTTACCACCGGGTTTTAATTAGGACTGATTCTGTAATATCCACATCGTTCTACTAGATTCTTCAAACTGAAATCGGTACAGAGTCTACATTTCATTTGAGTCCCTGTGCTTCTCCATGTTTTCTCTTGGCCAGATATTGGCCCCTCAGAAATACCTAGCCAACGACGTGCTGTAGGCACGTGGATTTAGGAGAAACTTAGCATACATGAATCTCTGCCAAAGGTCATACAAGTGTGTAGCCTGAAGCATGTGCTCTCCATGAATCCAACAGTTGCTTTTTCTTTTTTTTTTTTTGTGTCTCTTTTCCCTCTTAAAAAACAAAAACAAAACCGAAAACCAAACAAACACCACAGGAATTGGAGAAATAACCCCAAAGCAGATTGGATATGGACAGCTCAACAAAACAGGGTCATCAATACTGGTGCTAACTGCTGATTCCATCTGCTGGAGTCATGACCCATGAAGTCAAGTGGAATGAAGAATGATTATTCAATTATTATCCTGAAGAGGTGACTAGATGTTCATACTCTATTTTTCCCTCATAATGGCTAAAAGTAGATCTCTTTCAAACTGATAACTATTTGAACATAAAACCGAAAACTCTCCTCAGTGCAGAAGTTATGTATGCATTTATAACTCCTGCAAATGCATTTTGCAATCATTAAAAAGTGCATACACAGATAAGTCAAGATGACAGAACTCCCATCTACTGGAGTAGCTATACAGAAGATTTTTCTCTTTGGCCATATAGCTATTGATTGCTGACAATCAATGCACTGATTCCCAAAATATTTCAAATCAGAAAGAAAGGACCAAATTGAAGTTCATAGCACCCTACAAGTGAACCTGTGATCTCATCTGTCTCATATGCACAAAAAGGCAGATATGTAGGGGAATATCTTCCTCAAAAGACTTAATTCAATGATTATTTCCCAGAGCAGCTACGCAGCTTCACCTAAATTGATGAAGTTGTGAAGGATACAAGGCAAGAAAGAAAAGACTGGATATTAAGTGGAAATATACTTCCTTTTAATTCTAATTTTAAATGGTTTTTAAAATGTAATTTGCATAATCTCCATAAAAGCAACAAGACAAAAAATGCAAAATAATTGGACTTTAAAAAGCATACATGCCATGATAACCGTAAAAAATGAAACTGGAAACATTAGATGAATACTGCAAATTCTACTGTAGGGTAATCTTTGGCAAATGTTTGTTGTATAATGACAGTCTTCATTTATCTTCTTTTATGTATATATGTACAACTATATTAATCACACTAATTGTATTAAAATCTCTGAAAGTTCCTATCCAGTAATCTTGATACCAAGAAGTAATTACAATTATATGTAATAAAATCAACAGGCCAGAAAGCCATAAAAGAATGTGCTAATCCATCACAGTAACACATATCTATCTGTGTATATCCATGTTTGCACATTAATGCATACATACCGTTATTAAAGAATTTATAATTTCTAAGCTAATTAACCGGCTGCATAAATCATCATAATCCATTTGTCTTTAGGACAATCCTGCCAATTTAAGCAGCCAACACACTGCTTCAAAAGCTTTTACCTCTGCTTTCTGGCTGGTATATTCTCTGCCTTTTTCCAAGTGTCTCTCCTTTTTAATTCCAATGTCCTTCCATAAAGGGAAAACCTGGAAGCTCCTGCACAGTTCCTGGACTACAGATCAACCAGGCTCACAGAGACTTGGGAGTACAAGCACATGGTGCATTGTCACAGAAGGGTGCTAGCTGGTCATGGAGGACAGGTGGAGAAGAAGAGTAGGGAAAGCTACGCTGCATATAAAAGGTGGTCCTTAACTGCACAGAAGTCTCTTAAAGAACAGAAGAAGTCCATTAAGAGCCTCCAGGTGAAGGTCACCAGAGAAAGTAACACATGGTATGGTGGTGGAGCCTGTTACAGAAAGTCTGATCAAGAAAATGTAAGTGGATGGAGCTCTCTTCTAACACCTAGTAGAAGTCTTCTGACTGGAAGCTTTAGTCCTCATGTGAGATTTTAACCCCTGAGCCATCTGCTGTGAGGGCAACATAGGACTGCGTAAGCAATTCAGGAAGTGCCTGGACCACCCATAATGCAAATTCTTTCTAGAGAGAATGAGAAGTAATGCCCTGCTTGGTATGCTTCTCTCAGATGTGGGAGAATCAGTAGCAAATGTGGCCAGAGATAGCAACTTGGGCTTCCAGAATCATGAGATAAGGAATCACTGAGTTCCGGAGAAAGCTGGGAAGGTAAGGGACAGAGTAAGGACTCTGCACTTCCAGCTTATTAGACAGAATGCGCTAAGGAGCTGGCCTGAAGAAGGATGTCCAGGAACTGACGACTGAGGAACAATCCATCTTGTTGTGCAGAAAGACTGGGAATTTCAGCAGAAAGCTCACTTGCATAAGCAAGGAACTTCATGAACTAGAACACAGAAAGAGACAGTGAGTGACAGGCAACAAAAGGAGAGGAGAAAGGTACTCAGGGATGCAATCAGGAAGACTGAATGCCAAGACCAGCAGCAGCTAAAACCAAGTAGGGACATGAGGAATAACACAAAGGGATCCTACAAGCGTGCTATTAGCAAAAGCTGGTTCAGACAAAATATTTCTCTTTGGATGAATGGGGAGGCAACCTAGTAATAGACTATATGAAACAGCTTGAGGTACTCAGCTCATGGGCAAAGCCCACTCCCAGATCCCACACATTCCAGCGTCATTCGGGAAGTAGAGGAGCAGCCAAGAGCAGAGAGGCTGCAGGCTAACGATAACCTGGAGGAGCTGAGATGGTTGATCTGATTCAAATGCTGCTGTTTATCATCCAAAAAAAAAAAAAAAGTCATCCCTGACAGCTGGAAAAAGGCTCACACTACATCAACCTTCAAGAAAGGCATGGAGGAGGATAGCAAGAGAAGTATAAGCAGTCATTTTAACTTCAGTCCATGGGAAGAACATGTATCATGTTCTCTTGGAATCCTTTTCCAAACAGGTGAGGAAGGACAAGAAGGTAACTGGGAGTAGTCAACATGGATTTAGCAAGGGCAAATTATGCTTGACCAACCTGACTTCATTCTGTGAAGAAATGACTGGCTCGGTGGACAATAGGAGAACAGTACATATAATACAGTTTTGTATAGCTTTTGCTACTAGGTATTGCAGCATTCTGAGATGCTCAGAAGCATTGGCTGGACAAACACACCGCTAGATGAGCTGAAAATTGGCTGATGGCTAACTGGCAGGTGGTAACAAGGCAAGTACTCCAACAGTCAATAGTCAGCTCCAGGAAAAAAAAGTGCTCTGAAATATTGTCCAGTCACAGTTTAAGTGTTTGCTGGGAGAGTTTTGCTACTGTTTTCATTGCAAAAAAAACATGGCCACTAATCACAATTGCAAATGACTCAAGAATTGCTATATTAACACCTTTTTACAAAGAGACTGTAGAATTTTAATTATTTCCCATTCACGTTCAAACTACTTACTAATAAAAAGTAAAAGATAACCCAGAGGCTCGTAACAGATGATATTAAAAAGTTAGTCTCAGCCATTCTTACTACGTATTATTTATCATCAGGGATGTTTTTCCCTACATTATGTTAAAAAACAGAGAAAACTGTTATAATGTTGGCAATAAATGATTGGCACTGCTTATCACAACCAAGGCAATTAGTTTTAAGAACGTTCTCAGTTTGGTTCATGCTTCCCAAACGTGATATGTTTGGGCATAAAATACTGCTTACTCACCTGTCTCTTCACTCATCTCAGTCTCTTCATTGTCATCTGTAAAAAAAAAAAAAAGAAAAAGAAAAAGAAAAAAGCGCAAATAATTAATATCAGGAAACATCTAAAATAAAATATTCCATGATTCAAATTCCACATATCCTAGCTTACCTCCCCCCATTTAACATTTTGTTAAGAGATCTGGAGATAGATGGGAAAAGAAAGTTTTGATTCTAGACTTTTACTACGCAGATGCAGGGAATGCAGGGCAAAAAGATAGGGAATAAAATTCTGCATAATATACAGAATTCTGCAAATTCACAGAATCACAGAATGGTTGAGGTAGGAAGGGCCCTCTGAAGATCATCTAGTCCAACCCCCCTACCAGGCAGGACCACCTAGAGCACATTGCGCAGTATGACATCCAGGCGGGTTTTGAATATCTCCGGAGAAGACGACTCCACAACCTCTCTGGGCAACCCATTCCAGTGCTCTGTCACCCTCACAGTAAAGAAGTTCCCTCTCAAAATTCACATACAATTATTAAGATGATATATGCAGAAAGCAGGTTCCTTTGGAAAAAAGTTACAGTTGAGGAACAAAGATATTTCTTACCACAAGCTGTTTTGATGAGGCGGGGTGGTGGAGGTGGAATTAGCCTTTGTTAACATCTAATAATACAACGTTTCAGAGCTTTAATCATGTGGTGGAGAGCTTATTGACCACAGAAGTTTGACAACTGGGTTGCTAATTCATATAGACTGTATTTATATCCTTTTTAATGGATTTGGGCAGGTGCAAATTCTGTAGCAAGCCTGCGATTTCTGCCTAAAGCATTACATCTTTCAAACTACTTGTGTATATGCATATCATGACCACCATTTGAACCCGAGCAGCTCTGCAGTATTGTGATCAATGGTCTTGGAAACTAACAGTAGTGTTTAAGTCCTAATTTACAGGATCAGATCTTTATGCCATAAACTCCACTGAGATTCAAATGCTGTGACACAAGCTAGGAGGACTGAAGCTCTGCTTTCATCATGATTTGGAGCCTGAAAACTTATTTTAAGTACAAGGAGAAGAGAACAATCTGTTAATAACAGAGGCCTCCACTGGGAGTTATGCTTGAATCAAAACATTAAAACAAAATAACCGTGAGCTGGAGAATTTTTATGGGAAATTCTGAATCTACGGTCGATGGACCTGTATCTATTTTTTGCCCCCTCCCATTGCAGTCAGACATGGCCTGGAGGGCGGGAGATGCAGAAGGCACTAAATGACAGCAGGTTACATTCCTCTCAAGTACACTTCAGTCTGGCACAAAGGATCAGAACTGAACAAAGTTGCTGCACATTTCACTTCCTTTCTCCTTACTCTGCAAACGATTGCTTTGGAGTTCAAAATGGCGTATTGACCCCTATTGTACAAAAAAATTTGTACACAGAAACTTTAAGGAGCTTTGACAAGTAGCTTGTGAGATAAAGAAATATCGCTGAAGAAAGCCAGTGGGAATTCTGCCATGACTTCAACAGAGCCAGGATTTTCAAACAGAGTCCTGACATTTTTCAACAAACCACTCAGAAAGCATTTGGTTAATACAAAGCTTATTAATTATTCAGTTTCCAATAACATGTTCTATCCATGGAAGCATTTATAATGAAACCAGCATGATACAATTTCAAATTAATCTACAACTTGACACTAAATCAGCATAATATAATATCTTAACATACATATATCACCTGGTCTTCTGTGGAAGTTCTTAATTATAGTTCTGTAAATGACTTGGAATATGAAATTCCCAAAGCAACAGAATAGCTTCTAAGTTGGTGATAATGGACACAGACAAGAAATCTGATGTTATTAAAAAGTAGTGAAGTCATTATGCAATATAATTATGAAGAGGCAAAGACTTCTTTTGTGAACTAATTGTGAATTAAGTGCTGTTTTTTTTTTCTGGAAAAAGGAACTAAGTCTCGCTGAAAGGCAGTACAGTCCTTACATCATTTCTTAAAATGGGAGATGGGCTCCCAGTTGTTTTGTGACATGATCTCCAGGTGCCTTTGAAAATTCTGTCCCAACTGGTATCTGAGTCTGAGTTTCTTTTGGCACACAGCACTCCCCAGTCATTTCACGTGTCTATAATTCTTATTCTTATGCTATTAATGCATCTGGTGGAAGTGCTTCTCTGTCATATATAAAGCAGTCTCTTTCACTGACCTTGGTGTGGCTGGCTAAAGTGATAAACACCATGTTTAGCTGTCACAGCTCTATGCCAAAACCAATTATTTTAGAAATTTATATCCAAAATTCTTTCATTTTTTGCCCAGAAGTATGATATTACAGGCAGTTTCTGGGTTACCAGTTATGAAGAAGTAAAAGCAAATAAAACTATTTTTTTTAACTGAAGCTCTACATACATAATATAAGGCTAAATCAGTGCCAAAATTGCTTTAAATCAGCTCTGTAATATCTAGGTTTATTTTTCATGTTCCCGGTGCACATTTTTACCCCACCTAGAATAAGCTTTGTAGAGTGATACATATTTCAAACCGAAGCAAACCAGACTGTCAGTCCCAAAGCAAAGTTGAGTAAAACCACAGAAGAACCCAAGAGTGAATCTTTGATGCCAGTAACCATTTCCTTGAAGATAAATGGTCAGTATTCCTTCCCCAAACTCTCACATTTGAAAGCACAGAGGCGAGGCCCTCTGTAACTCACTTGTACTCAAGAGCTCTTGAAAAATTCAATTTAATAGGAAAACATGTTCTGAGTGTATGCACACATGTACTCATTCTTGGTTACTCCTGTGTCTGGCAGAGAAGAGCAGTGACCTTTCACGTGGTTTCCCTAACTAAAACTCCAGATTTTGGGCAGTGCTACCTTGGCTCTTGCTGGACAAATATAACAGACCTTGCAGCCTGGAGTGGGAGAGAAACTGACAGTGACTTCCTGCAAGGGTCAGCCCACTCCCAAGAAAATTCACATCAGTATTTACAAGACTTAGGGTACAAGGAAGCCATCTAATCCAAAACATTTCCTAAGTTTGAGAGCACAAAATTTTCCAAAAACGGTTGGGCTATGGTATATAAAATGAAGGTGGGAAGGTATGGGAGAACACTTTCTAGTCAACTATAAAATAATTTACAGGGCGGAGTCAACCTGTTGTTGAAACTGGCACTCTAACTCTCGCATTATCTGGGCTAACTGTATCTCATAAGATCATGGAGCTTTGCAATTGGGTGCAAGCTGCTCAGCACACACACATTTGTTTAAGTCACAGGCTCTGTGGTAGATTCATGTATCAAGAGATGTTAGCTACTCTTTCATTCTCCTCTCTCATTACCTGCTGAGCTTGGTGAAACAGAATGATTGCACTGTACCTGCTCCTACTGACACAGAAGAAGATGCCTTCTTCTGTCATATACGTTTTTTTACTTTTGCCTTGCTGGTCAGGTTCTTTCTCTGTCTCACTAGTCACTGTATACACACAAACACAAGCCAGATGGCTAAAACGATGAATCTGTGTTAAGATTAATGTTAGGAACAAAGAGGTGAAAGGCTCTAAATACCGCTGCTAATCCCCAAAGCCATTAAACCTCCTCCTTGTTGCTCACACTTCTATTCACATTGTTCTTCATGTTAGCATGCTGAGAGTCAGTGCTATATAAAAACCTTTTATTTCTAACCGTGCATGCATTGAAGAGCCCTTACAGGAGGGCCAGCTCCAAGCTGCGGGAGGCAGCTGTCTGATCTGCATTCAGGACCTGCATCCCAGGCTCCCAGTAACCCCCCTGCAGTACTGCATGCTCCTGGCTCCTTTCTGCTTTCCTCTTTCTACGTTTCCTCAGCTTCCTCGTCTCACCCTTCAGTATTTGTCCATCTTCTCAGCACTTCCTGCTGCTTCCTGATATCCAGCCTACCCACATGTCTCAGCCTGCACCTTCATGCAAGAGCAGCTCCATGGATTAAAGGTAACTGCCGGAGGGGCTGGGAGAGCACGGTGAGATGGCCCAAACTCCCCTCTGCAGTCTGTATACGCAGCACAACGGCAAGCGGAGCAATGAGATGAGCTGTACAGGAGGCTGAAGGGACAAACTGGTGATTATACTGCCGATGCCTCAAAACAAAAATTAAAAATACATAAAAGTTTTCAGCACTGACAGCTGCAGCTGTCCCACTGAGCTTTATTTGTTACACTAAAACAGGGTTCCAGCTGAAAAAGTTCCTGCCCTCAAGCATTTGCCTAGCAGGAACTTCACGACCTGCCCATACATTTTCCACCAGAGTAACAGAAGATGTGTGGTACTCGAGTTTCAAGACATGGAGAAAAATGGATCCCATTTTAGGGCAGTCTCCACTTGCTCAAATGAAAAGGTTTTTGTCAAATTGTGGATCAGGTGGCAGTGTGGATCAGGGTACCAGCCTGCTGCAAACTGTCTAAACCACGATAACATCAGATTCCCAGAAGTGGAAAAGACCGAGTGGGTTTTCACTCTCCTTATTCTTCTTTACTACACTTGTCTTTCTGAAACTTTGCCCCAAAGCTTCATCCACCTATCTGTGCAATTATATGAACAGCCTTATGAAGCTTTCTAATCATTCATCTAGTCTACTTCCAATTGAAAATCACTTCTTTTTGATAGCGCAGGACCACTGCTACTACCCAACAGGATCTTCGTAATAGCATACGGACTCTATCTCCATCTCAATATAAAAGACTGGCCATTTTTGTAGCATAATAAGACACACAAGAACACCCTGGGGCTTGATAAAGCCTGTAGGTCCATACAAGGCTCACAGTAATGTAGGAGCTCACAAGCTCTTTTGATTGTTCTGACCTCTCCAACTCCGCTCTCCTCTGACAGATTAAAACCGACTGACCAAGAGCACAGAAAAGGGGAACATCGTCTTTGAGAAAAAGCAGATTTGGAAACCTCTGCCAGATGGGATCAACTAAGCCCAGCCTGACTCTTAGCACCTCTACCTGTAAAAACATCTTTTCCATAAAGCTTTCCCTCATCTTCAAATGCACATAGGAGGAAGAACAAAAACGAAAATGGCAAGAACAACAATGAAGTAACCAAAAAATGGCAAAATAAAAAGAGCCTCAACAACAATAAGAATACAAACAAACAAAAATAACACATTTTTCTGCTTTGGAAGGAGATGTGGAGCTTCTTTCGGTTCTGAGCATTTGTATCCCATAATCCTTCATACAGAGCAAAAGGCACTACACAGGCCCCCCACCTGACACTAAGCAAGTTTAATCAAATTTTGTTTAGCCTGGTTTGATTATAAAGACATTTCCACTGATACACACTGTACATCCTGGCCTTACTGCAGCATCGGTGCAGTTTTTCTTCCTGTGTTGCTTAGCTACACCAGTCCCATAACACCAGAGTCTCACTGAATGTAAAATGTTTGTAGCTTTTGAAACCATATCAAATAGAAATCCTTAGTACCAGCCTTCTAAGAAAGCTTTTTTTCTTTTTCTTTTTGTCACCACGTAGATGGCTTCTTTTATGCATCGTATCACTTGATCTGCAGTAAAATACATATACCCTTATGAGCCCCAGCTGCATACAGAGGAGATGCAGCAGCTGCCATTCCCACTGCGAGTGAACTGGACAACATTGTTCCAGTGCAGGAAGTGGTGCTCACAGCCAGGATCAGATCTGGATTTCTGTTTCCCAGATGCTTCTACCTTACACAAGAGGCACGAGGCACTCTTCGGGAAAGTATGCATACTTTTTTAAAAAAGAACCTATTTCAGAACTTCCTTTTTTGTTCCATGCCCTAAAATACTGAAAACAACTGAGTTTTGTTTACACAAATGCTAAAGTGGATTTCTCACCCACATATATGCTAGTGTAGTATTCACAAAATGTTATGTTTTAGAAATGTGTCACCACATGCAGATACAAGCTTCTAACAAAATCTCATCGGTAACCTAAGAGAGAGGCAATCAAATGAGACAAACACAAATTTAACTGCATCCTTGGCAATTAGAAGCACTCAAGCACGTGAAGTGACTCAGCATCAGTGTCCGGAGAGGATGGGATATTTTTGAACATGACATGAAATGCATTTGGAATGTTTTATGTGGGATACAACACCATGCAATGCAGCAGGAAAAAAGATGCCTGTTCAAAAATGCATACCCATAAGATATTATGCAGAGAAGGCTTATGTTTGTTTACCTTCTCGTGCCAGGCATCCACGTGCGGAGGACTGAACAGAACAGCAACACATTTCCCTTCCCCCTAGCAGCTTCTTCCTGAGCATAAGGTTACGTATAGACTACGCTGATTAATAGCCACTGTTGGACCAGGCCTCTGTTGGTTGAGCTAATCCTCCTTTCAGCTGTATTCAAAGCCCTACATGCTCCCCAGCACCTCCCAGCAAGTGTTCCTACTCCCTATGTATTAGGTGAAAAACAGCTTCCTTTTTGTTGTCATCCTGATTCATCATTACCTGGGGATACCTTGTGTTACAAGAGATAGTAAACAATGGTTCCATATTCACTTTGTAATTACTGTGCTCATCGTCTTCCCTGCCCTCTCCCATGCAGCAGCCCAATCCTTGCATCTGTACGACCCCCATACCTCAAAGAGCATCGTCATCACTTGCCACCTCACTGTTTCAATGAGGCCCTTATCCACCAGGAGCTGGAGAGCTCGGGACTGTAGAGCAAGTTGACAAATACTTAGAAACAGCCATTTCCCCTGATTCCTGGGCTCACTGTTGGCTCTATCGTCACTCTCACAAAACAAGGGAAGGAAAACATTCACAGAAAACAAAAAAGACGGAGCAGTTACTTCACTTTGCAGACCAAAAGCTCCTAGCAATAGCACTGAAGTACACTACAGTTCCATTCCCTGTTCATATCCTGATCCAAGCAGCGCTGTTGCTACTATCAAGAATGACGAGGCAAACAATTTTCTACAGACCATATTACAGCAGACAATACCACGAGCCCTTGTCAAACCATGTACAACCAGAGGATTCAAGCCCCAGGCCTGAGGTGACCGATACTCAAAACACAGCCAAATACTAGAGCACTGCTCTGTCAGCAGACAGCCAGGAAATAATTCAGAAGGGAAGTCTTGTTACGATTCAGACCGAAGCAGAGCACTCCCCATTAGCTTTTCATTAAGTACTGGAAAACCACTGTCATGTTAGAAGGAGCTGGGACCCCCTCTTGGTGTGTGCCTCCAAAGCACTGCTCTTGAGCTGTTCCTTGTTCATCCTCCTGCACTACAGATGATCTGGAAGACTGAAACACTGGCCAGAGGAGCTAAGAAAGACAACCTCAATGTGGGGTAGGACTGGCACCATCACTGTTGTGCCTATTGAAGACAGAAGACCCTAGAAAAACTTCATCTCACAGTTTTACGATCACCTTCAGATTTTAGCTTGAGATTTTTATGAGGTAAATTGCTTCAGACATGGTGAAATGGGTGGATATTCTAAGCCTTACGGCTATATGAAACTTCTGGATTAAGAACAATTTTTACAACATCCTTTTCACATTGGAGTGCACTTTGTCAGGACCTGCATGCACTGCAAGGGAGAACTAGAGCAAAGCTAGCATCCTGTTCTGGTGCACGGGCTCCTCCAGCTCCCCATACAGGTGGTGCTTCTTCTGATGCCTGCACTACCAAGGGACAAGGAACCATCACTGCAAACAGTGGGGCTGTGCCACCTCCACAGCTTTTTTGAATAAAGCCCTTCAGGGACTGGGCCTGAAGATGCTATCTGAGGATGACATCCTCCGAAATAAACAAAGCTTGAAGGAGTGTGGGGGGACATTTTGAACATCTGTATTGTCTGTCACTCAGCCAACATTTCCCCTCCATGTGAAATCACCATCTGTCTGCCACACAGCTTTGCCAAAACCACTGGTCCCTTCCACCCACCAAAGAGTCCTCACTCGTCGCTACCTGAACGTGAGACCCCCCCACTGACTTCCAAGCTGGGCGGAACATTAAATGGTGGCATGGAGCTAAAGCTTTGCCAAGGAACACTACAGACGGGGGGAACACTGCCTGACAGTCCTCTAGATCAAACCTGCAAGAGACACAGGTGGTTATCAGCTGTGAATACAACCTGAAAACTCTGCCTGGGGACAGAGAAAGTAGCTGCCAACATCATTGCCCTCAGGGAGGCCCTTGGTGGTGAGGAGAAGGCCAATGGGCCTGCAGACTTCCCAAACTGTGCTTCTGAGCTTCTGGCCCTGGAGGCTTGAACTGGCCAGAAACCACAGCCATGTGACTTACGAGGCAAACCCCTACCCAGGTGAGACCTCAAATAAAGGATATCAGGGACTTCCAGTAAACCATCTGGCACCTATCCACGCAGTAAAACAGAGCCTATGAAAAATATTTTGTGGAATGCATTCAGGTGACAAATTAACTCAACGAATCTGCTCATGAACATTGCAAATGCAAATAGAAAGGCTAAATTTATCAAACGAATTACCCATTTGATACAGGATTACTTATGAAAGGCTAACTTATGATTCTTTTGCTCACGCTGAGGCCTGCTGTAGTCCCAGTGCCATATTAAAAGGAGAGGGCAACGCTCCTCAATGCCAGTTCAGGAATTACAATCTCTGCTTAACAGTTCACCCACGTATTAGTGCAGGGATCTGCCATTTTAACACAAAGCCCTTCATTCAGGCATTTAGACAGTTTCCAGTTTGACTTCAAGCCCGGTATATCTCTTAACAATGAATTTCCTCTGCAATTATAATGTATTTGCACATTTATGCACAACTTCCTAGTTGTGCATCCTCTTGAAGTAACGGAAGGATTAATATGGGACAGTGGTTCTTATCCACATTGCTTTGGACACAGGGGACAACCAGGGTAAAGGCAAAAAAAAAAAAAAAGGCAAAAAAAGGAATAAATGTGATAACCTGGAATAGAAGGGAGAGAAAGTTTTTCAAGAAGCAATTTCTCTCTCAACACCAACTGATATGGCTCAGAAAAAATGAACAAGCTCTTGGGCTCAGCATCCTTTCATTAGCTCTGAAAGGACATGGAGTCTAAAAGCTTGCATCTTCCATCTATCAATTGGCCTAATAAAAGTGCAAACCTCTCCTCTCTAACAATTTTAGCAATGCTTTAGTGAAGTAATTTTGTTACTATGTTTAAACTAGTAAGAATGTAATATAAACTGGAATGCGGCAGCTTCACAATATGTACCTTTTATAACATTATTTTTGTCTAAAGAACATTTTCAGAAAAAATGATTACCCACTCCAATCCACTGATAACAGGTGGTAGATTTAGAAATACTTTAAGCATTACAATTTAAAATAAACCTTTCATAATATACAACAGTCACCATGAAAAATAGGCATTTGCCGAAGGTCCCCACAAGATTATCTATCTGACATATTAAGTAGTTAGGTATACACAGAATACAGGAGAAAAATATGGTGTCTTTGCCTCCAGCTGGCAACTGTTTACAAATGTGCTTAATTTTACTCACATGAATAGCATCGTAGAAACATGTATTACTGTAAGGAAAGTTTTTCAAGGGAGACTGCTTTTATACCATTTTCTGGTAGGTCTTATAAATATATATTTAGCAATAAAAGTAATGCCTAGATTCCAGGCTCTGTATAGAATTGTGTTAGAAGAAACAATGAATTCCAAAAGAAAAAATGATACGAGTATCAGCTGCTTTCCCGGAAAGCTCATGCATAATACCAGTAGCAATGAATCCAGCAATGTAAGAACTACACATCTGAGCCAGGATTACAGGCAAGGGCATTTTATTTGCCTGAAAGATATGTGGCAAGACATCATCTCAGATTAAGCAGAGAGAATTTCCCAACACAGCTGAAGGGAGGATATCCGAGCTATTTCATTCCACTAGAAGACAGGACACAACTGGTAAAAGGAAAAAAAAAATCGCTGTTTGCCTCACCTATTACGTTAAAACAGTGATTCATTTTAAGTACAGAAGGTTGGTTGTCCTACAGAGTCTTTCATCCTTGCTCTTTTTCAACAAGAGCATACAAAAACTTCTCAGCAAAACCCCAGTGCTTCAACACTAAATTCTGTGTGGATCAGGACCTTTACCTTCTAAAACTTTTCTGGGCCATCACAGGGATGAGATCTTGACTCTGAGTTAAAGCTTATGCACTGCTTCCCCTTAGAGCACACCGGCTTTGGCTCAGGTTCTGCACAGGCTACTGCTTACTGAGACTAGATCTGAAACATTGAGCCTGTGACAACTGGTCTGTTAATGAACAGCTACGCTACACTCCTAAGATATGAAATTACTTAGAAGTCTGCCTCTTCCCCTATATATTTAAAGTTTGCAAATGACAAGGTTCTTGGCAGTTGTCTTAATATCAGTACTATTACTCGACTAATTTCTTTGGCATTCCACTCTCAAAATAGGTCTAATGATATGTTCAACTAATGGAACAATTTCCCTATATCTATATTCCACTTACTCTAATGCACTGAGGTGTAACTCTAGCTTCATTTCATTATCACTTGACTAGCTCAAGCACTTGGATGTCTTTTTGGATTTATTAATGCACCAGGTTTAATGAAATAACTATTTATGTATATAACTCCATGAATATATTCTTCTTTCTAAGCATTTTTTTCCACATCTATTAAAGTAGATGTATTTCGTAATGTGAGATGCACATTTTAAAATGTCTCAATGTTTTTCCTCTAAGCCTAAAGTAATATCTCCGTGTTATTCTCTCCTGTGAACATTCAGAAAGTGTACTATCAGCTCAAATTTACAGCAAGTCTTTCCTTAAAGACTTTCATTTCACTACATTAATAGATTCACTTTAAAAACAAACAAATAAACAACAAACAAACAAACAAAAAAAAAAAACAACACCAGCAGAATTGTGGCTATTCCTTCCAGAGCTTAAATATCAGGAATTTATTGCCAAAGGTAGAGAGAGATGCTAGTTCCTTCACACAGAATCACACTAAGTTCTTTGTGCAAGAAACTAGTCTTGCAGTGAGACAGAATATCCCTACAGGTGGAGAGTCCAAAGAGAACTTGTCTAACCTATATTAGAGTTAAATGCAGATACCAATTCACAAGAGAAAAAAGGAACAAACAGCAGACATGATAGTCATTTGGTGATAACCATTCAGACCTCCAGCCAATGCTGTCACCATTCAGCTATAGGCAATTTAGGATGGGGTCAACTTCAGCCCATCTGTTGTTGTGAAGGTACCCAGCAGAGAAGTGCCACTTCAGGAGGGCAAAAAAAGCCTGACTCTGAATATTAATTCTTGGGGCATTCCTCCAGGACAGATACCCAGACTCTGATCTTTTCTCCAGGGACACTAACTGAAAGTCATTTTGGTAGCACACATCTTTTCTGCCTCTCTCCTCACAAGCTGAAGATCTAAGTGACTCCTATAAGAGCACACCACACACCTGTGGTGATACAAGAGATTAAAATCAGATCTCCCAAATCACTGACTACTGATCTAGTCATAGAAAATCCTTCACTGACTCAGGGAGAAGATTTTAGAAGTCAACCTAGCTATTTTTAAAGCTCCAGCTTATCAGCTGGTGGACACTTAGGTCCTTCTGGAAACCAGCATCATTAAGGCATATCATAACTGGTATTTGGAATCATTAGTCATGAACCGAAAACCTATGAAGCCTATGAAAATAGGTCCTGAGATCTTTTAGAAATCCATAGCAAATTGTGGCCGCTGAAAAATAAAGCATCTGTCTCCAGAACTGTCTGCAAAGGCACTGGATCAGCTGCAAACTTCTGGATGGTGCTGCACTAAAATGGTCTCTGCCACCACCACCTCACTATGGTCATGTATCAAATTGCCAGTTTTAGTTCAAGAAAAAAAAAAGTAAAAACTTTATATGCATGAGAATAAACATGCTTTTAAAACTATGGTACAACTGATCATCTGCACAATGTAGCATAATGCAATTAGAAGTCTTTATACACCGTGACATCCAACCACACAGGTCCTTTTTGCTCAGGCGTTCAACAATGCTAGGTTTTGACAACCCAAAAAAGAAATAAATCTCCCATATTCCTCTCTTTTCCCCTTTGGATCTGTCCTGCTTCAGCACCTGAAGCATCTTCTTGTCTGTTGGTCTTTCAGACCTGGGCGGACTTGACATTTGTAGTAACAATACCAGACTCATCTAGGACTTCAAAGACCTTATTGATGAAGGTATTAATACTATAATTTGTTGACAAACTGACACAGAGTAGCTTACTCCACCTTAATCTGAACAGCAGAGGCAGAGACAGAAGCAGCAACAGCAGGCAGGCTACAACCACATTGTCTTATGTGTTGAAGTATATTTGCCACCCCCGTCCCCTAAAAAAAGCACACACTGAATGGATTAGACATGAATGCAGCCTGAAGTGCATATTCAGTGTGCTCCAGCCCAAAATATTATTCTGCAGATAGACACCATTCCATGCTACCAGAATAATGCAATGGATTTTTAGTTTTTTGTTGCCAATCATTGCAAACTGGAGGTTACAAAGTTGTCTACGAAAATCTTTATTCTAGCAAGATGAGACAGAACATCACAATTTCCTGTAGAAATAACTGAGACTCTCACAACACACCAAAGCTCTGCTTCCTATTACTCACAGGCCCTTTCCACCAGACAGACAGAGTGCAGAGTATTTAAGCGACTGCCACTTGTGAAAGGGATGATAAAACAAAACACTAAAATTGGGATCTTATCACATATCGTAGAACTGATGTCATTGAAAATAAAATGGGAGAAGGTTAGGGTTGATTAAAAAAAACACTAACAGTTTTCTAATGATATATAATAAAAATAAATCACAGGCATGGGAGGGGTGTGAACAAATTTACTGTCTATCAGGTTGTCTTACATTCTAGAAAGTAACCTCCTGTGTGAAACGTAAGATGAATGGCTAACATTTCCCAAGTGCTCCGGTGAGAGCCATCTTTCTCCAATTCATTCTTGCACAGGGACAGCTCAAGTTTAAAGTTCTCATTCAGACACAGTTGGGCTCTAACCCCTGCGGCATTATCTCTTCAGACCCAGAGAAACCCTACCAGCATCATTAATGAAAGAGCAAAGCATGCACATAGTTCACAGATACGCTGTATCCACTAGGAGCTACTATTAGTGCAAATGATTTTCCTCTCAGAGTCAAGAGAACGAGTGCCACGCACCAGGTTTTGGGAGGAGATACGGTTACAATAAGGAATGAACAAACTACTCATACTGAGCATACAAAAGCAAGGCTTGATTTTGCAAAAGCATTATCAAAACAGCTTTACTGGTTCACAAATTTTAAATGTCTGCGTTTCTCCGGCATCATGGCCTCTACATGCAGCTGATCTCTAAAGAAAGTTCACATTTTAATATTTGGCTTAGGCAGGGAAAGAAGAAAAGATGCCAACTGTTGTCTATTTCTACATCATCTTTTCAAGTCAGATGGCACTCAATTACTACACCTACCTATAGGGAAAAATTCACCCATTTTCTTCTTGAAAATTTTGTAGTCAATCTCCAAAAAGACGCAGAAGATGATACGATCCACCTGTAAGAAACAAAATTATTCACAGTGAAACAATGCAGCATTAGCAATAATAGTTAATACCGACACTGCTTTATGCTCCAGGCACGCTAGAAAACATCACAGGAATGCATGTTTTGACTTCATTGTGCATCTGTGTTGTAATTTATAAAATAACATTTGCAATCACAGCTCAAAACTGTATTCTTTGTTAACTGCCTCCTGTTTATGCAAACCACTCTTGAGCACAGTATAAATGACTTTTGGCATTCTAGATGAGTACCAGGATGCAATGTTTGATGAAAGAGTCACATGGGGGGCTTCTAATAAGCATACAAAAGAGTAAATGGGTAAGCAAAGAGCTCTTTTTCCAATCCTTGTCGGACAAACCTATTTGCAAAACCATTTAGTATTTTTAAATGGCTTTAAAAGGTTTCATGTGGTTTTAATTTACATGAAACCACTTACTCTTGCTATAATACAAGCAGAATGCAGCAAAAACAAAAGCTGATTAGATGACAGGTAGCACACGGGGTAAATAAAACATTTAATATGCCATCTACTTAGTGAGGCTGAGCATATCAATGAAACCACAGCCTGTAATGTGTGCGCCACCCACCAATGATTTCAAATAAATTGTTTAGGACATCATTGTATGTGAAAGGCTTTTCTGAGAGAGACAAAAAAAATACCAAACAAAATGAAAACCAAACTAAATTCCAGAGCCTTTAAGATTGAAAAACACCCACACTGACTTCATTCTAGCCTCGCTATTTCTTTGTTTTATCTGTTTGTCTAGCCCAGCACAAACTGCCTCCTCAGCCAAGACCCAGCTCCTGGAAGGAGCGGTGGAAGTAGAGAAGACTCTCGCAAGGCTGAGCCAAAGGACCCGCCACCCAATAATCAAGGTTTTCTCTGAAGTGCATGAGAACTTAACCGAAGGGGATGACAACCGAGCAATAGGAAATTCAGCATTTTGCTGTCCTCAAGTCTCCGTGGGCAATAAGCCAATCTGTTGTAGCAGAGCTGCTCACGAGCATCTTTGCACATGCTATGAAATGCACCAGCCTCGCCCCAGCAGAAAAACCTGCAGGAGCAACACTCTCAAAAAAAAGTGCCTTCTTTCCCTTATGTTCACCAGGAAATGCTGTCCTTTTGATAGAGCTGCTCTTCAAAGCAAAGTACAAGTCTTGGCTTCAAAGATACCATTATGCTGAGCAGCTCAGGCTGTCATTTTAGAGCTCATTTTGGAGCAGCCAGTAGAATAAAGAAGGGAACAAGGGCAGGCAATAATCGGTTATTCTGGAGAGTGCTAGTGGTTGCTAACAAGGACATCTCCAAGTCAAAGCCAACTTCAAAAGCTGAAAGAGCAAAATAGGTAGGAAATATTAGAGTGAAGGTACAGGTTATGTAGGCGTTAAGGAATAAAGAGGCTAGTGAGCAGAAGAGAAGAGGCAGCAGGGAAGAGCTTGGGCTTGGATGCTTACTGGGGAAGCACGGCAGCGGACTTGTGAGCAGAAAAATGCCTGTTGCTGTTTGTTCACATGACCTTCAGAGAAACAAGCTGTTCTGTGCAGCTCTCATAAACACACCAGGCTAGACCACAACAAAATGCTGGACTGTGTCATCAACTACTCTTCACAAGGGTTAAAATAAAAAAGAAACCAACAAATACTGGATAAGTGCATGGGCCAAAAAGCCATGCCCATTTGTATACTTTTGTATTTATAATGTAAAGCGTCAGTGGCAAGTGTTTATACAGCAACATTTTACCTATATAAGTGTTTCCACTTAAGCAAAGTTGTGTGTTTTCAGGATGGAAGCTTCAGATGGAGAATGTGTAAATTTCATTTATTGTAAAAGCCAATTTAGGGTAGTGCTGGGCAATCCTAGATTGCCATCTTCTAACTGCAACTCCCGAGCAGAGTAGACATTCAAGCATGACAGCGATAGGCGCAATACATGCACCAGGACAGACTAAACAGCAAGGATGGGAGCTTATAAACCAAAGGAGGAATTGTATTCCCATGCAGAGAAGTTCTGAGTTGTATTGCCCTCTATACGGTCTCAAATTCTCTGCTGTAAATACTACAGACATTTCCCTCACTTTATATATTTCAACTTCTCATGCTGTTTCCTTTACTTTTATTTATTCTGTGCAGTTGACAATGATAAAATTTTTGCAATCCTGAGAATTTCTACTACTTCTAATATAATTGCTTAATTTAAAGATAGGGAATCTCTCTAGAAATGGCACACTATTTCAAAATTTCCAGCATCCTGACTGTATACATCCTATATATAAACCTGTTCAATTTCTTCTTGGTGTGAGAAAAAGTGCTCTATTTTTAAGTATGCATAAGGTATTGTGATGACAGCTGAAATCCTGTGTTTATCTGATTGAATGGCATGTGTTGGCAGATAGTAAATCTGAAATTAAACCATATTCTATCATCCTGCCAGTCATTTACTATTTTATCTAACATCCCCAACTAAAATAACTTGAAATTAGGTACAGAAAGTAACCCTTGTCCTCGCTGTTCCCATTCCAGCTACAATAAGCAAAGGTTTAATCTGAGTCAATCCAGAACTCCTTTTCCGGCTGGCTCACAAAAGCTCAGCAGGCCTTTTGGGATGCGCACTTATGAAAGGCACTCCCCATTCAAAGAGGAAAGCTCTCCCCTCGTGTGGCTGGGAAATGCCAGCTTGATGAGAGGTTTCACGCAAAGGGCAGGCAGGAACCCCGAGGGAGTCCCCCGAGGAGCCCCCGGGGCCTTTTGTAGGTGCCCGGCTCCTCCACAGCTGACCAAGCACCACTCAGCTGCAGCAGAAGTTTAAAGGAGCTGCAAGCTGAAGGTATTAAAGCTCATCCTTGATCGACAGCTCTTTTTAGGAGGCCAGTATTAAAATCAACCGTCCCCTGTCAGAGCCTGATTAAATTCTGCTCGCTTCACAGCTATGAATAGGTGGATCAAAGAACCCCAAAATTAAGAGTGCCGCAACACAGGAAGAAGGGAGTTAAATTGCATGAGCTGCTCAGTTAGTAGGCAGCTTCACAGCCTGAAGCTGTGACTACACTGATTTTTTTTTTAATTTTTTTTTGTCTGTCTTGGGACCTGCTCTCCTCACCAGGCCCCCTTTAATTTCGAGCAGGGTACCTTCCCAGTGGTTCCATTAGCTGCAATGGATGGGGATCAGCCAACTTCTGGGGGGCTTTGCGTGGCTCACGGGGCTCAGGCTGTTCTGCAGTGGAGCAAACCCCGACTCAGCCACTAACGCCAGCAGTTCACAAGGACGCAGCCAAATCTCAGGCACTGAGAACCGCTCTGTAGGGTATAAAGCAGCGCCGGTCTCGATAGCAGCACTGTCAACCTGTGAGAAGCTGCCGAGGGGTCCCACGAACCTCCAGGCAGCGCTGGGGCTGCACCCCTCCGCAGCAGCCATGCTCTGCCCACAGAAGGCCAGTGGAGCGAGAAGGTGGATGTGTGCTGCCTGGAGAAATGACCACCAGGCTTGCCACATCCAAGCCACAATCGAATAAGTCTGCTGATGCTTTCTGGCAATTTGAAACTGCTCCTTAGGGATTCTGTGAAAAGAAGAAACAGCACCAGCTTGCTAACCAACACGAAGTATGCGCACACCTGCGTACACAGGGAAGGGAGGAGAGCCCACTGCGTGTCTGCACACACGGCCACTGATACGGGAGGAGTTTATACTCTGTGGCGGTACCTACAGACATTTTGGGATGGAAAACGTCTCTGTTTTTGTCTTAGTTCTTTCACTGTGCCCTCTGGCAAGTTTGTCTGATTCCTCTGACCTAATTTCCTTCAATCTTCAAGGGATGGCAATATTCAGTTGTGCACTTAAACATCACTACAAAGAGGCGGGCGTGATCCACAGGACATGCCAAACGCAGTCAAAAGCATAGCTGTGTGTATACACAGGTGCCAAGCCATACATCAAGCACACATTTTAAGCAGACAACCAACCACGGGACATTTTAGACTACTTCATGTAATGAATGTTTCCATGTCTTTGCCACTTGTGTCCCAATAAAACAACTCTCAACGAAAATACAACCAACTGCATTTCAGCACTTCCAAGTATTCCCTGCCTATCGCCAGTACCGAGACAGTTACCCAGCAGGCGCTGACAACCTTTTATTATACAAAATAATAAGTTTGATCATAATTTAAATCTTACCAGAAAATACACAAGAGAAAAACTGCAACTTTTAAAAAACTTTTTTCCAATCCCAAATCAAAATAGTAAGAAACAACAAAGGACGCGAAGCAGCAGTCTCTCTTCTTACTTGTAGCTTCTCTCTTTTACAAAACATGCTTATCTGATCCCACCAGAACCAACTGTCATAAGGACATGGCTAACACCAGAAGCTTGCTCTAACATTTTTAGTTTATCAGACATTCTGTGGACTTAATTCAAAACTCAGTGGAGCCAAACGGAGGCTTTGTATTGACTTCAGCGTGCTTGGATCAGTGCCCATACCCCGTAACGCCAGAAATAACATTTGCCTCCTTAAGAATTAAAATTCTTCTGATATTCAAATTTCATTACCCTAAATCTTCAGATACTTTCTCAAACATATCCTTAACAGTCACAGTTCGGAGCTGTCTGAAGCAATTAAGTCTCCTCAACTACAGTGCCTGTAAGGAAGAGGCCCTGAGCCCTTGTTGTGCCAAACTCCCACAATTTTTTTCCCCTCTGTTCAGACCACGATTGCTGGGGCAGCCTCGGCGGCTTTCCTTGCCTGACAAGGCTTCCCATGTGGAGACCAGTGAGAACAAAGCCACACAAGTCAGTTTTTCAAGACATGTTCTCATGGAATCAAAACCTCAATGGCAGGAAAGAGAGAATAAGGAGAAAAGGATCTATAATGCACTGTAGAGTCAGGCTATGGGTGTCCTACCTGGCCTTTGCCCACTGTATAAAATTTCTTCCATTTCCATGGTAGGGGTTCAGCCTGATATCTGAAGGCCGCACCCCTCCTGCTAATCACCAGGGACCCCATTTTCTACCTCTGTTTCCTGGTTTTCCACCAGGGTTCCTCCCTGCCCAGCACCAAGCTGATGCATTGCATTCCCTCTGTGCAGAGGCATGCTTCAAAGAGACTGATGCCTGTTTCTGCTCCCTTAAAGTACTGGTAAGTGATGCTCTTGATGCTTACTGTCTCCCCTTCAGCCTAACCTCTGCCTGATCTGATCCTCTAGTAATCCTATGGCAAACCAACTAACAGATGGAAACAGCAGCTTTGTAAAATAACCCAGGCAGCTGCCATATCCCTCGCAGCAGCTGTCAGCCACCTCGCCAGAGGCGCTGCCTTTCCCGAGCCCTGTGCACATCTGGCCAGCTGTGCGGATAGCAGCCTGCCCGACCGAAAGAAAGAGCAGAGAGGGCCACATCCCACTTGGAAATGAGTTGCGGTCAAGGCCAGACGTTTTCACACACCCCTTCCAAAGGTGAATGCTTCTGGCCCTATGAAAACTACTCATTTCATTGCACCGTAAATTAAAATTTAGCCTCCTAGTATTATTACTAATTTCACAGAAACCATTAAAGCATAGAGCCTAGCTGACTGTCTGCTCCTTTCGGCATGACATCATGGTCTATAATTGCAGAATTACTCTCAGAAAGAACTTCAGTCCAGTATTTATGGCAAATACAAAGCTTCGGCGCCGTTTCCATCCTCATAAGAAGGTTTAAGCAGGGCAGAGGTGTCAGACTGGTGATGTAGCAAATTTGACAATCAATGAACTGTGCGATGATGTTCACAAAGAAATTCACCTAGCTTTAAGATCCGTACACCTGGCCCAGCTCCACTCCCCTTCAGGCCTGAGCTGAAACACACTCTTAACTTGAATTTGCAGCCACTGAAATGAGTCAAGCTCCAGGCAAACAGGAACCCTCTAGGATCACCCTGCAGCCCTGCAGGTGGAAGGAGAAAGACACACCCTCTCAGGACAAAGCTCTTTGATTTTCATGGACTTGAGTTTCAAGATTCTTTGATTCAAAAGCAAAAATTTGAATTAAAACCCACATTACTGCAAGCCTCCTGCAAGTAGTGGTATTAATGAAGCGTTACAATTTCACATCAAGAGCAAACGCTCATCAAGGACTAGCTGTAAGGAAGCAACTATTACTTAAATTATCATATTACTTAAGCAGTCACTGAAAGAAAAAATAATACAAAACACATAAATTATAAAATGATTTATGCTTATCACAAATAGCGTGGAATGTTTTCTATGGTGGTCTTACTGAAGTTAAAAAACAGAAAGTTATTATTAGTGCTTTAATATCTTACTCATGAGTGAAAGCACACTTTGCTTGGAGTGAAAGATAATTAAAAGTCCAAAGGCAATTTAAAGACAAAAACAAAAACCAACCACCATCAGAAATTCATTACAAGTTTAAAATATTAATGCAAACATCCCAAAGGAACATTAGATAAGGCTTTGCAACAATCCCTGCCTCTCAAACAAAACACAGTAGCAACACACTTAGCAATGAAACCCAAGATAAATTCTGAACGTGGTCAGGACATCGCTCCCTCCTATCGCGCCTGTTCCTGCAGCTCTGCTCACGTTCAGCAGACGAGAGCAAATTGCTCCCAGGATCGCACGGGGGTCAGACGCACCACTGCAGTTATCGCTGTGGCATAATCCTATCTCCCTGTGACCGAACCACATTGAAAACCATAGTACTTGCCAGGCAAGAAGCACTTTTATCCACAGATCTCAAACAAAACTAAGTGTTACAGCCTTGCAAAACTTTGATAGAGTTTTGCTTCCACGTGGATATTTGACGTGCCCAAGGTCACAAAGAACGAGACCAGCAGAGCTAGACCAGCACCCTGGGATTTTTTCTCCTGTTCTCTCTCAAGTGAAGATGCTACAGGAAAAAAAAAAATCCTATCAATGGTCACAAGCCAAGGTCACAAGCTTCGCTGCACTCCACCGGTTTCCCTCTGGCACATCCTATCAATACACCCATTTATTGTGAGAATCGATAATGATGACTCTTTTTCCTAATACGTTGGTTGTTTTGTAAAGGTTACTTAGCCTCCCCGAGAGAGTCCACTCCTTGCCCTCAAGACCTTTTTAAGGCAGTGTATTACCCAAGGACAGGTAGAGCTTTCCCTCCTTGTTGGACATGGACTTTCTTTGTGCTGTTACTTTTCCTTGAGAAAAAAGCACCTGCCGGACAAGCAGAAGGGCTGTCCTCAAGAAGCAATTCAGATTTTAAATAGGAAATTATGACAAAAATTTCTGAGGAATTTTGAAATAGCCAACAACAAAATTGCTCATGTCCTAGCTACTTACGTATGACATGATTGCATGACAAATAAGACACGGAAGTCTTTTAGTGCTAACGTCAACAGAGAGAGACCAGATAACCTATAGTTAACAGACCGCATGGTGGTTTCTTTGGCCAACAACTAAAAGTTTTTCAGTCTCCTGGGGGTGAAAAAAACTTTAAAAATCTGTCTAGGATTTAAGGCAATGCCTCAGTATATTTCTTTTGATGGTCACTATAACTTGTCAGGAAAGGGGCAAGAGAGTAGTTTAAAAATGCATTTGTTTTTACCAAGATATCCATCAATCTGCACAATCCACATTTATGCCACACAAACACGATGACATAAAGTCCATTAATCTTTTCTAGCTTAATACCTACTGTCCTTTGAAGATACATGTTTGGAATATCTGAAGGCGACCTCCATTTTTCACAGTTACCAGTCATAGGGCAGCTGACACAGCCAAGATAATCCTGTATTCAGCGAAACCGGGGGAATGAATGGATTCTGATGAATGTAATTTGCTATCTCAGTGACAAATGGCAAATGTGAAGAGAGGGTATGCATGCAAATATAACTGCGTTAAATAAGGGCTTGTGAAGGATAGTACTCTGAAAATATCTGATAGACAGTTTTACAACTACCATGCATTTTTGAGGAGATAAATCATCAGCTTACATTAAGTTATCATTATATCCTCATTGTGGATCTCCGCTGAATGAGATAAGAGATTGTGGCATACAGTGAAGCAGGGTGTTGTAATCCCAATCAGCCAACTTTTTGCCCCATATTTTACCTTGCAACATAATTCGTTCATTATCTTTTTAGAACCATTTTGGCTTAAATACTCCTAATCTCCCAATAATTATGAGAGCCTGAAGCCTGTTTGAGCATCCAACCTGTGGCAGATCCATTCCCAGAATATGCTATGTTCTGCCCCCCCCGCCCAAGGCTGAGGTATTACTTGGAAAAAATTCTCGTATTCTTGATGTTTTTCCCTGTTCTGTTGTAGTGTCAAGTAATATACACCAGTACCAATATTTATACTCCTTCCCAGGGCCAGCAGGAGAAACATCACTGCTTGTTCAGAGTCCACCACTCCAAAAAAAAATATGCTTGACAACAGAGACATGATCTCCTCCTTGCCATCATCTTTGCAGCTGCTGTGCAACACTGAAAACTATAAAAGTCTCTGATTTTATTTCAAAAGCCTCTGATCTGCACCACACAGGGAGACCCAGTGGTGGTACCTCCTACACTTTAGACGGATGAGTAATTCAGGTTTGGAGGCTACAGCGAGCCCCAGCGGGAGGCAGAGCTGCCCGAGGCTGGGGACCAGCAGGGATTCGTGCTGTGCGAAGCAGAGCTCCCTGCTGCCGTGCGGCTGCTGCAGGGGATGGCGGCAACTTCCAGGCATTGTCCCAGGAGGAGAAGCCACCAGGTCCGTCTGCAGCAGTAGCCACATGGCCATCGGTCCCCGACAGCTCTGCCTCCCTCCCTCTGGGTGTCCCCTCTTGCCGCAGCATGTTGGGATCCCATGGCGAGGGCACAAAAGGTTTTTTGGGGCCATGCTACCAAAAAGCCCTGCACAGGCTCCTGAGGAGGCACAATCAATGTTTGAGCTGCAGAAGAAAGAGCAGGAGAAGCAGTTCCTCGAAGCAGCAGATGATGGCTTAAATAACTTTTAAGTGCGTGGCTACAAGCAGGGTAAATTTGCAGCCATGATAAAACTCAGCGACAATTTTCTCATCCAGGCTGAGCAAAGGTTTTGCCTAGGTGTGGAGGTGGGGTATTTTACAGCTGGTGACTGCTGTCACTTGGGCATTTCACATCACTTCTGAAATGACTGACAGAGGAAAAAATTCTGGCTTGGTCTTATAAAGTTGGTTTAAATTTCAACTTACTTAAGTATTTCCATCAAAAGAGGCCAGATGACTCTCATATCAAAACACACAAATACCCAGAGAAGCTGGAAGGTTTTGCCTTAGGCGGGTTTGCAAAAAAAAAAAACCTGCATGATTTAAGTTAGAAGTCCCTCAAACCTAATGCAATTGAGAGCAATTCCTGAAGGAATCTAGCAGTGGGTATTTCACCTGCTCGCCATCACTTCTTTAATCACTCATCTTCATCTTACATCAGCGCTCCTTATCCAAAAGCCACAGGCTTCAAGTGGGCTTTGGATCAGTGCAACTAAGTTTTTTTGCCCCGATGGTAGGACAACAGCAGCGTTTTGGGCATCAAGTTTGCCTGAGTAGAGTTTCGTTTTCAAAAATGCAGCAAGTGTCATAAAAGCTGCACTTTAAGTTGATCTTCACTTAACCTGTATTAACAGCACTAACACTACAATCATCTACAACAGGTTTTGAACTCTCCTCCCCAACACTTCCATATATTCTCTACGCTTTATTTGTGGAAGAATGTAGGTAGAGATAACACTGGTGTGAAAAGTTAGCAATTAGTCCCCATTAAAGCAATTAAAACTCCTGTTGTAGGAGCAAAGTGAAGGCATAACATACCTGCTATCCAGGCTATAGAAGAACAATGTATATAGATGCAGAGTTTGCAAAACTCTTATTCAAAAGGTTTACCGTAGATTTAAAAAAAAAAAAAAAGAGCCCTTCTAAAAAAAATTGCTTTCTGAAGAGTATAAGCCACATCATTCAACTTGAAACAGCTCCGAAGTCTTTGCTCATACTGAAACCTGGACTGAATCTCATTTATATAAATATTACTTTATCTCTCTCCTTGAAGAAAATGTTTTACGATTAACTTATCTGTCATTTATAGATCAAATTAAACTCATTAATGCAAGCTATTAAAGACCGTTTCTAAAGGACAAAGGCTGATTTTCTCAAACACTGTAACTCTCATTTTAATGCTAGAGATAATCTTTTTTGCCATCACAAAAAGACAGAACCAGGCAGAAGAGGAAGCTATTAAATTTCCAGTACTGCTAGAAAAAACACTCCTGCTCCCCAAATGCTCACTCCAGAGTCTCTTCAAAAAAGGAGATCAACTCAGGATCATTCACTTAACGCATGTTAGGTAGATGCCAGGTAACGTAAATGTAATTTAAAGAAATATATATTTTTTTTCTCCTTCCTATACAAAAGTTCTTTCTTCTCTTCTGCAGAAAGTCACTTCTTAAAGTTACAATTACACCTTATTAATGCCTTAGACACTTCAATAGGTACAACAAAATAACACGTGTTTTTGTTAAATAAGAATGACTGTGATGTGATGAGTTACTTTCACCAGATTTGTCATGTCTGATGCGCAGCATCCGGAAAGAAACCAAGTCAGGAGTCAGTATGATCTCAACACAACCTCTGCAGTGTTTCTTGCTGCTCAGAAGGGAGATCAGGAGGAGCAATGAGCAGCGAGACAAGAAAATCTGATACAAAATACTTACTCCTCAAAAAGTTGAGCGGGTCAGCTCGGGGAATGGCTGCACTTCAGAGTCTGTTTTCAGGATATCTGCACCTGTGGGAGTCTGGGATCACTAAGGAAGATATATGCTTGAGAGGAGACGTGGTTAGAGATTTGGCATGTGAGCTTGCTCTGTGATTCAGCCAAATCGTCCTCATGTGAAAGGTCATTAAGGCAGCTTGATACAATTAATGAATGTCTTCCACAGGGGATACTGCAACTTTAATATAGGTTGTTTAGAAAAAAAATCTGCCGGGATATAAATGTCAACTGTACGCCAGCATTTTTCACAATGATAGGGAAGGGAAAAAAAGAGATCCATCTCTCAGGGACTGGTTTTCAATTGATTTTAATAGTAGCTAATGGGATGACAGTTCTCGGAAAATAGCCAGCAGATGTTCCAGCGTTTTACCAAGTCTCGATGTCTAACCTTGGGTACACCGATTCCACAAAATCCATCTTCTAGACCGAGTTCTGTTTCTGCAGCTGGAATGCTAATGATGCCTTAGTGGTTTCTGACTTTTACCAATGTTTTAATTTCTGCAGCAGATCACAGCATACAGGCCACAGAGACACGAGTAAGCACAGATTTACATTTTCTTAGAAAGGACAAGAAAATACCATATTTATGGTATGTTGAAATCCTACAGAAATCCTTTCCTCTATCTGCTCAACATCAGATAAAAAGCATCTAAATTACTAAGACATAGCTCAAGTACAATTGAGAACATTAGCACAATTTATACGAGCTGCTCAAACGCACTGATGCATACAAAGTCTCCAAAACCATTTATTGTCAAAATGTCAATGCTAAAAGCACAAAAATGTAACTTACTTTATGCCATTAATTAACTAACGTTTGCACAGCACTTTGAAAATGTAAAAGCACTTTGAACGCTAAGAGCTATGCAGTATTATTTTTACTCGTGTGGACTCACTGTATGAATCATACATAATAATCACCTCTCGTGGAAAGTATTTTTGGTCCACAGCCAAAGCCTAACCTAAGATTTGGCACTTTTATTCAGTAAAGCATCTGTAAATGGTCCTGTTTGGGTTTCAGCTGGAAATTTTCTGCAACACATTTGTTAGTTCTTCACAATATATATTAGGTACCAGGTGCCTTCACAGCTTTGTCATTAACTTTGTATAGCAAGGCAGGAAACATTTTATTGTTTTCTCCTCATTGGTCCAAAACATTTGAGAACAGTGACAAACTAGAGCAAGCCCTGACTTAACTGCTTCTCTTTGATCTGTATAAGGCGCATCGAGCACAATGGATATAACAGAGGAGAGGGATTCTCTTTTACCTGTGTCAGCTGTGGCTCCTTCTCTGTCACAAACTGTTTTGGGGTCTCCTGGTGAAAGGCATTACAGAAGAACTAGACAGTACCATCATCACCTACCTCTGCTCTGTGACTTCTTCCCTTCTGATCACCCTGACCAGACTTTTTTTTAACCTTAGCCTTTGCAACTGAGGAGACCACCATGCACGCGAGTTTTCCTTCCCATGTGAGAAAGCTAAGACAGCTTTTGCAAGGTCACATTTCACAGCTACAAGCACATCTGTTGCATCAGCCTTAAACAAATATGCTTGGCTATCCCATCCTTGCACAAAATTGCTTCTCCGTGATCATGTTCGTGGGGGAAATTTAAGTCTAAAATAACCAGAAACCAGCAGAACTTTGCCATTCTCCTCTTCTGATTAGTTAACAAGAACAGTGATGACTTACAGCTGGCCTGAGAGTACCACCTGCAGTCAGGTTGGCCCCAGGGCTTCCAGAGGTTTTGCCTTCCTGGCTGACCTGGTGCTCATACGCTCCATCATTGTTCTAACTCCCAAATCAGGAGATATTTTATGCATGCCTTGTATTTGTTTAAACACACGTCTATCCATAATATAAATTAGTCTGTGTGGGATTAACCTAGCCAAGTTTTTTATTTTTTCTACAAGTCTGTCCGGATGTTCAGATTTAGAGAGTTTGAAAGTAAAGAACCTGGCCTGTAATGCACCACACCCGTCTCCTATGAACAGCTACCCTACTATACCCCTGACACATGATAACTATATTTATTCTTCATCGGTTTTCACTCTTTAACTAATGCAGAAAGAAAAACAAAAGCGGGAAATATCTGATGCGGTTGACATCGATCTATAAAGCTTGGCTCTATGTTCTCTACTCGAGGCACAGAAACTAATTCAGAGATTTAAAAAAAAAAAAAAAAGGAAGAAAGAAAAGAACGAACGGATATTTGAACCAACTGACTCCAAACAGATGAAACATTTTATGGTGTTTACAGTGTCAGTTTACAAACCACTCTGGGGCAGCCACACCGCACATCTTACCCGTAAGGTAAGCACGGCGGGATCGCCTGCTGGCTCCCAGCACACTGCAGGGCAGCCCCGCACGCATAAGTGAGGCTGCACCAAGCCTGTTGAGGGGCAGCAGCACGGCCGGAAAGGTTGCTCAGCACCTGCTCATATTCTGCCTGGCCCTGCGGTGAGCTCTCGGCCTTGCGTGCTTGCAAAGCAATGCCTCGATCTCATTTTAGCCAGACAGCAAAAGGGGAAATGCAGGCTGTGAGTCGGTGTAGCCTGGTTAGCTGCTGTAGGGCTACAGTATTGTACACCAGCAAAGTCTCTCGTCCAGCGCATCGTTTTCATGCACTTGCTCTCCATGTTCAGCCGTGTTTCTTGGTACAGTCAGGATTCCAGATATATACATAATTCAGTAATTATCAGCCACAGAATTATGTAATACCCACAGACTTTTAATCTGCTGGAGGCAGAGGGCGAACAAAGGAAGAATAAAAGCACATCTCATGCAGACATGGAAAATAAATCATTTCAACTAAAACTACCAACTCCCATAGCAGACATGAATCTACTGTGCATCTTTCCATTAACTTCTACCAATTCCCAGGTCTCTACAGTCTTGAGCATCCAGAGACTGGGGAGCCCTGGATCTCATTGTAATTTGTGGCACTTTTCCCCATCGAACTAAACTGGGACCCGACTGTAACGCCTACAGACACGAGTGGCCCTATTCAGATCCGTTACCACTGACTTCACCTGCAAGTACTTGGGGAGCTTCTGCAAAGCTGATCTCAGAGATTCCTCCAAGGGACTGAACTTCCAGCTTCAACGCTGAGCAGTTCCCTGTGTTAAAATCCACACAGCACTCTCCTGCAGTTGCATTATTCATGGTTATCAGAACCAAATTATTACTTGGTGCAGACCACATAACACCCACCCAAGATCCATGTTCTTGTATCTGGTAGCTCACCAGCAAATTTCACTTCTTTAAGCCTAATGCGCTGAGCGACAACTTCAAGAAGTCAAAATCTCTGAAAAGCCAAATCAATTTTCTCACGTATTTTCTGTTATAAAAATATCAGCTCCAGGGCTGTGATTTTTATGCCAAGCTTCAAAGTAGAATGACTGTATACAGTTAAATTACAACCCTCTAAAATGTGGATTTATAATACATATAATGGAAGTCCTGTAACTATAACATTTCAAATGTGACATTCCTACAAATGCTAGTTTTCAAGGGATGTTATATGATGGTTTGAACTGCCTCTTGATCCATGGCAAGATGATCTTTTCTTGGGGGAGGAAGACTTTCATTATTTTCAGATTATAGCACGGAATGAAGACGGCAGATTCTTTCTCAGAAGGCAACTCCTTGCCTAATAACAAAAGATCCTACTGGAGTGATAAATGATAGAGTTTCTATGGGACTAGTGCAACTTTCAGTGAATGCGTGCCTCGTTCCCTCTGCAGAACTGAAAACGTACTGTTGCTGTACACACTATACTTACATCCTTATCCATTCAGAACCATGACAACAGCTTAAAAATACCAGCATTTTACAAACCCGTAATTGTGGGCATCTTTTCTGCCTTGTTATTTCTGAGTTTTTAGGAACTCAGGCCACGTTTCCCCTGCGCTTCCCACCTACAAAGACTAAGAACATTTAAAGAACACACATGTACTAACTTAAAAACAAAACAAAAACAACAACAACAACACACTGTGCCCTGTACATCTCCAAAACTCAGGCTTTGAGGAAAACTTCAGGCTTTCTCGACAGTCCTCGCACACTTCTGCTGCCATGGCCACAATGGGTCACAGTCCCCCCTGCCTACGCGCATCTCTGCATGGTATTTTTTTTCCTCTTTGCTGTGCTGAAATGGGAAGCGGCATATTTTGTGGAGCATGTAGTTTTCTCCCAAAACATCCAAGAAATGCTCTGAGGATTTGAGGAAGCAGCAGATGGAACAGCTCTGGAACGAGCTTTTTTCTGCTGCACTTCTTCTTACCATGCGCCCCACACCACGTTGCTACCCGGATCTGTATTTCTACGCTTTTTTTCCCCTGCAGAGCTCTTCCACCAGAGCCAGTAATGTGGCTCTAGGGAATAACACCAACGCTACGGGGGACTTGGTGCAGCAGTGCTGCCAGGCACAGAGCTCACGCTCAAAACTCCACCACTGGCCAAAAATCTCAAAAGGATCTTGTCTTTTGCCTTGGAAGCCTTCTTTGGGACTTTCTGTATGAAGTTTCAGCCTGACCTAATAAGTTTACCTGGAAAGTTAACGACTTCAGTAACATTGCCCGCTGCAAACTCCTGCGAGAACGTGTTGCATGATGTGAGAGTCCATGATTGGAGGTGGTGAGTGGGAAAGCGCGGCAGACGGGATTCCTCCAGTTAATATCAGTACAGCTAGAAACGAAAATGCTCACTTTACAGTAAACATAGCCATGGGCAGCTTTTAAAGCCTGCTACTAAACACATTCTGGCAACAGAAAGTAGCTATTAAAAATATTTTCAATCAGAGGAACTGAAACATGTTCTCTGTTGAAATGAGACAAGTATACAAATCACTGTTTTTAGAAGCTTTTACTTTTTTATTCTGTCTTCACGTTCAGAACCACCTCTTTCCCTTTTATTCACATTGTGTTTATTTAAAAGGTTCAATCTGCCTTAATTCAGAGCAATTTTGACTGCAAAATTTATTTATTTTTTTTAATCATACTTCTATTTTATTTTTTTTCTCTCTGAAGCCAGGCTACAGCAGCTCATCAAAAATAAGGTGGTCTGAATTTTATCTCACTGTTATTGTGATATAGCTGCAGTGGGCAATCTGATCTCATCAAGAAACAATTGCAGTAAAGATATTTAAGTAGATGTCACAGCTCTGCTGAAAGATAATAAAGTGAAATGAACCAAAAAAACAATCTTTCCAATACAAATCACATAGTTAAGTTGTTGTGATTTGCAAGCGGAATATGAGAGCGGGAGGGGGGAGATAAAGCCAGAAATGCCCGATTAACACTTTTAAATGATTTTTAACACATTTGGTGAGTGTACAATTAAGGCATTTACAACATTAAAACCTGGAGCTGTTGTGCAGTACTACCCTAAATGAGACAATCAGTAGCAAGGGAAAGGGTGAATTACACCACCTTCCACTGCAGTTTGAACTACTGTCTCCTAAGATAAACACTATTGATTGCTTTTAAGCCTCCTCTCTATTAGAAAGAGACTTCTAATTTTGGGAAATCAATAATAAAAGATAGCAGGAAAAAAAAAAAAGATTCTGTCCACATAAGCCTGTGAACAGGAAAGGGCAGAACCTCACATTAAGTTGGAAGATCACCAGGAACTTGCCAGGGTGGAGGATTTGCCCCTTGGGCCGCATTCTTCTTCAACGCTGAATCTGCATCCGCATCCACAGACTATTGTTTTAATTTCCTGACAGAACAAAAATGTCTTGCCACACGTGTTTTAACATTATTATTTTTCTCCTTTTAATGTCAGCTCTACATTCAGTGCCTGAAAATTAACTCCTTAAGTAGTTTAACAAATTTCTTTTCCAAAGCAAAGACTTGTTAGAGACCAAAATAGCACCAGCTTTCAAGCTGTGGGGTCCTTTCTACTTCTTTTGTCTATTCAGCAGCAAAGGAATGGTGTGGTGGTATTGAATTACGAATGCTGATGTGTTGGGAGGCTGTTTGGGTCTCTGCTCTCTGGTGCGTTTTTTTTGGGGGGGGGAGGGGGTTGTTTTTAAAGCCACACGCTACACAACCCCAACAGACAACGCCAAATCTCCAAGAGCAGATATACACAGAACACTTCATAAACCACATTTGGGCAGACATTGTGCGTTATATACCACGCAAGATGGCCAACGCGCCTTCCAAGAAAAACACCAACACCAACTGAATGCAGGCCAAGGATTTTCTCATTAGCATGACCAGAGGTTAGGCAGGCACACAGTGTTTCCCCCTTCTGTTTTCCATTTACAGAGGAGACCACTCCTAGGCATATTATACCTAACACACAGCTGGATCTTCTACAAAGAAATAGTTGTGGTCTTTGCTTGACTTTTGCTGCTAAACTCCTGTCTGCTTGGAATTCACATGATTTCCTCTGAAACTGGTGAGGTTTACCATAATGTGACACCGCTTTTCTTACAGCCTAACAGGGAATGTCCTCCCAGGCTGGTATTAAAACAGCAATTTCACTCGTGACTCTCCTGTTAAAGCAATTACTTGTAGCCATTATCTAAATGCATCACTTAGTTTTTGATGGCGAATTGTTTAAATAAATAAGAGTACTCAGGAACAAAAATAGCCAGTGAATACCAGGAGATAATTGCATGGTTAACCCTACAAAAGACAGTCTTATAAGAACAGAGCAGGAATTTTTATTTAAATAATCACAAACAGATTAATAGCTTCACAAGCAACAGGGGATTTTCTCTTTCCCAGTGATGCGATTTTCAGCAGACCCAAACCAGCTCTTGTCTAAGTAGAAGTGTGCTTGTCTATATCCATCTCCCCTGATCATCTCACTTCTCACCATAAAGGAAAATCAATATGAGGACTTGTTATTCAGAAGAGTCTCAAGAGTCAGGCACTGTGATTGCACCTCTAATCCTACAGGAATCTATTTCCAACATCTACATCAAATCAAATGCACCAGGCACACTGTTTACAGCTGCTTCGCAAAGCCTACAGAATAGGGAAGCAAATGAAAACCGACGCAGGCTATCCAGCTGACCTCTTACCTCTGGGTTTGATGCTGAGTAACAAAAGTATTTGCCCTAAAATAATCTTGATTGCGTGCATTTTTAGGATCAAGACCTCTGTTTGTAGAGAAGACACAGAGCCTACACATGGATTCCTCTTGCACTCATTTGGCTGACCAATTAGGAAAACAAGGGCAGCGTGAGGGTTAAAAATCAATCTCTGTGCTGCAGCGTTCCCTGGGCACGCTTGCAGAGCTGCTGCTAATAACACTGGTGGCAGTTTCCTGAGCTGTAACTCACAGTGTGATGAGAACAGCTTCTGATCTGATGAAAATTCCTCCCTCATTGCAGAAAAACACCCTATCATTTAAAAGTTTTGAATGTGCTAACAGCTAATTTATTAAAGGGACTCCTGCAGTGTCCATGTTTACAGGGCTCAGACAACATACAAAGGAAAGGCCTATTCGATGCACATAAGGGGAGCAGAATCAAGCTGTATTTTTGGAAACGCTGCACAGTGTGCCAGAATCAGGGCTGGACTGATGAAAGGAACAGCTATGATGTTGTGCTGAGACTTCTTTCAGCCTTGACTAAAAAGAGCACAATTATGGACTGGAAAAGAAGAACAAATAAGAATAAGTTGTATTTTCTAAGTGTCAAAATGAAGTGGAACGAGGTAAGGCCAGATTACAAGTACTGAGAAACAGAAAAGTTTCCAAGACGCTCAGATACGAAAACCAAGGAAAATGTACAGTATAAGTGATTTCTTGTTGCACAGAGTCTTTTTTATGAAGGTTTAGACCTTTCCTCATAAAACCCAAGCTAAAATTTCTCAGACCAAAGAACACTGACATTTTCAGCTCCAAAACCACGGGCATAAAAGAGATGGGGGGAGTGAGGCTGCCTTTTCCAAAGACTTGCGTTAACCAAGAAAGTAAGACATTCTCCACAAATTTCAGATGAGATGAGTCCCCCTATCTCCTGTCTCCCCCTCCCAAAGCTGTAACAGACATTTTCAGCCATCTCCAATAACAATCACACATTCCAGATGTCTGTCTTTGACAAGCTGTTAGACTGCCAAAGCCTGGAAATGGAAGAAGTCCAAGAAAGAATTAGGTATCCTCTAAATCTCACGACATTACCTCATTACCTGCGAGTAAATATTAGGCATAGTCTGAGTTTAGAAAATAAGGCTAAGTGCAAAGAGCACCTGGTTAACAAGCTAATGGACTAAATAATTCCGTATAATTTTCATACACTAACATTGCTTGTTAGATCTCCTCCTCCCAGCTGTGTCGCTTCGCAGAGAAGTGTTCATAAAATAATCTTAATAAATTTGCAGTATTCATTTAAATTAAATATATACACTTCAGCATTCACTAAAATACCATTGTTAGAAGCCCAACCACTTGATGTGTTGTCAAGTGACACTATAATGAGTATGATTTTTAATGGGCTTTAAGTAGCTGAGGGGAAAAGAAGTAAAACCATGGACTGAGCACAACGGTGAAGGTACGTGTATCTCACAGTATTATCACAGTGCTGCATTGTCCCTGAGCCTCTGATGTACGCTGTCATGAAAATACATGCTTCTATAATGAATATGCATACATAAATATGTTGGCATTACCTTGAGCCTATTTCATTCAGCCTATTTTTAAAGTAGCAACTTAAAATATATTCAAAATATTTTTGGCTCTGTGAATACATTTACATATTAACTAACAGTAATTACAAGAAGCCATGGTTCTGCTCCTCTCTATGTACAGTCCATACAATCGCCATATCTACATTAACATATTCCTTGCCTCGGTGGGACCCAAACCAACTTACACGTGCCACTTCCTTGCTGCAGCACCACACTCCATCACGCTGCACAATTTCTTCTTCATTCTACCTATCCCTTAGTGCTTTCAGTCACTTGAGTCTCCTTGAAAGGAGAAACGAGTTCCCAATCCCTTAGTGCTTACCACCCTTAGTCCTTCCTAACTTCCAGCCAACCTGTTGCTTTCTAGGAGTGTTTCTAGGGGTGTTTTTGAGGCTCTGCCCGAGGCTGGCCAGTTCTGCCCCACCTGCCCTGCACATGGACTTACATCCACGTTCTCCACCAAGGCCTCATTCATCTCCTGAAGTTCGGCAGCAGCCCTCCTGGTGCTTTTGCTGTCTGCCCCAGGAAGGCACCCCAACATTTTTGGACACCATTCTTACAGGGAGGCTCAGCCAGAGGCTTTAAGGTGCCCTTAGTGATGATGGCTCTGGATGTCCCACTTGCAAAGCATCCTTGGCTCCTGCCGTGAGCGGCCATAGGCAGATGCAGCTCCATGCTGCATTGGGAAAGACAAGTGGCCATGTCCCACAGTGGACATATTGGGGGGGGGGGGGGGGGGGAATCAAGGAAAAGGGACAAGACAGAGCTAGTCTTGGGGAACAACAAGGCCCTAATGTGTTCTTTGCAATAGTGCCAAGGCTGTGAAGAAATTTGAGGGGTTGGTTTTATGCCAGGGGAACAGCATGCTTTTGCAGCTATGGATGCATACATCTCTATCCCCCTGTCTGCACCTCATTCCCTGTAATAGTGGCTGGTAGCGGTACCTGGCCCATCACCTCCTCTAGTCACCCACTACTGTCTCTTAAAACAGCATCTTATGTCGCCCCATTGAAGATTTTCAGATAGCTCAATATATTTTGCATATAAACAAGTCTGTGACATTTGACATGAAGCCATCCCTAATTATAAGATACTGAAAATATGCTTTTTTATATATATATATACACTCCTGTAATGCTGATAATATGCATACATTAGGCTGAGAGGCCAGAAGTATTTTAACATTCATTTGTAAAAGGCCTAAAGACTTCCCTTTTGTATGTTCGGTATTAAATCACATTAAGAAAATTTCTTTATTTATGGCTGACAGTCCTCTTAAAACTCACCACAAGGCCAAAGGAAGAGGAAGAAAACATACTTTGCCTTTCCAGAGGGTAACAAGGGAAAAAGCCCTGGTAGCTCTAAGGCAGGATTTCATTACAGAGGTGACCATCCATTTGAAATGCACATATTCAAGCGTGCGATTGGTCTGAGGTTCTTCTGCCGCGCAGCTGGAGTGCCAGCACGTGTTCAGAAGGCTCATGAGCTGCGATCCACAGGCAGGATATGGAAATGCCACAGCTCCAAATGCACAGGGCAGGAGCGAGGGGGGGCCCAGGGCAGCTGCGGGAGCCAGCAGCTCCAGCAGGGGCTATGGGAAGGTGCTGCAGAAATGCTGCTCTCCCCTCCCACCGCATCATCTCGGAGGATGGTAATGCAATGTTACCTGCTGATGCATGCATCAGTCTGAGATATGTGAAAGAGCCTGAATTATTTCGAAGCACGCATCTGATACAGTTTTAGATGCTCTGCCACTAACAGGCTGCTTCCTTTGATGCTTTTGAATATTTTTCCTAAACTGCTGGAGATTTTGGTGGCAGTCGTGAACCAGATTCCACAACAGATTTTAGTCCATAAAACCCAATTAGGCTGAGAAAATTCTCTCTACTTATTTGTGCTACATTTCCCTGTTGAACTATGGTCTCCTGCATACGTGAAGAAAAGCGATATATTCCAGGAAATCCTGGTCATCGTATGGATGATAAAGGCTAATCCAGTCACTGTGCAATGACATAGACATTGGGCTATAATCCTGATAATGAGCCATAATACCAAATCCAAACACTATACGATTCTGGTGGTACTTGGGGCTTTTGTTGTTTTCTTTTTTATTTGGCTTTTAAGTTCCAATTTTTCTTGACCAAAAAATAAAAAATAAAAACAGCAGCTTCATGAGAGATCAGTTATTTCTGAAGATACATTTAAGTTTAAAAGTCAAAGTACCAAATTTTTGACGGTTTCTAAAAATGTTACTGCTGCCAGATTTGCAAACAAGAACAACAAAACCAATACCCGGGGCAGAATCTCCCTTGGCATGTCAAATTTGTTCACTGTCGAAATCCAACAAATTCTGTCATCATTTGGTACCACGGAAATGTCTGTCAGAATAACAAGGAAAAGCCTTCTTCCAACAGTCAAAGGATATTTAAAGATTTGTTACCTATGCTCTCTCTAATCATCTGCTCTGAGCCTGTGGCTGGGGACTAATTACAGTACCTACTGAAAAAAGAGCAAAACAACACATATTATGCTATTTTACTGAAAATATACTATAATGAATTTCAGTGGGAGAAGAAAAAAAGGTGTTTAAATCTCATGGCAGAAATGTGTATTTATGAAAATCAGCCCCTAGGATGCAGTGATGAGAGGAAAGCCTTGTTACCTATATGCTAACAAGACTTCTGACATATGTACCCCTGTAGGTCAAATAACAGACAAAAATAACCCCATCCCTGGGACTCAGCTTGCCCTTAAACATTCAGCAAATTGTAGGCTTATTCCAGCCTGACAAGTACAAGCTGGACCGGACAATTATTCTCAGAGAACAAACAGTAATTATGAAACTTAACACTACTTGAAAGGACCCATGTTTCTAAAATTGCTTATTTTTTTTTTCCTAACATTTTTTTTTCCTCCCCTTAAAATAAAAGCAGGACCTATTTTAGGTTTCAATTGCTATGGCTTTGCTTTGGACACGATTGAAGAAAGAAGAATTTGTAACATTTATGCCATACCTCGCAGATGGCTCGATAAATAAACCAAGAATATCGATCAACACAGCAAAGAGCTGTTCTGTAAGTGGAGAGTACGGTCCCTATCCTTGCTAACACACACGGTGCAGCTCTGGCACATGCAGAGGACACCCATGAGGTGCTCCTGCTCACCCCAGCCAGGAGGTCAGCTTGCACATGGACCCATCCTGCACGGGGGGTGTTGGGGAGGGAACGGGTCTTGTTCCAGAGGTCAGGGACTCACTGATGGGACCCTACTTCCCCATTTTATGGGGCAGCTCCTCTGCATAGCCATGGCCTCTTTGCTTCCCTGCAGGCACCAAAAGCCCCCAGTCTGTAACACCTTTTGGCCAAGCAAACTGGGAAGAAGCTTTTTCTTGGTCCCCGTGCAGAGCTGCATGGAAAGGAAGGAGAGTCTGTGCCAGTGCCAGCTGGACACGAGTGTGAAAAGACTAGGCCATTATGAAGCGAGGAATTACTATCAGAGAAGTCCTTCCTTTTATCTTACACATTAAAGAAAGTAAGGGAAAAAAAAAAAAGACAATCCAAGAATAGAGGAGGAGTCATTTCAGTTTTGCTGCTTAGAAGGGCAAAAAGTGTCTTCAGCTACCAACTTCATTATTTTTGCAGTCTTATAACTTACAGCTCAAACAAACTGCTCTCAGTTCTAACATTTGTTTCTGGTTTCAGACTAGTAGAAATCTAATTTCCTTCTCCCCAAGAGCAAATGTCAGCACAAGCGGGATCTGAAATTTGTTGCTTGACACCTGCAGCAAAGAGTTAAATTGAGAGTAATATTTCAAAGAGGTACTTGGGAGGTATGCGCTTAAATTTGGTTAACAGACAAGCAGGCTTGTGTATGTGCGTCCTGCACACTGCCTCAAAAATGTATCCCCCATCACCCTGATTGACGTAAGGCAAAGGAAAGGGAACTGTTAGAACCGCTCTGATTGGAACCATACAGGCCAATTTCAGAGTTTTAGGAAACTTTGTAAGTCTGTTTTTAGAAATGCGCATTACGATTTTACACTTGCAAACACAGGGGCTAAAAGAGTCTGTCTAACTTCTACATCATTTGCTGGGCTAACAGTAAAAAAGAGTCTACAGATTAAAAGGAGGTCTGATCTCTGTTGCTCAGGATAAATCCAGATTCAATCCTGATGGGCCCTTGGCCATCGACATGTAGGCAGTCAGCAGTCTCTTCCCCTGCTTCAGTGCCTGGTTTCTACACGGCTGTGGGCACTCTTCCTGTGGGCTTTGAGAGAAGAAAGCAGCAGTCAGTATTGACTGTGAGCTTCTAATTGCAACCCAGGGATTTCTGGAGAGTTAATGACAAAGTGTCCTGTGAATAGGTATGCAGAAGTCAGTATTTCAATGCCGCAAACCACGGCTGAGAAGGCAGGCCTGCTCCTACTTAACCGGTGTGGCTTGGGTAATCCTTTCCGAACAAGTGCTTGGCACAACTCCGAAATTCTCAGCACAAATTTCTCATTTTGGCAACAGGTCCCTGAGCTGGAAACTGGTAATACTTTGAACTACAAGGGCGACTCCTGTTTGAAGATGTCAAAGTGCATTTTCGGTTGTCACATCAGCCTGAATAGACACGCATCTTATTTATGTGTAAACAAACGCACAGAGAGTAGGACAACTGAGCCACAGAAATGCAAGCAGGGAAATGGGTAAGATTAAAAATTGAAGTGCTTGTCTTTTTGTCCTCTGCTATAAACACGGGAGTACGACAACATATATGGCATTTCAACTTAACAGAGCATAAATGATGTAAATTAACATTGCTTCCCCAATGCAAAAGAAGAAAGCAAAACTAAAAGGATGAGACAGATCTTAAATTGATCTAAATTGGCACAGCTCCCTTAAAGTCATAGGGACCAAGCTGTAAATCTATTCATCTTCAACTCAGGAATAGTAATATTTGGATAGGCTAACAGTTATTAGAATTTCTACTGGCATGGAATTTCTTTAATCTACAAACCAAGCGATGTCTCAAAGGCGCTAACTGGAAGCGTGCCATTACTTTCAGCACCCTCTTCTAAAGCTGCGACAGAACCAATAATTAATGCAAAGGGCAGATCATGCACATGCAGTAGTACAAACATATTAAAAGTTCTGATTTAAGTAAGAAAAAAGATTGCCTGTAGCCTGCCACCCACAGGGACCATTCTACTATTTTTAAGTCAATTAGTTCAACTTCTCTCAAAAGCCAGCCCTCTCTATCCTCGTTAGCGGTGACAAACACAGTTTACTGCATTTATTATTCCTTTAGCAGCTCATTAGAACTGGAATACATTAGTGCTAAGGGATCTAAAGGTCATTTATCATCAATTTCATTCAATACAAAGCAAAAGCTTTCTAAAATCTCCAGGAGGACTGTGTTTACTGTAAACAGCATAAGGTAGAAAACTGAAATAAAAACCCATCAACACCTGTATTTACTGATCATTACTTCAGAATTAGAAGAAAATTGGAGTCATTGTTTCCTAGTTCCCACTGAAAAACATATATATATTGTTTTCTTAACTTTCAGAAGTGGAAACATTCAGAAAATGATAGGACAATTCTCAGGCACTGTGCTGATGAAGAGCACTGAAGTACCGAGAGCAGGAAGAGTCCAACCAATTCTATTAAATGCGCTATCATCCTATAAAATTCTATAGCATCATTCAGGAACTGCCATATTCACCATTAAATCTGATTGTTTTCCAGGACAGCAACTGCAGAGACCTAGTAAATGTCCACAGAAATCATATATTTCATTACCACTCTCTTGTAAGGGCTTTTCCAAAAGCGTTTTATGATGATAAAAATCATCAGATGCATTTTAAGAAAAAACAGATAAGGTTTCTGCATGAAAAATTAATCATTATGTATAATTACAACATAATAATAGGAATTACCAGATAAATAAGTCTCATCAATTCCTATAAGAAAAATGCCTCTAGATGCCTTTAACTGTAACTAATTGAGTTGAACAGGAAAATAGCCTGAAAAGCTGAAGAATTTATCAGAGAATGACAACCTTTTTATGTATTTTTGGACTATCTTATGATTTCTATCCTGTGGGCATGACACTTTGTGCTTCATTTTTTAAAAATCTGCAGAAATACTATCATTATCTCTTAAATCTTACAGTAATTTTTCATAAGAGAAATACTTTTCACATTTAGGCAAATCTTCAGTATGTAAAAAAGACTCAAATATGTATGCATTAGTATGGAAAAAAAATGCGTATTTAAAACAGTAGAACCAAAACAAATGGAAGTTCTTAAAGCCACATCTCAACAAAAATTCTACTCAAAATGGATCGAGTAACATAGTTTACACCTGAAAAGAGAGACAGTTATAACATAGAGATAAATAAAATAAATTAAAAATAATAATTATAGAGATATAGAGACCCTTTTAGATATCTATGCAGATACCCATACAATTTGGTTCTAGCGTGGCTCCATGCCAGGTGGGCAGATGAGGCCAGAGTGGAGAGCTAAGAAAGAAATCCCAAATGCCAAGCCTAAAGAGCATCAAGTGCCCTCTCCCCTTAGTCATCAGGAGCAGAGGATTGTGCAAGGTTTGCAGCCAGGGTGTGAAAAACTGGCAGAGGGCTGAAATGAAGCCAAAAGATGTCCTCTGCGAATTTGGGGACCACTGAGAGGGTCACCACGTCCTGCTGAAAGCATCCTCTGTGGGCAGGAGGAAGAGGAGCTGATCTACTGCCAAGTTTCTTACAGTCGTAAAACACAATGCCTTTTGCTGAGGCTGTGATTTTTGCATTTGAAAATTCAGGTCAGAAGCAAACAATCAAAGGTGATCAAGTTAATGAATGCAACTTAACAATGTACAGCTCCTCACCCAGGCACAGCAACCTACACCTCGCTCCTAGCACTCACCATTTATAAATTAAACACTTTAACATGAAGCACAATACTTTAACCCCATAACTTTACTATGCGGACTTCTTAAATAGCATCAGAAGCTATTTTAAATGAAGCATTGGAGAAATCCCTGCAATTTTTTCCTGTATGGACAAATTAGAGCCATTGACAGCAGCTTCTAACTTTACCTGAACCTGTGCAGGTCAAAGAGAGAGCTTTATAAAAGCATTAATGGTTTAATGCTCTGAATTAATGCAGAGAAGCCTCAGTTAGTCAACTTCTTCCCTTAGGGAGAATCTCTGCTTTCAATGCTTATTTTAATTAAATATCAAACAATATCACTAAAACACACCCCTGGCACCACGCAGGAAACTAGGCAGTTAATGTGTTTTTTTTGTCTGTTTGTTTGCTTGTTTGTTTTTTAATGGATGTAAAGACAAATGCATTCAGATAAAGGGATAACTGCTTTTAAAATGCAGAACTGGAATTCCAAACTGAAAAAACTGGGAAACACAAACCTATCCAATGCATATTTATGAAAAACAGCATTAAACTGCTGTATGATGCTCAGAATAAAGCCCCACAGAAGGTCTGTATGGCTTACTTGAAGGTGTTGTGGCACGTAGCCGAGAGCAAAGGTGCAGACACTGCAGGGCAGGTGTCAGGCACAAACCAACAAACCTCTTCACTTGCTAGGGAGTAATGATGAAGGGCAGCAAAGGTCTGTTCAGGGGCACCTGCCCCTGCACACATGCACAAAGCTTCTCAGTGCATGCAGGCAAGACCATCAGTGTGCGTATAAATATATATTAACAGGCACAGTATGTTTTGCTGCTTTTATCTTGAGTATTCCCTTTAACTGCATAAAAAAAGGAGTTTGTTGTTCTCAAATCAGGCAAGTTTGAAATCTGCTTTTCCAGAGAAGCGGTCTGAGACATTTTACAGGGCCCCATTGTTAAGCATTATTAATGTTCTATAAGCTTTTTCATCATGTCATTACCAAATAAAACATCAGCTGGACCCTTCTAAAATCCTGCAGATATATGAGGCAGGTGTTAACTATATTTATATGGGACATTTCTGCCTTACTGCTATAAACTATTCTTACTGCAGCAGATTCTGATTCAGCACCTTGCTTTCAGGTGTAAAATTCATGCAAAAAGGGGAAAAAACGTGTTTTGTTTTGTTTCCTATAAAAACACTAAGAAAAGCCATGCTTAATTAAGTTCAGTGCAAACGCATTAATATGGTAAGAGTACACATCCATACCTGATAAATAGCTATGCAATGATACCAGCCAATGTAAGGAAAGAACAATTAGCTTTACAAAATGAGTGTAATTAGTAATAAGGGATCCCCTGTAGCTAAGCCGATAAGATTACAGGCATTGCTCAGACAGCTGCCCGTGCTCAGCCTAGGTACCAGGGCTGAACCCTGCGTGTGCTTGGGGAAATAAAGACGATGCCCCTATGGCACTGGTGCTCTGCGGGGACAGTTTTTGCTGCAGAAGGGGGATGTAGGGGGCCCAAGCTGCAGGGCTGGTGGCCAGGGACAGGGTGCAGGCCCCTTGGTGTCCCCAGGGGTGCTCAAGAAGGATTTCCTTCTCTTTCCTCCTCTAAAAGTACCACCCTTAGGAGGGCAGATGGGGGATGTACTGAAACGAAGTGTTGCTATCCGTTTCAAAGGAGCAAAAGGGCCAAAAGGGAAATAAATCCATTTAAAAGAACAAGAAGAAAAAACTACAGCTGGTGAAAGAACAAAGAATGAAGATGGTAAGGAGAAATATTATTTATATGGACTAAAGACCTTTTTCAATAGTGAATAGAGAAAGCCACCCTGGATTATGATCCCTCAGTCTGTAGGTACGTGGGAGCCCAAGGGACTTGACGTTGCCTTTCCCCACTGCCTCCGCTCTGCTGGACCCCTGAGGAAGTGGGGGGAGGGGGGGATTTTCTTCCCCTTACGGACTGGAGGCTTGGAGCAGAGACAGAAGACAAACGGCAGTGTTGGTAACTGCAAGATGCAAGGTGAAGTGTCATAAGCTAACCAATTCAGAACTAAGGCTTTCTGCTTGTTTCTGATCATATTTGCTTAGCTTTGTAGCAGGAAACCTCCTGAGACGCACCCAAGTGGGGCTTTTTATACAGTTAGGCACATTTGTACAAGGTACTGGTAGTGAAATCCCAAACCCTGAATTCCTCATTTCCCTGAACTTAGTTCAAAGCATTTTCTGTTTTTGAATTTAGCAGCATTCTTACTACTAGATGGCCATTGACTGCTGACTCCCATCCGAGAGCTTCATTTGCGCTCGGAAACGCAGGAACTGCTGTACGGAAAGCAGCGTGGGTCCCGTATCCTTGTCAGTGCCAGATGCTTCAAAACAAGTCAGATTAAATTGTGCTGCTGGAAAGATTAATTTCAAGTACCAATCAACTCGACTGAAGCCAAGAAAGTGGTGAGCCCTAGACCAGATTTTGACCCTTACTGTACAATTTACAGCATGAGAAAATAGGAAAGCTTTCTTCTGACCACAACAGATGATGCCCTGGAGCAAAAGGACTGATAAAAGATTGGCACACACTGGTGTTTTCATTTAAGCTAGTGTATCCAATTTGGCGTTCTGATCTTTGAGGATAATATTACAGGATAACATTTGCAGAAATGCCCAAGCAACTCCTAGCCCTTTGGTTCTGCTCACTTTCCGTGGGGCTCAGGCACTAAATCACTCAGGGACATTTGAAAAGTTTGCCAATGCACTCAAAGCTCTTGACACAAGCTTAGAGAGGTAGCCAGGCTTTACACTGTGAGCTCCAGGGTGTTTTTCTTTGAGGCCAGAGAAGTAGCTTTTATTTCCTTCTCTGGTCCACACTAATTTATTAAATTTTATTTTTTTACAGTCAGTGGAGCAGCAATTGTCACGAACCCATGGTGTCACTGCACTACAGCAGGAAAAACATGGGAAATGTCAGCCCTTCAACCAGCAGACCTCCAGGCCCCCATTTTGTGCTCATCTGGCCAGTTCCCGATTGGAGCAAACCTGCTCCCACTTCCCAAAAGTTAGTGGGAACTCTCTCCCTGGCAGCCTGGCTTTTGTTTTCCTGGCTCCTCTCCTGGCACTGAGAGCACACTGCAAAGAGGCAGAATATTTCATGCTTAGTGCAAGGGTAAGAAATGCACCAGAAATGCAGGTCAATTAATTTTAAACAGTACTTTTAATTACAGGCACTTCATTATTCAGTTTGTACTGTGAACAGCTTATCAGGACAATCCATCCCTCATATCATTAATTAAATTCTGTTGGCATAATGTAACATTTCAAATCTCTCTTTCTGCTCATTGCGTGGCCATATATATCACCTCATCTCCCTGAATCTTCATTTCCTAGGAATTATAGGCTGCTTGTTTCCTTTAATTCTCACAGACTGTTTTCTTTTTACACCGTATTCATCCCGGGATGTTAAAATGCCATACCCAGAACAGCAGTGCAGTGCATGTCACCGATGTAATCCTGGTTTAGAAAGCATATTCCCAGTTTGATGGATGGGGTAAAGCTCTCTTTTTCAGGTGGGAATGTACTGCTAAGTCTATGCAGATGGACTGTTTTTTTTTCCTGTGGTAGAGCAACATGAATATGGATATCCAGCTGTAGTGCTTAGGTGTAATCAGGGAGGGAGATGCAAAAACACAATGACAAGAAGGTCAATATGTTTTGGTCTAATAACAAATCCTACGACTGGTGCAGTTGGAAAAAAGAGCTGGAGGGAAAGGCAGGCATTAAGAGAAACAGATTTCAATAATTAATCCATTCCAGGAAGTGCAGTGTATGCACAGAGTAGCCACCAGAGACCAACTATAGAAGATATGATGATTGGAAATACATTAAAACAACAGATTAATACACAGTAAATATTGAAAAGATGTATTAAATGATGCATCAATTAAAAGAAATATATAAGTTATATGAATCTAAGTATTCTTAAAATACAAGAAAGCCTTTCGTGTTCAAGCACCCACAACCCTAGCCATATCCTGGCAACCATCTGGTGTACGCAGACATGCAAAATGCATGGACACGTGGGGCTCAGTCCTACATCCTTCTCCCTGCGGCATCGCACCCACACCCGGGTGAGAGTGCAACATAAGCTAACGCTTCCCTTCCTTTACCAACCTCCGTGCTCTACCTGAACCATGACAGTCAATATTGAAAGCACCTACCAAAAGCAGAAACCATTTCAGAAGAATTAGCGCTACACTAGCTGTGTGCATCTTTCAGTGCTCATTCATGCCCCAGTACACACAAACTCCATCTCCTAAGTGCTGCAAAAGGTTAAATTGTTGACAGCAATTTACAATAAATCAATTCATTGATCCTTCCACTGTTGAACCAATATGTATTCCCATACAACTTCAATTAGCCCTGTGAACAAACTGACACCTGGCAAACAGACTCATAAATTACCCTTTGATGTTATCACATCCTAAGGCAAAGTACACAGGGGTTGTTTATTTTACTAGCTGGTCTGCATTCCGGAGTCTACTTTGCAAGAACGAAAGCACAAAATGGACTATTAACACCTTTGTTTCTCATTTTAGGGACACTTCTGTAGCTATTAGAAAGCCCCCAGCCATTTCTTGCTTAGAAAAGAACAGTAAGGAAGAGTCACCTGGAAGGACTGCCACTGGAAGAGACACGATGAATATTATATCACAAAATACTGGGAAATAGAAAATGCTGAGGTGTGTTCTCGGCACCCCCTTCTAGTCAGCAAATAAATAATGAAATGCAAAAGAGAAGAACAAAATGCTGAACGGTAAGCATTTGAAATGGTGAAAGGCAACAAAGTACATGATTCAGAGCACGCGGCCAGGAGAGTCCTGGATCCTGCCACTGAATCATCGGTGGGGAAAACAGTCCTTAAGCATTCGGCTCTATCTGCAAACTCTCGTAACAGCAATTTGATTGAGTTTGGAGTAAATCACACTTAATATTCAAGAGATATAAACTCCTTTAATAGTGTGAAGTAATACTATAAAATCTTATGGTTGCACAAACAAATCAATAATCTGAATATGGAAGAACAGCCAAAGACTGAATCAGGAAGATGAGAGACGGCAGTCCAGCACAATGAAACAATCAAGATGTAGTATTGATATTTCTGAAGCTCTTATGTTCTGAAAAACAAAGGTCCAGAAGGTCGGAAAGTCTGCAGCTTTCACACTGAATACCAAGTGAGCAAGTAAGTTACGAAGCCATGACTCGGCTTTTGCAGTGACAAAGTTTCACCTATGTCAAGCACACTCAAAGCTACTACCCAAATCATTTGTGGCGATTGCTCTCTAACCAACAGTTTGAACAAATGCTGTTTTAAAATAAATAAATAAATATAATCATTCTGAGTATTTTTTAAAGCATTTAAATGGCAGAAATTCTTCTCAGATTTGCTGTCAATGAGTCTAAAACATGAGGGATCCCACGTCAGAGCCCGAGATGCCCTGGGTAGATTTTGCAGATTTTCCCTCTCAATCAAATCAGCTTCTGGCATAGTTTAGCATTAGATTAAGTATATCTTGCAAGATAAACATAATACGCTCAATAATTGATAGCATGTTGTGCTAAATTTGTTAGAAGCAACTAAAGCAGCAAAATCCACAATATAAATTCATGATGAATAAATTTAGAAAGTAATTAACAGTATACTCTGCTAGATATATGCCAAGTCTAACTGACCTAGAGGACAAACGACACACAGACACAGTACTTCACCAACGCTTCACAATCTGAATTTCTCTTCCAAGACAGCATATTCCGCAAAAAAACTTTTCTCAATGCCAGTGAAAAGCACAACCTTTCCGACTTTAAAGACTGAGCTCAACTTTAAAATACCTTTTTTTTTTCTTTTTTTTTTTTTAAAAAAAAAAAAAAAAAGCTCTTTTAGCTTCCAGCTGAACAAGCGCAGGCCAAACCCTCATCTGCAGTTAATCAGCATGGCTCCACCGAAATCAACAAATCTGTGCTATTTAACACTAGTCCAAGAACTGACCCTATGTTATTGCCCAGAGTATTGTCTTCAAGTTGGGACTGCAGATGTAATCAGTTTGATTCCGGCATCTGAAATATTTGATCAAGAGCGAGTTAATTAGGTTACTGCCAGTTGAGTGTCTTAAACTCCCATCATTTTTGATGTTTGCTAAAACAATACGTATTCTACAGCTGAGTAAATATTTCTTTGGGGAACACAACACATGCATCAGTTCTCACTCCAGATGTAGATCACATTTATACAAATTTGCACCGTGGCTTTGATGTGAATCCTATCATCCTCTGGACTGTAATAAGTGGATGCCTGTAGACTCACAGCTATATCAATAGTGATATTCTAAACTTCTGTAGTGCCTTTTTCTATTTACTGCTTTACACACATTAATGAGCTAAGCCACAAGGATCCCTGTGGGGTAAGAATTTTTCTATTCGTTTTGCATATGGGAAATTTATGATGGAGAAAGATAGAACAACTTGCCAAGGTTGTGTGAGACGTCTGGAGTAAAGCTGGAGAGAACAGCAATCAATATATAGGAAAAGTTCCAGCCTTAGGAAACAGTGAGAAGTGTTTGCAGAATTCAAGCCACATTTTTCAAATGTTATTAGGTAGACAAGTGCCATGCAATACGACAAGAAATAAAACCTAGTGTTTTGTTTTGTTTTTAAATGAGAATTAAACACAGTACGTATTTATTAAATTTAAGTTTTTTTGTTTTGTTTTGTTGTTTTTTTTTCCCAGTAAATCACTTTCCCACGAGATTTCAAATTATATGTAATGTAATTTCCTATGCTAGGGAAAAAGTCTCCCTTAGCGCATTCAGTAATAAAACAGCACAAGGAATAACTATTCTGGGTGGAACTTGCTGGCATTCATTAACAGTGCCGCCTCACGTGTGGCATTTCTGGAAGTGCTTGAGAAAAATGGGTGTTTCATCCACAGCAGAGGCAGACCAATCCTGAGCTATTTTTAAATCCTGCCCTCTGTCATGATATGTTGAAGTACAAGAAAAGCATGACTCATTGATCACCCCATAAGAAATCCAATTTTGATACACTGATTCTATTTTCAAGTTAAATAGTGCAAGAGGATGGTAGACAGATATTTAAGAAAATAGTATAGATCCTACAGGTCAAATCTGACAAAGTTTTCAAATAACGATAGTTAAATTGACAGTCAGCAAGACAAATAATGCTCTGTGGCATTAATGGCTGCAGCAGCAGAACGAAATGGCTGGGGAGCAAACAACCCTTGACTCCCAAATGGCTCTTATTTTAGAGGTGAGCATCACAGCATATGAGAATTAATTTGAGAAGGACTACCCTATCATTAGCCCCGTACACTCAGCCTTGGAGGCTAGAAGGACAGCAATGCAGACGCTGATTTACAAAAGTTTACTCACTCAGGAGGAAGAAAAATATCCACGCCTCGTGGAAGTCAAGTCAAGGGACTTCATCTTGTGCCTTTAGAGTCTCTGACTGGGGATACACTAAGTGTCTATGTCAGTATTCTAACAATAAGGAAAATAATGTCATTTATTTAAGGAGCAATAAGGTTAGGCAAAATAGATTTTCTAACAAATGTCTTGCTCTACCGTATATAAAAAACAGACTCTCTCTATATATCATATTAAAGTACAACACTATTGAAGTATTGAACGCTTTAATTACTAGATAATACTCTCTGTTTAGTATGGAACTGCCTCTTTTCGTGGCTAATGTTCTGTATTTCCACAGGAAATATGGCAATTTATTGAAAATGAGACTCTAGTCTTGTACATTTTTGTACTTCAGAGGTCAATTTGCATACTAATCATATACCTCTTCTCTTCTACATTCCAGAGTACGAACAAGTTCATTTGCAAAATATGGTGCAAATTGACAAGGCATAATTGTTTCTATTAAAAAAATACAAACACATTACCACTGTCAAGATACAGCTTAAAGCAGATGTTTCTTTTAGGCCAAGTTAATTTGCAGGTAGGGTAGCCATGGAACTGCTGGAATTCATGGTACAGACAGGTTTTCAGAGGAGGAAATACTTAAAAAGTGAATAAAGATGTACGTAACAAGAGAAAGCGGAATATACACAGAAAAAGATAGAGAAAAAGAAGTGCAAGGATGCATGTTCTAAGGATAGATGAAAAAGTGGAAAAGTGAAAACGGCAACAGAAACAAGGCTGATGCTCAGCATGGAAGTAAGGATCTCAGAAGTAAAAAGTATTTCTTAACTGCTAAATTTTGCTGCTAGATAGAACCAAGTAGTTCACTAACATTGCTTGCTTTTTAACTTACTGCTTGCAAATGAGCACCACTTTTTTTTTTATTATTACTTTTATTTTTTGATAGACTTTTTTTCCTAATGCTGTTTTCTGACAAAAAACAAACAAGAAAAATAATTTTTAACTCATTCTTCAGTGACACGCAAAAACACCAACTGCTCATAAAACACTAAAAAGAAAGCATCACAGAAGAGTTCTTGCATGGCTGAAAATAAAACCTAAAATCACATCAAAAGTGTTGGCCCAAAGTCATTTTCAGTGAACCACAACTGTTATTTCTCGTGCCAGCTGGGAACATAGAGATTTTATTAATGCATGATTTCTGCGTTTACCTCATATTTCTAAGTTGGAATAAATTAGAAACAGACTTAAAGGCCCCATTCCACAGCATGAAGTAAACAAATGTGTTTTACTATATGTGCTTTTCAGAATGAATTAAATTCACGCAGCATTTGTTCTGCTTGCTCACAGCAGACAGCTTTCATTCTGTACAAAAGTCTGCAAGAACAACAGACAACGCAGGGACAGCTGGCACTTAACCTTCACATAACAACAGCCCCAGCTACTTCTGCCTTGTTCCCACCACTGCTGGGTCACTGTATCAAACAGCAACGGGGCTAACTACGTATGTTTGTGTGTGTATTTAACAGCAAACGTATCTCTGTGAGTGCCAAGTGAGCAGTACGATTTCTATTCAGCATCAAGGTATCAGGCAAGAAAACTGACCTCTTAAAACTGAGCACTAATTTAAGGGGAGAAGTAACATCAGAGTACAACATCAGTAACAACTCCCTGCTCATGCCTGGCAAAAGCGAAGCAGCCAGCTGCAGCAGCACCAGGCCGGGAACGCGGTGGCTCGAAGGCTGCCACCCAGAGCTGGTTAAATCTCACCCTTCAAAGTTTCATCTCACAGCTCGTTCAGAGAAGGACCATTACACAGTTCAACATGTATAACGTCGACAATATACAACTAGATGAGCCTTCCCTTTTGTTAGCAAGCCGAAATAGGTCTTGATGTTTTTGGGGGGTCTTTTCTAGCTGAGGAAAAGGAAAGGCATGGCTGTTCCCAAATCAAAACCATCAGATTCTCTTTTTGTTCCTAAAAGGAGCACCAAATTCTGCTCTGTATTCAACCTCATGGATCTAAGGTTGAACTGACCTGAGTGAAAGTTGGGTGAGGATTAAGCAGAAGCTCCAGCTCTCTCTCTGAGGAAGAGACAGGAGGGCAGAAGGAATCACTAGACAGGCTCCTCAGGCCACTTTTAGAAGTCTCTAGATCCACCACCACGACAGGCACTGCATGAAAATATAGCTCAAAAATGCAATAACTACCTTATAGCAACATCTGAACTACTTCTGTGAATGATTGAAGCAGGTTATGCTACATCAACTGCATTCTTCCCTACCCAGACTTTCAAAACCTATTTCTATCCAAGAGAGTCACTGATGATCCCAGCCTCTCGCTGTAATCAAAACCAACCATCACAGTTCATATGCACAGGATGTCTAGCCATCAATCAGGTAAATAACTTTTAAAAAAAATCTCATGACTGGAACGGATTTTGGATTAGCTCCTTAGTAGGAAACCAGCAAGACATAATGACGCATGCCATTCTGGTATTTTGAGTGAGCAGCACATTTCACTCTTCCAAAAGATCCAAACATCAATGAAGCTGCACTAAATGACTTAAAAAATACAGCTGTCATTGTACACCTGGGCCAAAAATGCAAGGGGTAACTCACTCCTCCAGAACACTGTTTACTTGAAAGAGCAGCTAAAAGCACCAAAGCTCAATTCTTTTCTCTCTTGCTGTACTCAGTAACTGAAATGTCTTGGTGTGTATCCAATATAAATAAAAGGGAACTCACTTAAGCAAAGCATGAGAATTATTTGAAATTCTGAAATTTCCCCTCTTCTTGTAGTTTACAGTGAGACCTTAAGAGCACACACAATTAAGATTATATTGTTTACATGGCAGTTACTGTAAAGGAAAAAATGTATGGAAGAATTAATAAATACGAGAAACACCTAGGTGTTTGAAGTTAAATACACAAGCAGTTCTAATAAAATTTCCATTTCCCAAGCTCTTTTTATAACAACTTTCACAGATGTGCAAGTTTTAGTAGTTTAAGCAGAGATTTCCATAAAGAAATCCTCAATCAGATTCACCACAATTTCATTTCTGTTTCACATCAGTTTTTAACGTCAATGAAAGTAATCTGGCTACAATGGTGTGGAGAAAAAAAAAAAAAAAGATTCCTACACTGGGGTGTCTCAGATGGAGTTATTAATTTAGTGACAGCAATTTATGTTCCAATGGAGATGCACAACACATAATGAACATAATGACATGAAATAAAATAAGAGAAAACATTAAATCTCGAGTTGTTCCCTCTGGGATAAATATATTCAGAAGTTCTGAAAGATTAATGAATCGGGTCATCCATATAAATCTCTCATTTCTTAAGTGGAGTGTCTGTTTAGGTCCCATGTATGCTGCATTTATGAATAATGGAAAGGATTTTATATCTTGTCCCTTCATGCCGTGTCTGACCTGGTGGTTTCACTGAAAGGAATTCTTGCCGTAGTACAAATAAGATAAATCACAAATGCAAAAGCAAACACGTAATAGAACTCTATCTACAAGCACAAATTGGAAAGAAAATAATCAAATATTTAGCAGGCATATCTGAAGGCCACTGAATTGGGGTGTTGAACAAACATTTTAAGCAACCTTTTAGTACTGTGTTACAAGTATCCCTCCTTATCATCAAGTTCCTAAGAAGGTTATCTCATCTGCCTGTCACTTTTAAAGCACTGTGAAAGTCTAACTCACTTGTTCAAATCAGTATCGGGTTACTGTACATTTCTAAGACAGCCCTATTTTTCTTGGAGGAAAGGAGATGGCATCCTTCAGGTGTACATAACCTTTTGACCGCTATGTATGTTTAACCAACGTGCTGAAGAATACAATTACATTAGCGAAAGGCTGTCAAGCAAGGAACATTTCAACATCCTACTCAGGGGCAAAAGGAACAAGGGTCTTGGGTACCAATTCTGGCTCCAGTTCAGGAGAGCACTTTAGCATATTCCTGAGCTAAGCACTAAGGGCCTTTAAAACCACTAGACCATAAGCAAATGCCTAATTACAGAATTAACTGTTTTCAGAATTCAGTCCAAACAGCTTGATCTTGCAGTAGATAAACACTCTCAGCTGCCATTATATCGGGAGTTGCTGACGCTTGGTGTTAATGTGAAAAAGTCTGACAAGTTTGGGAGTGCATGTGCTAGCTGGGAAACATTGCTGGCACTGTGGAAGCGCGGCAGAGCTGTGCTGAAGCCGAAGATCAGCTGCTCTTCTTCCCTTAAAACAAGCGCAGCCCTCTGAAGTGTGGTAGGCAACCTCTTACCCCACAAGTATAAAAAGCACAAATGATCTCCTGGGAAAACCTTGAGAAGAATGAAAAATTGGGACAGAAATCCAAAAGGACAAAAGTTTAGGAGATGGTGAGAGAGACTGTAAAGTAGGTTTGAAAACACTGTCTTGCATGGGCAAGATAGTTTGTCTGGGATGATTTCCATGAGCTGAAGTGGATTTTAAGTGTTTTAAGAGAATTCTAATGAAAGGCCCCTTTTCAGCCTCACCTTGCTTTTAGCAACATTATTTCATTATTATTAGCATTCAAGTTTATTAATTGTCCATTGCATGCCTAAAAGTACTTTTGGGTAGCTATAATAGCAGCACTTTCTGTGACAGAGGGAAGACTTTGTTAGCACTTATGCACTTGAAATGTGTTAAGTGCTTTCAAAGTGGTGCAACTTGAGCCCTGGGTGAAAGTGTAAGTAGATTCTGGAATATCTGACAAGGGGGATTTAGATACACAAGTCTAACAAGTGTACACTAATGCAGTTGAATGTCAAAACAGAAAGAGATATGTCACCCTCAAAACGGCAGATTTTTTTTAAACTACTTGAGACTTTAAGAATGCATATTTGATTGCTCATTAAATTATTATTGTTATAGGGTTTCTTAAGTGCATCACACTGCCTCTTTGTAAGATCTGTCCAAACCATTCAACTGTCTTTGCTTTCTGTTTAAACATTTTTCATATTATTTAAAAGAAAATTGATGCAGTTTGGTGACCAAAAGTTCAAAAAAAAAAAAAAGCAGAACTTCTAACGAATACATTGTGGGTGTAATTTGAAGATGTTAAGGCTTAAAACATTGCAAGTTTCACTTGAGGAAAACAAAGTCTCTTCAAAGCAACTATTTATTTCAAACACATTTGTCTTGCTTGCTGAGGAAAAGAAGGAAGAAGTCTGAGATCTTTAAGACTGAGCAAGTGCACGAGATTTTATTACAAGAGTAGATTGCACAATTGCAGAAGTCTTAACCTTCAAAGCTCAAATGTTTCCTGCTGACACTTTATGTAAACGATAGAGGCCAAAAAACTTTGTACATAACAGAGAAAAAAATAGAACCAGAAATGTAAAAATAACTCCAAATCGGAGGAGAGTGTAGGCATCTTTCCCTTCATCATATATATCCATTATGTCATAAACACTGTAAGAGGTACAACCTCTACTCTAATTAAAAATAATAAGATAGCCTATAGAAATAATGGTAGTAATGCTATAAATACACCTGAACTGTAAAATTAAAATTTTATTTTCCATAGTTTACCTAAATAAGATATTTTTTTATTGTTATTATTTTTTAAATTTTTAACCGTGAAAACTGCACTGTGAGAATCTGGCCCTTCATACCTGTGAAATCATTGCCACAAAGATGGGTCAAAAGAAAAAGGTAAAAAATCAACTGAAAACAATCTGATGATACTAATTTACAAAAGATTGTTTCTGTATATTTTCTGTCATGGATTTCTTGTTAATAATTTACAGGAGTTACAGCTGAAATTCAGTATGCAGTATGTTATGCACGGGTGTACAGCATTACAAAACCTGCTCCATTTTTGAAACATTAATGAATCCAGTAAAGGTCGCTCATTTTAAATGCAAGGATTAGCTTTTGAATTACTAGAAAGTTTCAAAATAGAGGAAACTCTTGGAGGAAAGATGTTTACATCTTTCTCCTAAAAATGTGGAATTACTTTTCTGCAGAAGTGTACTACCTTGAGTACCGGTGTGAAATTCAGCCACTGTGCTGGAATAGCTTTCCTACTCAAGTAAAGGTTACAATTTTTCAAACAAACAAAAAAATGGCATCACACAGATGGCAAGAAACAAGAGATTTACTTTTAGATTCTTAGTTTTTCAATTATTCAGAATATTGCAGACTTGAATTCACAAACAATAAAGACACTTGGCTTTTTCCAATGCTTCCCCAATACATAATGAAATATATGGAGCAGGTAGTGTAATAATTTTATCAAGTTCTTTAGATAAAAAGTTCTTTGATAAAATTTGCTTTTTTTCCCTCTACTCATAAAGACTAGTATAACTCCAAAGAGATGCATAATCAAAACATTTCTGTTCTTTATCAATACACGTTTTTTAGTTTTGCAATTACACAATGGTTCAATTCAGGTTTCACTGAAACTAGAGAAAGTTTTTAAAGTGGTATCTACAGGACCAAACTTTGACCAATAACCACACGCTGAGCACAAATCCAGTGGACTGTATCTTATTCAGCCCACTAGCTTCAAGTGGAACAATTTCTAAAGCAGAGCACTGCAAGAAAACTCATGCTGATGGGGACAGCAATCCACATAATAGAGGGCTCGACTGAACGGCCATTAGACATTGAAGGCCTTTGCTTGTGGGTATCAAGGAATACCAACTCCAAACAAGACTGTTTTCTTTAAGTTATATAACTCAGATCTGCAACTGTAATGTACTACACATGTATTTTTGCACGTATGTTATATAAAAACTGAACGATGTTTATTACAGGAAGATGATTTTTTTTTCTTCAACAGGAAATTGTCCCCTTTTCTGTAGTTGAGCATGTAAAAATTTAAAGACAGTGCCTTTCTGACTTTTGACCTAGAAGGTACATTTCAAAAATCAGGGATTTTAATTATTTTATTCTCACTTCAGAGCTACCTTCCTCAGCAGCAAAGTGAAAGAAAACCTAGTAATAGTCTTAAATGGGCATTAGTAATCTATCCCTTTCCTTTTTTAAAGGTGATTTTCCTGAAAAACTATTCCAGAAAACATTACACAATTTTGCAGCAGGCTTGTAAAGAAGCAGCTTTATGCAGATTTGTAGCAGCCAAGAATGTGACTATTGTTCTTTACATATTGATATTTACATTGAGTCTATTCAATATTTACTAAATCATAATTGGTAGGTTGGGAAACAAATCATCAGCTAATTCAGGTTACAGACCAAAGTCACCATTGTAGCAAAATCACTGCTGCATCCAGAATGACACCATCACGTTATCAGTAAAAGTACAACACGAAATCTCCAACATAATTGCTTTAAAACATTTGTGACTAGAGAGAAAGGGACAAAGCTTTTCTGTGGGCAGGCGATACCCAGGCGATACTACAGTTTGTCGCTTTGCAGTTGACAAGCTGGGATACCGACACGAAAGGCTCCCTGACTGGCAGCATACACCTAACACTGAGTCCCGGTCCTCCTTGTTTCTGCTCTTCGTTATCCACCAGACCTCCAGGCCACTAGCATCATTCTTTTAGGAGACTACCAATTATCTGACTGTGTGTATTACAGGAGTTTCTGCTGAGTTTTTCTCTGTTTTGGCTGGACAGCGAGTTACTGATGATTTTGGATGTGCCATCAAGAGGACCAGCACAAAGAATTTTGCATAGCCCACATACTGAATTTAGCACTTTTACCAGTTTACTTTGTAAGACAGGATGAAGAAAAATACGATAAAATGACATAAACATGTATTAAATTGAACTTTTTTTTTTTCCTTTAAGGAATATTCATGAGGAAAAGCAATGGACTAAATGACATGATTGCAAGCCTCCCCTCCCACTGGTCTGGAAAACGAACACACACAGAACCTGCGTATCACTGATGAAAGCCGAGGACATCAGGAACAGCATTTTCACTGCCTCTCCCTCTCGGCACTGTGACCTCGGTGCTGTGGGCTGTCTGGGGCTGGCAGGGACATGCCTCTGCTCCTGGGCCCCACAAGAAGGCCACGCTTCATTCTGGGTTAACACCAGCCTCTGCCTCCCGCCAGCCAAGTCCAGTCCTGTCCTGCACCAGCCTGTGCCACAAGCCCAGGCACTGAGCGCAGCATTAGGGAACCGATCCTCGGAAGACAGGCACGGGGAAAAAAATGTGCTTTTACAGCTGTCATGCACATAAAACTGCTGTCACAAGAGGCTGTGATGGCTCAATGGGTTTTCCCTTTGGTTTGAAAGGTGAGATCTCCGTCCAAAGTGGAGACCTTCTGCAGGGCATTCCCTGTAGAGCACTGGCTGCAAACCCAGCTGCAAATGGCATGGCAGCTGCACACAGGCTGCTTCGTCCCCGGTTACAATCTGGGGAGCTGGCTTTGAAGGAACAAAGAAAAAACTTGCCTAGCTACAATCTGGCTGTTTGCTTCTTTATACCGTGCACTGCACGATAACAGCAGTTTCTGCAATCAGCCTTCCTCAGTCAGGACTTAAACCTTTGCAGATGCCAGGAAATCTTCCATTTCACTTTCACACAAACAGCAGAAGCCAGCAATCCTACCATGGCGTGTTATGTGTTTCCTCATGTTAACCTCTGCAGCTTTGAACACCAGCAGACCTTGTACGTGTGCATTTGAAAGGCGGCCGCAGCCTACTGGCAGCTCCCCATTTGGCCATGCACAACCCAGCCTGGCCCCTCAGGAGCTCTGTGCATGCAGACACCAACCCAACAGACAAAAAGACATGGGTCCAAAATACTGCCTCGACGCCAGCGGCCTCACTTTGCTATTTGCCCATCATGCAGTCCTTTGACTCTGTGCAGGCTGCTTTCTTTTCACAGCTGTAAAATTCAAACACGGGACAGACTGAAGCCTGAGGCGTCGAACAAGCCAACACCTTGTTGCTGTATGGCATAATGTCAGTTCAGCGATGTCCCTTCAGCTCCTAGAACTTACTTGCTTTAGGTAACTGAAACAGACTGCTCACAACTTCCCAACACACAACTCTTGCAAAACTCAGTGACCCTATGATAAAACACACATGGTGTGGGTGCTGTTCAGCAAACAGGAAAGCCCCACAGCCACGGTTGCATGGAGAAATTTCTATTTTAGAGCCAGTGATCAACAGCTATCAGAAGCGATGTCTCCACGGTACTGCTCTAAGCTGTTTTGCAAGGCACCTGGGTTTGCCTTTTACATGATACCATCCGCTGTAGAGGAAGCCACAGGACGTGAAGGTGTCTTTACTCTCCCAGGACATGTATGCATCCTTATATTACAGAAATCCTAAAATCCTAGATAAAGAATAGCCCTTGGAACATCCTTTTGTGCTCTGATCTACAGCCCACTGCATGACTAAAACCTGCTTCAAAGCAAGCACAACACTTCTCCACACCACACTCCTGCTTTTGAAAGTGGGCTACATGAATTTGGGACCATGCCGGAGCCTGTGTGATGAGACCCGTGCCAGGGTGCAGGGGGACGCTGGTGCCACAGGGGCTGGGGCAGCTCCACTCCTTCCCTGCGCTGGAGGTGGGAGTTGACAGAGGCTGTGCTGTGGGCTTCCCGAACCCAATGGGCACCTTTTTTGTTTTTAATCTTGTCCAGGAGAGTTGTGGCTAAGTCACTGAAATACTCTATAGGTGCTTGCATGACAAGACAGCTCGCTAGCCCACAAAGCAAGTTTAAAATGGCTGGGGACCCCTGAAATCCCAGAGAGCTGTGTCAGACCAGCCTCATCCCCTGTTCCCGTGTTCTGCAGCTAAGAGCAAAGTCGATTCCTGTTTTCCTGTGCGCTCCCGATGGAGAAATCATTAAAAAATTAGGTGGATGGGGGGGTAAAGTAAATACATATTATTACAGAACTATGTTCAGTGGTAAAGCAAAAAGATAGGTATATCTGAAGGTTTTATGCATCTTTAAAGCCAAAGCTGGTGTCCTCAAGACTCTCATAAGCCAGCCCTGGTGTTCTAAATACAATCATTATATACCTATACGTTACCCCTCTGTCACTTCATCTGAATCATTAATGTCACAATGAAGAAAACAGTGTTACTTCCTAGATAATTACTGTATATCTATTAAAATGAATTAAGTCTCTATTGAAAATGCTTGTTTGTTCCATATCCATCCTGCTAATGTGCATCTTTTCCTTCATTATATCTGGTAAAATGTCAAGCCCGCTATGTTGGGGAAATCAATAATTAAGTAGCTTTACAGTAATTACTCCAATAACACACATTCTTGGCACTTAACAACACAAATTAAATCCCCTAAATTAAAATTTACACTAACAGACAGAGATGGGCATGTCAAGCACTAGCCCTTGAAGAGTGTCTATAACTGGTCAGAAAGTCATTACACCAAGAGACAAGCCTCCTGCAGAATATTTCACAGAGTATTTTATTTGCTCTTTTGTCTTTATCATCAGAGCATTTCAAGGTATGAGAGATAAGTCAACACAAAAACACAGCAAGCAGCAACTGTAAGAAAAAGCACGTGCTTTTCTCACACAGCACAAACAAATTGAAATAATTTGCAAAGAATTTCAGTGTAGCTGACATCCCTGCACCTGAGCCAGTATTTTACTGTAAACGCCTACATGGAGACATACATAATATGAATATAATTAATATGTACACACAAATACAGAATTTTCATCTATTTGTTTGTATGCACACATGCACTGCTTTGAATAAGGTGTATAATCAGATGCAAAAGATACTAGGCATTTTTCATATTTCAGGAGTTGTTTTTTCCCCAAATGAATTGACTTATTTCATTATTTATCTGGGAATTAATATTTCAGCATATTCCATCTGAACAGAAACAACGTGTGCAAACAGGTGTAGCTGTGGACACGTATGCATGTTCATCCCTACTTACAATGAACACTTGCACTGCAATAGCTCACTCCACTGTTATTTATCCCAGCCTACAGAGGAGATCGATGCCAAATTTTTAATATCATGCATTCATGGACAGAAGCCATAGAGTTGCACAACTAAATTGAGGAAGCCTGTCCTCTTCCACCCACCCTGAATGCTGCCTTACCCTTGTGTCACTTTCACCCCGATGTGGCCTCGTGGTAAATTTGCTTGGGGACAGGAAAGGTTAATTTTCATCTCTGTCAGGGCCCTCTGTCAGAGAAGGGTTGGGCCGGAGCAGGGAGTGCTGAACTGCTGCTTTCCAGGATGATCTTGCAAGAACCTTGCCATTTCCTTAACAAAAACTGACTTGAGTATGCTACATTCAAACCTCCTTGCAGGTATCAGTTCTTCATGCATTGTAATGGGTAGCTGTGCCCTACATGAACAGAACTACATGCTGTGCCCTACATTTAGGGGAACTAAATTTCCCAGTTGCACTGGAATACGTACTAACATTTTCTTGATTTTCGTGTTATTAAATATATGGAATAATTTCATTTATTGTCTATCGTTACCCGAGTTTGAGTGCTGAGCACAGACAGATGTATGGGTGACTTTAGGCTCACTTTGCTCACAGTGCTGCTCTCAGGGAAGCTTTCTGATGTGCTCCTACAGTGAATTACAGATCTGGGCCCACAGAATTATTTAGGCTTTTCTCTAATTTTGACAAAGATTCTCTCTCTCTCATTTTTTAGTCCAGCTAAGCCACTGATATTCAATATCTGCTGAGAAATTTACAAAACAAGCACTTGACATTTCACAAAATATCACACTATTCTTCCTTTAAAAAAAAAAAAAGCCCAGCTCAAATCTAAGGTAGAGGAAATAAATGTACCAGACTGGGGCTGCCTAAAGACCAAAAGCCAATATGCCCTTTGACCCATGTACCTTTTGGGCCACCGCCACAATTCCTTCTAATCTTATAGACTGAACCTTCACCAACAAAGACTGAGTTAAATTTTAAGGCTGCTGGTTCACAAAAACATGCAGAAGTTTATTTTAGATGTTGACACACAAAAACGCTTAGACAAGATAGAGTAGGACACAGAGGGAGCAGGCAGAGCCACTAACTTGTCTCTACTACCAGACTTTTCTATTTTCACTCTGCACATGGCTACTGCTCATACTTATAAGGTCTGGTTTGGCAGTGGGGAAGTGACTCCGTGGAAAAGCATCAGGGTGAGCTCTGCTAGCACTGACCCTGAAGAAAGTGCTCTGTGTTAGGGTGACCAATCCTTGGGACGAGGGCGTTTCTGATGCTAAATGCACTTCCAATATCACACAGGTCGGTCGGTACAGGCTGAAAGGTGTGGAAGAGACCACAGAGAGAGTAATCACAGGGAGAAAGGAAGAAAAAAAAGGCAAAAAGATCAGAGATCTACTGTGAAAAGCGCCGTGTTATCTACTGATGTTTAACATAGCTATCACACAGCGCACTACTCATGACTTTCTTATAATATGTATTTTTTTTTCTTGGTATGCTCCAATTTATATTTAACAAGACCTTTCATTCACCCTCTCTACACCCAAATAATAAAAATAAAAAACAGAAAGAAAGCCCCACTGGCACTCAAATAAGCTAGCACTTATATGCTTCTGACGTTAGGGTAAAGAGACCAACAAAATCACGGTCTCTTGACCTACATGGGAAGCACTATTACGCTGAGGCAGCATAGGCAAAAAGATAAAAATGTTTTCCCTTGAAACAGCTATGAAATAGTGCAGACTTTGCTATGTGCTAAGTGCACAACTACTGCTACTCTGCAAATGCTGGGGTGTTTTCTTCCCACATATTGCTTCACGAGATGAAAATAAAAAAATCCAGGAAAACACTTGAAATGAAGCAGAAGTTAAATTCTTTCTGCCTGTTGGGTTTTGTTGCTAGATAGATGTTTGACATCTCCCTTGACTGCATCTGTGTTCATCTAATCCATTATTCTCACCCAGATTTTAAATTGTACATTAATTAAGAGGATATGGCAGCAGCTTCTGAACTGGTGCCCTGATTGTATTACAGCTGGGAAATGGGATCGTATCAGTCTTCAAAAAAATATAAATAGCACGCGAGATTCATGGGTTATGAATTAACCATGGATACTAAATTAACAACAGATAACTGAAACATACTCTTTCCATCACATTCATCCAAAACAGGAAAAAAAAGTGCCAAACTGACGTTGGTTGCATGATTTTGAAATTAAGAGACTAATTTCTGGATGTCTGCTACGTGTAAGCTACCTGTTCTTCTGGGCCATGCCCTCCCCAGCTCGCAGTCTCCCCTGCCCTCTGCGTACACACGCTGATTCTCAACAGGATTACTGTTACTTCGGAGGACAAGAGGGGCTTCTTGAATGCTGTTCTAGTGAAAATCACAGAAATTTTAGAGAAGCATCTACGGAAGCAGAGATACGATGCTGAATACTGCCCGACTTCATATATGCTCGCAGGACGGAATTGATGTCTTTTGCCTTGCAGGATTATTGAGTCAACAGGAATTATTATTTAGCCAACTTGAGAACAATTTACTCAGCCACAGAAGATCTACTTAATATTTATGGAAGCAATGGACAAAGACAAGCACTGCGTCTCATTAGCTCTTCAGATAACATTTATTCCAGAGCTGGGATTAACCGTATGCTATTGCCCCACAAACGAGCGGCGCAGACCCAAAGTGCTGAGCATCAATCCCCTGGCTGCTCAACAGAGCCCATTTCCAAATTCCAGTTCTGCGATACCGCCCCGGGGAGTGCTCCTGACACGAGGCCGACGGGCCCAGGTCCGCAGCTGTGGATCAGTGGAGTCGGCACCGAAATAGCTGGCACCTTCCCCACGATTCAGACTGCTGGCCATGCTGAGCATCGCCTGAGCGCAGCCCGATCCTGGTGCCTGCCCCGTGCACCCATGTGAGGTGCGAGCCAGTCGTGTCAGCCTGTTTCCCCGCTTTGTGCCCACCTCAATGACTGCACTGTCATTGAGCACTGCAGGCTGCAGCACAGGGTCTTGCTTCAGCTGAAAAGGAGATTTTCTAGCTCTTTCTAGAAATCCTACAAAAGTCATATCAAAAACATGCCCTCAGATATGGACCATATCAGTGAATGTTTGGCTTCTTACTGAAAAAAGGAAAAATCAAATCTTCCAGATTTTTCTGTGCAGTTATTCATAGTATGCATTTTCTAAATATCACAACAAATACTAAATATAAATCATGATTAAACCTTGTGATGGATCTGTAAGACAGTGCAAGACATAACTAGCATGGCATGCTATCACTTTTCATGCTGGTAATGAATACGTTAATTTTTCAATTCCACTATGTCTTTATTTTAGATACAGACGAAAAAAAGAATAGTACTGTGTGCTCACAAAAGCACCCCAAATCTATACATCCCCAGGTCCTGAGCAGGTTCACACTAAAAGGGATTTGTGGGGTGATAGCCTCGCTAGACACAATGTAGAGCTCTAAAAACCAATGTTCAAGCCCGTTCTTTAAAGTAATGATTACAGAAAATGCAATCTTGCTTTTTATATTATGAAGTGGTCCCTTCGAGCAGTGGGATGGAGCTGTAATTTTTTCTAATTAAAACATCATTATTTCCCTATGTGAGCTGTTTCAAGGACCTGGAAAATTTCAAGGCTTCTGAAGACAACCCCTTATTCTTTCTGCCTGCCTAGTGACTGCAAAATACACTGCCTTCTATATTGTCAGCAAACACCTCAGATTCACTCAGTCCTAGTGAGCAGCATGCTTACACTGACTGTCCAGTTTTTATAGTTAGAGGAATATTTGCTTAATAGAGTTTGTCTAAAGCCAAATTAGAAATCAAATAAATGATAATATTACCTGTAATCATTTTCTGTGGCTGATGGCTTAATACTAGAAACCCATTTTAGTGCTATGCCAACTCCATAATCCCACAAAATTGAATACATTGAAATGCATACCTCCTCTATTATATTTAGTTAGCAACTTACTAATATTGTTAATCCGTTGCAATAATTTCCCCAAACCCTCTGCTTGGAGCAGGGCAACTATTATCTTCCAATTGAAAAAACAGAAAAAAAAAAAAAGGAGTAGTTGTTAACCTCAGCAATCACAGACCAGATGCAACTATAAAGGCATAAAGTACTTTTTTTTTCTTTCTTTTTTAATTACATTTTTCACTTTTCTCTGTTGAAATCCAAGTTTGGATATACCAAGATGTCACCAATTAATCTAACACACACAGCAGAAGGATCACTTAACTCTAAGCAAATTATTCATATTATACATTACATCCCCATTCATATTTACTCTACAGCTTTACATTTGCACGTAGCCAATACCCTCCTCGGTAGCATTAACTGCTCTGATATTTATAAATCCAGATCAAACAGGATGAACTGCAGTGGGAATCCACTGAACCATCAAAACACCACCAGGCTTCACACGCTCATGCTTTGCTCAGAGGTTTCATCAAATCTCTGCCAAGAATGTTACTTCTAAATGTTGATTACTGGAGAAGGCTTATCCAGTGTGAGAATCACCAGCACATAAGTCACTTTAAAAAACTTACTCGCCTCGCATTTTAAATGGTGCTAAAAAAAAAAAAAAAAATTCAGTGCTGGCAAGAAGCCAAAATGGCATGCAGAAAATAAGTCTACCGAAGAAGTGGGGAAGCAGGCTAATTTTGGCAGAGCAGCAACTCAGAGGACAGGGCTGCCCGTACTCCGTGTAACCAGATAAAGGCATAAACCCACCACAGAGGCTGGGGAAAATGAACAGGTGAGACAGGAATGACATTACAACCAAGTGAGGAAGGAGGCTACAGAACAGGAGTAGAACAGCATTGTACATTCACAAAGACCGTGGAGCAGATCCAAAGCAAAGACTTGGCTTGAGCAGGCAACTGGAAAACAAACGGGGCAGGCACAACTACGGGGACACCAAAAAAGTCCAGTTTAGGGAGCCAGGCAGTTTCTCTGCAGGGCGCCTGGAGGAGAAGCCACCGTGGCACCTCGCCATGCTTCTCTGCCAGGAAATCTCCCTGAGGTGCTCCACGGTGCCTCTCTTGTGCTGCCTGGGGTCGAGGCTAACACCCGCTCCTGCCACCAGCTCCTCTCTCCGCTAGCACAGAGGGACCTGATGGGTAACAAAAGGCAGCAAGCGGATGCCTCATCACGGTTTCTGCTTTTAAACCCTACACAGCTGCATTTAAAGACCTAAAGAACACCGTGAAAGTGGTCATCACTAAAAAGTCAGGAAATGCACACAATAAACTGCCCATGCTACCTTCCTTCAGCTTCCTTCTGCGTGTGCAGAGGTCGTGGCAACCCAGAGCATGGAGCAGCAGAAGGCAGCTGGATTCATATTGAAGAAATGCTCTTAACATTGATGCTCTTTAATTTTTGACTGCTTTGCAACCATAATAAGGTTTGTTTGTTTATACATTATTAAAGGCCATTTTTATGTTCTAAATACATATGTAGGGGGCTTCTGAACGCTGTAATAACAGTGTGGCATGTGCAATACCACTTTCACTGTACCTGTGAGGCTTGGTATTGAAATTGAAGCCCCTTGAGATTTTCAGCCTTTTTGTTCAATGTATGTAATCTTTTCTAATATGAACTTATATGTAGGTCTTGTAGCATTAAAATTCCTCCAGGCAAACACTAATGCTTTTTCCTCCTGGACTAAATTGTTGGAATGAGCTGCTTTGAAAGCTGTCACAATGACATAAAACACTTACTGTATCTGCCTCTTCCTTCACCGCCAGTGGGCAACATTATTTCATAAATAGTCTACTTCCCAGCTGATGTTGCCCACAGTAGGGGAAGAAGAAGAAAAAAAAGAAAAAAGCTCCACAAAGCTAGAAGGCAGTCTTTTCAAAACATACATTTTAAGCACCCCATAAGGTCTAACCACATGTACAATGTCACATAAAAATAAGTGGGAATATTTTTACACTACACATTAAGTAGCTGGTGGAAGTCAAGTAGAAACAGTAGTAGAATAGTTATGCTATCTTGCTAGAGATTCAGAAGGTTTTTTTTACAGACTCACAGCAAAAATATTCCCTACTGACGGAGTTGTAATAGGCACATACCCACTCTGGGTTGGGGGACGGGCCACAATATCCTTCCTGTCCCACAGCCTCTCAGATGTCATAGCTTAACCAAGCAAGAGTCCAATGCCACCTCAGTTGTGGTAAGGTCCTCAGAGGCTTTGACCTTCTGATTCTGAGTGCAATCGGGGAGCATTTACATTTCAGGCTGGACATGTCCTTGGATGTAACAAGTAGCTTTCTGTCTAGTCGCTGCTTCTCCAAAAGCAAGCACGTAGTGGATGCGCTCCCCCCGATGTGAAAAAAAAAACCTCTTCTGAGAACTGAAAGCATCCACCTAAACCAGCCTCTGGTGCATGTGCCGCCCCAGTGCCTGGGCAGAAGCTGCTCATCAGTCTCCTTCTCTCCTTCTTCCTGCTCTGGACTCCCAAGCCAGACTATAGCAACTGTGACTCTTCCAAGTATACCTTCTTTCTAGCACAGTAAGAAAATCATGGGGGTGGTAAAGAGGCATCTGAAGGGAATTTGCTATGAAGAGCATCAGTGACTTTTCTGACACTAAGCCTTTTTCCCTGAGATGTTGTCTTTCTCCCCAGGGAAGCAGAACAACAACAAAAACAAACCACCAAAACAAATAACAAATATTTTCCTAGTAAGCTCTACGACCCAGATCATCTGAAATTGTAAATCACAACTGAACTTTGAAAATGTTTTGCCTTTATGATAATATACGCATCTACACCTTTTTGCTCATTAATTTAATATCTGTCTGCAATTGCATAGGAACAATTTGAAAAGCCACTAATATCTTGATCCTGCTTTACTCAAATGACTGCTGCAATCCAAAGGAAAGCCAGAAGTAGATGAAAACCTATTTTCACTAATGCAATAATGATAATTCTATAAACATATTAACAATTTCCTGCCTCACTCTTAATTTTATTTTCTCTCCGTTATATTCATTTAGAAGGATAATGATATCATTTGTTATTCTGTCTAATCTCTGTTGAACGTACAGGCTAGGAGAAAGACAAATGAGATTGTTGGCATTTAGACAAAAAGGCAGATACTGTGGGACATAATTTTGGTATAACAAATTATTAGGCAGGTACATACTTGTAATTGGTATTTAGGTGCGAAAGTTTATTACAACGTGGCTGCATTTGTAATGGCATCACAACGTGCTTCCAGCCATTACTCTAGAGAGTAAATCTTACTCAGGCAAGTCCCCAGAATTTAAGGCGAGCTCTTCCATGACTGTAGCTCTCAGAAGCCCGTGCTCTGTGAGCTGGGATTGATCAACATGTTCAGTGTTGTCATCTATGTGTTTTTGTTGTTGTTGTGTTTTGTTTTTATTACTTCAAAATTAAATTTATCTGTAATTTCATTAGTATAAAGTGGAGACAAAACATTAAAACAGCATGCTTTCAAATAAATCCTAATTACTTACAAATGCATCAGCCAGGGTTGGACATGCAATTAGATAGCTAATTAATATAAAACCAGGACAACTGCAGATTGTAATACATGCTGTCAGGTCCTGTGTTCACAGAACATAACAATATCTTTGAGTTGCTATTTTATTTTTATTTTTTACAGGGTACAAGTGACAGATGGGGTCACTGGGGGAGCTGACAAGAGCCTGCCGTGGGGGGCGGTGGTGACGTGCCCCCTCACGGGGCTGAAATGCTCACTGGGAGCTTTCCTAAGCTGTGGCCTTCTCCTGGGTGCTGCCGGCTGCACCCGGGCTCCCAAGTGAGCAATGGGAAGAAGCAGGCAAGAAGCAGACCTGCCAGTTCTGGGATTTCAGCATTCTCTTTGTCCGGCAATTTTTTAAAGAGGAGTTCCACTGAAATTAACACATTTTGACAATGCTGTTTGGGAGTGCACAAGGAACTTGTCCAGGAATGCTTCCCTGTATAATGGCCTGATTGAGGTCACGGGCCTCCCCGTGATCCTTCAAAGCTCTCGCGTCTCTTCTCCCTGCAGGCACATGGCCTGACCCTGCAAACCCAGCTCCAGCGATCAACCACCATGAGCAAATGCAGGAGAAAGGGAAAACCAAAGTTCTCCAAAATAAATTTCCATTCCTAGGCTGCTGAAAGAATACCTAAGCTGCCACAGAGCTAACAAAGAGGAATCCCACTCCACATGAGCCACAAATCAGCGGAATACGATGAGACTGAGAGAGCATAATAAAAACAGCTTTGCCAAAGATGATTCTGCAGAAGCAATAGTTTGCTGAGGGTACTCCTCGCGAGCTGCTCACTTGCTGATGTAATAGAGATCTGACTCCTCCTAGAACAATCCACCAGAGATGACTAAAAAGCTGTGCTTATTTTATGCTGCTTTTAAACATTTTACTGTTGATAACATTTCCAGATGCTTTTGAAGCTGTATATACCATAGCTCAGACAGCAACTAAAAGAATGCTATACAAACCCATCTGACCTAAACTATCTTTTTGTGCCAGGATGTCGCAATGTAATATTTCTAGCTGTATTCTTTTTGAAATGCTATTACCGCTTACAGAAACATAAAACAAGCCTGTCACCTTTTTCCACTGTATAAAACACACACAAAAATATAAAACCACTGAAAGCATTTTAAAGCATCCCTAATTTGCTTTGTCTAAAAGAAGCTTAAAAAAAGTTTTCCAGATCAGCGCAGTAATCGAACATCAATATAAAAAGCAACGGCAGTGCTATCCAGTGTGCATTTGCACCAGCCAACTTCCCTGTCGGGCCATTTGCTTCACTGAGTGTTTTGTAGCCCGTGGCACCAGCCTGAGATTGTTTCAACCGATTGATTTGGCTCATTCCTCGAGTTACACATTAGCAATAGCAATGACACTAAAAAGTATGAGCAAGGACAGAGGCAGGAGAAGATGGGAGCCGGTCAATGAGCCCTGGTAGAAGAGTAAGTAACTTCTTTTCTAATTCTAATATTCAAGAGCATCATGGATTTATTTGTTTTATTTTTGTAAGGTAGGAACAAAGACAAGTCATACTGGTTCCAGCCACCACAAAGAGAGGGAAACACAGCCAGGAGGTAGGGGGCAAGAAAACCCTCAAGGAGCTTGAAATGATATATAGGCAGGCTACGTACACTGTCCCCTATTCCTGCTGAAATCTTTGATTGTTTAGGCAGCAGTCTATGTCAAAATCCATTTCAATAATACCTGAACTGGTTCAGCAGCATCCTCTCATTTAGGAGATTCAATCATTTCTTGCTGATGGAAGGCAGAAATCACAACTAAGAGATGCCATTCACTGTACATTTTTCCCATGGCTGTAATGTTTTATCACTTACAACCTTTTGGACAAGATCCCGCATCATGCTCAAAGTGTCATGAAAAGACAAAACAAACATGAGGCAGCAGCAGCAGCTTTGTCACATCTTCACCAAGCTCATTAAACAATGTTTGTGCCATTAGCGAACCAAAAAAAATCAGGCAGGACAGAAAGCTTCCTGCACTTGTAGGGCTTCTCCCTCCAAAGTATTATTATTACGTAATTATTATTATGACCAAATTTCATACAGCTAGAAGTCATGTCTATTATTCAATTATTCAAAATACTTCAGCATAATTAATATTTTATGAGCCTAGAGTAAAACCAGGTTAATTGGTTTGTGTCAGATTATGAATCTAATCCAGGAAATCCAGGCAGACAGGTCAGAATAACAGTACTTCGGTCCTTCCTCAGAAAAATCCATTACATTGAAAGGTCCTGAACCTAACACAGTGGGAAAATGTCGGAAAGCTGTCATTAAGCCAGACGAGAACTCTTTCAAGCAACAAAAGCAATTCAACGTTTGTTGCAGTATGGAAGAAATATATTTTATCTATACTAATTTAAAAGGTTTCACATATATTTTTCCTAAAAATAAACACAAAAACTGGAAAACAATTTATAACAGAAAACATTACGTTTTAGAGCACTTTGGGGGCTCTGTATCTTTCTGGCTGGATAAGTAGATTACTGGAACTAATTTTCTTTCCCTACATGTTCTGTACACTAAAATTGAGGAGGGGGGAGATCTGGTGGGTTTTTTCAGCAAGAAGCATTCATTCCAAGAACGCCCTCTGATGTGTTTATGGCAACATCAGCTAATGACTATTCATTACATTACGTGAATATCTTTACAACTTTCTCCCCAGGTCTGCTGAAAGGAGCAACAATAAAGCCATTAAGAAGAGTCTGAAACTCCTGCAATATACCCCTCTGGAAAGCCCCAGATAGTGTAGTCTTCCCAGACTGTCTCTTCCTTGCTCGTGGGGAAAGGCCCTGCTTGACAGGTGTTGAGCACCTATAATTCAGTCAATAAAATTTGTGCTGTAGGCTCCAAACTGAGAGCAGATTTTCCAGAACTATTAAGGAAACAATAATAATCACTTTGGAAAGAGTGTTTTCCTTGTTACTATGTTATATCTTCGATTTGCAAGACAAAAATGTATAAAAACATAAAGGACACAACGGATTTTGTCCACATCGTCCCAGGATGTTACCTGGTAATAAAACAGAGGTGGATATGGCTCATTGGCTGAGTGTGGCCAGTGACTTGAGCTGTTTGCCTTTAAACTCCCCTTTCTAACTTCACCAGCTCTACTTTGCCCTTTTTGTAGATAACTTCTCTCTTGCATCTAATGTCCTTGTGCTAGAGCTGTAGAAGCCAAAAAAGAGGTGTTTTAAAGGAATCATCTCCAACTTTTTTTGCAAGAAAGGTACCAAAACTGACTATTCACTTACTATTCTTTGAGGGGCTGTAAAGACACTGAAAACCCCAAAATGAAATTCCAAATTCCCAATATTGCTGTGCACATAATTTAAGCTCAAATTTGGACGACTAATACCAATTTCGGTCATCAATTTTTCTACCAGCATCTAAGGCAAAAGTAACTGGATCATAGATAAACCTCAGCATCCCCAAATCTCAAACTGACCTCTTTCAATGACTAATTCTATTTGTCTACGCTATAAAGACTCAGGGAACATTATTGACTATTACTTCATCAATTGCACCTGAATTCTTATCATCCTTATAGATCAGGTAAATCAGAAAATAACTGATCAAAACTCGTTAAAGGTTGACGGTCATGAAAGCACAGACATTTCTGAACAGAATCTTCAAACATCATTTACATTTTAATTGATATCAGTGAAAACAAGATCAAATGCTTCAGACATAGCCACTCTTCAAAATAGAGTCAGAAAAGAGATCTTCTCACCCTTACATTTTGGCAATGCCAGATGAAAGAGAATACACACCCTACATCATCCAACTACACACCCTGTATTTGCTGTAAGTGAATAATTCACCTGCAGATACGAAACACTAAAATCAGTAAGAGCACCCATAGGGATTCTGTAATTTACCCCGCTGTGAGACACTGAATACAGGGCAACTGGTTATCCATGGAGGGTATGATTACCCAGCATGAAAAGGAATTTAACGACCTTGCAATGCCCTCTCTTTGATAGCCACTTGCTCTGTATGATCAAAAGTACGAGGCTGCATACCACACCACACAGTTAATAAACAGTTTCTCCAGGAAATCTCTTTCTGAGCACCAAGAGACTACAGATTTCTACAAATACTGTTGACCTTTACATGACACTTAATTCCCAGGTGGCATCCAAAAATGACAGACCCATCTGTAACATCGGTCTTTCATCAAATTAAATGTTTGACAGCATCCAGCAGATTTAACTTTCATCTAAGCAGAGATATAGCAACTTCCCCTGTTTTCAACAGTCTGAATTTTGAAGGTGAACACACTGATTAATTATCTCTTTTCTTAAACCATTGCCATTTTTCAGACAGAGCTTCAGCTATCTAGTGTGGAAGATGGCTATAAAGTAAGGATTAAAAAAAAAATCAGAATTGAGTAGATGTTTTATTTGAGATCAAAAGATAGGCAGGTGTCAAAATTAATCTTTATAACACACCGTCCATCAGCTTTGAGTCTTCCTGAAGTTCACATTTTTCTTTCCACTGCTACAGTAATGACATTTTGCAAAACACATCACACTACACTTTATATTCTCCTATAGAAGTGATTCTCTTTCCCGCTTCTAAGTCTGTATCCAAGCTTAACTTAAGCTTTGCATTTTCGATAGAGTAAATCATAAAAAAGGTACATTTTCATACTTTCAACTCCCCAGTGACTACTAGCAAAAGACAGCAACACCCCATTAAGGAGCGTTATGCATCTGTATACAAACTTTACTCCTAATGGCTTGTTCTTTCAGAATAAGATTACCTCATTAGCATGGTGGAATGAGTTTGAGTAAATGAATGGTACCTATATTGTCAGTAAAACTGAAATACTATTACATACATACCTTCTCTAGGGAGATTCAACTAAGATTTAAATCAATTCACAACACATTTTTTATAATATAAAAAGGGGGAAGAAAACTGGTACATCTGGTGTGAGCTGACCTTCCCTTGGGACACAAAACTATTGATCCCATTTTCTACCGGCATCTGTTAGATGTCATGGTAAATGCAATTAAATATGTAGTATGCTGTAATTCTCATTTGTCATGCCTTCCTGCAAGCAGAAATCACCTTTCCAAATTCTAATGTTTACCCCTTACAATGTGTCCCCACCGTCAAGTAACAACAGCTGGACTTCACTAATCAGGAGGAAAGTTCACTTCACACTCCCTTCTGAACTCAGACCTCTGATGTTTCTCTAATGAAGAGATGACAAACTTCCCTCTCTTTCATCATCTCATCTCTTTATCATCCACAGGGCACTGACCCACTCAACATTCAAATTTGCAGGTGCTAAATGGACAAGGTCTAATTAAACCACTTCCTATATATGTGACAACACATCAGAGTGATTTAAATAAGCTGAGTACTTTAATACAGGCAAAAAACTGTTCTGTATTCCAAACAGAAGGCATACTCCAGATTAACTTCTTAGTTATTAGCTAACAATACTCATATCGAGCTACCTTTTGTACACAGACCAAAAATTGAGATTCATGCTATGAATCTGCAGCTTTCAGAGACCATAACCTCCTGTTAATGATGGGAAAGAAAAACATTCGCTAATATGTGGTAGCCATCCAGTCCTGAAAAGACCGAAAGTCCACCTGTACCTTTATTATACCAGCCATTTATTCATCACCAATAAGACTTTCATTAATGTTTCTGATTTTTATTTTTTTTTGTGCAATTCTGAAGTCATTCACATAACACTGTAGAAAATCAAGTCAAAAGGAGGAAGTTTAGAAAGGATCAGAATTTGGTCAGTGTTTTGAAATAGCTATCATTGTGAAGAACCAGAGCTTAGAAAAGTCTGACCACTTGTTTTCAAATTGAAGAAAAAGTAATAGCCAAATCTTTTTTTTTTTTTTTTGGTCTATGCAACACAAGCAGTACTTGCACAAGGGTTTTAATGAAATCTTCATTCAGTTTTGACGGCAGTAACTGCACAACTAAAAGAAGCTCCCAACAATTCCTCCTGCAAGCACTCCACCTCCAAAACCTCTTGACAGAAGGTCCATCATTTGGTGCCACCATGCACCACAGCATTACCAGCTGCAAAGCAAACTCTGCGCCACTAACCCAAACCACCCCATCTGTGACATTTCAGCAGGAACCTCAGTTTGCATTTGGATGAGCACTAGAAAAAAGGTGGAAAAGAGTGGCTGAATAGGTGGCACAAGGAAACTTCCAAAATACACTAAGTCACCACAGGGCCACCTCTGAGTAAAACACTGTAACTCTCACTTAGCAGTAGCTGTTATTCACAACAGCTTTGTTCAACTTCAAGATGAACTTTCAGGGAAATTCGCCCACGGAGAAAATCTGAAGGTTGAAGGAAGCCAGACTGACATTAAAATTCCAGTTTCCAAACATGCTGAATTTTAAGACGCGCCCTTTCTTCGTATTTTAATAGGACCTTAAACATCAGACAGATTTCTGAATGACTGCTTACAAAGTACAGCACCACACAGCAGGAATAAAGCTCTGACACTGACTGATCTGTAATATAAAAACTGTCAGACTTCGCAAAGATTTTACAAAATCTTCAGTCCAAGATACTTTATTAGTCTGAGCTACAGAGAGATTAATATGGCCCTGGAGCCTCAGTGCAAACTTAATTTGGTACTACCATCTGTACAGGCTAGTTAAATGTTTTTGTGTAGTACTTTTTCTTTTCCCATCCCTCTCAGATGCTGAGACCATAATGGAAACCTGACCAGGATTGTTACTTCTATCAACCCAAAGTGCAGAAGGCCTTTGCATTTCTTTTGGAGGACAAATCAAAACTCATCACCTGAGAAAAAATATCCATCACCCTGCTTAGGGCTTGATCCTTTTCCCATTCTTTTGGGGACAAAGAAACTAAAGAAGTGGGGTAAAACCATTCCTTCTGGAGCTGGGTTGTGAGTAAACCATTTTGCCCAAGGCAGACGAGTTTATCCATCTGACTGCTACAATGCAATGACCGTACAGTTAAGATATATGCTCTAACTAATTTTCTCTTATAAAGGGCCATCCTTCCTTCCTCTCTGTTTTTGCATGGAAAAGGGTTGAGAACTTGGCACATTTGGAGCATGCATTGAAACTTCTTGGCAGTCACACAAGGTTTGAGATCCAATTTGAACATGATGGAGGAGTAGTCCCTGACCCAGAAAAGCACTTAAATGTGTGCTTTACTTTATGGCAGTAATCCTAGTCATTCAGTTTTAGTGAGCTAACACTTCATGACTAACAAACATATATTTCTAAGTATGCAAAAATATGGGAGGTGCCTTCATGAACCCAGGATTTGCTTTGCAAAGGTTTGAGGATTTTTCCCCCATGCTCATTTCACAACTCGGAAGAAGTAGAGAAACAACATTGCCTCTTGTCTGAAGACAACTGCCAGCTTTGCATATAGAAACACACAATTGTCTCTTTGCTGCTCAAAACGAGTTTTCAAATGAAGTGGAAATGCTGGAAAAAGCTGGTTTGTTATGAAACATCAAGACTTCGCTCTCAATCACCAGTTGGAGTTTTTGACAGGAGAGGGAGAGGGTGGACTAGCAGCCCCAAAAGCTATCTGTGTGATAAACAAGTGGGAAACTCCTCAGGACAGCTGACTTTCTGTTTAAGTGGAAACACAAGCCTGACTGTAAACTCTGGGGATCCTGATCAAAGCAGGTCACCCGCCTCTGCAAAGCAGACCATCTGATCTCCATTTTATATCAACAATAGATGAACTGACAAACTAGCCAGAAGTCTGACATAATAAAGGCAAAAAGCTTTCAGCCTACAATAAACTTACCTTGAGGCTACAAGAATGCCTTCTTTAAATGTTTTCAGGCATTACTTGATCTGTCTCACCCAATTAATATGAATACACTACCCAGCTAATGCAAGGACTTCAAGGATTTGTTGCCAATTCTCATGACGGTAACAAAGCATATAGCACAAGAAAAGTCATAAGGTGGGTGTTTTTGTTTGTTTGTTTGTTTTTAAACATATTCAGTGAGGTACAATTCCAGTATTTTGGTGCAATACATCTCTGATATGTGGAAAGCTCATAAATTCTTCTCCAGCATCCTATGGCTCACAGCTTCTTAAAACTGTTATTTAAAAATTCACCTGCCATTCACTCTCAATGTCTTTTTTTTTGAAACTTTTTTTTTTTATTGTATACGCACACATATATATGTATGCATATGTAAAGGGATATATTTATATATAGATATTCAAAATCATGGTTTATAATTCTCAATGTTTTCTATCAGTACTGCCACAAGTTAACATCCCTGAAAGAAAAAGATCTCTCGTTCTTCTGTATGAGAAAGAGATTTTCAAATTTATTCCAGAACAGTGAATGAGCTAGCAGTCCTAGCTATGTCGGCATGAAGGTTCATTTACCTTGATGAAAACCAGGGTAAAGGAATCTAAGCAGAGCCTCCATACACTTTCAGGGCTAAATAGCTCCTCTAAAGCTTTTATCTACACTGAACTCCCACCGGGAGTGTCAACATACCTTGATCTCTTTGTACTCTATTCCCCATCTATAAAATGGGGATATTAGTCAATGCCAAATAGGAGCTCTGTAATATATTAAAGAGTGTCAGGTTCTTCAATCACATGAACCACATAAATTCCTAAGCACCATTACATAAACAAGCTCACTTCTGATTCCAGTACAAAAAGTTCTGGGCTTAAATTTCGTATTATATTTTAACATCTCTTTTTAAAACCCAAAAACTATCTCCTCTGCAGAATCTGAACAAAAATAGTCTCCTGAGATGGCTGTAATCCCAGCAGAATAATTACTGCATCTTCTAATATGCTAATTTTAAAAGGCACACTTACTGAGAAAAAAAGTATGTAATCTCCTGTGCTTGGCAACACTATAAACATACAAAATAAAAAAAAGGCAATAAGTCTAAAAATGTATTTTCTGGATAATGAATATATTTCATAAGAATCAATCTTATTACTTTGCATATCTCTAGACATTGAATCCCCTCTGTCACAAATGCTCTTACAGCCAGTTAACCTTCGATTTTAACAGGCAGCCCATGCCTGACATTTAATTAGTGACCCAATTAAATCTTTTGCTGTTCTCAGCTTATTTTATCATTTAGGAGCAAAAGAAAGAAATCAAGGCAGGCTTCCACGAGGAAGAAATTACAACTGCCGTTATTAGCTGTTGGAACAGTCATTCCAGCAGCATAATGAGATAAGGAGTTCAACCACTTCCTTATATTTGGGATGTTTGTCTTAGAACCTCAAAACCATTCCCAGGGATTCTTACAGTGGTTTTACATGAATGGGGCAATTGTTAGAGAAGAAGCATCAGTGTACTGGCTATATTGGCAATATTGACACATCGCTCATCTACCAAGAATTGATAGAAAGATGTCCATGAGGACAATGAGCTGACATGGATCGATAAGGAGTACCTAAATGTCGAGTCCTGTGCCCTCTCTTCAGTGTAACTGTACCACCCAAACAAAAATGTCACCGTTATTCAGCTATACATGGCAGAACTATTATGACACCTGCTCAGCATGGTTTCACTACATTTTTACAGCACAGCTAACTAATAATCCTGCCTATCTGCAACAGTATTAAGCTCCTTCCCCTCTTCCCAGCCCAGGAGATGATGTTTTTTGTCCAACTGTTCCCTTTTTTGGTACTCCTCCCCTGGTGTTTTGTTTCTGGAAGATGTTCCCATAGAGGAAAAGTTTTCTGAAAGTTACAGGTCTTACTGAGAAGTCATTAGGAAAGCACTGGTGCAAAGTCTGTGCTACCAGCAGCATCCCTAGCTGGCTGCCTGCCTGAACGCGCTCCTCTGACAGTTTTGGGAATTACTGCATGAAAATGAATGAATTGAAGCCTAATCCCTTGAAATCTCTCTCCCCTATTATTACTGTTCCTGTATCTTCGTTGTATATCATCCTTCATCTGGATCCCATCAGATGCCTGGCATTATGGGGGTACCAAGGGGTCCGCCCAAAACGCACCAAAGATCTCCAAGAACTGAACTCCTCCATCTCATCAAGCTAACGGAGGAAAACTGAAGTCCCCCAAGTTACCCAGATCAGCATTTCCACTTACACAATCCAGCAGGCCATACTGCATAATTGCACTCTTAGTGCCTATCAAGTCTGTTCACATGAGAGGTAAAGCAGAGTAGCTAATGTTCTGTTAAATCCCACCTTGAATTACTGCACACAACCATCCCACGCAGACAAGCCCAATTAAGGACAACTGAAATCAACAGCTCCTCTCTTGCTAGCGGGGATCTTGGATGCAAGACTGACGCTCATCTTTAGCAGGGAAGGAACCAAGGCAGGAAATCTTTATAATACCAAAACCCACTAAATTTGGGGTTTATTTACGCTATTGCATTTATTTAGAAATCAAACAGTATCTTCTTTTTCATACTAATTAATTACAGAATTGTTGAGGCAACAGCCAGAAATGTCATCAGTAAGTCTGTGCTAAGGGTGCCTTATTAGCAGATCTGTTTATAGATTTTCAAAATGTATTTATCTTTCTTTTAAATCAATTTGAAAGTGACTAGCAGCACATACTTTTCTATTTTTACTAATTGCAACTAAAGAGCAATATTAGGGTAAGACAGTTATAAATAAAACTTGTTGAGCAGCATGTTGTCATTATTTTATGAAGCTTAGGTTGTGCCAAGTTAATAGACAGGACTTAGAGCACATGTGGAAAAAAACAGACTTTGTTAACCCTTACTGTGCTAGTAGCTGAAGGCCATTGCTATTCCATTAAAAATGCTGTGCAACATCAGTATTTACATCCTTCTTTTGACGGCAGTCAAGGAGTTAAGGAACATCTGGAACTTGCCTTTTTAAAGATCATGAACACATTCCAACTACTTTTATCTTGGAAGTGATTTGGTATATCTGATATACTGTTGTATAAAAGTAGAGGAGCTGTCACATACACTAACTGAATGGTTTGAAGGGAAAAACATTTCAAGCCATAACATGCAACAGTTTCCATAGTACTCGAAATAAATTCAGTAAATGATCTTTTGCATGAGAAGGGAGCTAAGTCATATCACAGAACTGAAGGACAGCTAAGGAATATACACTAAAACTAGGATTTTAAATTTATTATTGAGGATTTGACAACTGGATTTTCTGAATCATGAGCTCTGTCCTCCAATTACTGAGCTAATTCTTTTTCCTTTCCCTATCATAAGCAGTAACAAAGTTTGGGATTTGAGTAGAAGACTCTTGTTCATTTAATTTTTCTGTTGCCAGCACCCCCTACCTCTATTTAATATGCTCTGGGCAGGTTCCAACTGGCTAGAGGATGGCAAATTCCCAAACCTACCAAAGTTAATAAGATCTGACAGAAGAACAAGGGGTCCAACAAAAAAAAAAAAAAAAAAAAAGAGAGAGAAAAAGAGTTGTATGATACAGAAATACATCTGCAGACACAGCACTGGAGATCCCTTGAATCACAGCCCAGCAAAGTTCTGGCTGTCAAGCCTCCACATGGTGAAACACTGCAGTCTTTCCTTTGTCAGAGTGTCAATGAATTTTGATTACGCATTAGTCAGTGTACACGCTCTCCTTCCCTACCAGGCAGATTTACTATCTGCAGCTGAGTTGCAAAACCATGAAATGAAGTTGGCATATGAGATGATGGTCCTCTCACTTACAGGCCTCTTTCTAACAGGCCGACCACCAGGAGAATGTGGACTCTTTGCCTGTATGGTTGTGTGCTCACACAGGTAGCGATGAGCAAATTCTCTGCCCTGGAAACCCTGGGGTCTTCTAGCTACTTGCTTGGTGTGAAAGAGGGATGACCTACTTGGTGGGCCTGCCTAGTAGAGTATTGGAGCATCTTCTACTCACAGTTAATTTACAAGCAATTTCCATTTGTGACATTCTACAATGTGCTAAGGAAATGACTTTTTGCTGGATCCGATCATTTTCTCTGTTTCGCATTTTAGGATATAAGAACAGATACACTGCAATGACATTAAACTGTAAATAAAGTGCCACGCAATTTCTATCTCTATGTCCAGATACAACATACAGGACCAGAAAAGCTGTGTCCGCTCTATTTTCTTAATACTGAGGAATGCCATCTCTGCAAAAACATACTCTTACCTGAAAGCTAATCTGCTTTATCCTCCAGGATAACAATTGTGTATTATTTCCTCCCCAATATTTTCAAATTGCTAACTGCTGGTCACATATCTTATCTGGAACTAGTAAGAACTAGCAGGTCAGACAGCTGCCTTCCGCTCAGTTTTCAAGATATCCAAGTAGACATTCTTGAAAAGTGTTTCACCTCTCTGATCCAGTATTAGCCAACTGATGCACTCGAGCTGGTCCTCAATGGATAAAGAACACTAACTTGTGGAGTTTTCAGTAAGGAAACCACATCACCTCAAGAGATTTTTGCATTATGGCTTCTCTGTAGTCCATTTTCATCTCCCATACCGCATGTTGTTACCTACTACAAGAGTACTAATGTATGCAATTTAAATAAAGTCATATATCTGCTTACTGATTCTCAGTCTTGTGCAGTTGGCAAAATATGTTTATCTACCATGATGAAACAGCTTTTTTCCCTAATACTTTGTCTATTTGAGGAAAATAATGCATAATTTTGTTACTAATGACTCTCTATGATATTCCTTAAGACCGTTCACTCTATTTTCTCCCATTCTTTATCTTATTATACGCCAAATTATTCCATTATTTATCACTTTTTTCTTTTTTTAAAAAAAGATCTCCTCCCCTTGATTTGTCATATTCTTTCTTTCCTTAATTCCTTCCTCCCTTCAAATCTCTTCTTGTCTGCCTATTCAGAAATTCCTATTGTTCCTTTGTTCTCATCATTTAGTCTTTCACATCTGCTCAGTGACACGCATCTGCCAGTCCCAGACCTGCCCCCCACTCCGGCATTGCTGCCCAAGTTTTTCTCCCTTTCTCAGACACTTCCTGCAGACTAACTCACATAACTCAAAACTCCCAGAGGAGTGATATCTCTGATTCAAAACTAAAGGTATCTATTACCTAAGTAATTCCTTCTTAGCTATCACAGCAGCAGCACGCTCCCTGCCTGCACACAGGCAATATTGCTCGTTTTCCTGAAGCTAGCACAGTCTGTTTCAAGACCTGAGTTATAACCTTCCAAATCCTACTTATCTTACTGTACTTCCAGAACCCAGGAAACACAGTCACTGATTTTCTATAACTTTACTTCAGTCTCCTCCTCCTCATGAGGAGACTACTTGGTCTTTCCCTGAAGAGGGGGCAGAAGAGCAGGGGCAGGCTTTCTGCCCCTGTGTGCTGGGAACCCAGCAGCCATACGCACTTTGTGATTTCTGGAGCTTTGCTTGGTTAATCAGGCACAGAAGAAGCTATGACAGCCCTGCATGGCATCTGCCACATCTAGACAACATCCTTCTCTGGCAGACAATCGAGATAAGTCGCCAAGCCCATCAGAGCAAAGAAAAAGATTTTGAGCAAGTTTTGGCCCATGCCCTCTAGTAATTAAAGCTACTGTACAGATTCCCAGTTGCCTTTCACAATTATCAAGAAAGCAGCAGCAGCGTTTGTTGGTTCACAGGCTGCAAGATGCTGTCAAGGAAACAGTAACTCCCGTTTACCTGAAAGCCACCTTTTTAACTCTTTACTCCAACACTATAGGTATCAGCCTATTCTTTTGAACAGGAGTTCTTTATGCTCTGCACACATGGAAAAGACAAAGAAAAGAGGTTCCAATGAGCTTGAGGAAGCTGCAGTGGGGAGATGGCCTCTCTTCCCACCAGTATGCTCACACTTCAAAGAGCAGTATATCTGCCTACATGGTTCAGGCACTCTTTCATCTTTTAATTTTAAATAAAAGCTTCAAATGGTTCACACTCTTGTTCCAGAAGTCTGCTAAAGAAAAATTAAATTTATCTTTTAAAGATGATTTGTTTTCATGCCACTCTATAATAGCAAGAAGCAATTTTAATCTACGCATGAAATTAAACTTACTAGACAAAGCAACGAAAAAGAAATAGTAACCTTCTTGAAAATATGTTCTCATTTCTGGCTGGTCCGATTTCTAAATGCAGCTTGTACCGCAAAGGCATTTCAATATTTGTATTTAGGCACAAAAAGGGATCCTGCTCTTCCCAGGATCCAACTGGCTAACAGGGACCGTAGTGATCAATCACACGGCACCCTTTTACAACCTTGAAAAACATTTCTCCCCCCGCACAGCAATGGCCTTTTCCTTTTAATTATCATGAGGATACTAGCGCTGCACAGAGGTCCTTCCAGCCAGGTACATTTCTTCCTCCTCAAAATCATAATTTGCCATAATAACAAAACAATGGTTGAAGAAACAATAACGCTGTCACAAATCGACAGCTTTAATGATTTTAAACTTTGAATAATTTACAGGCACAGAGGAACTTAAAACTAAATGCAGACAGCCTAAAAATAATAACAGAAATGAAAGTAAGCGAGTACCCAACTTAAAATTCAACGAATACAAGATTTACCCCACACATGCCTGCACTGCAGTTCTTTGGGTCAATTTTTTTTTTTTTTTTTTTACTTATAAGCTGTTCACTGTTAGGATGAAAAACCAGGCAAGATAAAAATGAAGAAAATTAATCTGAAATTAAAAAAAATAAAATAAAGGGTTGCATTAGAATAGCTGTTTCTACACTCATCCTTGAAAAAATAGATGAGCAAAAGAGATACTATTTTAAGGAAGACAGTGTCAAAAACACTGACTATTAGTCCCTTTTGGGAAATAGTTGATATATAGCTTGTCAGATGTCATAATCAATAAGATATATTTTATTTTAACATGTTACACACTAGTGTTTACAAATGTAATCTTTTGCTGTCTCTTTGGAAGATGACTCGGAGGTAGCATTACACAGTAACGCAGAAAATGGTACAAACTGGGTCTTCTGATACAGTTGAAGTGAAAATGTTGGCAAAAATATCCTTTAGAAAAAATAGTGATGTGCAAGTCCACCCACAAAATAAATACTCTAATGCCTTATTGTCTTATAGAGGAACAAAAATCTGCATATATAACACTAATGAAAGGATTGCTCAATTTATCCAAGCAGATGTGCTTTTAAAACCTTGATAGAACGTGCAGATACTCATTAAACACTGCAAGTAGCTCACAGGCAAATGGGCATAACTTTCTCCCATGGGAATATGCAGCAGATGATCAAAGACAAGCAATGAAGAATAAAACTAGCTAATATGACAGTCAAGGCTGGAAGGATTTGCTGAGATAAGAAATGGTTCTCGGCGTTCTGGCAAGTGTATTGTTGTCAGACGTTCAGCGCTTTCCATTTACAGAGGGTTTCATTGCTCTTTTTTATTTCAAGAATTAGCATATCAGAAGATGAAGCCTAGAGCTTTGTGTTTTTTTGCTTATTAGCTAATCAAAAGCATGTGTTTCTATACTTTTGATTTAGAGTATAAAGAACAAAATGAAGAAAATAATTCTATCCATCTTTCAAACTCCTTACTTCCCTGAATATGCTTACAGGTTACCTTGGCTGACGAAATGAAAAAACCCTGATCAGGTAATCCAAGAATGCATAATGGCAAGAATAAGATGAATGTAATTTCACAATTAATATTACGCAGTCAACTGGGGATAAGTTCTTCATGAATAGCCATAGATATAGGGACAATTTCCCCAGAATTTCAGAAAGTTACACGTCAAAATTTTAAAGTCTACACAAACATGTATTCAGCAATAGATTCCACCTTTAAAAATAAAAAGAGATACCACATCTCAAAGAGGACCTTTCTGGAAAAGCTCAAGACGTGATTATTTTCATTATTTGAAGAAAATAGTCTGTAATAATTTGAAGCTTTTTAAGGAGTTGATTTCACCGAAAAGGAAAATGTTTATGAATCAAGAAACAAAAATAAGGAATTTGAGTACAAAATGTGTCAGATAATTAAAAACTGTTTAAACATGTCACCAACTGCCTCATAACTTACAATCAGGAAAGAAGGCTATCTATATACAGGAAAAAAATTGGCACAGGCAAGAGAGAGAAAACAGCCACCAGTGAATAAACAGGCACACATACTCAGAATTGTTTAAAATAGAGGGGAAGAAAATGGGTGGCCATTAAAAACAGAGTAGGGAAAAAAAGATCGATTTTATGGCTATATACAGGTCCATCGACTTTCAACGTAAACAGGTGTAAGGATATTCATACAAATAAATTTTATTGCTTTTCTTACATGATGTATCAGTGAGACAATTAACAGAGGTGATGATGCACTGCATATAGGAATTAAAGGCAAAGTAAGAGGAGACAAGAAATTTGCAGTTATCAGAGATGAGAGTAATATAAGTTTTTTTTTTTTTTTTTTCTCCTTTATTTGTTAAACTGCGTTGGGAACAAAATAAGTCACAATAATTTTACCTGCTGATTGGCAAATGAAAATGATGTATTGGTCAATACTGATGTAAAAGGTACAAGCATTCAATAAATTTCTCTCTACTGTATCTGGAAAATAACCCAAAAGAAAAAGTCATACCATTTAATAATGAAGACATTTATCTTTTTTTTTCTAAAAGTAACTGAAAATGAGTTAAAGAGAAGCTTCTTAAGTTAGACCTTTTTAAAGCAGCAGGCCTTCATGAGCTTCAGGCTAACACCTTCAAAGACTATTTATCAAGGAGCAATTTTTACCTTCAACATCAATTTTGAATAACTAATTGAATGCTAAGGAAATTCAAGAGCATTGAAAGAAAGTAAACAAGCTAATATAGCAAAAGGAGTACTTAGTGACCTAAGTAGGCAGAGACCTGCCACCTGAAATCATCTCGGGCAAAATTATGGAACAAGCAGCACGGCGCTTTTAAATAGGTAATTAAAGAAGGACTGTATCAATCAGCTGGGTTTATGATCTTGTCAATCCAAAGATATGTGATGACGACATTACACAGTATAGGGTTAATAAAGGTAAAGGCGCAGAATTGATATAGTTCCCTAGGGTATGCAATCCTCTGTTGTGTAATATTTTAAGAACACTACAAATTCAATGTAATACATTAAATATATGAAAGTTCAGCTAACTGACAGGTTTTTAAATTGAACTGGATGTTTTCCAAGCAGAGGCCAAAAGGTACCAAGCCTCTACCCTAATGCTACTGAACATCAAATCCATAAATCCAGAAACAAAGAATAAAAACTATACTCAAATAGTAAGGATTTCATCCTAGAAAAGCAGCAAATGAAGAGGACATGCTGTCCACAATAATTAATACCACTTGATGCCACTGCAACTTCATCTTCAAGAACTTACGACAATTGTGCCTATCTCCAAGAAAGGAGAGAAGGATGATATGAGGCCAGGCTTTCTCACCTCAGTTCCTAGGGAAACTGTGGAGCAAACCCTCTTGAAGATGTCTCCAAGAAAATGAAGGACAAGAAGGTGGCTGGAGAAACCATCGAGGATGTGACAAGGGCAAATCTTGCCTGGCAAACCTTTCTTTGACTCAGTGGACAAGCATATTTTGCTGAACTTCATTTTAGCGAAGCTGTCATGACTGTTACTCATAATAACCTGCAGCCAAATTCTTGTAAGGCTGTTTGGGTAAATGGTCTATGACATAGAATCTCGATCATTGGAGAGATTCAGAACTCAACAGGACACAGCTCTGAGCAGAGCTTTGAGCAGGGAACTTGGACTGGGTGTCTCCAGAACTCCTTTCCAACCTGATTTACTCTTTCATTCTGACTCTAAGACTCTGAGTTCCTAATATGACATTACTGATTTTTAACCTTTCAGACTAAAGAAAATGGATAAAAAATAAAGTTAGGTAAATCCAGGCTAGACGTAAGGTGCAAACATTAACTGCAGTGCAACTGGAACTTTAGTGACCTTACCATGAAGTGATGGATTTTCTAGCTGCCTTTTTTATTTCCCCCATGATGTATTCCAATTCAATTTCCCTGTGACGTATTCCAATTCAAAAATAAGAAAATTTTCATAAAAACTTCCATATATTTCCTCTTCTAAAAGGCCCGTGAGTTGATCAGAATCGTCTTCTCCAACCTTATAATCTGCGCATCTCTGACAAGAAAACATTTCCCCCTCCTCGCTCCCTTCTAATTCTTAGGAGAATTATACTCCATTATCCCAGTGACTGAAGGAACAAATAATAAGAGAAGGTGAAACAACTGCAGTGCAAATAAACTAAGAGTAATGTTCTAGCATTCAAGAATCCAAACATTGAAAGTAGTCCCGTCAGAACATTAAATCACTGCTCCAGGATGCCATCAGAAGTATAAAGCTGGGTAAACTATTAGGAACTCTACAATTGCAAGTATCACTTGGGGAGAAATTCTGACAAAGAGAAGTGATAGACGCATCATGTTGTGAATGTACAGCATCACTACTTTAATGTTTATATGCCCACAGTGTTTCAAAAACAAATGCTTTGTGCATAAAGAGACATAATAAAAATTCTTACTACTTCACAAGATCTCATTTTTTGCGAAAATATTTTTCCCTATAAACATTTGAAGAACACATCTGCTAGAGCTAAAAGTTGTAAACTGCTCTTTAAAAAAAAAAAAAAGTAGTACTAAAGCCTTCAAAACACACAATGTAGTTAGGAAGTAAAACTGTTAATAAACCTTCCCTGCTGAATTTCAATACACCTGAAATCAAAAGATTTACAGCACTCTTTTTGTAGATTTCCCCATTAAGAACAAAAATTTGAAATTTTTTTTTTTCATTATGTAATGGCTATGCGGTTATTCAATGTATTGAATTCCACGGATTCAATTTTCAAAATAAAATTAATCGCAATTGGTCATAGTTTCAAAGGCAATTTGAAGAAGTTAATTACACAAAGTGCTTCTTTCTCTTTTTAAATTAAAAACAGAACTGACACCAGAATTACTTAACAGTTTATTTAACAATTATAATCTTTTATGAATGCATAGGCAACTTTTTTGTACAACTGGTTCTGTCCACCGTATATATTAGTTACTGTTACCAAGAAAGTTCTTCTGTAAGATTCTGGTTATTTTCCAAATAATGAAAGCAAAACTCAGTAATGTAACGTGTATAATGTGTACAGCCAAGGTATTGCCAGATTTTCAGAAAAGAGATCCCCAAAAGCTGAAGCAGCTTCACTAGTTCATCCATATTTGGATGTGCCCTCTTCTACATTTGATGAATAGGAAAAGTTCCCATTTTAAATATAGTTAAAGACTCAAATGCCATTTACATTTATCTTTTATCCCCTCTCTGCTATTGTATCACCCTTTCATCTCCGACCACCCACACAGCCTGACAGTTTGGATTTCAATGGAACAGACATTCTGTAATGTCCACAGTATATGTAGGCTTTGTCATTTACACTTCTCTTATCACTTTTTAAGGATTTTTCTCATGTTGCTTTCTGACAACAGGCCAAATATTTCCTCTACCCTGAAGAAAAAATAAAATGGGGAGAAGGAAAAAAGAAAAGGCAAAATCTTTCTCCCCTTCCTAAATTATACTGAGACAATTTCCCTGAAACAAGTAGCAAGTTGGCAAAGTGAAGAGGTGATGAACCCAAAGCAAGCGTGGAAATGATGGTCCAGAGATGTGAACATCTGCAGCGCCGCAGAGAAGCATGCATGCAGTTATGCTCCATGTCCTCACAGGAGTGTGCATGAGTACCGCTGACGACCACTCTCAAAACATGCCGTGCTTGATCCAGGCAGAGTTTTCTGCAGAACAACACTGCCAAAACTGAAAGTATAGGAAGAGATATATTCCCTCCTTTTTGTGATTTTTTTTTTTCCATTTGTTTTCTAGTATACTTGTAGGCCAGAAAAAATACCAAGCAAACAAATAACAAAGAGACGGAGAGCAACTTCTAAGTATCTATTTCAGATTTTCATGACTATCATGCAGAATAAGCAACAGCTACTGTTTGGTTACAGTTACCGAACTAATGGGTTATTAGCCTGACAACATTCTGGTCTGAGGATATAAAATACCGTAAGAAAAGATGCAGTAAGAAAAGAGCTTGTAAATACATTAGGAGCAATAAAAATGAAGGAAAGGAAAGGTCCTTTACTTATAAATAGTGAAGTAAGGGATAAATGGAGATGACTGATGCATTCAATGCTTTTTTGCTTCACTCTTCACAAAAATGTTCCATTAAGATCAAACCCGTAACATAATTAAATTCAACAATAACGAAAAGGGATGAAAAACTGAGAAGGAATGTATTTGAACATGTTTAGGTAAAGGAATCATCAATGGATCCTAATGAAACCATTCCAGAGAGTCCAGGGGAATATTCACCACACTCCTGGAGAATTCATGGATGTGGAGAGAAATCCCATAGGACTGATAGGAAGCGAGGAAGGGTGAGAGGGTGGGGAGAGTGAGGATTTAGGAAATTCAAGAGCAATAGAAGAACACAGAAAGATTATCATGTAGAAACACTAGTCTAAAAAAAAAAAAAAAAACAGGCCTAAGCAAACATGCAGGGGATAACAATGCTTGAAGATGGCTAACATGGAGCTGCTAACAACAAATGCTGTCAAACCGACATAACTTCCTAGAGTGGCATAAAGAGAGCTAAAGAGAAAGCACTGGATGAGATCCATCTTGACTTCAGTCATGCTCCTGACATATTCCACATGACAGTCTCCTAAGCAAACCGCAGAAATGTAGGTTAACATGAACCCAGAACAGAACAGGTGCAGGGCTATCTGAAAAACTGCTCTCAGGAACAATTACAATTGATTTACTGGCAAAACCAGAAACCACACAGGCATCAGTGGCTCTGATGCTTGATCACTGATACCACCCACGACGGAATAAATACACAAATAAAATTGGCTGGTAACAAAGCCAGGAAGGAGGACAATTGCTCTTGAGACTGAAACTAGAAAACAAATCTTGCTAAATTGCAGAAGCAGTTTGAATTCAAAGGCAAGAGAGAAGCACTTCACCTGCAATACACAATTCATAAATACAATCAGTGTCAGACTATGAAAACAGGATTTGAGGATATTAAGACACATTACAAGATGAGTAAATAGCGCAATGCAGAGTTTGCCACTAAGGATGAAAAACAGTATTCTAGGAATGAAGCAACAGGAGTGTAATTTGTAATAACTGAGAGCAATTAGTCCATTGTTATCAGTAGTCCAACAACAAAGAAGTCTCCATTGAGTACAAAAAAGGTAACAGCAGGCAAACTGGTGAGACTCCAAAGGAGGACACAGAGTAGAAGTTTAGACGATGGTGCTTTTAGGAAGGCTTAAAGATGCATGTGGGTGTACATGTTCAGCCTGTAAAAACATGACTGAGGAAGATGATCCAGCAACACACTCAAATGTGGCTGAGTGGACAGCAATCAAACGCTCCACAAGTCCGGTCAGGGGAAAAATGAGATCTCATCAGCCCAACTGGCATCTACATAAATTTAAGATACGAGATCAAATAACCTCACTGTACTTTCACAGTCAAGCACTGGAACAAAGTAACTTAAGTAGTAGTGCAATCCACATTACCAGAGGTTGGTTTAAAGACAGCTCGGTACTGCCTCAGATCAAGAGGAGCCACCAGACATCTTCCCAAAAGCCTTCACAGGCCTGTCTCTGATCTGCCTTTATGTTTGCTCACAGCCTACACAAGTGTATTGCTGAATTGTAAGCTGCTTTCATATGCACTTTGCTCAGTAACAATTGCATTAGTCAGATGAACTGCAATCTAGTTTTAAGATTAGTTCAAACTGAGTCACCAGGAATGCCAGTTCTTCACCTTTTTTTTTTTTCCAGCTGAACTATATTTCATTGCACTGTGCTACGTATAAGTCTTCAATAGCCACGTAAAAGCTTTTGCACACCCCCTTAGCATTTCCTGGGACGTGGCGACCATGACAGAGAACCACGTGACACGTCAAGGTGCGTGCTTTAACGGGGCTCTTTCAGCACAGCTCACTTTCACATGAAGGAACGCATCTCCAACCTGTCCTCCTTCCCCCTTCAGACTGAAAGTGAACACACATCCAAACCTCATGATTAAGTGCCACGTTTCTGAAGCCTAGCTGTGACCCAGTATTTATAACACTGAGCTTTCTGCTTGAAGCACTGTTACAGAGTGGACGGTATGTCCAGGTTTACTCCCTACTTTAATGGGACACACACAGGAATCTCAAAACACACCTGGCAAGAGCTAAACATCAATGATGTTGATAAAAAGCAAAAGGCTGAAAAGAAGATGTGGGGCTGTCAACGTGCACACATGGCACCTTCTGGAACTACTAAATGCTTTAAGTTTTTCAGCTTGAGTCACAAGTTCAGCCAGCAAAATCAGCGTACAGATCTTAGCCTATCTTCGAAGGGTGAGACCTGTTAACTATGCCTGCTTGGACAACAGGCAGTAGTATAAAGCAATGGTTATTTCTGCTCAAAACTTTCTAAGGCTGCTTTTTTTTTTTTTTGTTATAAATAAGATTCCAGAACTAGGAAGCTAAAATGAGCCTGTGTCTAAGGCAAGTACAGAAATAAGATCTCTCAACCAGTAATTTATATCATACCAATCTTCTGCAAGGGATGTAAACAAAATATAAAGTGCTATTTTAGCATACATGCAGCCTCTAGGGTTTGTTTGTAAAACGTTCTGGATCAGATTTTCTATATCAGATGCATAAGTTACACCGGGGGAAAAAAAAGCGCAAAGCAGATTTCACTGCATGTAGCTGTCCCTTCCAGGCATTCTGCCTCACGCAGCGACCTGTCTTCAGCGTGCCATTCTCTGCTTCTCACAATTAGCAGGGCATCAGGCCAGAAAAACACATACACATGCACTTCCATCCTATCGACTATTTTTTCTTTGGTATATTTTGTTGGTGAATTTAAAAAATGCATGCTTAATTCTAAATATATGCTGGCCGAAGAATAAACTGTAAAATGAAAAAACCCAAAGCCTAGAAATGATAGAAGAGATTCACGCTTACTTTATCTTTCATAAAGAAGAGCAATTGTAATTAGCTTTTTCCCTTGTTCTTCCTCCATGAAAAATCGTGTTTAACAGATCTTAAACATCAAACAGTCAATCCTCACAATAATTTGTGAGACAGGTAAGTATCCCATTTCTTTTTATAGAAGCAAGCACAGACGGATCAAGGTCCAGGCTGTAAGCATCTGCTCGCTAGAGTCATCACATTGTTTCAGTGATGAGTCTGTGAAATAGCTGTTCCAAAATGGACGTAAAGGTTCACAGGTGGGCTTTAAATGATTCTGTTAAGTTCACAGTGCAAATCATTATCAGAAATTCAATTTAATCACAGGAGTTCCCAGGGGTGTTTTATATGCTCAGTCCATTACAGTAAGCTGCCACTAGGAACAATGATAAGGTAATAAAGTGGCTCCTGAAAAACTTATTAAATGTGCTTTTTGTATTACCGATACCTGCAGAGATGACTGAGTTTTTCAAAATCATCATGCCATTCTACAGATTGCTTTACACAGAAAGGGTCACAAATCCAGTTCAGCTCTTGAGCGTTGTGTCCATAAACAATTTAAAGTGAAAAGTTTCTGTCTGGTATTACAGTTATCAGGGATGCAGTCATATAGAATGAGTATCTGCTCTGCAGAAAATTAACAGCGAAGAAAATGTCACACAAGAGGGGAACAAGTGGAAGATGTAAGAGGAAAGGGCTGGTTCTTAGAAACCACATTATGTGAGTACCCCATACGTAATCAATCTGGGAAACAGAGTGGGCTCCAAGTAGGGCCAAAACGTAGCAGACGTGAAAAGACATAGGAGCACTCTTCTGGCCCGAAGAAAGTTCAGACATAATTCTGCTGCTGGCATTTAAATGAGATGCAGTGGTTTCTTCTGAGCCAGAAAGCCCCGAAGAGGTTATATATGCAAAACAGAAAGACCTACCAAATAGATGAGTGATTGCTCCACACTTTCACAGCCTTCCGAGATGCACATGGCCAACTCTAACCCAAAACCTCATTGCTCCCCTGGGGATGGGCAGCCTTCCTTCTTCTTACTGTTTAGCTGCTTTCCTCACTTCTAGCACCACCCTCACATTAATTACAGCTAATTACACCTTGGCCTGTGTTCAAAACCAAGAGCCTGGGTAACCAGGCAAGGTAATTGCTCCTGAGAGCCACCTGAATTACTGAGTATATAATTTTTTTCTTTTTCTTTTTTTTTTTTTGGTAGGAAGCCTGCTAGGCTAGTACTGTGGATGTAGCTCTTGGCAATTCTCTTCCCAACATCGCTGCACCTGACAAAGGGGCTTTCATCAGGCTGTGCTAAATTACACACGTGAACAAAGCTGCCAACAATTTACTCATTTTGCACACCTAACAAAAACTGTCGTTTGACATAATTAGTCACCAAGTTATTTCCAAAATTATCACGATAAGTCATGCACACTACCAGAGCAGTAGTAAGCATAACATGTCCTTGCCAGGTTTCTAGGTATTTTAAATTAGGCCCGCTCTCTACAGGAAAGCTAGCAGAAAATGAGTTAGACAGCAGTTGACAACATGCTATTTTACACCAATCTCAGTATGACTATTTTCTGGCTAATTTCGGGCACCTGAAGTCTATTTCAGCAACCTGTATCAGGATGGATATTCCCTTCGAGAGAAGGCATCCGCTGGATGTCTCAGGGCAGGTCCTTGCTCTCTGTCACCAGAGAGAAGCCTCCTCACCGCTGAAGAAAGCACCTAGGCAAGCAGGCCCACCCTGTGAGGCAGCAGGGAGCTGTGAATATTCTACAGATTCACTTTCTCTATTTTACCCTGTTTACATCCTTAAGCAGAAAAGCCCAATAGAATAAAACAGCTTTCAGAAAAATAAGTGTCCCTCACAGGGTTCCTTATAAAGAATTTTCCCAATGACTGATGTCTTACTTGTTTCATACTGTCTTGTCTGTGCTGCACATACCCTATCTAAAGGCAACCATAATATTTAAGTCTTGCAATAAAAGTTGTGAAACAGGGACTCCAGATGTTATTATTCTTTAAGTCCTAGGTAGCATACTCCCCCAAACTATTAGAACAATTCATTCCCAAGTTATGTATGTACTAAAACAACTTAAGTCTGTTGTGAACAATTACAATACAAAATTACTCTGCAAGAAGCTCTGCACTTTATGATAAATGCTGAAAGGAGATTAAGTATCTCTGTTGTAGCATCACTTCTGCCTGAAAAAATCACAGAGAAAAACGTGCATTTATTCTCGGCATTTTAACCAATATTTTTCCTTGGTATTCAAACACGTTGCATGTTTGTTCTCAAGGCAAGAAAAAAAAACCAGTGACTTCTAAATATTACACAAGCTGCCACTTAATACATTTGGGATAAACTGTTCGTTAATGACTAGTTTTATTATTACGCTCTGAGAAACAGAGTCTTGGTCACTTTTAGAAGGAAAGATGCAGTAAGTTAGTTAATAGGGCACCAAGATGATGGCAAGAAGGCTCTGACTTATGGCTTGAAGTAAGATGAATAATGTGAATTAGCAACAGCATTTAGAACAGCTGGCAATGACAGAGTTTGCAGAATTTAATACCTTTCATTTTAGATATGCTTATTATAAAATAATGACCTCTTCTGAAAGCATAGCTAGACACAAGTGCCAGTAAGCCCTCCACTGCACGCTGCTGTACCACAAGAAGAAAAGGCTACAGAAGGAAGGTTTTTGACAGTAAAATATGATGAGCAAATTTTTCAGCATATTGTTTACAGTAACTCAAAACTGTCATGGACAGCGAAGTCCCAGGAGGAATTAATGAGGCATCAGTCCTTGGACTGCAAATGGTAAATGTCAGATAGGCATTTGCAGTTTCTTACAAATTTGTTACAGGTAAAGCAGACACCTTATGGACAGGTGGCGGAGCTTAGACAACTCCTTTTATTGCGTTGCTAGTAGCAACACTACGTATCTATACATTCTTGAATCTTGTCCCGTATGAATACAGAAGATTCGGTCAATAAATTTTATGATTCCAAAGGTGCTATGTTGTACTTGATACAACTAAATCTTATGTTACTCCCTAAACCAGACTGTATGATACTGTAACAACTGTTGGGAATGCCAAGGTGATAAATAACATGCCTTTTCTTACTAGGGTGTCTGAACCCCAAAACAAGAAACTTTCTTCTTTGTCATTAATATAATCAGTCTGCAAAAGTCACATAGATTTTAGTCATTTTCCCTATTTCTGACCCCCACACCACCCCAACAAAACTTGTACATTTACATGCCTGCAAAAAAACATTATTTTTTTGTATCCATGCTGGGTGATATTCTGATTCTTTTGTACTTCACTATATTCATCTATATTTAAAACAAAGGAAAGAGGTCATTTCCAGTCATTGTATCCTGGAAACCTGAAGGTACGAAACATTAGTTGAAAATATTATTTTGTGATATAAATCACTGCTGTAAATTATTGTCAGTTATTTTCCTCCCTTCTCCCTTTCTTCAAACTGCAGCTAATCCTCCACACCATTTCCTACATCCATTCCCTCCTCCTGCCCTAAAGATAAATCTATCAATCTGCTTCTAATCATCTGTCACCAAACTCCTTCTCTTGGCTATTTTGTACCAAACCATCCCCTACCCAAAATGATTTGATCAAAATCTTCTCTCTTAACTCAATACTTCATTGATATCAATCTCTATTTCTCTATCTATATTTCATAGGTCTAGGCAAAGCTCTACAGACCTAAAAATCTGCTTTGTTCCATAAATTTGCTACCCAAAATGGCAAACAACTTTGAAGTAAAATAACAGTTTATTTTTATTTTCCATTTCTAAAACCTCTGCTGGGGTCAGAAATGGTGGCACACACCCATATAGGGAGAAATCGGGGAAAAAATACAAATGCTGCAGTTCTAGAGATTGATAAGTGATGGTGAAATGAGATCAAAAGGCCTTTCGCTGAGATCCTAAAATTGCAGTGATCTTTTGTGCACCAAAGTTAGCAGCAGATCACTGAGGGTAAAGGTTGGACTCGTCACCAATTTCACAAACACCCTCCTGTCACAGCTAAATGGCAGCAGATGCAAAGCTGCTTCACTTCTCTCAATCTGCCATGTCTATCAACGGGCTCTTGCTTCAGACTACGCGCCTTTAGTAAATTCATCTCATTGCCTTTTTTCTTTTTCACATACTCAAAAATCATGAATCATCTTTAAGCACTAGAGCCTTTTCCATATAAACCATGCCCATGACCACTTCATAGAATTAAAACAACCCGATGCCCAATCCACAGCACTGTACAAATTGCACAAAACAGTAGAAAGACACATGGCCATACCATGCCATTGATTTTTCTAAATGAACTCCCAATTGGAGTCAATAATGAAATATGCTTGCAAATCAATGACATGCCTACTGCATGGTGATTAAACCTCTAAAATTAAGAAAATCCATTAAGACTTTGATACTTAAATGCTCCCAAGTCACCAACTTCGCTGTTTCTGAAATTCCTCGACTGTCTATCAAGAAAATGCATTTCATTCAACTGCAGCACTAAAGAATATTACAAGTCTCAAAAATCCCAAAAAGCAAATTATTGCAAAAGCTGCAACAAAGAGAGGCAGAGTATAAGTTATCTCAAAGTGCCTCAAGGCCACTATTTATACTTATAAGTAAAACTTGTTGCAACACTAAAATGCAAGTGTAGAACATGTCTAGAGTGATTTCTTGGAATAGAACTGTTGACTGAGTAAAATTAGACGCAGTGCTCTCTGTCTAATCATCCATTTTTGATTTCATCATAACAAAAATTCAAAGCAATCTCAGCCCTCCCCTAGGAGGTTGTTAGTACAAATTGTTGATGTTATACAGAAATGACACACACACAACTTGTCATTGCAACTGAGATAAAACCAGGTTCTGGCTGCACCATCTGCAGGAAAGCAGCACTGACAAACACTGAACATTAGCCAAAATTAGGGATGAAGTGATTCAATTTAATTGAATCAGCCTGCTTTAAGGAACCTGCTTTGGCAGGGGGGTTGGACCCGATGATCTTTCGAGGTCCCTTCCAACCCCTTCAATTCTGTGATTTCTTATTGAATGTCCCTATGCTTAGAAAGAGAAAAAATCTTTAGCTTCAGGTTCTGCAGCTGTCAGTGATGAAAGTGAGATAAGGTGGACTACTAGTTTGGTCCAGATGGCAATCTCTCTTCATATGGTTTTGGGCAGTTAATTGAAAATGATATTGCATTGTATTCCTGTTAATAAAAATTCAGGTAAAAAAGCACGCCGTACTAGTCATTACCATACACAAACGCACAGCAGTCACTAATGACCATTGTCTGTGGTTGTTCCAGGTGCAGTCAGTGGCCAAGAGAGCCCTTTTCAATTATCCAGGGATTCCTCCTTGAAAGTTAAATTACACCACTCAAGCCTTCACCCAGAAATGTGGGAAAAGTTGATGACTTCCCTTGAGCAATCTTTAGAGATAATACTACTTAACTGAGTTGCAGAGTTCAAAACAAAGAGAATTCTGCTGGTAGGTGGGAAAGGAAGAAATGCCAGGAAAAGTTGGAAAATTGAAGAGCAATAAATCAGCAAAACTCTTTCAAGCAAGATTCCCATCCCCTAGGGCACGTGACAATTTTCTGAGCTCCAGCTCTCCTCCCACTGTTTTGGGTGGTTAATGATGCAGAACTTGTCAGTGGTAGTTGCTTTCCACCACTTTTGCCAAGCCCAGTCGGGTTTACAGGTTTGCAGAAGCCAAGACTGCTGGAGGAGACCAGAACTTCAGCAGGTAACTCCCTGAGGGGTACATAACTTGGGCAGGTCCTTTACCAACTCACCTAGGGAAGCAGTATAGCATCCTTCAACTACCAGATTAGGCAGCCCATGCCAAAACAGTTCAGATGTGTGTCTATTTGTAGCTTTAGTCCTGTCCTTCGTAGAATACTTCAGTATTGTACTGTACTTCACCCTATGCTCAAAGTTACCTAACAAGTTCTTCTTCCCCTGTCAGGGCTGAAAACAAAGTAAATTCTAGGAAAAAAAAAGTAGTAATTGAGAGCCTTTGCCACTACAGAAGCCACCTACAAAAATAATAGTCTCTTTTATTCAGTCATTTTCCTGCTGTCTTTCGGGCTTGCAGTGGTTATAGTTACAGACTTTCAACCTTGCCTGCCCATGGTCTTCACCTATACATGCTACGTGCTCTCTAAGGGCTTAATACATCCAGTGGATCTTGTGTTCACTGTGTCAAGAACACCATCCACAGATTGCTCACTCCTAAAGGCAACAGACACACTGGATGCTTTCCAGGTCATATGCAACTGAAGGCAGACAGAAATTTAAGCCCCTTGGTTAATCTGAATTCAAACATGAGATACCCAAGTATTGCTATAGACATACTCTTAAAAGGAAACCAAGAGACATCAGAGCCCAGTCACTGAAAATATTGCCACCTCCGTACAAGATTCAAATTGGCTACAACGGTTTCTTCACCTGTTGCTTAAAAAAATAAAATCAGAGCCTGTATTTTACACAGTATTTCTATGTATTTACCGTCATCCACTGGCTGGTCTTTTTTTCACTGATTTAAAGTCACAGAAAAAGATTTTTTGCCTGTTTACCATGCAGCGATGCAGCAGGAAATGAAAGATTACCTCTTTAATTGATTTTATTCCAGTGCTTACATGTATGCGTCAAAACCACCTAAAAGCATGCATATAAACTGCAACAATGATTCAAATGCTCTTTCAAGAAACACTAAAGGATGTGCTTAAATCCAAGCCCTGTGACTAATAGCATGCATAAAGCTAGGCAGTGCTGAAATGTTTGGGAAAGAGTAACATGCACAGGTACACATACGCAACTCGCATCTTCCACCTCTTCTAGCCAGCAGACATATCTACTTACCACCCATGGCCCTGAGAAGAAATGAGCCTTTGCAGTGTGCCCTGAAGGTCAACGCAGCAGATAACAGAAGGCACATTTTAAATGACATTCTTTACAGCGAGCTATTAAGGCACCTGTTCAGCATTCGCATCTCCTAACTTGGTTTAAATGATTTGCAATGCCTCAAATGTTTTAAGCACATGGAGTCAAAACTCAGTTAACATCAAACTTTGGGGACAGCAGTGATACTGTGCTTTTTCACTTTGACCGCTCTAAAAGCTTGGGGCAGATTAATAGTTCAATTATACAAATGCTGAGCGGAGCTTTGGTATTTAAGGTATTTTACCTCTGATCTTTGTAAAGATAGATTTATATTTAGGACGCATCAGCTGACTTAGAAAACATCCAGAGTTAGGCAGTTTTGTTGGCATTAACCAAAAGATCGGGTAAATTATGGAACCAATAAAATTGCCAAGATTTGTACTTTTCAAAACTAGTTGCTGCATTCCTGATTTATTAGCTAGAACTTCAAAGGTTTGTCATAAAGATAAATAAAAGAGCATGGATGGGAGCATAAATACACGGACTCGACAGCTCTAAAATACACTGTTTACAGTGAACCAGGAGAGAGCAGCATTTCAGGTCATATTTTATATCTAGCAGAGCGAAACATCAGAACTGATATAACTGATAACTGCTGTAAAGAGTGCAAAACCATTTTCTCAAAGATAGAAAACCTTTAGATATCGTTGACCAATGTCCAGCTTTAAAAACTGAAAGCACTTGAAGTATTACAAATGGACTCATGTCCACTGTGATCCCAGGACCCTTCTCAACAAAAACTGATAGCCCTTTGGGAAGGGGAAGAAATCAAGGTCTCTCTCCACATACAATAAACAATGTAGGAATGCAAAAAGGAGCAGTTAATTGGTTCTGAAGATTCATGCATCAGAAACAACAACAAAAGCCCCTTGTCTGCTGCCTCAGTAAAACCAAGACAAAAAGGATGATGATATTTTACCCTTCAAAACTCTATTTGATTCATATGCTGTAATACACAGTACTTCCAGAGGCAAGTGAGTAGGTTACAGACATATGAGAACAAGAGATGTTCAACCAATTTTACCCCAATGAGAAAAGAATCAAAGCAGGCAGCGTCTCACAAATGACACCCTGGTACCCTGGTGAGGCCACTGCCAACTCTGCTTTTCAGTTTGCTGAGGTCAGGCTTTCACAATGTCCCATCGCATTGCTTCTTGGCCACACAAGCCAAATACTTTCCACTTTGAAGACCAACCTGTCATTTCTCACTCTGTTACCCTGCCCTTTAACTGTCACTAAAGTGACACTGATGTATATCCCAGCAAACGGAAGGACAATTTTTTAAATTTTTATGTGCCAGGAACTCATTCCCTTCTAAGTATCACAGCTGCTGAACTGCTATTGCCTTGTACCTTATTAAGGCTAATGTTTACAATGCTGGAACGTACACAGTACACTAATTAACTGGTTTTGCAGTTACCAACTCTGAAGTTAGTATTCAATTGCCTGGAAGCACTGTTCTTAAACTCAAGTTCTTCTCTACTTATACCATTCTTCTGAAAAATTACTGTATTACTGGTATCTATACCCAATTTCACAAACTATGAAATTTCTTCTATTTTTTAGTAACTGTAAGCAACTAACAGGGAATATACAAACACCAAATTTTCAAATAGCTGACAAAAAGTGAAAATTTTCTAATATTTAAAACAAAGAGGTCTCAAGAAACATCTGTGTTTTACCAGAAAAACGGGCTAAACACAGCTAAGCCTTAGCATACCACAGCTGATTCCTGGTCAAAAATAAAAATAAATAAATTCTGAAGTAACAAAAATCCTCAGCAGGAAAAAAAAAACGCACAAACATATCAGTGAATTTAGTGAATGTTTACTCTTTCAGGAATCAGTTTCCCACCAGGAATAATCTTGTCCTGGGAACTACCAGAGCCCTGCGAGGCACTTGTGGGCACAGCAGGGCTGGTGAAGGCCGCCGGTGTGCCAGTGGCTGCAGGGCACGATCTTCTGCAGCAGCCACGCGGAGTTTCTGGTTTGCAGCCGCACAAACCAAGGCTTTCTCCTGCTCCTTAAAAGCAATCCCCAGTTAGCCATTCCCTTCCAGGTGTGAGACACCTGTTAATGAAGATTTTTTAAAAGGCAACAAAGGTCAGTTCCCAGAATTCATGCTTGAGAGGATCCAGCCTCAAAAGTCCTTAGCACCACACTAGATATTTTCCTTGAAAGAGCTGCTCCCTTCCTGCTTTTATGCATCAGCCAAGTCTCCCGTACCTTTTGCAGAAGGATGAACAGCTGTCAGCTTGGTGGCGTTTCAAACAACACAGTCATTCTCTCGGAAGGAAGTATTTTTGTGCACCTAGTTTTAGAATCAGTACTTGTACTTCTTTCTTAATCTAAAGACATTCCCTCAATATTTTATTGTTAACGCATGGAGAATTTTAATGTCTATCACTGCCATACACCAGCAAAAACCCAGCATGATGGGGAGCTTCCACCACGTGGAGCATCCCAAAGAGAAGCACCCGCTGTGGAGGAGCTGCTCCCAGGGCCAGCTCCTGGGCAGCTAGTTTGTTTCAGCTGCTCCTGTCAGAGCCACAGGATGAGGCAGTGCCCGCTGGAACAGCAAACACTGCTGCCGAAATTCAGCTGTTCCCCTTCCTACAGGGGCAAAGAACTCACCGGAGGGCGACGCTCCCTCAGCTCCCTCCTAATTTCCCCCTTGCATCAAGTACATCTGGGCCTCTAGAAAGGAAAGCCGACTTCCTGGCTCTGACGGCTGTTCTAGCAGTTCATTTCAGTGCGAGTTTTGACAGCGCACAAGATGTGGAATCCACTTCTGCACACTTATTATATTCTCCATATTTTAGATTAATTGAAATTTAAAGAATAAGAAAGAAAGAAAAGCTCTCAATGGTTCTTTTATTTGAATAATGATGGAAATGGCATGTTATCATCCTGGCTAGCACTTGGGATGAACAATGGTGCATTTAATTGCCAGAACCTTACCGTAACCCAGTGATCTGATGTTTTCAAACTTCAGAATCCATAAATATGTGCAAAAGTTCTCAAGGACTGCTTGTGAAGCCAGGCTGAGCTCATAATGCAAACAAAGCGAGCAAAAAAAGCCAATACACAGAAAGCAGTTGTATGTAACTGTTCAGAGACTTAAAATTAGAGAAAAATGTACTTAACTCTTTTTAGAGTAATGCCTCAAATTTAAAAGTTTTAAGCAATGGCAAACTCAGTGAAAACTAAAACAAAATCTTCTGTCTTTGCCTTGCTTTTTCCCCTTCTTTCCTTAAATACTTTTAAAATGTCACTGCTCAAAAAAGCCAGATTAATAGCCCCAGATCCTGAAATCCTCTGTCCAAACTTTCTAACAATGCCACTACATTTCGGAGCAAAGAGGGTTATTCAGATTTTCTGCCCATTTCACCACTGACCTCTGTCAAATCTGTCTGGAACGGAAACACAGAAGAGCAGAAAAAAGCATGTGCCCACTCTCCAACAGATTGTTCACTTCATAAAAATGACCATCCAACAATATCACAATTTTCTATAATTACCCGCCTGCACTCAAGTTTAAGTAATCAAGCCTACAGCCTCTAAACTTTCAGCATTCTCCTGGCATGTCAAGATTGACCACGCCATATATTTAAAGAAAAAAAATAGAAAAAAAAGTGTTCATAGCTGAAGTTATCTTTGTCTGTGATAAAACAACCTAAAAATATTTTCTATGACTGGACATACTAATTGTAGTAATCACAACTGAAATTTTAATTAAAAATATCTGAAATGTCCCTCTGTATGACTTTTCATTTAGCAGTATAAACTTCAACGACTAGTTCTTTGCTGCAATAAAATGAATACTCTCCGGAAACGGAACAAATTTGTTTAACTTCTCACCAGCCTCAGGTGTCCTGAGACACAAAAGCAGCGTACTGCTCCCAACCCACTGCTTTACTGCAGACCACAGCTATTTTAGGAAAAGCAGAAAGGGAACAGAACTAAACAACTAAATATATTCCAATTTGGAAACATGTAATTTCTCATTCACTTGGACAAATGAATGGATGTAGGTAGTCAGAGGAAATCTAGTGAGCAAAACCAGAATAAGCTATACTAAATTTACAAGTTCATATCTAAATTTCTAATGCTTTATCTCTTGAGATATACTGCTATATTCCATTGCTTATAATTAAAACCATTCCACTCAAAAAGCCAGAAAGAGAACAAATTCAAGAAAAAAAATCTGATATTCACATAGAAGCACTATATAGTTTTCTCCTGTAGCTTTGTGCTAAGGTAATGAAGTGGGATGCACCACGATGATTTTCCACCTGTCAATATTGCTGAGCAGTGACATTGTTTTCTAATGGCTAATGTGCCCATCTCCTTAAGGAACGGAAATATATTGAGATGCATTGCAAATATATATATATATATATATGAAACTGAGCCATTTTACTGTCTCTCAACCTTACAAGCTATATCATTAGTTATTTTCAAAGCTGTAGGATTTAGGGAACTTGAAAAAAAATTGAACTCCAGATGATGTATGTTTCTGGGGAACTGCATGCCATGCTGATCTCCTGTCAAAAAGCAAGAGCCATAAAAGTTCTATTTCCTGACACCTCCAAAAGTTTTTCTGTACTAGCCTGGAAGACAGAAATCTTCCTCAATAACCAGTTCTCAGAAAAAAATGGTAACCTGTCTCAGTATTAAATGTAGTAAAAATCAAATATGAAGAAATTCCAAACATTTATGAATGCATTCCGTGTTACATACACCGAAACCACTTTGACTTCAGATCAGCTAGATCTGTCTGACAATTCAGCAAGGTTTTTTTGTTGCTTCCTCAGCTGACAGTTCTAGGGCCATCTCTAACAATGCTACAAAATCAAGTTGCCTATGCAAAGTAGCACATCCTAATTGGCAGCAGCTGAGCTTAACTTCTAATGAGCCAATCCAATTGTATATGTAAATGTCTTCTGGGATTGATTATTGGAGCTAAACAATAGCATTTGGAGTTTAGATGGCTCGGTTTGCTTCCCTCCCACCCACAGAGTTTTAAGATAGTCTTGAAGCAAGCAACAAAATCTGTTTGGCTACAAGCTATTTGATCATGAACCTCAATTTTAGCAATACTTGATTTGAACAGTTCTGAATTCTGAGTGCATGTCACTGGGGATAACCATACGATAGCAGTTGTGATTATATTTGTAAAAGATTCTAATGGCCTTCTCAAGAATCACTCATTCTTACACCCATATTGATTATCTGTCCAAATTCATGATCCATCTCATTTTTCTGAAAGAGATTAAAGAAAGCAGCAATAATTTTGTCCTCTATTTACATAGCCCATAGTCTAGCCTGGCTAGAGCACACCAGCTTCCGTACCCAATGTCACTACAGTGGAAAGTATGATTACTATCATCTGTGGCAACTCTGGCCTCTTAACCCTTATCGACCAGTTAGCTATCAATACCTAGCCCAGAGTGGGATCAGCCTTCAGCATAAATCAACAACTGCTTCAGAGTGCCCTAAAATAGGAGCTTTTATATATAAAAGATAAGACCAATGTAAACAACGCAGAATTGTGAACTTTGACTTTACCCATTTTGGCATAATCCTACACTGAAGTCTTTGTAAATAAATTGACACTTCCAACGTAAGAACAGTTATACCGGAGCAAGACAAAGATCTGCACAGGCAATTAATTGCCTTTACAACTGGCCAGTAAGGGAAGCTCACACAGGACAGAAAGAACTGGGCATGAAAGTAGCGGTGCCACCCCTGGACACTGCTTCATTTAACACAGAGAGAGCACTTCTGAGGACCAGTGTTCCTGGAAGAAAGCCCCTGGGACCTCGAGGTGACTTGGTGGCAGCAGCAGCTGAACATGCTGACAGAGTGGCGATGACTCACCTGTGGAAATGCTCCCCATTTGTAGTCATATTTGAGGCTACCAAACCTCTACCCATTCTTCCAAGGACGCGCTGCGTGCTGCAATCTGCACTCAAAATCTTAGAGCTAAATAGCATTTCACTGCCTCCCTGGGACCAAAAATGAACCCATTCCCATGCACTTCCTCACTAGAGGGAAGGATCTTGCATTCTGCTGGGCAGCATTGCATCAATCCAGATGATGTTGTCCACACAGCACTTGTACGCTGAACTGCAAAATGAATCATTGATTCTTTCGGTGAAGAATTTCACAGTGTGCAAGTAAAAAGCTCTGTTTGTTATGAACATTTGCCTTCTGATGCTAAGAATTTGGAGTCATGGAAAATTCATACTGACTGTTTGTGTCCCTGGAAAAGAAAACTGTACAATGCAACACTGGTAAATGGACCATGGGTATGGATAGAAACATCTGTTACTAGAGCAACCCGGGCTATATTTTTCTTTCAACATGGTAATATGAGGCACCAAAGAGAAAGGACATCTGGCACGGAATACTTCATTGTAAGCTAGAACTTTTGTGGCTTGTAAACGTACTTAAACTGGGGGATGCAGAAAACAGAATTAACATGTATTTTCCAAATCAAAAGCACTGGGTAGAAAACACATGTGTGTGTGTTCTTTTTTAATTTGTCCCTTTTAAAAAGGGGAACCATTTTATCCTTTCGCACACCAAAAGCAAACAGTAAAAATCTTGGAAGTGAAAACATTCCTGATGAATTTGTTTGTGTAAGTAGAGAGGAAAACGTCAAGTGACAGCTGGCACCTGAAATTTTGTAGGAAACACCACTACTATCACTCTTCTGTATTGTTACTGACCAGATGGTTATTTATGGGCCTTTTGACCTCAATTTCTTTTAAACTGGGAGTAGTAGAGTTGAACAGAATATAAGATAAGGGTAATTATTTTTAAAGAACAGCAATGTAAAACCAGAGCATTATTTTCTTCTAGACTGACATTAACTTCCATACAAACCAAAGGCAAATTGTCTGGCAGGAAATGAGACCATTTCAGCTGCTGATTCCAACTTTTACTTCACATTTTTTATTTCCCTAGGTAGAATATATCAACTACAGAAATCATCACCAAATTTTGCTAGAAATTACCCCAGAGAGTACTCAGACCATATAGAAAAGTAAAAGATTTATCTTGATATCACTTTGAAACCACATGGAAGTGATATCTTTTAAATGCAACTTCTGTTAAAGGTGGGTTTTAAATCACATCCCTGCAGTAGATATTCAAATAATAGAGTGTGAATAACTAGGTTTTGCCTTTAAACAAAGGTAACGTGGAGGTTACAATTATTCTAAGATTGCCTTCTTAGACCCATTCAAAGCCTGGTATACTTTAAAAAAAATAAAAGTAAAATCTAGTTCAAGACCAATATCAACAGAGCTAAATAATAAAGCCGGCATGGATATCTTTTTAGTGAAGAAAGAAAAAAGAACTGGTCCTGAACACAAGCTGCAGCTAGTATTACAGTCACCTACAAAGACTAAAACCATGTAAATTTTTACCAGAAGTGAATGTAGCTTATGATATTTCACCTTTTCTTTTTGAAGAATTTCAGACTTTGCCACATCATCCCCTACACCCTTATCTCAGAGTTCTTCCTACAATGGTATTTTATTTGTTCTGTAAATCCAGCACAGACCTGTTAACTTTCCGCTTCCTGCAGACATTGCTTTGAATCATCATATTCTTTAAAAAGCTGATACCCATTTATACAGAGACATACTCATTTTAAGAGGCCAGAAATAATATTTCTGCTTCTTTCTGGGAGAGGAGGGGCGAAAATATGTGATTGGTCTCTTATTCCAATATTTGATTATACATATTTAGTATTAAACCCTTTAAAGATGTATGGACGCAGGTACCCATTGTGCCTCCTTGTCTACGTGCGCTGCACCCCAGATCTACAGAAAGCTGGGATGCAGTATGTGTTCTCATGTACCTTTACAGGTAACACACGTTTCTGCTTTCCGTTCTAAATGACAGCATACAACCGTCTCCAAAGAGCGTGTATAATTGGTATGGCACTGCTCACCGCTCTCCTACAACATGCCTTATGAGCAGAGATAAACAGATGTGGGAAAAGTTACCCAGTATTCCAGTCACAGAAGTAACAGCAAAGCCGCCAAGGAAGGGATAACAGCAGATGTGCTACACATCTCCCATGCCTGCAGAGCAATTTGTTGTGAGAACCACTGCACCGTAGCTGGAATGGCAGCTACGACGATCAGACATCCACAGGAACGATCTGGACTTTTTATGCTGCTTTACGGTGGCTCCATTCCCTGTGTTGCTGGTGAGAAAATGTACTCCATCTGACATGCCTTGAAGAAGCAGAGGATACAATATGAGAAAATAATGCACCGTGTGCTTTATAAGTAGGTGCCCCTCAAGATTTTGTCAATATTGAAAAACCCTACTGAAAGCAAACATAAAATAAGTGGAGGACATGGAAGCACAGAGAGGCATGGATAAAACAGGGGAAACTCGTTTGTATGACAAGTAATGAAACCAACCTCCAGAGACAGAAAAGATAGCCGTGAAAGAAACGCAGCAACAAAAAATGCACAATGTAAGACCACAAATTCTTGCTCCACCATAAAACTGCCATAGCTAACTTTATCATGTTTACATGGGATGTTGGCTTGAGTTTAAAGGAAACACTCACTACACTATATACAGTTGGCAAGAAAAAAGGTTCTCTCTAAAGCTTCTGGGAGCATGTGTTTCTCTGAATATGTGGAATAAAAGTAGTGATTTGTGCCATTAGAATATATATTATTCTAAAATGTGTCTGTATGGCTCAATCAGATTTCTTCATTTAAAAATATAATGCAATGTAATTTTATTCAACTTTTTAGAAGTGAAATACAACCCATGAATAACCTCTTTCAAATCTCTGCCATGAGAGCAAGTTCTCTAAATGTTATTCTGAAGCACCAGATAATGACTCCCAGCATCTAAACCCCAAACCACTTGTGAAAATTCAGCCTTTCAAAGTGCTCTAACTCTATTACTTCCAGCTGCTTGCATCTGCCCAAATGTACTGAATCTCACACACAAAGCCAGTAAATCAAAAGAGGAAAGTGGAGGAAAACGAGAGTAACAGAACTCAAAAAAAAAAAAACATGTACTGAAAAATAATTTGCTGCTATTAGGATCTACTGACTTCTACATATTTTCAAAAACACCTGAAGTACTGAAGTTCCTAGACAGCTCTTTCCATAAAAGAAGCCATTTCAATCCTAAATGTGCCTTATATTTCAAAATAATTTTTCCTCTAAAACCTGCATCTTACCACATTCAGGAATAATTACTTAAGAAACCTCACAACATAGACATATCCTAGCTCATGATGTTTTAAATAGCTGCAGGTATATAGCAAGTAGCATAAGACAGCTGAAACTATTCTTTTAGACTACAAAGAGGAAGCTTAAATACAGGTATAGCCAGTTCAAGTAATCTGCACATTCCCCATCAGATGCAAAGGTTAAATATTGTCAGCCTTCAGTAACTTCGAAGACAAATAGCTTAACAAATGGATACAATTTTTAATACTTGATGATTTTAAGTGTCATAAAACAGACTTGCAAATGCTTTTTGTTCTATTTAATTTTTTTTACTTTATTTTTTCCAAAACTGCTAAGAGTACTTTTGATTTCATTTAACTTAAAATAATAATAATAATAATAAAAAAAATCTAGCCTTCCTGAATATTTTGAACACAAGAAATTGTGATTGTAGTGTTGCTTCGTCCCCTTTGGTTCATTACCAGAGCTAGAGGATGCTTTAGCACTCTGGTAGTAACAGCAACATTCTCATCCTTCCTTTTTCTGCCTGTTGGAGAACAACCACTCACATAAACATATGTATAAGAGGCAAATATTTGCAATGCCTCTCCTTACCATAAAATAGTACGGTCCTTTCCACACTCTCTCAGTTTTTCAACAGACACTTCAGTTGATGGAAAACCTCAAATACAGCAAAATGCAAAGCTGGAAACATCTTTTTAAGAGAAGTATCTTTTTCATAGGTCTTACTTCAATTCAAATGTCTTAATTGAACCTTTCACCAGTCCAAATGAATGTCATTTTGATTTCATAATTAGCTTCAGGTGGCAGGCATGTATGTGCATTATTTAGATAAATTATATAGATGACCTAATTTCCCTACATTTTTTGTTTCCCTTTATTTTGCCAAATCTGGCAAAATGCTTTGAAATACAGCTAAACACAGGAAATAAAATCTCAATTTCACTGAAACCAAAGAATTTGCTATAAAATTCAATCAGAATATCATTTAAGTTCAAGAACAGGCCTTGAGCTGAGAACAAATTAAAACTGCAGAGAAATATGCTATTAGATTTAAGATTAAAACAAATTGAGAACAGAACTGAATTGAAAAGATCCCTCAGACCACCAACCTGCTTTGAAAATATACAGGCAGACTTGCAAGACCTATTTGCTAGCTCCTGTGTATACCCATACATACACAAGAGCTAACAGCCAATCTTATAGATGTTCTTATTCATGTTCCAGTAAGGAAAATGATCATCTCACATAGTAGTTAGTCAGGAGCTGAGACCTTACGTATTCCTCACCTTGCTCTTCATGGCGATTGATTTTTCTCAAGTTAACTACTAAAAGTCCTTCATCAATTTACACAAGGCCAATTAGCAAAGGCTAGTGGTTACAGTAATTTGGAGCCTAAAATTCTGAATAAGAAAAAATCATGAACTTTGCCCTGCTACACTTGCAAAATAAAAAGAGAGAAGCTCCCATATTTTCTTACCAATAGCTCCGTCCAAGAAATCTGTACGTGTTTGAGCCTTAGAAGGAACTTTGAGTGAAGAAAGAAGGTATGTCATAACCTTTCCTAAACTCATACCGTATGTAGGGCCACCCTTTCAAATTCATGTTCTTGATTTCAGTGGTCTCTTGGTAGGGCACAGCTAAGCTCCACCAGAGAGACTGATGATTGTATCCAACATGGTCAAAATTGTAGCGACTCACACTGATCAAACTGTAGAGTGAGCTCAATTCTCAGCAAAGATCAGCTGATGGGGTCTTGGGATTTAGCATCATGATTCTGGCATTGAATTGGCATGACTCTTCCCACATGGTTGCTATACTGACTGAAGAGCGGAGGCCGATATGCTTAGCCTACATGCTGTGAGAAGACTCTTTGGTAGCTGTGTTAGGGACACCGATCATGAACTGTGCTTTACCATAAACACTTATCAAGAAATACTCACACAGTGCAAAGCAAGTACTGAGAGAAGTGGAGAACAATAGTCTTTAGAAGCCACCCCAAAGAGTATCAATTACAAATTGGTCAACACTGTACAAAAGACACACAAAAATAACAGTAACAAATATCAAAAACATCAGGGCTATAGAGTAAATTTGAGATTTTATGGGGGGATTTGTAACAGAAATATAGGTAAGCTATCTGGTTTAGGTAAACTAGACAGTAAAGTCTAGTGAACTAGACAAGAAAGTGAAAAGACAGTTCCAAGGACACAGCATAACAATCCCTCAGATGAACGATCTAGTCCAATGTGAGAGGTGAAGAGTTTAACTAGAAACTCTGAGAAAGAGTGATGCTGATGCAAAAATTAACTTTCAAAGGCATTCCACAGAGATGGATGTGGTCTACAGTGTTCTACACTGTGCTATAAAAGGGAAGGATGCATATTTGCAGGAGCCACTGATTGACATGAAAAGGGCGGTATCTGGAAAGATGAAATGGGTGAGGGAAGCAGCGTGTGCTAAAACTGAAAGCTGGAAAAAGCAAAGCCTTCTTCAGGCCTTGGCTAAGAAAGCCTGCATTAGAACAAGAGTTTTTGGGAACATGAAAATAAAGAAAGGATTTCCTTAAAGATACAATAGCATCTAAATTGTTTAGCTAATATCAAACTTGAATGATTACTAGTGTTTGCAGTACACATCAACTTAAGTGATTACAACAGCACTCAATTAGTACTGAAAGAAGCTGACATACTTAGGGTTAAATCTTTTCTTCTGTTGGTATCTGACCCTCACCGTACTTGCAGTGCTGCTACTGAGTGGATAGGTCATTCTTTTTTTCTCTGTCTCCCCCTCCCCACTTTTTTCCCCCCCTTAAATAAGGCACTTAGCATGCCAAGTATAATACAAAAAAGGTGCACTTCATCTTGTAAGGTTGTGTCTTATCCTCTCTGACATTCCAAGCATACAGAAGTCCAGCCTAAAAGAAACAAATGGCATCAAGTGAGGCCTGAAATGTCAGCATGAAATGTGAAGACAACTTCTTTTTCACACAACTTCGACCGTAAGATTTTGATACTGCCAAAGCCTGTCATTTTCAAATACAAAAAAAAAAAAAAAATAAAGGGGGATCAAGATAGCCAACTGAATTCATTCACCTGCAATCTGCTTCCATGCTCAGGGTCTTAGACATTAAGAGTCTACGTGGGCATTACAAACAAGCTCCTACAGGGAAATGCCCACATTGTACCAGAGAGCGTGATAAGGAAATGTTCTTTATTTAGCATCAAATGCAAGGCAGATAAAAGTTTAAAAGATTAGCCTAGCACAGTTAGCACAAGACTTGTGGGAATTTTGTAAAATTAAAGTTAGTCATCTCTCTGGATGAACAATTCCTCAAAGTGAACGCCAGTTAAGAGTCTCTTCATTCTGTATTAGCAAATTTCACGGTGTGCTCATGGCATGCTTGAAGTTTCAGAGTTGCTCACTCCAAGAGTCAAAATTCTACTTTATTCTGATTTACTTACTGTCTCTTTCAAAATATTAAATCCTTTTCAACCATACAGATATGCAGCCTAGCATCTAATTATATTTTGCCATACAAAGTAGTATGAAATAAACATTCACTTTAAATATCATTATCTTAATTATGGTAATGGCTTCAGGAGAAACCCACAGAATTATGGCTGATGATATTAATCTGCTCAGTCTCAGAAAATAATACACACCCAACAGCAATGTAGGTCTAATAATAACAAGAAACAGCAGAGCAGAAAGGTAACTATAGCTGAAGCCATCCTGACAGTTTAGTGAATGCTGCTAAAATCAGTAAGTCCTGGATAAAGATGTCATGTTTTCAAAAGAAACCCAGTTCAGCCTAGATTTTTTAGTTTAGTTGAGTTAGTTAAGTTTATTTAAGAGGAGTTCTTATTTTTTCCTGGTAACATACACGTTGGCTTCTTAGCTAGTAACATGCTCCCTTCCTGACTGAGAGAGCTCCTTACTGAATGAAGTAGACTCCCCTAGACTAGATATCCAGAAATACTTTTCCAACCTTCATGCACTCTAGACTGCACTCCTCTGTGAATATGTTAGAGGAGGAAACAAAAACAGGAGAGGGAAGAGGCACAAAAAAATGGCATATGAAATACATAAAGGATCTGTGACCAAAGGAAAGACAGGAAAAAAAGAGAATTAGGAAAGCCTCTACTCTGTGTAAATGATGTAGCTTTGCTCCTGATCTAATGCCATTGTACTGTGCCTCTGGCAAATGCCACCATAGGATAATAGAGCATAAACAGCATGAATGATGATGTACAACCACACCTCATTTATTTCAGACTTCAGTTTAAGACTCAACTTCTTTTCTTGTAATAACTGCAACAAGAAATGAATTGGCTGCAGTAGGTCTTACCAAATAGCTGTGGTTTCAGGTCACTTCAAATTCCTGATGGATTATTTGCTGCAGTAACACAGGAACAGGACGCTGTCTGTGCACTGCTGAGTGACACAAGTTGGATAAGCAGTGCCTGCCTGGCCCAGTTGTCCCACACTTACTGAGTAAATCCAGTGTTCTCAGGATGCCTCAGAGGAACTGCACTGCTCATGCAAAGCTCTCCTGAATGTGTGCTGTTATTGTGAATTAATGGGAAGATGCAGCTGTGACTCTTACTAGTAAAAGTCCTTTGATCATACTGTACAAAGGCATGGTACTGTTGTCACATTTCAGAGAGACAGAGATCAGCAGTTTTCATGCCCATATGGTTTTCTTAATCTGAGAGCATCACCATCAGTCGGTAAATACCTTGATTTTGGAGCCCTATGACTGAAAAAATGCCTGCTTATTTAAAACAAACAAAAAATCATTCACAAATGGGCACAGTTATTACTAACTAATAATCTATTTACGTGATGATGAATATCCATCAAGAGCATGTCTCTTCCTTCCCTTTGTTCCAAGGAACTGCCCTGAGTTGCAGCAAGTAGACTAGGCTGTGCCTCATACAGATGATGATGGGATTTTACACTTCCAGCAGCAAATCTCAGCCTGTTGTTCTTCGAATGAAGAGCAGCTGGTTATCTAGCAGGTGTATTTCCTGGATTGCCAGGGCTGCTACGAACAGTATAGTTTAGCAAAGCATAAGCACATACAGAATCTTCTCACCATCTGGGAACATCCCTGTGGTGTTATTTAAAAATAGGTTATACAAAGGGGATGCTAGTGGCAAAGAGCATGATGATAACGTACAGGCAAAATCCCCTCAGTTATCAACAGCCTGTCTGGCCCTGACAACAATAGCTGTTTGCAGTACTTTAGAGGTCACTGGCATGGGCAAAGCTCACTTAAGAAATATTGTGTGAACACTAAAAAAATAGTCCTGAATTTTACAGCCTCATTACAAGATAAGAGACAACAGATGGATGCAGAGAGATGTCAACTATTTTCTAAGTATTATGCCAAAGGATATTTTTAAGGAAGGACTGCAACGGTTTAACAGATTTTAGCAAATATTTTCAGGGAGAACAAGGGGAATCGTTTGCAGGACACATAAGAAGTCTTATCACAATATATGAGAAAGGGAGGCTGGCCCAGCTGAGGAGTGTGGAATAAGGTTTGTAAGTAAAAAAGGCCACAGAAGTGAACAAGTCCATCTGTTGTGATAGAAAAAAGCGATGCAAAGAAAGGAGTGAGATGGCCAAGGCAAGAGTTAAGGATATGACCTTTACAGCAGCATCCCAAACAGATAAAAGGCCACAGCTGAATCTGGGAGAGTTAGAGAAAAAAAAAAAAAAAAAGAGAAAAAAAGATAGCTGAAAGTGAAATGGGAGGTGATATTTGGGCCAGAGTCTCAGTTCTGTGGCTAGTAAGAAGTGTTTATCTTAAAAATCTTCCAGCCTTAGACAGCATGGATGTGAGGTTCTACAGAGTAGCAGCAATGGCCTCTCATTACAGGATGAGGGGTTTTTACAGGGCGAGACATTTGGGTTGCAGTGATCAGCGAAAGGGATGGTGAGAATTGTTTCAGGAAAGGTGTTTGTGACTCTTAAGAGTGGAGAAAAGGATTTAAGAACAGTAAAGCTCGTGCTTGGCTAAGAGTTTGCCCTCACTTAAGTACATGCTTTAAACAGGTTTCTGAACGACAGGAAACAAAACAAAACGAAAAAACAGTTTAAATCTGTTGTAATCTTTCCCTCAAAAAATAATTGAGGTGACAACACTGTTGCAATTTGCTGCATGTACAGAGTTGTACTACTTCGTTCTTAGGAGAATAAAGTCTTCCTGAAAGAAACTCCCTTAATACATTAAGTTGCATGTGCTTCAATCCTAAAGACTCACAAAGAAAATGAGGGGAGAGTGATACATTTCAAGCAATTAGATGCAAGATGACATAGCTGTCATTGCTCATTGACTTCCTTTGACAATATCTACCGCAAATGGCACAGATCCCTACGGAAGCCTTTCAAGAGCTTACACTATTTAATCTGCAGGCATTTTAATTAGAAATAAAAGTGATATTTTCTTCAAACAGTCTGAGAACATGGCGAACAACAATGATCCAGACAGTCTTAAAACACTTGAGGATAAGGCTTTCAACAACTGATATGCCTTGCACACACTCATAAGCCACATACATAGCTTGGCATTTTGGGACTCTGAATCGCAAAATCGTGAACATGTTTTCAATGACATGAAAAGTGGGTGTTTGATTCATTCTGCAAAGAATCCGAATATCTTGTTTAGCTTAGAGGCAAAAGCTTGAGGCAGGGAAAGAAAAAAGGAAAAAACAGATCCAGGATGTGGCTAGAACATACAATCCTGGCTGGCATATGTTATCGCACGTTATCGAACAGAAGCACACTGCGTCCACATGCTGCTTACAAAGAGATGACACTACCAGTAATTTTGTGAGAACATCTCCTCTCCTGCCATCCCGTGGAAGTGCTCCGAAAAACCAGCTTTGTGCCAACGTCTTTCAGGAGGTGAGGGCAAAAGTAACAGTGAAAAGCTCTAACCTTCAGCTCTCCATAATCAGCAAGTGGGTTTTCTAGGCCGAGGATGAAACAAGCCCCTGTCTTCACGCGCTGGTTGCTGCAGCACAGCACCGTGGCGTTTCGGATACAGAGCGCGGGCCTTGGGCATTCAGCCACTGTCCTGCCCTGCTGCTCCGTCAGCCCTGCTCCTCGCAGAAATCAGCTGCCAGTAACTGAAAGGGGAAGACTGATTGTGGTCAATGGCCTCACGTACATCTTATCCAGGTTTTGCTGCATCCAGGCCATCCCACCATGCCAACACCCCCGGAGAGTCGAGAGCTGATTGTCTTTGGCGGATTCTCCCCAAAACTCAGTTTAGACAGCAGCTGGCAATTGCCAGCCCAGACAGCAAGCAAAGGGAGTGATTCTCTGCCAAAGTGAGGAATTCTCTCTTTATCATTAGTTGCCACTTTCCTCCCATTTTGCAACAAATTCAAGACAATCAAAAACATATCAAGCAGAGAGACAATTTACACAAGGCACTGTGTTTATCCCAGCTGTGTGCCTCCTCTAGGAGAGAAAATACTGACTTTTGAGCAAAGCACTAAGCGAACACAGAGCTACTGACAGTGTTGCCATTACGGAAGGAAACAACATTAATACATGAAAACAAGAACGCATTACAGTATTGATTTTGCATCAAATTTGCATCTGGAATAAACGGTGAACTGCAAGATGAACCAAGTTTTCATAAACAGATGATTTTCAATAACGCCACAAGACTGCTGTTCCTTCTCTGGTATGAGACTCCAAGACACAACTTCTTAAGTAGGCTTTTAATAGTTAAATAATTCTTCTATATAACGTAAATACTGAGAAAGTGGTGTATATATGGATTAGCCAAGTGCAAACAGCTGAGAAGTTTTGCAGTAGACCAAAAGTAAAATCAAAAAAATGACCGGATTCTTCCAGTAACAGAACAGGTGGCAAAGAAGTTTCCCATACTTCATTTCTATCCTAGCATAATATCCATTTCTAACAGAAAAACACTGCAAAGAGGAAGCATGCTGAACAGAAGAATTACAGATCCCAGTAAATCTCTCTAGTGCCTCTTTTTTTTTTTTTTTTTTTTTTGGCTCAAGCTAAAAAAGATTCTGCTTCTTCAACAATTTTTAGTTCGCCACTATTCCATGTTTCTCAGCAGCATAAGTCTCAAGATTTTTCCTCTGGAGAAATCTTGCACAGATTGCTTGTACCAGTCCAGCCACAGGCTGAGCAATCTGTTCCTGTTCCCCCCCCCCAACCCCCCCTTTCTTGGCTTTACCTCAATGAGCTCTTTAAAGGTACCACAAGCTATTTCCGTTTATAGCAGAAAACAAAAAAAAAGTCTTCAAATTTTAAGTTCCCTTTGAATTCTTGTGTTTTCTAACAACAAGTACATGCTCTAAGTGGATGTTTAGCCAAGCAGCAATACAATAACAGACACAGATTGCTACCAGCAGTTTGAACATTTATCATTTTTGACACAAGACCTTGTAAAAATTGCATCCATACAAGAGTATAATTTTGCTAATAAATTGCAAGATGAATTTATAAAAGCATCTTCTCCTCTGTTACAGATGCTGTGCTTTTCAGAAGTGCTGGGTACATGTACCAGGGTCTTCATGCAATCCAATAAAAATACGCTTAGCTCATGTGTTTTCTTAGACCCAACAACAGAAGTCTGGTAGCTTCTTGTTACTGCAATGGGATCAACGAAGAGCTATGCCCTACTGAAGCAGTCCAAGCCATCAGCCAACACTTCATTTTCACTCCCATAAAGGAGAATCAAACTTGTCAAAAGTTGTCTCGGAGTCCGACAACATTGCTGAGAGATGAAGGGTTTTGGACCACCTCTGGTTTGTCTGTCTGTCCTATTTCCCCATTTTGCAGATGACAGCAAGGCATTGACTATTTGATTTTCAAACACCAACCATTCTGGGTCAGAGCCAGAAAGGACCTCAGACTGCTGGAGTCACTGCCCCACGCTTTGACCATCAAACTTCTTTTGTTACTGTCTGCTGTCTCTCAGGGCTGAGCTCTTAATACATGGTCACAGAATCCTGTTTCATGCCCAATAAAAACTATATTGTTGTTGCCAGGGATTAACTGCTCTTGAAAGATGGAAAGGTGAAAAACTAGGCAGCAAAAGAGCAAACAACATTTTTAAGAGTAGATGGCTTGATCTTAATCCCATGTACCTCAGGACATCTAACTATCTTTACTGACCTGCATCAGAAACAGGGAGGAAGCAGCTCCAGCGTAGGTGACGGAGTAAGCATGGGCTGGTTTTTAATGCAGAACCACAGAAAGATAGCTGTCTTCACTGAATTGCACTGGCTTCAGATAACATCATATGCTCATCAGGCAACCCCCGAAGTCATTAATAATGCTCATTTAAAACTCTTTACACGCTCATTGATACGTCTCTGAACACTGACTTAAGTGCTTTTTATGCTGAAATGTTGTAAATGACAGTCTGCTGCACAAGACAAAACTTACTTCTTTCTCCCCTGTAAAAGGAAAGGGCCAGTGATCAAGCACTGTTCCAGAACAGAAGGATAAGTTGTAAAGCTTACTCGTTCATGATTTATTCATTTTCTTTTTAAAGTTTTCCTTTTGGGCAGAAAAGTATCTGCTTTTAATGGAAATGAAATAAAAAGAAACATGGATTTAATAATGAGAATGAGCAGGGGCAGAAATTCACATAATTCAAAACTCATTTTGTGATATCCAAAACGTTTGGAAAGAATTTTATCTGCATTACAGAACTTCATGCTGTACTAAGTTTCCCTATCCCTAACTTCAATAGTTAGTTCGCTAAATATTTTCCCAGAAGGAACATGAATTAAACATGAAAGGAAAAATTCCACTAAAAACAGCCTAGAGAAAGCAGGTGCAGCTCTTAGAGAAGTGCCTGGCCCCAGTTCAATTTGATGGTGTAAATTACATCTCCAACATCCATGTTGCTGGCATCAGATTAAATTAGGAGTGGAGCCTAGGAAATCCAAAAAGTTCTGCTGACATAAAAACATGGTAAGAGAAGGGAGAACTGAGACTGGGTAAAGAATGATGGGAAAAAGTGAGTGAGCATGGCAGATTATTGTAATGTATATGAAAAAACAAAACAAAACAGTATGACTTACAGTCTACAGTCTCCATCAATTCCTTTCCTTTTTATAATATTTATTTATTTATTTATTTTTGCCTAGCGGGAATGTAACATACAGAAGAAATCCTTGTTTCAGATTATGCTTTTACTATTCCAAAAAATTTCCATAACCCACTGGAGTCTGGAGACTTCAGTAATGGAACCCATACTTCACAGCAGGTTGTCAAACTTTTGTTCTGCTTTGCAAAGCTGGTTATTTTGTAAGTGAAGACCTAGGAAGGGACCAATGCTAAACAGTGCTGACTGCCTCCTGCAAGGTGCTAAGTGCCTTGAATGTCCATTAAAGCAAGTGAGAATTGAGAGCAGCCAGCACTTCACAAGAGATGCTAAAATGCTTTGCAACACTGAGCTATGGATATGTCAGACCCTGAACCCTTTTCTCTCTCTCTCTCTCTCTTTTTTTTTTTTAATTTTATATTTGATTTTTTCTCTTTTTAACAAGGTCTGTGTGATGCTACTTTCATCTGTGTACTTTAGAGCTGAAGGCAGCACTGGAAGCGTGGTCGTATGCAGCACTTTGCCATCTGAACCCCTCTGGTTTTGTTGTAACCAGCACATACGGATGCAAAGGAGCAGTGCTCCCCACACTGCTGGTCGGCACCGTGGGAACCCGCTGAGCTGCGACTGCATCTGAAACGCGGCTGGGAACCTTTTACTCCCCAGCAGCAGTATTTGGCCTTTTAGAGGAGCGAGGGCTCGCGCTGAGCACAGGAACACATTCCTTCACTCCCGAAAGCTGGAGCGTGCAGCCGGTGCCCTGCAGGACGCAAGCTGGAGCCAAGCGCACCTCCGTGCCGCCAATGGCACCCGCAACCTACACGTCAAGCGAGCTGGCCTTGCCCTGCCTCACGCAGCCCTCTGCCCTCCTTTGCCCTGGCTCACCTGGTCTCTCCTCCTTCCCAAGTAGGGCAAGAAGTGCTACGAGCCGCAGCCCCGCAGCTTGCCAGCAGCCCAGCAAGCTGCCCTGGGCTCCAAGGCCTCTCCGCCGAGCTGCCTCCCAACAGACCTCCAGTGCCAGGCTGGGGACACCTTGCTCCAGCACATCTGGGACATACCTACTCTATTTCCAGAATGGTAAATAGCATAGGAATGGTGATGTACATTAAAATAACAAAAACAGGTTATCCAGGCACTTCCAAAAGGGCACTTCCCATATTTTTCAAATGGTATGACTTAAATTGCTGGACAGCGGCTCCTTGACAGTCAAAACATACAAATCAGCAAACAAATGAGTTTGCTAGCATTTGCTAGTTATAAATGCCCAGCTGTACTGGAGTGGAGGATTTTCATGAGGAAATGTGGAAACAGACATTTTCTTTGGTGGACAGCATAATGCAAGGCACTTTCATCTTGTATTATCACAGCTTGTCACGTTAACAGAAGTACTTATTTTAATTTCCATGGTTTGGAGCAGCCAAAGGGAAACTTGTGGCTGATATAAAACCATGAATCTGTCTGAGAAGCTTTAGAGCAGGCACAGTACTTTCACAAAGCAAGTGCTTCCTGTGAATATAAAAATACTGCCATGACATGACAGACCTGATCTTTAATTACCTCTGTTCAGCACACAAGCATGTGTCTGACATAACGAACGTCAGGAATAAAGCAAAGAGGAGATTCTGTGAAACAAGGGATAGACACAAAAACTATTTCGGTATGAATAAACTGACTCCAAAACAATTTCTTGTCCACTGCCATTTTGACAATCAATTACACATTTTCAGTAGGATGCTGTAACACAAAAATAAAAGCAGTAGTAGCAGTCAGACTCGCTAAAAGACACAGACCTTTACAAAAAGAAGAGATGCAGCCCATTCCTGAAAAAAAAAGCAGGAGGAGGAGGGGGAGGGAAGAGAAAGAAAAGGGAAAAAAAAAATAAACAAAGCATCTCTCTTCAATTTGACAATATTTCATTTATATAAAGTTAGACCTAAGTAAAATTTAGGATGATATGATTTCAGCCTACGATTCCAAATCATAAGCTGTCTGATATCAAGTGAAGAGGCATTGAGAATACCCTTTTCTAAAGCATCAGCTCTAATTAATTGATTTTCATTTAGTGCTTGCCGATATAAAGCTTTCTTATATCTTTTCCCCTTTCAGATATCTGTCAAGGAATTGAAAATTGTTCCTGTGCTTTTGTTTATCTTTAGCAAATTTCTGACTTAGAGTGGTAAATGGGAATTTGTGAGACAAGTGCAAAAATAATTGGGACCTGCATGATCTCTGTTGGTATGAACATCCCAAACCACAACCCAGCCATTAATAATGTAAACTGCAAGGCTTTGGGAGGCCGAGTGCATCTCCTAGGATACATCCTCGCATCCAATCGCGGCTGTTTCGGAGATGAGCACCACCGGGAATGCAGGGATTCAGGAGGTGTACGAGTGCCAGGGCTGCAGGAGTCTGCTTTCGAGTGTGAGTGACAGTCGACAAGAGCAAACTTGCAAATAAAAGAGATGGTGCCAACGGAGAGAAGCCCAATGTGCTCGGATGGGAACAGGGCTATAATGAATGATGTCATAACAAAATGATGTGCCAGAAACAGGATTTGTAAAAACTTATACGGAGGATTATGTTTCCAACAGTGGAGTATAGTCTACATATCCAGACGTAACCTCTTCTGGATTCAAAACAAAAACAGTGGTGTCATTGCCCTGAAAGCAAGACCCTGATCCAGGAAAGCAGTTCAAATGTGCCATAGCTGTTGCATGCACTCGCAGCCCAAGACAGATACAACCAATACAAATAGCCAGAATGTAATGACCTACAGCACAACAACCTAAACAGCCTACCTGCAGAGCTCTATTACAAGTCCTGATTTTAAAAACCTTTAGCTACTAAAGAGAGTCAGGGAATTGATTTTAAGTCAAAATCTGACACCTGGCATCACACCTGTAATTGCCCACAAACCCTTAGGCATGTGCAGCTTTGCAGCACCACAAGCACAGCTCAGCTCCTACTTCTTTCTCCCCTGCAGCAAAGGGAGGATGGGTACGGCTTTCTGTAAGCCCAATTTATCAGGCTATAGCAAAGCTTTAGAGGACAATTCTGCAGCCCAGTTCCTAAGTGGTTGGAGATGGACAGATGATTTTTAAAAAAATGCCCCCTCCCCAGCCTTGCTGTTTGACCTTCTCAACTAACCCAAAGTTAGGTGAGGAGAGTTTTGATAAATAAAGAAATAATCTAGCCACGTGGGTTTAAAAAAAAAAGGGTTTTGCAGAGTGCTCAGACTGCTTCACCAAACACTGGCCTTGAGCCCTGGGAGCTGAAGAAATAGGAAGGATTTGTAGAAGTAAATACACTGCAGTGCTGTGCAAAAGCAGGAGGTGTTCTGAAAAACTGACTGCATTAGCTATAGTTTTAAGAAAGACTATTAGGCATCTGCCTAAACAGACAGTATCCAGGGGCTCGTATCCCATGTCAGTCACAACTTAGCTCAAGAAACACAACCCCGCTCAGACTCCAGAGATTAACTAGTAGTTTTTATTATTATTATTATTATTGTAATTATTGTAAAAGCAAGCTATCTCCAAATGCATGAAAATAAAATCCTGGTATGAAATACACTGCATAAAGGATGAATGTCAAGAACGCTCAACACTGTAAGTCTGTTTATGGTAAGCGGCATATGGAGAAAGAATTTAACAATTACTTATTACTAAATTATTTACACAAATTAATAAGAGAACTCCAGTTAATATAATGGGGCAGGTTTCCTCACAACAGCATGGGAGATTTAAGTTACAACCTTACACATACACCAGAAGTGTATACATTTCTAAATATTCGTGCACTGTTATCACTGGTAGTCTCAAGGGTTCAACAAATCAGGATGCTATTTGTCAAGACACCAAAAATAGTGAAGGTTATGAAGTAAATCCTGACCTACAGGAGCCAAAGACAAAATTGGCATTGATGTCATTAGAGCTGGAGTGAGCCTACAATCACGGCTACAAAAAGCTTGAGATTTAGATTCTTAGCAACAGCGTAGATAGAGAGGCATAAAAATGGTTGGACAGCAGGATGAGTTGAATATAAAATAAGTACGCCTGCAATGTAAGTGGGAATCTAAGCAGGCTAAACTAGCAATCTTCAGAGTGCTAGTATTTTATAAATCTTCTAGCCAAGTTGAGTTCAATGGATATATTTTACCTCCTAATCTATGGAAGATAAGTAATGTATAATGAAGATACAAGAGATTTTCAATTCACTTAAGTTTTTCATGTGATAAGGTTAAAGAAAAAGTTCAATTACAGTGCAACATTCAAGTTAGAATGAAGATAACAATGGGTGGGTACTTGTTGCTTGATTGTCTGAACAAAAGAAAAATGAGTACTTGGCAAGGAATAAAAGAAGACTGGCTAAAAATAATTAATATTGACTACCTACGCGAGCATCGGTGACACTCGATATTCTCATTCATTAGAATTACAGAAACATTCTTTTTAAAGGAACGTACTTCACTGGGATTTCTAGACACACACCACGTATTCTCCTTTTCCCTTAAAGAAATGTGAGTTTTCTCACAACAATCTGCTCACTAATGAGAGTCTGGATTTAATATATTTGTTGTGTGAGACCTGTTTAATAAAGCAAAGGACAGCAATGTATCGCATGCAAGACAATAAATTCGTTTGCGCAAAACCTGCCAGTCTTTTTGATTATTAGAAAGTAAGAAAATAATTGGTTCTCGCAATCTATACCTACATAGATTAAATGACATATTGTCTAGTAAATAAAGACAAAATGTATCTGTAGTGTTCATATTTCTCTTTTCATACTGAAGGTAAATGTCTTTTCAAAATGGCTATGCAGCAGTGAAACAGAGTAATCACTATTATTTATCATAAATACTAGAAATACCTCTTACAGAGAATTTCATTGTTCCTAATGAATAGTTGTTTCTCAGCTATTTTCTCAAGTAAGTGCAGGAGTGCATCAGTAATTCTGGATATTCACAGAAATGTATGTTACATAAAACAAAGCCATTGTTTCTAAATATGCTTCTACAGGAAAGGATATTTCTAGGAGAATGCTTTTCTCAAACTATTGTCTCTGCCACTGTAAACCTGAACGGGAGATAATAATGATAATGCAATAGGAGCTAAGCTTTTTAGCTGAGAGGAACAATACAAAGGCAGTATAGTAGCATGCTATCTCCCAGCAAAACAGGGCTGTTGCTCCAGCCATCAGGTTCTTTTAAAGTTCTACACGCTTCAAGTTACCAGTTGCTAGGTTCTGAAAATTGCTTGTTCTTGTCAAGTGACTTCATGTTATCAGGAGGTAGAGCAGGAAAGTACTCAAACTATCAAGTTATTAAAGAGAAAAAGCTTGCCTTTTTTTTTTTTTCCTCCTCTCAATGAAGCAATATTCACTATTACTTGTGGAGGTTTCTGTTTGATTCGAAAATCGTTACAGATTTTCAGTGTTTACTTACAGCCTTCTGATTCCTCCTCCTAAAAAGCAAAGCAATTGTTTTCTAGCATCAGACTCTTCACCCAACGCGTTTGTTAAAATGGCAGTTTCAGAAGCCCTTATTGCTGGGTATAACACCAAACAGCAAAACTGCTCAAAAGATATCATGATTTTCCATACTCTACATTGGGTGTTGGAGTGCATCACTTCATAAACCCAGTGACTGGATAATCTCTGGACGCTTACCAGTTACTAAAACCTTGGCTTCGGGATGTTTCAACTTTATTTGCTAAGTTTTGAAGTAGACCAATGGGGACAGAATATCAGTCACATTTAGTGTTGCTTCTCCTCATTAGTAATGGATAATCAGCTCGTAAAACAAGTTCACTTCTAATGGCTTGACTTGGGAAAAATTTGCTTAAGGGCAGTGGCCCAATACTGATGCATAATATCTTAAATATTGATGGCCACTCATGAATAAATATCTGGTAAACTATTCCAGCTTATATGATACAATAATCAGCTGAAAATTATCTGATATTAGCTTCTCAGTTCCTGGCGCTGTAAGCATGCCTGTGACAAAAGCTGCTGAGCTAACTCAGCATACAAAATGAACTGATAATTCTAAACATGGGTAGGATATAGAGCTAATTGGAAAGTCCCCCAGCATTAAATAATTCCCATCTGTCTTCAGAAGCATAGTATCAATCACAGTGACTATTGCACTGGTCTTCCTTTTCTGGCATTCGCAAAAGAGGAAATGGGAAAAGTACAAAACATATAAATCATTTTGATATGAAAAGAAAGTGCTTAGGCAACCATGTAATGAATCCCCCGGCACTGTCATCTAGGTTAAAGGCCACAAAAAGTTTTGTAAGGCCATGAGTATAAACAGCATAGCAGAATGGAAACGTGGTTTACAGCCCCACATAACAGTATGAAACACTAAAACACGCACACAAGCTAAATTCTAAATAATCCCATAAACCAATAACCACAGTAAGGTAAGGATTAAGCTGTGTGTTTTACTCCAAGTCTTTCTTTGGTTTTTGCATTTGGCTGCAAATACTGCATTGCCAATTAGATTAGCCACTTAAAATTATTTCAATATTGTGAAAAAGTTCTGGCCTGTTTTCAAACTGTCTCTCTTTCCCACTTACTAGAAAGCAGGAACTCGAAAATCCAGTGGAATTCAAGATTCAAATGTGATGCTATCTCACACAGTACAGAAAGACTATGAGTTATCACTGATTATGAAAGCCACTACAGAACACTTATCAGATAAAGTGCTTTTTACCTTGTTCAGGACAGAACAATGTTCCTCACTGTTAAAAAGAGTTAAAAAAAAAACAAAAAACAGGTATGGCTAACTTCAGGCATGAACAGTTTTTCTCCGTTCTGATCAACACATGCCATCCTGGACAACTTCTAAGATGTGTCAGCAAACGTTTGCCATGGACTCTGCAGCTCACTGTCCGTGCCTGCAAGTGCATTCTCATTATTTGTATATTTGTGTTTATATACTTATGTTTATTTAGAACCACCAGCTTTCAATGTGAGGACAGATTCGCTAAAATAGATATGACCTTGAAGAAAAAATAGGTTTTGCTTGAGATTTTTGTAAAGAAAAATAATTTATGTCAAACAGGGTTCTGGAGAGATCTGCAGATAAGAGGAGAGTTATGCCCTTCCATACACAGCCCTGCAGAGCTGTGCCTGCTGCCCAGGGGAGAGAGAGAAGGCTAACCTGGGGGCTCGGTCTCACGCTGCCAAGATCAGCCTTGCATTAAGAGGACATCTTAAATGGTTCAGTCTGGTGGCTGTATATATGATGTCCATTGCAAAATGTTTTGATGTTTGCCAATGAAAATCAAAATACAAAGTTCACATGTTATTCATAAGATAATGTAAATGAATAAATAATAGTAAATAATAAATAATTCTTTTACATAAAGTAATTTAAGAGAATAACTGGATCTTGGCTTGCGGGATCCTTGGAAGATTCCTTGGCCAAAATATGATGCAGAATAATGGACAGTTTTAATAAGCACAAATATATTAAGGAGAACACCTTAAGTAGATACAAGAGTTTGACTTTACATAAAATTATCATGAGTCCCTTTAAGTACTGATTAATTTTTTTTAAAGTCAATTAATATAATGATGCTGATTTCTAATATACTTTCTAGCAAGTTGATAAATATTCATATTACCTTAGCGCTGTCACACAGAGACAAACGAACATGACATACAGCTCACCAGGAAGTAAAATCTGAGCATTAAATGTATGCATTAGAGAAAGGATATTCAACTATGACTATATAACTCTAAGCTCCATTTAGTGTGGTTTAAGAGGAGATAGGCAGAACGCCAAGACTATTTAATAACAACATTAACAAGGGCAACAAATTTTATTTCCATTTTCTGCAATCTAGCAGCCAATTTCATATTTTAGAAGTTGTAAAAATTCCTCTGTCTGTGCTATGGACACCAACAAAATGCTTACAAACCTGCAGATTACTCACATTAGCCCGTAGAAGTTATCTTAAGCTTTCATCAGGCATCGTTAGCTTTTATGAAACTTTAGGTATTTTTACTTACTTAGACTCCTTTCCTGATTCCTCCCTGTAGGATTTTCAGTTGTCAGTAATTTAACTAGCATATTCACTTTCACAGTATACTAAGTGGATTTTCCTACCTTTTGGGGAACTTCTTTGCTCCTCTGTCAGCAAAGCAAAAAAAGAATTAAAGCATTTCTGCTACTGAACCAAATGTTGACATTCAAATGGGACAATCTGATTCAGATCTTAGGATACATATCAAAATATTTCCAGTAATGAGGGATTCAAAATTAAACTAACATTTTTTCACCTCAATTTTACCACCTACAAAAATATTCATTACAGTCCACAAGAATAAGTGACCAGAAAAGTCAAGACAAAACCCAAACAATACTGATAAAGCAGAAAAATCTCAAGGGCTTTGAATGAATTAAAACAAAGCAAAATAGTTATATTTATTTGGGTTTGATTTTGCACCATCTTCTTCTATGTTTGGACAGCAGAAACGGACAATTTCATCATTCTCACTGACGCTCTGCACAGTAGTAACACGGCTGTTTATTTAAACCTATTTGCGCTTGTAATAAACCTAGCGATCTTGTTATCTCCTTTACTATACCACAGAAGCCCTTATTTGCTTCTTATAATAGTTTCAATCCTACAGTACAGTTCTATAAAACTTGTATATAGAGGTCACCTTCAACTGTAAATATGATGCATAGACCTTCTCCCAAGACACACAGCCTCGCAACAGAGCCCATCTGACATGGAGTTTGGATAGACAGATCCATGATAGCTGTGGGATAAATCATACGGAAAGTCCAGTTTTTCGATGTCCAGCATTAAATCAGGAGTCTCCAACTCCATGATGCAACAACTGAAATAAATTTACTCTACAAGATCCTAATAATTTAAGCTATCATAAGCTTCATAGTGCATGTTTGAGGTAATTTGATCATCAACCTGTCCACATCAGAGCTGATAAAATCTGTACTTCTGGATCAAGCACTGATGTATAGATCTAGTATTTGTAACAATAAAACGGCGGTCTAACCCCCCAGTTTCAATTGTTATTTACCTAGCCAGCAATTTCTGTTGCATTTTCCTCATTTTTCCAGAAATTCATCTTTAGGTTCCATCCTTATCAGCAGTAATGGTTCTGAATGCCATTATATATTCATTTAACAAAAACATCTGTTAATGTGTAACAAAAACATCTGAAAAGCTCAGTGTCAGGTCATCCTTCAATATCAAGAGACGGGTCCACATATAATTCCTTCACTAAACTCTCAAGCTGAGGGTCACTGAACTAAATGCACATAAGTATATGGAAGAAATTGCTATTTATGATAATTTTCAGTCAGGTGGGTTTAAAACTGATGCACAGCATGTCTTTCAAAGTCACAGGCTAAAAATACCGTATCTCCCTTGGATGGGACTTTTTAAAGAATAAGCAATAACTTTTATTATAAAATAAAACCTCACAGTCTATAAAGCTTTTGTTATACCTTTCAAAAATGTAATTTTTCCATGAGTGTGCTGCATCAGTAGTTACTCATTGTTGTGGTTTCCATTATTTAGCTGAAAGTGGTACAAGCCCTCCCTGCCAGCATTAAAGGCACCACAGTAATTGCTGTAGCTATCTAGGATAAACATGAGAATTGTCCTCAATTTTCATATCTTCTTACTTGCGTTTACTTTTAAATTTGGCTTTTCATCAGAGCATTGCTGACCATACTTTTCACTATTGCTGGAAACTAAAAAAAAAAAAAAAAAAACACCACTGAATTTTTCCTTTATTTTTATTCTAAGTTTCACTACGAATTTACATATTTGCCTATCTTTTCTTTCTCAATAAAAGCACCTAACTTGCAAGAAACCCTGAATCTATAATGATTATATTAAAAGCCTGCTTCTACATATTCCTAACTATATAGTCTTTCTCACCACTTCTCACCTTTTATCCATTAAACTTATTTAAAATCCATGTTTAAAATATTCTGAAATAGGCAAGCAGCATTATGCATTTCAGTTGTCCAATGAATGCGTTAACTGAAAAATTACTTCCTATGTATCTTGTTCATTTTTTGTACTAGTCCCAGACAGTTTATTATAAGATTTAGATGCTTGGTGTTAAATGATCTTGATTTTACAAAGTGAGAAAGTTAATGAAGAAGTTTATAAAAAATGTGTTAGCAACTAATCGTGTTTTTTTTATGCTTACTATATTTCTGATAATAATCAAGAACAGTCAATAGGTGCTTCTGAAACCATAAAAAAGTCACTGTCATCTTGCTATAAATTCCCATTTTTGAGTACATTTTTCATGTGCCAACTTTGCCAAATGGAAGATACTTGCTCTCACAGCTGGATTGGAGAGCTGTATTGAAGCACGTTTTCCATGGGGTTTCTTGTCCACATTCATCTATCGTAGCTTAAAACATTACCTTACACCAAGCAGTTGCTGCTTAAAACTAAGTTAATGTTTAATGACAATTTCAGGTTTCTTGTGCTAAGTGAGAAATTTTTTACTCTTACTGTAAACATGCAGACATACTTACTGAAAACATCTAGGTGAATCAGAATAATTAGAAATAAGCTTGGAAATAGTGAAGAACATTCAGAATTTTATGAATCTTTATTGCTTTTGGATCTACAAGAGAAGAATTACCTAAGACTCATTTTGCACACGTAGGGCTTAAAGGCTGACTGCAGTGTGTGTGTGATACTTATGTAGTTGCTGAATAGAGAAATCTTAGGGCAGCTGCTCACCCTAGAAATCGAGCCATTCATAACACAAGCACTGTATTAGCTGTCTTGTTACCAAGTATGCTTCAGTAAGAGCTTCTTACAGCCCAACTTAGCGCCTCTCACCAGGACTTCTGACAGTCCTTTCACTTGCAGCAGGAAATCTAGGGGCACAGTGCTCTTGAAAACCAGGCTGTTCCTATTGGTGCGCAACCTCAAATCACCCATGTCAAAGAAAATGGGTATATTCCCTCCCACAGAAAATCAGAGAGGCAGATTGTTTATTGGAAGTCTTCTCTCTTAACACATTTTGTTCTCTCACAGTTTGAACTATTTTATATTTGTACAAATGCTCAGAAAGATTTCTAGATTTTGTCTGTCATCTCCACTGAACAAGATCCCTAGCTTCAAACAAGCTTTTATTGCAAGGAACATGCTTACAAGAATACTTTAACCCAAAGTTTGAATACTGTGCCTAAAATTCTTATAGCACTACATTAGCTCCGTAATCCTGAAGAGATGCCCCTATTTCTGTGCCACATTTGATGCCCAAGAGTAGATCTAAGTCACTTTTTCTCCCTCTGAGGTGTAAAGTTGATGACTTAGGTAAGCACTGGTAGGTGCAACCAGGCTTCAGCACCTCAGGAACTGCCTGCCCCACTCCCCCTCGTAGTGCTCACATTTCTTGGCCACACGCATGGCACCAGGAGGACAGAGAACCCGTTGCAGCTCCTGCCACCCTCTCCGAGCTCACTAGAGTCAATTAGCTACCAGGGAGGAGACGTGCTCTTTTACTCATCCTATTTTTTCCCTTTCTCAAGTTTGAGACCTCCAGGACAGGACCTGTACTATAAAGGGTCTCTGTGCAGTGCTTGACTCTTCAGGTAGGGAGCGTAGGTATGACTGTGAACTGAATTACTATGTAAACGTACCCTTAGAAAGCCTGTGACTGACTTGGTGATTTGGCTCTGAGGATCTGAGTTTGTTACAAAACTTCCTCCTCTTTTGCCCTG